>NC_080786.1:21120281-21722781 GCF_028018385.1 Neofelis nebulosa
CAACTCTCTTGAACAGTGGACTGCAGAAGCATCCGTCTCAAAACTACCAACAGGCACAGGCCAAAAAAAGCTCCAAGGAAAGCGTGTTCCTTTTTACCAATACTACTACTGTAGTCCCACTGTCCCTGGCCTTTCAGCAGACCACGCTAAGATTTTATTCCCATCTCTCACTCTTGTATACCATGGAAGCAGGTGGCATGCCCTGATGCTCCCAGCTGGTGGTGCCAGCAGGACTAGGTAGCGGTTGATCTTCATCCCCTTCCAGGTAGAACCAGGAGATGATGATGGCCCTGACTGCAGAGTGGTGACAGGCATCTGGTCTTTCATTCCCTGTCTCACGACAATGGGCAGTACTCTAGTTCCTCCACCAGAATAGTATCAGTAGGGTCCAGAATTTTAAAAAAATTATCAAAGAATCAAATACTTTCAGAAGGTCAAAGGTGATGATTTAAAAAGACCCTGCATTCACATCCTTTATGGACACACAAATCTATACCTATTTATTATACTGGAATTCCTCCTGAAGAACCGAGGGCTGACAGAAAAAAAAAGTGTGGTTTAAAAGGGCTACTAGAATATTAAGGAACCAGTCCTAGAACCCTGACAAATGCTGGATCGTTGGAACTCTCTCTGCTTCAGAGGAGCTGACCAGCAGCCCTGTTTACATTTTCCCTCCACCTTGATAGTTCAGGTAAGAGCAGGGTCTGGGTGCCTTAGCTGGTCTGCCACCTCAGTGAGCACCAGGCCTTTAGCCCATATTAGCCTTGGATGCACACACACACATACAACCCCGCAGTTTAGAAGAGCAACCAGAACACAAAGGATGCCGTCTCTGAGCTCTGCAAGCTGGCAGGGGAACTGCTGAAATACTCTCCATTCAGAGGGGCTGACAACACCATGGTTTATGTCCCCCACTCCACTTGAAAGCACAGATAGGAAAACAAGGTCTCCTTAGCTTGGCTGTTGCCTCAGTGAGGCCCAGGCCCCTAGCCCCACACCAACCCCAGCTGTCCCACAAAGGTTGTGCTAGTTCAGCACATACCAGAACAACCCTGGTCAGCACTTACTATCAGCACCTACAGTCATCTTGACAAGGTAACAAGGTGCAAAGCACACCAGACCTGTCTGGGCCCAACCACTTCAGCTCCAGATGACTTGCCAGGGTGCCCCCTTCGTGGTGTACCCTGGGACCACTGGCCCATGCCCCACATCACCTTCAGCCACCTTGCCATGGCACCCCTGTACAAAGCTCCTTGAGAATCCCTGGTCTGCACTGCATTGGCTCCAGCTACCCAGCCAGAACACAACCCTGCCCCAGGATCCTCTGACTTGCACTGACTTCAGCTTCAGCTCTCCTTTATCCTCTATGCAGACAACACGAACCCCCCCCCCGCCCGGCTTACACCCGCATTAGCTTCAGCAAATCCTGCCAGGGAGCCCTCTACATGAAGAACCCTGGGGACTGTCTATGCCTATTCTCATGTCAGCTTTGGCAGTCCCACTATGCAGCCCCAACACAGAGTGCCCCAGGACCCCCAGCTCATGACAGCCACAACTCCAGCTATTCCAACAAAGTCACCAGGCACACATAGTCCACACAGGGGATGATCATAAATAAGACCATTCCTTCACGTTTAGAAGTAGATGTTCTGTCCAATTCATAGAAATAAACACAGAAAGTCAACCAAATGAGGAGACAGAAGAATATGCTCCAAACAAAATGACAAGAGCAAATTTCTCAAAAATAGCTAAATAAAATAAAGACAAGCAATCTATCTGATAAAATGTTTAAAGTAATGGTCATAAAGATTCACACCAGACTCGAGAAAAAATAGATGACTCAGTGAGAACTTCAGCAAAGAGATAGAAAATGTAAAAAAAAAAAAAAAAAAAAAAAAAAAGAACCACTCTTAGATGAAGAATACAATAACAAATGAAAAAATACAACAGAGGGAACGAATAGAGAATGCAAAAGAATCAATCAGAGATCAAGAAGACAGGGTAATGAAAAGCACCTAAGATGAACAACAAAAGGAAAAGAAAAATGAAATGAGGATCTCTTGAATAACATTAAGTAAGTATTCACATTATAAAGGTCCAAGAAGGAGAAGAAAGAGAAAGGGGAAGAAAGCTTATTTGAATAAATAATAGCTGAAAAAAAATACCTAACTTGAGAAAGAAACAGGTATCCAGGTTTAGAAATCACAACACGTCCCAAACAAGATGAACGCAAAGAGGTCTACACCAAGACACCTAATAATTAAAATGTAAAAGATTGAAGATAATTTGAAAAGCAACAAGGGAGAAGCAACTAGTTACATATGAGGAAACTCCATCAGACTATCAGCTGATTTTTGAGCAGAAACTTTGCAGACCAGAGGGAGTAGCATGATATATTCAGCGTGCTAAGGGGGGATAAAAGCCTACAACCAAAAATACTCTACTTAGCAAGATTATCATTCAGAATTGAAAGAGAGAGAGTTTCTCAGAGAAACTAAAGATACAAGAGTTATCCTAAAGTGGTACTTAAGGAAATGTTAAAAGGGACTTCTTTAAATGGAAAAAAAAGCCATAATTAGAAATTTAAAAATTATGAAAGGAAAAAAATTCATGAGTAAAATCAAGTGTACAGTTAATGAGGAGGAGGAATCACTTAAAAAGTTAATGTGAAGGTTATAAGACAAACATAATAAAATTGCTCATGTCTAAAAATTAGTTAAGAGAGCTCACAAAATTAAAAAAGTTAAATATGACAACATATACGTAAAAAAATGGAGGGGAGTAAAAACGAAAGATTTTTAGAATGAGTTTTAACTTAAGTGATCATCAACTTAATATACACTGTTATATATTTAGAATGTTATATATAAACCTCATGGTAACCACAAACCAAAAACCTGTCATAGATGCAGGAAAAAAAATAAAGTCAAGCATAACACGAAAGAAAATCATTAATCACAAGAGAACAAAAGAAGGAAAGAGTGACAAAAATAACAACAAAAATTAATAAAATGGCAGTAAGTGCATACCTCTTAATAGTTACTTTAAGTGTAAATGGACTAAACACACCAAAAGACATAGGGTAGTGGAATGGAATAAAAAAAAAAAAAAAAAATCAAGATCCACTTATATGCTGCCTATAAGAGACTCACTTTAGACCTAAAGACCCACACAGACTGAAAGTGAAATGATGGAAAAAGATATTTCATGCAAATGGAAGCAAAAAATTGCTAAAGTAGAAATACAGACAAAATAGACTTTCAAACAAAGATTGTAGAAAGAGACAAAGAAGCACACTACATAATAAGGGGATCAATCCAATAAAATAATATAGCAAGTAAATATCTTATAACGAAGCATGTAATACATACAGCAAATATTGAGAGACATACAGGGACATATTGACAGTAATACAGTAATAGGAAACTTTAATATCCCACTTATATCAATGGATAGATTGCCCAGGCAGACAATCAATAAGGAAAAACTATCTGAACAACACATTAGACTAGATGGAATAAACAGATATGTACAGAACATTTCATCCAAAACAAAATACACATTCTTTTCAAGTGCACATGAAAACACTTGTGAAACATTCTGCAGGATATACATACAACATGTGAGGCCACAAACAAGTCTCGATACATTTAAGAAGACTGATATCATATCAAGCATCTTTTCCAAACACAATGGTATAAAACTAGAAATCAATCAGAAGAAAAAATACAGAAGAAACATAAATATGTGGAGGCCAAATGACCACAGAACAGCAAATGTATCAATAAAGAAACTTAAGAAGAAATTAAATACATGCAGACAAGTGAAAATAAAACACAATGGTCCAAAATCTTTGGAATGTAGTGAAAACAGCTCTCAGAGGGAAATCTGTAGCAATACAGGCCCACGGGGGGGGGGGGGGGGGGGGGGGGATCAAATAATCTGACTTTACACCAAAATAAACTAGAAAAATAAAAACAAGGCCCACAGTTAGTAGAAAAAAGAATTTGTTAAATATCAAAGGAGAAATAAAATAGAGACTAAAGCCACAGAGATCAATGACCAAAATCTGTTTTTTTAAAAAGATACACAGTTGTTAGACCTTTAGCCAGACTCTTAAAGAAAAAATAAGAGAACCCAAGCAAATAACATCAGAAATGAAAGAGGAGAAGTAACAAGCACCACAGAAATACAGAGGATTTTAAGAACAACTATAGGGGCGCCTGGGTGGCTTGGTCGGTTAAGCGTCCGACTTCGGCTCAGGTCATGATCTCACTGCCCGTGAGTTCCAGCCCCGCGTCGGGTTCTGTGCTGATAGCTCAGAGCCTGGAGCCTGTTTCAGATTCTGTGTCTCCCTCTCTCTCTGCCCCTCCCCTGTTCATGCTCTGTCTCTCTCTGTCTCAAAAATAAATAAACGTTGAAAAAAAAATAAAAAAAAAAAAGAACTATAAAAAAGTGCATGCCAACAAACTGGACAATTTAAAGAAATAGGTAAATTCCTAGAAACATGTAATCTTCCAAAACTGAATCAGGAAGAAATAGAAAATCTGAACAGACCAATGAAAAGAAATGAAATGGAAACTATTAAAACAAAACAAAAAAACTCCCAGCAAACAGAAGTCCAGGACCAGATGGATTCACATGTAAATTCTACCACACATTTAAAGAAAAGTTATACCAATTTCCTTCAAACTATTCCAAAAAATAGAGGAGGAAAGAAAGCTTCCAAATACATTCTATAAAGCCAGCATTACCTTGGTTCCAAAACCAGACAAAGAAAATACAAAAAAGAAAACTACAGGCTAATATTCTTGATGAACATAGATGTAAAAATCCTCAACAAAAAATTAGCAAACCACATTCAAGAACACATTAAAAAGATCAAGTGGGATCTGTTTTGGGGGATGCAAGGATTATTCAAAATCTGCAAATCAATCAGGTGATACCCCAGTTTAATAAAACAAGGGATAAAATTATATAATCATCTCAGTAGATGCGGGGAGAAAATTTGACAATATTCAACATCAATTTATGATAAAAACTCTCAACAAAGTGGACTTAAAGGGAAAATACCTCAGCATAATAGAGGCCATATATGAAGAACTTACAGCTAACATCATACTCATTGGTGAGAAACAGAGAGCTTTTCCTCTAAGATCAGGAGCAAGACAAGGATGTCCACTTTCAACACGTTTAATCAATAGAGTATTGAAGTCCTAGCCACAGAAAAAAATAAAATAAAATAAAATAAAAAAGAGGAGAGAGACAGAGAGAGAATGGAAGGCATCCACATTGGTGAGGAAGAAGTAAAACTGTCACTATCTGAAATGACATGAAACTATATATAGAAAACCCTCACGTGTCCACCAAAAAACTATTAGAATGAGTGCAGTAAAATTGAAGAATACAAAATTAAAACAGAATTCTGATGCAATTTTTATACAGTATACACATTTTCTACAAAGTAGCAGAAAGAAATACTAAGAAAACTATTTCCAGGGGTGCCTGGGTGGCTCAGTCAGTTGAGCATCCAAGTCTTGATTTCAGCTCTGACCACAAGAGCATTAAACTAGAAATCTAGTTCTACGTATGGGCACAGACACTGGGTAAGTGGCATCCCCACTTTCACAGAATGGGAGAGGGAATCTTCTCCTGGGAATGTGTCAGCTATAGTTACATGCTTCCAAATCAGGGAAGGATGAAAAGGAAGCCATCATTTACTCAAACTCTACTGTAACAGGCACAATTATAGACGACTTCCATATAGCATCTCATTTCCCTCTCACTACAGGTAGTAAATCCTAATTTACTTTATTTTATGATTTTAGGAGACTTCCTAAGTTCCCCGATTAATAGGAAAATTTTATTATTATTTGCAAGGAAAGAAATTGAGGTAGGTAGCCAACAACCCCAAAGTAGAAGAAACCCTTTTAAAGAGAAAGTTCTCAAGGACCTTTAAAAATATGTCCTAAACTTTCTACTACCCCCAGCTTAAGAAACGCTGACTTGAACAGAGAATGTCCAATTCTATTTAAAGTATCTTTCAATTGCAAATCATGACTGCAAAGAAAGTATACCTTTCTAACTGGGAAGATACTTCTAAAAAATAGGATACTCTCAGTATTAAAACCAAAGTATATTTTGGGGTGCCTGGGTGGCTCAGTCTGTTGGTTAATCGTCCGACTCTTGGTTTTGGATCAGGTCATGATCTCACAGTTTCCTGAGTTTGAGCCCCTCATCAGGCTCTGTGCTGACAGTGAGGAGCCTGCTTGAGACTCTCCCTCCCTCTCTCTCTAAAAATAAATAAATAAATGTAAAAAAAAAATCAGTGTATATTTTAATGAAAATCATAAACATTCTTTTAGATCTTACCGACTTTCAAGTACTTTCCAGCCCTGCTTCTACATACATTGCTGCTTAAGAAAGAGTTTACTCAAAATTTTGTTAGAAAATTGTACCTACACTGTTTTTTGAATGGTTGTCTTAGAGAAGCAGATAATCTACTCCTAAAAAGGCTGCATAGAAGAAAGGTGAGAGCACTTTAAGGCAACTAACAGAACTGCATTTCCCCTTTTGGTAGAACTGATGTTGATACCCACTCGAAGGCTTTATGCAAGTGATTTTGAAGTGTTTTGATTACTTTCAGGTTATGAGGGATAGCTGCCAAAAATTCTAGAACTGCTACTTATTTTTCTAATTAGGTCCTAATTGGGGATGCAGTTATCCTGCTCCTTAACATGGAAAAAAGTCTGTTGCAGCTGTAAGGGTCTGTGTTCACCATTCAAAACCTTTCTGGCCTGAAAGGGTGATAAACTCTTTAGTGCTTTCCCTGAAGAGGGTGATTGGTTTCCTGGTGGTAGTCTATTGTGCTGTTGGTAAATCCTACGTTTTTCTTTTATGTACATAAGTCAGAGGAGGAGGAATTTGCTTCTGGTTCAATCAGTATTTCTTCTGGAAGGTAGAAGGAGGCCCTGGAGAGCTGTTAATCCAGTCTGCTGGGGTAGCTTATGGCATAAGTGAAGAAGCAGGCTACTAAAACAATAGCCATGAGTGGTGGGACTCAATGATCTATAGACTTCACATGCTTGGAAACCAAAGCCTATAATAAAGTTTACAGTTTATAAAACACAGTCTTAAAATATTTATGTGGCTCTGTAGGTGAATTGGATCTGTTTTTCAACTCTGTACGCAATCACACCATACAGAACGCACTGACCTTTATACAGGAAAATATAGAGCTTCTCTTAAGTTGTTCAATGAATTTGATGTTCTATTTGAATGGGGATGTCTAGTTTGGGGGAGACTTGAGGGGTGAGTAGGGGAATGGAAAGAAAGGGGTTGGTTCTCTTAATAGAGAGCAATGGACATTTTGCATTTTCTTAAAATGATGAAAAGCCTTTAAAGTAATACTGTGTAACAGAATATCTTTTGATTATTGCAGAAAGTTCTATGTGTACTGTTCAATATGGTAGCCACTAGCCACATACAGCTACTGAGCACTTGAAATAGGGCTACTTTAACTAAAAAACTGAATTTTTGGTCTTTAATTTTCAATTAAATTTCAACTAATTTAAATTTAAGTAGCCACATGTGGCCAGTGCAGACCATATTCAATAGTTCCAAGCATTCATTTTAATGCCTGAGTTTATAGAATTTTTTATAAATGTGCTGAAAACTACGGACCCCTTTTATCTAGAAGAATGCTTAATGCAAACACTTTCCAAGTGTTCACAAGATACTCTGAATCACATCTATGGATCCAGAGAGGTCTGTGAAACCCTGAGAACTTACATTCTGGAGTGAGATATTTTAGGTTTGCATTATAATCACAAAAAGTTGCATGACTCAAATTAGATAACATTTATAAAATGTGTCTTTAACCTGCCAAATGATCCTACTAGTGATACCTACTTCATAGACTTGTGAAGATTAAATAAAAACCTTCATTATCATGCTTAGGTTAATGTTTGAGTCTTTGAAAGAATTATGGAAACATTTTATGTTTTAACTGGGTGAACACTGGTCTGTTTCAGTCTGAGTTTGGTCAGGAGAATGGGACCCCTTAAAAGTATTATGGGAACAGGGTATACATGACCAGAATTAGATCTTACACAAATGCAAGAGGAAGCAAAGAAGGGAAGATGTAGAAAGGGGAAACGGGAAGATTAAAAAAATAATCGTTAATCATGTTCGCCTGAAACACCAAAGCATATGAACATGTTAGAGGTTGCAGGAAAATACTACAAGCAAAGTACTTCTGGACATCTAAATAGGATCATAAAGGGAGTACCTGTGGGAAGGCCTGTAGTATCTGTCCCTTTTGAGGAAGTTAGTGCCTACGTATAACTGGTGTCTCCCTAGGCTTGTAGACAAGTGCCTGGTGGTGGGCTTGGTTTCACTGTTGGTTGATGGGACCAGCAATTAGAAACACAGATGAACTCAGACTGGGAGGAGAGTAAAAACAAACTCGAGTTTATTTCTGCTTTATTGTCCTGATACGCAATGGCTGAGTTTCTTCTCAGAGTAGTTGCTTTGGCATAATTTCTGCCTTCTGATGTTGTACTAGTTCCTTTCTTGACCTCCTCTATTCTGGAAACACCCCAGGAAGAGCATTCTGGAAAATACAGCTTCAAGTCTTAGCCAAGTTGATAAAACTTATTCAACCTCACAGTCTAGTCTCCTTATTTTATAAGTAATTTTGATTTTCTCATTTATAAATAATAAATTATAAATGTTAAAAAAATTATTAAAGATTATTTTGAGAGAGAGCATGAATGTGTGCATGCACATGAGCAGAAGAGGGGCAGAGAGAGATAAAGAGAGAGAGACAGAGAGAGAGAGAGACAGAGAGAGACAGAGAGAGAGAGAGAGAGAGAGACAGAGAGAGAGAGAGAGAGACACAGAGAGAGAGAGAGAGAGAGAGAGAGAGAATCTCAAGCAGGCTTCCGTGCTGTCAGTGTGGAGCCTGACATGGGGCTTGAACCCAAGAACCATGAGATCATGACCTGAGCCAAAATTCCAGAGTCGGACACTCAATGGACTGAGCCACCCAGGCACTCCAAGATATGTCAATTTAAAAATCATTTAAAGGGGCACCTGGATGGCTCAGTCCATTGAGCGTCTGACTTCAGCTCACGTCATGATCTCACAGTTCATGGGTTTAAGCCCCGTGTGGGCTCTGTGCTGACAGCTGTGAGCCTGGGGCCTGCTTTGGATTCTGTTTCCCCCTCTCTCTGCCCACTCACAGAGTCTCTCACAAATGAGTCAACATTAAAAAAAATGTTTTTAATTAAAAAAAATTTAAATTGACCTGATTCACCCTTATTTTGTAAATGATTTTCAGAATGCTCTGTGACTGGCTCAAGAATGTTTAATAGGAGGTCACTATTAGAACACAGGTTGCCTGATCTTCAGAACAGGGAGGACTCTTTCTACCTGCACCCAGGCTAACAAGCCCTGGAGCAAATCTATTGCTCCTACTTTTATGCTGATGAGAGAAGCTAAAGGGCAAAATAACATCTAAGGTCAGTTTACATTTCTATTCAAAGACAGTGACTCAGGTGGCACTAGCCAAATGATCACTGGAGTACACAGAAAAAGCTCAAGGCCACGTTACTCATTGGGCTTTTTATGTCTCTTTTTTATGTCCCATTAGCCTTTGGCTAAAATTCAGGTATATCTTTATAAAATAAAAGATTAGTATTACCTTCCTAGCAAAAAGAACTGAAGGAACGTATTGTGTTCACAGTTACCCGTTGTGCCAGCTAAGAAGATAAATCGATCTCCATTCTTTTGTGACAAACTTGTAGAAATAATGGTGTGTAAGCAAATGAAATGCAAGGGAATTATTTATGTAATGGAGACATTTGTTCTCATAAATTGTCAAATTATAAATAGCTGCCCACCACCTGTTGGATTTTCCTAAGGCTGTGCTCTTTGCTTTTATCAACTTTATATATGATTTATGAAGGCAGATCCATCAGATTGAAAAACGGTAAGGAAATGTGACTTGCCTAAAAACATAATTCAGAGATAAGTTCGTGAGCTTTAAAATGTACTGATTCAGAACACAGAATTTCATTGGTGTGATGACATAAAGTTTGCTTATTTTCATTAAAAAATTAAGAATTTTTATGTAAAATACCTGCTACTTAAGAATTAATCACAAAAACTTTGTGAAGTTGTTATTACAAAGCTCATTTTGTGCAAGAAATAATTGAGACTCAAGGAAATGTAGCAACTTGTTCACATTGTTGTCCAAGGTGAAGATGAATGGTAGTTTGCTTTGGTCCCAGGCTATAAATCTTTTTAGTCTTAAGTTAGTCTAAAAATATATCTAGACTCAAACTAGGCTATCACTTAGGAAATTCAAGTCCTGCCTTAGTCATGTACAGCTAAGTTCCATGTTTCCTTTTTATATAAAATTTAAGGAGAGTGTATTAAAAGGAACTCAAATTACAACGAAACTGGCTGAGGAAAGATCTGGTCAAGAACCACATGCTTCCAGGAATAAACATCATGGCACAAAGTACCATCATCACTCTTTATTAGGTACATGATACGGTTAGATTTTTCTATGACTAAGTTTCTCTATTAATATTTTCTATACCTCTGTGAAATAAAAATTACATATATAATGTATAGCGTGCGCGCGCGCGCACACACACACACACACACACACACACACACACACACACAATCTGTCTCTGGTTCCTGGCATCGAGCTCCTAAAACCCTTGTACTTTCCTAACATCTTTTCTTCTAATATTTCGTCTTTGACCCTGGTTTCTTATACAGAATTCCTAAATCCCTTCACCTTTCTAGGTAATAGTAGTGTCTTTTGTTCTCATGAGGGGACTCAGAGAGCTCCTGGATAGAGAGCCTGCCCCAGAAAGTCCAAGCCATGATTAGAAGCTTGGAACGTTCACCCCAACCCCATTCTTCAGAGAGGAAAAGGACTGGAAATGGAGATAATGATCAATCATGCTTACGTGATGAAGCCTTCCTACAATTTCCAAAAGTTACAGGGTTTAGGGAACTTCTGTGTTGCTGAATACATGAAGGTGCAGGTGAAGGATGTTCCTGGAAAGGGCACGAAAGCTCTGTGCCCATTCCCACATACTTTGCCCTATGCATCTTTTTCTATTCATCTAATGATGGTATCATATCCTTTTACAATCAACTGGTAAAAAGTAAGCCATTTTCCTGGTTTTGTGAGGTGCTGTAGCAAATTAATAAAACCTAAGGAGGGATTTGTGGCAAACTGCAGTTTATAGCTAATTGGTCAAAAGAACAGGTGACAACTTGATTTATAATTGGCATCTAAAGTAGGGGGAGAGCAGTCTTGCGGGAACTGAGCCGTTAACCTGTGGGATCTGAGGCTATTTCCAGGTAAATAGTGTCAGAAATGAGTTAAATTGCAGGACACCCAGTTGGTGTAGCAGAATTGCTTGGTATGGAAAAAATCCCCATACATCTGTTCTAGTGTTGTGAACGTGAAGTTGTGTAAGCATAAAGGAGAAGCATAGGAGCAATGCATGTTTTCCATACAATATCCCTGCAGACAACCAACATAAGCAGGAACTATATCATCACCATTATTTTTATTTCTTTAGCTCCAACTGTACCTTGAACAGATACACAATAAACATTTGTGGGAGGTTTGTTTGGTGCACACCTCTTTTGATCTTTAGACTCATTTCTAACTAACACCATCAACACCATCCTTGGATCAGTTCTGGACAAAGAGAACATGGGGTGTCCCAAGCTCAAATTATCACTAATGAATCCTTCCTGCCAACCATTATCTTCTAATAGTCTCCAACTTTGTTAATCTACCCTCAATTACCCAATAACCCAAACTAGCAAACTGGGACATTGTATAATGTAGCAAAGGCCAGACAGCCTGCATTTGACTTTACCTTTGCATGAGTTAGGTAATTTTGCCTCTCAGTGACTCAGTTCCCTCACATGTGAGGAGAAAATAAAATGGTACCTATCTTCCAGGATTCTAGTGTAGATTAAATATAGATAAATATACAGTATATAAAATTCAATAAATCTATACCTTTGATTCCTCTCCTTTTATGTCTTTCATTTATAACCTGATCATTTTATTTCCTCTTATAAAAATTTCTTGGCTCATTATTTCCTTTGTGTTTATTCAAGCCCTTATAACCTCTTACCTTCTAACTCATTTAACCTGTATCCAGTATCTACAGAACATCTCAACCTTCTATCTCCACTCCTCTTCTTTGACATATTTAATCCATTCTCTATTGTATTCTGTTACCAATTCACATGTATATGATCAAGCCACTCTCTCAAGAAAAATTTGCTATCTCTTCAGTACTCAAGAAGACATACAAGAACTTTTAACATCTGCTAGAACGTACTTTTCTCAACTATCTTCTGTTCTGTCCAAGCTGAGAATCAGAACCATCTACACCAAAACATCTTACATTCTACATTAACATGACTTTATTATTCCACTTATCATTAATATAACCTTATAATTTCAGGCCACTTTTGCCAGGCAAAATGAAAGTTGCAAATATCATTCATTCTAGGAACTACCTCAGAGATACATCAACACTCCACTTGAAAGTGTCAAATGATAGTTTATACCCTAATACTCTGAACCCCCGTTTCAAAATCCTTGCCTTGCTGGTCTGTAACAATCCTAACTTAAATAATTTTTCAACCCTCACTTTTAAAAACCAGCCGTACACTTGATTTTAAAACCTCAATAAATATTGCAACTTTGCCCTTCACCCTCAGTCAATACTACTGCAGAGGGAGCTCTCTTACTGCGGTAAGAATTTTGTCTCATTGGCTGGCTGTTTGGCTTCTATTTTGGGGAGGCCACATTTGGCACCACCTTGCCAATATCAGCTAATTTACAGTTCCCCAAATGTCTCATTCTCAATCACACCCTATTTCTTCCCTCAAGTCAGGGATGCTTTATACCATCCCCCCCCCCTTTTTTTTTTCCAACTGACACACTTCAACTTCAACTTGAAGACCAATTTTGTTATGTGAAGTCTCCTTCAACAATTACAGTTAGAGACAATTAATTCCCTCTTGGTGCTACCAAAAGACTTTGCATGTGCCCAATTGTTACATATCCCATATATGCTTTTCATGTTCCATGAAAACATGCTCCCTGAAAACATGTTTCTTTCACCTCAGTATCCCAAAGCTATGTTTCTTTCACTTCAGTATCCCAAACAGCCAATCTAATGACTGACCCATTGCAGCAATGCATTTGTTCTTTAAAAATTGAATGAATATACATAAACATGAGCCTTCTTAATATTAGGTATTCATAAATTAAGTTATAATTTTGTTTATGATATCAAATAGCTCAAATAAATAATTCAGCAAGGTAGTGATGAATGAAAATGTGGAAAATGGCACACAACTTCTCATTAGAAGAATTTACCCCTTTTGGAGGTCAATGACAATGTGAGACTTCAAGTGGTGAAGGGTTATGGCCTAAGCCTTATGGCCTTTGGCAAAGTTCCTTTCCCTCTCCTTCAATTCATAGAACTGTTTTCTGCCTATTTTCCAATTCATTGGTAGTTAATTAGACTACTATGGGTTTCATTCTTATTTTTTTTCAAGTTATGTCCAGTATTTCAGAGTTGATTCTCAAATCCAGGGAGTAGATACTGTGGCAAAACGGGAATGGATTCCAAACAGAACAGGAGTTGTAGGATTTTATTCATTATAATAGGTATATTTCTTTTACACTCCCTATTTCCTGTAATATTTAAGCTCTTATTTCTTCTCCTTTCAGTAAAGAGGATTTGTTCCTGAATATATAATTTTCTACAATTGGAAAGAATAAGATTTAAAGTCACAGAATCCATTGGGTGCCTAGGTGGTTCATTTGGTTAAGTGCCAGACTTCAGCTCAGGTCATGATCTCACGGTTCTTTGTGAATTGGAGCCCTGCATTGGGCTCTGTGCTGACAGCTCCAAGCCTGGAGCCTGCTTCGGATTCTGTGTCTCCCTCTCTCTCTGCCCTTCCCCTGATCATGATCTGTCTCTCTCGGTCTCAAAAATAAATAAACATTAAAAAAATTTAAAGCTCGGGGCGCCTGGGTGGCTCAGTCTGTTAAGCGTCCGACTTCAGCTCAGGTCACGATCTCACGGTCCGTGAGTTCGAGCCCCGCGTAGGGCTCTGGGCTGATGGCTCAGAGCCTGGAGCCTGCTTCCGATTCTGTGTCTCCCTCTCTCTCTGCCCTTCCCCCGTTCATGCGCTGTGTCTCTCGGTCTCAAAAATAAATAAACATTACCAAAAAAAAAAATTAAAAATAAATAAATAAATTTAAAGCTAGAGGACCCATATTTTAGCACTATATATATATATATATATATATATATATATATATATACATATATATACACACACACACCAATTTCTTTCTTTCTTTTTTAATAATAGCTTGCTGTGCTTTTTTTTAAATGTCTATTTATTTTTGAGGTGGGGGGGGCAGAGGGAGTGAGTGAGAGAATCCCAGGCAGCTCTGCACTGTCAACACAGAGCCCTACTCATGAACTATGAGATCATGACCTGAGCTGAAATCAAAAGTCAGATGCTTAACTGATTGAGCCACCCATGCACCCCCCACATACCATTTTCTAAATGCAGGTTCTGACTAATACTCTTATTAATCTAGGATCTAAAATGGATATAAAATTAATACTCAATCCACAGGATCATGTGGAAAATTCAATGTGATAAAAAGTGTTCTAGAAATGATAAAAATTGAGGCAAATGTGGCTATTGCTATTCCCTTCTCAATTTGTCGAGAAAGGAATTCTTTTCTCTAAGCTAATTACGCCCATCATATCATGATGGTCTCTGTAGCCATAGCTTGAGACATGGACCATCTGAAGAAGTTTTACCACAT
Source organism: Neofelis nebulosa (assembly GCF_028018385.1). NCBI lineage: Eukaryota > Metazoa > Chordata > Mammalia > Carnivora > Felidae > Neofelis > Neofelis nebulosa. Next base: position 21,135,202 of record NC_080786.1, read on the forward strand.
GTAAGAGTAGATGTAATGTTCACCCAGCAATGACAGAGTTTCCTATCTGTACCATGACTATTCCAAGGTCCTACCAATCCTTTTATCCATAGTATCAAACAATTCCCTTTTGGAATCAGTTTTTACTACAAGTGTCAGTTCAATCACAAACAAGGAATCAAATGGCAAGTTGGCAAGTAGAAGTAATTCTGGGCCAATTTGTGAAAATTGGGAATGTATTTGTTCCCTACTTTTTCCTGAACTTCTCAACCTTTTCAAGATTAAGTTCTAGACTGCATCAAAGTAGCCACTTTGGACCTAAATACAAGTGGAAAAGCAGATTTGCCAATATAAAATTTTACCTAAATGCCAAGCAATGAGAAATGAGTGAAATTCAATAGAACTCAGAGAAGAGTGGATGGATCAAGGTAGAAGGATTCATCTGTAAAGAAAGAGAATGGTAGAAGGGAGCTTCCTTCTCTTTCAAAGCTGTAGAACCCCACAGTGGAGTTGAAGAGGAATTGGATACCAGGGAACAATGGAATAGTTAAGAAAGATAGAAAGCAGAGATTTTATAATCAGAGAGTTATACAGGGATTTTGGATGAGGACAGGAAGACTTTTGAACTTCTGGGGCCTTGACTGTCCTTGCAGGTAAAAGCTCTGCTCAGCAGCTAATACTCCTCATAGGGTTTCCTCTGTGCTGTATCTGTTGAGTCTTTCAGGAATCTTCTGAGCATAGAAAGTGAGTTTTAGGAACATGAGAAGCCCCAAGAGGGTTTGCCCCAATGCTGTACCAAGTCTGGTAAGTGCCGTCCCCTCCACTCTTATCTGCGTTACATTTTAAGTGTGCTCTAAAGAAGTTCCTGAAGGGCACATGGCTTCCTGATTCCTCTGTCATTTAAGTTCCTGGGTTTTCTTTGGAGAATAATGAGAAATTGTCAAGAGTACTGGGATTCTCTGGATCTGAGCCACAATACTTACATTTACTAGTTTTGCAAAATTAGGAGAAGGACTAACATTTCTGAGATTTGGAACAAGCCAGATATACATTTGCTTTTCTGCATTGTTGGAAGGAACATGATAATATAGAAGAGAATTTCTAAATCTGTAAACAGATAAAAATTACCACATTCCCTTATCAACCTCTCAATAAATACTTGACATTTTCTGGTATAGGTCTCTGGTATAGAAGCCACAACATGTGTGCATATATGAATATACTATAAACATTGTGCATACACAGACACAAATTTGCTGCTGGTCGGAACTTGTAGGCCATCAAAAAGAAAACAGACAAAAAGACACCCACGTACTCTGCCTGTGTTTTTTCATTCTCCTACTCACATACAGTACTTCTGACAGTAAAGCTGCAGGTTTTCCACTCCCCAAGTAATTTTCTGGCAACAGCTGGGTGTCCTACTATGTAACTTAATTCTGACACTACCTAGAGTTAGCATCAGACCCCTTAAGGGCTCAGTTCCACAAGATTGATGATCCACATCAGATACCAATCACAAGTTCCAGGCTATCACTTGTACTCTGGTTGGCCAGTGATAAATTGGGGTTCCTACTATCTCCTGCTTGGCTTTGATCCTGAGCTCACAGAACTCAGGGAGACATATTTACCAGTTTATTACACAATAGAGGATATGATAAAAGGTACAGGTAAAAGCCATAAGAAGAGACACATAGGATAAGGTCCAGAAGGAGTCCCTAGTATAGGATCTTTTGTCCCCAGGGAGTTGGGGCATACCACACTTTCAGTGTATGTAGAGGTATACACCAACCCAGAAGTTGTCTGAACCCCATACTTTTAGGATTTCTGCGGACCCTTCATCATGTATGCATGGTTGATCATTATCCCATCTTACAGCACTTCTCCCCTTTCTGGAAAATGAGGCCTGGGACTAAAGTTTCAAAGCTCCCAGTCATGGCTTGGTCTTTCTGATGACTGGCCTCCAACCGGGAGCTCACCTAGAGTCATCTCATTAGAGCAAAAGACATTACTATAACCCAGAAAATTCCAAGGGACTTAGGAACTCTGTCAGAAACCAGGGTCAAAGACCAAATATTAAAACAGAAGATGCTCTTAGTACTGTATCACTTAGGAAACTGCAAGGGTTTTAGAAGCTCTGTGCCAGGAACTGGGGGCAGATAGATCTATCTTTACCTATTATTTCACAAAAGCAAACAGCACAACACAAGAGCCTCACTGGTAAGATGAGGAACACACTCATAGTGTGTCTAATACCAAGTTAGATTAATGAACCCCCAAAGTCAGTTTAATCTAGTAGCACAGGATACATCCTAAGCCATTTGGTATTAGTTTACAGAGGAAAAAAAAATGTATTAGTATTATCTTTTCAGATCCTTTGGCTTTTCTAATTATCCAGCATGTCCTGAACTCACTGGGTCTACCAAAATGTCTACAAGATATTACTCTATCTCCCCCAGTCAGTTCAATGCCTTTTAAAACCACCTTTCTTTTGAGCTGATTAAATTTCATTTTTTTTTTTCTTGGTCTCTTTCCTGTCAAAGTGGCCCACTCCAAGGCTCAGAAATAGTCTTCTTTCCTGGAAATGCCACTAATAATGTTAGTGCCTATTAATACTTGAACATTTAGCCTGTTAATGTATATGAAAACAGATGGCAACATCTAAACTACATCAAATAAATGCAACACATGTAGGTATATCTAAAGCCAAGTTACCATGGATTGCTTTTTTGTGTTCAGGTTGCAAAGTACTAAATTCAAAAATGTTATTAACAGCTGATTTTGACAACTATATAGTGAAGAAATGATTTGTAATATGGTTAAAAAAGGAATAGTGAAACTTCATAGTTAGAAATATGTTCCAAGATTACCTTTTACTCCGATGTATAATGCTTGTATATATGTTATGTGCCCTTTTGTAAATATCAATTGTTTAATAAATTTGCAATCAATCTGCACTTTAAATTTTAAGTATATCCAATTCATTAAGCAAATATGCTTATTTATTCAATGGTTACTATGATGCCAAAGTATATACTGTTACTTCAGGTAAGAAAGAGGGAACTTAATTCTATCTGATTCCTACTCTGAACCAGACACTCTGTATTTGTTATTTCATTTAATCTATGTAGTTCTCCCTTACACCATAGGTACCTAAAGAATATCATAAGGAATCTAAGGCTTCAGTACTTCAAGTAACTTGCCTAAGTTCTGGAGTTCAGAACCAGGACTAGTTGACTTCAAATTTTACTTTCATTCCACCTTTATCAAAATAAGCTCTGCCCAATGGGAGTTTATAGGCTAAATGAATAAGAGAATAAATACACATAAAAACAATTAATGAAAAAGTAACATAGTAAGATTCACCTGTGTAGTACCACAATATGCATACAAAAAATTGCTAAGGGGAAAAAAAAAGCCATGAATATAAGAAAAAGGTTTGGTAATCCCAGATCTGGCACAAATGTAGGTTTACTTAGCTAAAAAAATCAGCCTAGAACTGCTTACCTGTCAATCTGATTGCAGTGCTGCATTTGTTTCCTATGGCCATTGCACCAAGATACAGCAAGTTGGGAGGCTTACAACAACAGAAATTCATTCATTCATAAATTCTGAGGTCAGAATTAGGGTGTTGGCAAGGCCATGCTCTGTCTGGAGATTCTGAGAGAGAATCCATTCCTCGCGCCTTGTAGCTTCTGGTGGCTTCAACATTTCAATCTGCCTCAGGGAACACACCTTCCAGTCAGTGTCTCTGGTCTGCTTCTGCCTCCCTCTTATAAGGTTACACGTGATTGCCTTAAGGGCCCACCTGGATAACTAAGCTCTTCTCCTCAAGAGTCTTAATCATAGCTGCAAAGATCCCTTTTTGGTTTGTTTGCCATAAACGCTACATTTCCAGATTCCAGGGATTAGGACATGGATATTGTTTTGGGGGAGGTGGTGGGGGGGGTGCATTTTTTTTTAGCCTACCTCAATTATTTTCTTGACAAATTGAAAAATCTTCAACAGATTAAATGGGAAGAAAAGTTTCGAACCTGCAGTACATTCTATTGGTTCTCGACTCAGAGCCCTTAGCCAGGCCCATGAACCATCCCAACTGCTATGAGGGTTGGGTAATAATTGCTCACAGCTGCCTTCCCTGGAGAATTGTCTGCTAATGGAAGATGCCTTAGTCCCAGCCTGCAGCCAATGACTGACTGATTCAGGGGTTCAAAAGGTCAACTCTACTGCCCCAATAAGAATTAAAAAATGTTAAACATATTACTCTAACTTAGCAAAATGTTTTGTGTAGGAACCAAAATCTGCACCTAGTAAATGAAAATATTGCAGCCCACCTTTTTTCACTGATTGAAAATTTAAATACAAATAAAACTCCAAGTGGTCACAACGAATTATAAAATTGAAATAACTGAAATTGTACTTCTTTATCTTTACTACCACTGGGCTATTATTGTTTATTTCCAATGTACTATTTAAATAAATGCAAGACTACATATCCCCACAAGGACACAATTCAATCAGAAAGCAAAGAATTCTATCCTTGCCAATTAGCTCTCATAATGAACACGTGTTCAGGGACACCTGGATAGTTCAGTCGGTTAAGCCTATGACTTCGGCTCAGGTCAAGATCTCATGGTTCATGGGTCTGAGCCCCACATCGGGCTCTGTGCTGATGGTTCAGAGCCTGGAGCCTGCTTTGGATTCTGTGTCTCCCTTTCTGTCTTCCCCTCCCCTGCTCATGTTCTGTCACTCTCTCTCTCTCTCTCTCTCAAAAATAAACATTAAAAAAATTCAAAATGAACACATGTAGCTTAATCTGCATATGTTGACAGCCATGATATAAATGGGAGAATGTCAAACTAATTTCCATGTAGAATATAACACTTACCAAAAAAGAATAAAAATGTGTAATTTGAAGCTTAAATATAAATTACTAGGACTCAATAGAGACTGAAAACAGTTTTCTAAATTTAGTATTCAGACTAACCAAAGATTTTGGTGCAGGGGGAGAACTACAAGCAAGGGAAGAGTGGTAATGACACTGATCTTTAGTTGGCTTTAATATTGCTTTCACATTCTTTTCAGAGAATATATCCCCTTATTACAGCCTGCACCCAGGACAGAACACTCTTCCCACCCTTGGTACTTGTTCAGTTGGGTAAATAGGACAAAGAGTTTTGCTTTAATTGATGGCTGATTTTGTTCAATGAAACATTAATTCTAATGGTTTTTAATTAAAATTCTATGAAAAATTCTGTGATCTGTTAGAGAATGAAAAAAAACCACCACAATTAAACAGTTCTTTTTACTATAAGATTTCTCAGATCTTTAACATGCAAAAATATATGATAAGCCTTCAAAGGCAAGTTTCAGACTTTTTTTTTTTTTTTTAATTTTTAACATGGAATTCTTTGCTCCCAGAGCATCTGGAGAGATTAATGTTCAAAGGATAACACTTTGGAAAACACAGCTGTAGTAGAATTCCATCCAGCTTTTAAATAATACAATAAAGTTTGTTAGTGACATTACTATTTAATATTTTTCTGGAGGGTCTATTCAAAGTCAAAAAGGAAGAAGAAGAAAGAGCAAGTAACAAGACTTAAACTTACTGGAAATAATGGAAAAAGATGATTGCAATGATGTCATCACATCCATTTTGTTTTTAAAGAATGTAGAGGATTAACTCCATTATGTTATTATATTTTAAATAATAAAAAAATCCAGTAAAACCGCTAAATAAAAAAGCAGTAAACTTCCTATGTATCAGTAAAGCCAGTTAAAACGTTTAATGCATTGAAGTTCCTTCAATAATGCGATGTAAATAAATAAAATATACAGAAATGATCAATTCTCATGGAAGATGGTTAGAATTCATATATGCAAAGCCACAACACTTTCTAAGAGCTATGATATTTAAATAAATGAGGAAACAGTATTTCCTTGGATAGAAATATTGAACACTGAAAAAGGTGTTATTTCTGTCCAAAATATTTCTCACATTGAGTGAAATCTCAACTGAAAATTATTTGCAATTTGATGAAATAATTTAAAGTTGTTTGGAAATATTTTGAGAAATTATTTTGAAAATGGGACTAAGGAACTTCCATCATTAGACATGTATATTTATTATTAAAGTACCACAGTTAAATGATTCATTGGTGTAACATGGAATATATATATATATATATATATATATATATATATATATATATATATATATCTCATATAATAATAATAGATAGGCCTATCTATTATATACTATCTATTATTATGAGCTAACATAAGTAGTTCTAAAATAGACCAGAGAATATCTAAGAATGCAATATGTGATACAATATATGATATGTAAGTGAAACAATAAGCATTCCAAGTCCACACAGTAAAGAGTTAGAGATATTCCAATAAAGGCCAGAATCCTTGTGTGTCTATGAATTCTGATTAGCAGATAAATATTTATAACTTGTATGGTTACATTTATATACTTATATATGTTATAACTTGTAACCTAAAAGAGGGATTTATGCTTAAGGTATTGTAGATGTCTTACTGAGAAGTCAGAAAAGGAAAATGTTAATTTATTAAAGCAGGCATAATATAGCTATCACTTTATAGACCAAAAAGTTATTTTATATGCTCTCTCCCCATCAATTTTAGAAAATACAGCACACTCACACACACACCCACACCCACACACACACATACACAACTTAGATGCTGAACAAATAAATACATCAAAATAAGCAATAAACTCAGGAATTAAAGCATTTATGAAAATAAATGAAAAGACTTGAAGAGAAAATGAAGGTAATATTTTAAGTGACTGCATCATGGGTAACTATTTTTTAAGAATATACTAAGTTCAAAAATTTATACTTGTCTACAGAATAATGAAATATATGTGGACAAAAGTAAACAATAAAATTGAAAAGATCTTAGAATTTGTATCTCTAAAAATATACTACTATAAATCATTATTTTGAAAACAATGCTATCTAGAGATTTAGAAAGTCAATTCAAAGAAGGAAGAATATAAATGGCTAATTAACGAATGAGAAAGGTTATTCCCTCTTATAGATAGAAAAATGAAAATAATATGATAAACCAAAAAAGATTGCACTTTTCATCTAGCAAATTGACACAGATTAGAAATAGTAATGATAATCAGAGCTGGCTAGATCAATGTAACAATGACACTGGTGGCAGCACAAATTGCCACGGGTGACCTGAAGGGCAACGTAACCATATGTATACAGAGCCTTGAACAGGTCTTATGCACCTTGATGTAGAAATTTCATTTCTATCAATCTTTGGTAAGAAAATAACATGTACAGATATAACTATATTATAAGGAGACTTATCGAGGGGTGGGGATTTTCCGTGTGTGTGTGTGTGTGTGTGTGTGTGTGTGTGTTGTAGAAGGGCAAAACTTTGGAAACATTCCATATGCTCAGAAAAAAAGAAAGAATTATTGAAAAATATATGATATATCTATGTGAAAAATCTTGTGCAGTTATTCAAATTATGTCGTCAAAAGTGTTTTTGACATAGAATGATATAATAAAACATTACAAGAAAAAGCTCACCAAATTTATCCACGCACAGAGAAATAAAGAGAAACACAAAACTATATTAATATATTTTAATGCTCTTATACTTTTTTATAATTTAAGTTTTATAGACTGGGCATATAATCTTATAATCAGAAAAATATTTTTTTTAGGATAAATGCAAATTTGTCTATAATCATATAAAAGAATTTGAAAACCTAAACTCTGAAAGAATTCCCTGGATGATACATTATGTTTTCTGTCACCAGCTTCCTAACACTGGAATAACAAAACACAAAATTCCCCTTCCCCTCCAAAAGCAAGAACAAAGAGCTAACACAAAATCCAAAAAATAATCAAAAGTACCTCATTAAAGAGTGGCTTGAAAAAATAGATTATAATCAATTTATATATGAAACCTTCAACAGAACAATAGTCTAGTTTCATGATTCAAATATCCCCTCAGAGATTCAGTATCACATCTGGGGATTATTTTACAAATAGAAGCTTTGAGTTTTGTCAATCTGAATTTAAAATGTCATCTTCATTAGCATCACCTACAAACGTGTCATTTATTCCTGCCAAGGTTGGTAATGATATGCTAAACACTGATTGAGAAATATGATTGATGTCTTTTTTGTTGTTTTAATCCAAAACTGGTTCAAGGCAGCTAGGTGTGTGTATAAGCCTCCTTTTATATTTTAGCAATTACCTTTTTTCTGTATGTCTTACAAGAGTAAGACACTTCCTGTCTAAAGCATTAGGTTTTTTGGAAACAAAAAAAGCAAGAATTCGACAAATTCCAAAAGGCACACTGTTTCATTGCTTAAAACACGCCCCTAATTTATTTGCATTGCAATAACTAAACCCTTCTTCACCCATAACCTTAATTACCACAATCATCCATTCTTTAACAGCTCTTATTTCCTTGACTTCTTTCCTTCCAGACTCCAATTTGTAATGTTGCCTCCTTGACGATTCATTATCTGGCATTCTACACCCTGGCAGAGGGGAATTCTCTCTTCAAGCTCCACTCTCTGAGCATTTATAAGTCACCCTTATAAGCATTTATAAGACCCTCTTGCCGGAAATATATTGTGGCAGTCCTGTCTTTATGAGGTGGCTAGTATCCATATGAAAAAACAACCACTTTCTATAAATAAGGGTTAAACCAAAGATATTCCTTTTTGCAATGAGATGTTGATTTTTCCATTAAAAATAGAATCTTTCATTTTAAATGTTTTGATGTAGTGGTTCAGAACATAACCAATCACCATAGTCATTATATTTTGGGTTCTCCAAATCTAATATGCATGTTTACTGTACCATTAATTCAATTACTAACTGGAAATTTTTGTATTTCTTTTAATTTGCCATTCATATATTTCAAACTCTGATAGCCATCTAGACTTATCCCTGATGAAGCTAGGAGCAATTCCTATAGGATGGACCACCCAAATGTTGACCAGAACTATCCTCTCTCTTTTTGCTGTAAAATTCCTGATACAAATCCCAACCTTCTAGTAGCCTATTACACTTTCCTGATACCATGATCTTCCTGCCCAAACGAATACATCTTCCTTTTTCAAAAATATATATCTGACCATATCATACCTGTATGAAAAATTCTCTAATGGCCCTGTGCACTAATTAGGGTGAAGCTAGCTGCAGTGACAAAAAAAATTGACAATGCCAATGGGATAACAGAGTAAAAGTTAATCTCTCAATTGTGCACGTGTCTAATGCAGGTGTTCTTGGTTAGCAGGGTGGGGATATGATACATCAAGTCATTAAAAAGCCCAGGTTGGTTTTTTTGCACCACTTTGACCTGGGAGAGACACATAACCCTGTGGCTTATGTTTAATTAGTGAACACTACTCACCATCTAGATTTGTCAGAGACTGGAACATGTCGTCCCTGGCCAAGAAGCCATATTTAACAGTAATTCTGTATTACAAAGTGAGCCCCCAGATCTTTGGTGGTCAGTTTCCATTCTCCAACATCATTTCCATCACCAGCCTTCTCAGTAGGAAATGCAGAGATGATAATCTAGCCCTTTGCTAATGTGTCAGCCTCTTTTCCTGTGCTTTGCCTGGGCAGTCAGTCAGCTCAATGCCCTCTAACTGTGCTGACAGGGTTTCACTGTTAAGCCCCAGATCTCTGCTCAAGTTACTTTCTTGCCTGGATTTCTCCTTCTCTTGTTGATAGTTTCTTGAATCCCAAAAAGTAGAATTAGGATGTTCTCAAGCTCATTTTTATGGAACAATTTATACATAGAATACATTTGATGTATGACTGTTACATGCCTGAGTCTCCTACTCCATAGTGAACTTTTGGAAATCAGGAGTCACTTTGTTATTGAAGGGATTCAGAATGTGCCACCCCAAAATATCCTGCTTTGGAACATTGATTGTTTTGAGCTAAAGGCATTTAAGAAAGAGTAGATACATGAAGGTCTCTCTGACCTTCCCCTTTCTACCTAAAAGCAAGCATAACATTCCCATGACAAAAGTGGCTTCCTTGTGGGCAGGCACCTGGGTTGGTTAAGTAACTGAATCTTGATTTCACCTGAGATTATAATCTCACGGTTTGTGAGTTCCAACCCCACCTCGGGCTCTATACTGGCAGTGTAGAGCCTGCTTGGGATTCTTTCTCTCTCTCCCTCTCTCTCTCTAAAAATAAATAAACTTTTTAAAAAAGTGACTTCCTCATACTGAGAAGAACATTTTATCACCTGACTGGGAGCCAATGATAAAATGGATCTGTTCAAACAAACCCAGTAAAATAGCCCTTTTCTTCCGTTAGTTTCTCCCATGTATTTCCTAGTCACTTGCCCATAATTTACTACTCCTAGCCTAAGTACAGTTGACCTTTGAAGGTTTGAAGTGCTCTGGATCCACTAAAACACAAATTTTTAATTAAATAAATACAATACAGTGCTGTAAATATATTTTATTTTCCTTATGACTTAAAAAATGTTATGTTTATTTATTTTTGAAAGAGAGAGAGAGAGTGGGGGGGGGGAGGGGGAGAGACAGAGGGAGACACAGAATACAAAGCAGGCTCCAGGTTCTGAGCTGTCAGCACAGAGCCCAAAGCAGGGCTCAAGCCCACAAGCCATGAGATCATGATCTGAGCCGAAGTCAGATGCTTAACTGACTGAGCCCCCAGTTGCCCCTATTTTCCTTATGATTTTAATAACGTTTTCTTTTCTCTACCTTGCTTTATTGTAAGAGTATGGTATATAATACATATAATATACAAAATATATGTTAATTGACTTTTATGTTACTAGTAAGGTTTCTAGGCAACAATAGGCAATTAGTAGTTGAATTTTGGGGGAATCAAAAGCTACACAGAGATTTGTGACTGTGCAGGGAGCCAGCACTCCTTGCCCCTGCATTGTCAACTGCATAAGCTTTGGGACCTTACAGCTTCTTTCGGTCTTCATTTTCTTTTGGAAGACTCTCATGTACATTATACAAAACATTAAAGAAAGTGTGTACACTTTTCCTCTGTTAATCTGCTTATGTCAGTTTAATTCTTAAGCTAAATCATAGATCCTAGAAAAATAAAAGGAAGTTCTTCTCCCTCTACATTAGTTTCTTTGGGGGAAGGGAAATGCCTGCTTGGGTAAAAAGTGTGTCCCAAACTTCTAACACATGTCTAGGCACCTAATAGAGTCTCAATAAATATTTGTTGAATAAGTGAATGTGCAAACCTTTGCATTATTAGTATCTATTAGTGTTGACAGTTGACTTAAGGAATATACAGCAAAGAAAAAAGTAAAAAGTAGAAAGTAAACGAGAGGATGGAGAGAAGGGAAACTTGCTAGGTTCTTTAGCATAGCATCCTTTATTTCAAAGGTCATCTTCAATAATTTGGAGTTGGAAGTATATGCTGTATACTATTATTTAAATAAAATATGTGATTCAACAAATAAGTTCACATCATACACAGATTTCTCCATGGATAGACAGGGCGATGACTTTCTCTAATGTAGGTTATTAAAGAGACTTCTCATTTACATACAATCCTAGCTAAATCTTCAATTTCTAAGTCTCAGTAAATATTATCTGGGGTGTGGGGGTGGTGGTGGTGGTGGTGAGAATCAGAGAGTGTTATGATTTAATGGCACCAGACAGATATGACAAAGAAGAGTTGAAACACAGAAATGTTCTGACTCTTAGTCTGAAAATAGACAAAATGAGAAACTTTTACAGCTATAGTTTGGAAAACATAAATATTGTATTGAATGAGGTTATGGAAATTCACTGGGGAGAGCTAAGAGCTCACAGAAAGCTCATAGTTACAGAACTTCTAGAAAGTACCTGATTGCTAAAATAAAACTCTTTATAACAATTTATTTAGAGGTTTTTATCCCAATATTTGGAAAGATTCCATGAAATATCTCCAAAGTATAATTAATATGAAAGAATTTTGTTTTCTTCTTGGCTCCATGCTGGTTGTCCTGGGATGTGTTCAGCCAAGGGGCACTTAAGAAGTTCAGTGAATGACTTCATTATGTATAAAGGGTAATGAGCTTGAGTGTTCTACACTGGTAAAACCTGCAAGAGAAATTTCCTCACTTGCTTAAACTCATTTCCCTGTAGCAAACTTGAAGAATTTGCTCCAAAAGTCAACCAATGATCAAAGCCACAAAGGCAAAACATACTTTCCTTTGGGACTTTTATCTAATCATTGAACACTGAAGACTGCAAAGGAAAATGCTCTTTTTTTTCCATACAATCACTTAAATTCATATTCCTGATTTCTAGTTAATGTATTCAAGATCTGAATCCAATTATCTCTCATGGTAAGATTCCCTCATTTTATCTTATTCCTTTTGAGATGAAGGTCCTCTTAAATCTTATAAACTCAACCTCTCTTATTAACCCTATCATCTAGATGCAACTGTTGTTTTCATTTATTTAAGCCATTCAAGAAGTGTGTATCCAGAATAAAAAAACCAAAATAGCATTAATGTAGAATTAACTCTATGATCTCCACAAAATAATGACAAATTCCAGATCTAGAAGCAGTGCGGTGTTGCTGCAATTGATTTACCCGGGCAACAGTCTCTGAGATGAAGTTCAACATGCAGGAAATTTATCAGGGAATGCTCTGGGGATCTAACCTATGGAAGAAAAAGCCATTAGGCAAAATGAGAAGTTGAACTGCAATACGGCCTCAGTGTAAGTCACAGATGACCCAGCAGGGAATTGTAAAGAAGGGATACTTCTTCAACCTTCCCCACTTTGGGGTTAGAAGCCAGGCCCTTTGACTTTTGGTTAGTTATTGGTTGCAGACTATCCCAGGAAGTAGAGATGAATTTGAGTGAGGCAGATCTCTACCCAAGGCAGTATCTGGAGGGGGCTGAAATCTGAGACACCAGCAACTGGAAGTTTAAATCCTTCATTCCTGTAGATAATTTGGGCAAGAGTCACAGCGTCTACCACAAGGTTGCAGCTACACTTGGATAAAATAGCACAGAGAGCCTATACACTGCAGAAGGTAAGACAGGAATAAGTGGTTGAAATTTGTGTTAAGAAGTAGTGGAGAATGGATGATATCAAGCAATCACAAGGGAAATGCAACCAACAACCCCCACTGGGAACATTTGGAAATTTGGGGCCTACTACATCGCTTCACTTCTTCTTCCTCATCTAAAAACTTGAAATATTAATGCATTCTCCACAACGTTATTGGAAACATGTTTAAGACCCTTCCCTTGGGCCGATAAGCCATATATCCTCATTGATCTCAAGTACTGAGGGAAAAGAAGAGGGAGTTCTCTCAAAACAACAGCATGGGAACTCTGCAGACAACTCTCAGCAAGGTAGTCTCCATCTCAAATTGCTGTGATTAACAACTCATTGATAATGATTTCTCACTTGTTTCTATGCAACATTTTTCAGTTGGCACATACTGGCATTATCAACTACTGGGGCTCTGCTAAGACCCTGAGTTAACAGAGCAATGAAATTTCTATTTTCTAAATGGCATATGACCAAAAGGGTGGTTTGGTTGCCAAAAAGATGACCTAACCTGATTTCACACATTTTAATATTTATCTAATCACCCTTCTTATGATTACTTTTTCATAAAAGAATCAGAATCACCCCTTACATCTGTACCCTTGTTCAAATATGGGAAATGTTCGGCAAACTTATATGGTGATCTAACCAATAAAATTCCAGTCTACAAAACATGTGACATATTACATACCTACTGAACTTGATATTCAAATCCAAAGACCAGGAAAACTTTTTTTGTTATATAAACAAAAATAAGTTTAGAAAAAGAGATGTACAACCAATGTTTATTTAAATATGCAATAGAAGTCATTTGCAGCACAAAGTACCTACAAAAGAACTCCAAATGGAATGTAAGTATTATATCATTAAAATTGTCCTGTGAATGACTTTAAGAATAGTAAAAATTCACTTCATAATCTGGACTCTATTAACAATAAATGCCCAGTTACACTATTGCACTTTTACTAATCCATTAAGCTGATGTTTTAAAGTTACTTATAAGGAAATGTTAATATGGGATATAATAAAATACTATACTATAGCTATAACATGTTGCATTTTAATTACTATTCTTATAAAATATGAATTAACATGGTGGAAATTCACTTGAAATCTAATTAACGTGCTTTAGCTATCTTGCTCAATGCCCACAATACGCAAATAATTTTTACAAAGTTATCATATTAATAAGAATATGATTATGCATTTTCCTTAATTTAATTTCTATTTAATTATGTTACTAAACTTGGTTTGTCTCCCAGTGAAGTATCAATTTTGTAAATAGTATCTGTAACAGTCACTTGATCAGAGCTTTTAAATACAACCCAGTACCTTATTAATTCTGTATAAATTATTAAATGCATCTGTGCTTAATGCCCAATGCCCCAATTTTCTGCCACTCTGAACCAGTGCTGCTCTGATTCCTACACAGATTTCTCGTTAAGTGAAATAAACACTTTGTGGAGTTACAATCCCCATGCCCTAGGCATCTTCCCTGATAAAAAGAGTGAAATGGAAAAGATAGAAGGAGACTGGCAGGAATAAAGGGATGCCAGGGCAAGAGCAAAGTACCAAGGTCAACTTAACAGGTCATGTATAAAAAAAGATGTATATTATTTGTAAAACTTGGCACTGCAGATTTTTAAAAATACTGTTATTCTGAGTTGCATTCATTAAAATTTTTTTTATTACGTTTCTTTATTTTTGAGAGGCAGAGACAGACAGAGCATGAGTGGGGGAGGGGCGGAGAGCAAGGGAGACACAGAATCTGAGCAGGCTCCAGGCTCTGAGGTGTCAGCACAGAGCCTGGCAAGGGGCTCAAACCCACGAACCGTGAGATCATGACCTGAGCCAAAGTCAGACGCTCAACCGACGGAGCCACCCAGGCGCCCTGCATTCATTTTTTTTTTAATATTCATACAAAGCAGCTCAAAATTTCCTACTAATACAGGGAGGAATATATTATGTAGCAAAGAATTGGAAATCTACTATTACATTCATCAGCTAAACAGAATTCCATCCCAGCTCTTTACTCCTTCATCACCTGGATCATAAAGAGAGCAGCTGGCACAAGTTCAAGGGCTTATTATTTTTCTTGTGGGACACCATATGTCATGGGAATGACCTATATTCTTTGCCTATCCAATTCTGAGAGATTTTCATAAGATACAAAATTATAATAACTTCTTAAGCCTCTGTGATCAATCTCTTCTAGTTCACATGCATGTGAGTGAAGGGAGGTGTTACAAGGAGAGCAAAAGGAAACTTTCCAGGTGAACTGATCTGCACCACTTTTGCCCTATATCCTGTGAGATTTCTGATTCTATCTTGTGTGTGTGTGAACTTCTGGCATTTATGATCTCTAACATCTGTCCAAAGAAGCCATGTTAACGCTTCATGCCAAACATCCTAAGTCTCCAATTTATATCCCTTCCTCTAGCATTATTTACAGAGGCAACTAGAAATAGGCTAAGGTATGGAGTTAAATTCTTCTTAACAGATTTTCATTCTATTAGCTAAGAAGAAAAGGAAAAGAGAATGCAGATGTGGATTTCTGGCCATTCAAATCCATCTAGTCTGAAATGTATTTGGCAGATATTAGGGGAAAATGGTAGATTTAGTGCTTCTGGGGCAATCTCCACCATTTTAAAATTAATATCAGGAATTTGAGTGAGTATTCATATTACAATTCAATAGCACTACCTTTTCTAATTAGATGGGGTTATGATATGGGGTAGATAAAAGATTTGTAATCAGAAAATCATCCCTGCTTTCCCATAGTAATTAGAAAAATTAGACCAAAGTATGGGTGAAAGTAGGTGGAGATAATAATCTTTAACATTTACATAGAGCCTTAGTATCTACTATTCTCATCAATACATCAATGCTAATTCATTTGAGCCCAACAAAATCCTTCAAAGAGATAGACACTATAATCTACATTTTACGGATGAGGAAACCAAGGCTCAGTGGGATTAAATGATTGGTCCAAGCATCTCTGGCAAGTCAGTAATACTTCTATGATTTGAACTCAGAGCTTTGAACTCTAAGCCTATAAATGCTAGAATATAGGTCATGTTTCATTTTTATTCTGCTAAATTTAGATCATGCATTCTTATGAGGGGTGGTATCAACTTCAAGGGTGTGAAAACTGGTTCTTAAGGGACAAAAAAGCCCTGAGCGTTCTAATGTGTAAAGCTCAGATACACATTTGGTACATTAACAGAGATGGCGTGTACCTGGAATACGATATTTCATGAGAGGTCATTTATGTAAACAAACGTCTAAACAGGTTCCTTCGTGGAGATATCGGAAAAAGATATTGAGAAATAGTAATCTACATAAAGAACTCAAAAAATTTTAAACTAGGAGCACTTCGCTAGAACTCATCGGCGACTACGTTTTAAACACCACATGAAAGTTGTCAGTGCACCACCTCTCTTCCACCATGGTCATCTTTGTTACATCACTCCAGAAAAAAAGTGTCCCCATTTTCTTATTCTTGTTCTGAAAGAGCATCTTGGTGACCCTAAGCTTGGTCACATTTGCTGTAGCAAAGTAGGATATGAAGGCTTTGGTAAAATCTTTTACTGTATGACTTTAAAATGAAACAGGATTGTGTACTGTGTGTCCCCCCATATTTCTCAGTCCCTTTCCAGTTTGGTGGGGCCAGACAACTAGTGCTGGCCTATGGGCTCAAAGCAAAAGTAACAAGTCTCATTTCTAGGGTGAAGCATTTGAGAGCCAGAGGCCTGTGTTCCAGAAGGTGCAGGTGTAAATTACCAGAGCCTCCAAAGGCCTAGGTCCACATGGAAAAATGTGGAGGAGTGGCTTCTGCCCATCTGCATGAGAAAAGTAGTCTGAGTGAGAAATCAACTCTGCTTGTGTTAAGTCACAGAAGTTTTAGGGTTAACCTGTTACAAGGTCATACTCTGGCCTATCTTGAAAACTACAGAGGTGATTGTTGGTTCTCAAATGTGAAGTTGGTATTGGGGTTCCAAATTTATTAACCCCTGCAGCAACTTTATAGCCTCTGTAAAATATATTGTTGTATAAAGCCCAGGTGTTGTGGACCAGATATAAATGTTTCATAAACTTCCTAATGGAAAGCCCACAGGTCTTCTTCAAAAGCAACATGTTCTCTTTTTTATTTCTTAAAGACTTCATTCAAGTGCCCTCAATGGTGAATCTTAATAATAGAGTCAACTCTCAAGGCAGGGTTCACAGGATTAAAAAGGAAAACATAATAAAGCAAATATTACCAATGCTTTGGGAATTATTTTTTATTTTTATTAAAATATGCTTGCCTCCAGCATTCCTTTCAAGCCCAGCCAAGTTCCTTTTAAATCCTGGGCCTGCGGGCCAGTGCTTATTTGCATGCTAATTACCAGCTAAAGGCATTTTATGCTGATCTAAGTTCTTTAACCAATTAATGAACCAAGAAAAGATGATCTTTCCTTAGAGGAGAATTGCTTACTTTCATCATCATTACCACTGAATTGCATTCATTGTACCCATTGCCTCATACTTCAGGCTCTTTCCTGAATATATAAGCAGAAAATTAAGTAGCCGTGGTTGGATGCCACCGAGTATCTGATTGCATATATCTATACTTAGGAAACATGCCAGATACTGTAGATATGTAACTGACACTAAATGGGCAAAAGGAAAGTCTAAACCAGTCTTCCTGCGATGCCACGCTTCTTAAGGAAGCAGTTACAGTCCGCCGAAGCTCTTAGATCTTTAGATGAGTCCCTACATAGCCCCATGATCAAAGGATTTTTATTGTTGTATTTACAGACACTGCAGACAAATAAATGGAGAGTCTAGTGAGAGTAAAAACTAAGAAAGCAGTATCAAACAGTAAATGGATGTCAAATGAAGTATGAAAACTGAGATGCTATTCACGATACTTAGGAAGAAGACCTAAGTGTTTGGTTTCCATATTTTATAAGAGGGTTCCACATAATTGTGAGAGTTTTTTGAAAACTATAGCTGCTTACAACTGCTGTTTCAATGACTTAGAATATAGGTAAATACATATAAAGTCCTTAAAGCATGGCATTATCTAATTTCAATGACCAAAACAGTTTACCTATCCTGTTCTTTCCCCTGACAGTTGATCTTTATAATTAGAGGCACAGTTCTAGTTCTCAGCCTAAAGGATTTTTTAAAAAATGCATCAGTACAAATACATAACAGAGGTCTATTATTTCTCCAAACTATCCATTTCTTGATCTTGACCCTCTGAATTCTCCTAGGCTTACCAGTGTTGACAATGAGCAATGACAATACTCTACCTTAGGCACTTCTCATTCCCAGGAATAGGAACAATTCTATTGTTCTCTAACAGAGACTCAAAATTAGTACTATGTTGAGAAACACAGCTTTGCTTTTAGTTTTCTTAGAACTAATTGATATGATGCTCTGGAACACTCTCTACTGCTGAGAGAAGGGAACTGAAATTTTTCTATCAGTTCAGTTCAGTAACTTAGACCAATGTAATAGCTTAGATTCTCTAAATAACTCAGTCTCTGGGCAGTTCAGTAGATACATCTTTCTTTCAGATTTAAGTCAACACTCCAACAAAACTCCTTTCTTCTATCACCAGTGCTACATAGGAACTGAGCGAGGCTGCTCTACCTCTGTCACTCAGAATGGTAATCAGCACAGAACAGGCACTCAATAAATATTTCTGAATGAGTAGATGAATAAATACACATGGTTCTCCTTCAAAAGCCCAAACTAGGGCAGGAACACTTGGTATTCTCTTCACTAATTACAATCTACTGAAGATTTAAAGCAAGGATACTAGAACATAATCTGAAGCCTTCCTTCTGTTACCATTTTTATCCACATTCTCTTCATTATTAGCAACCAGAAGGGGTCTTCTTCAAACTTTCTCTTCCTGACTGGATCACCTTTACAGAAAACTTTTTGCTATTTCACCTACCAGGATAGCTCTTGATCAGCAAAAGAAGTGATCATGGAACTCAGTGAATTCCCTCTTCCCCCACTCCTTGTTTTCTAATCCAGTGTTAGGCTAAACAGGCTAATATCAGCCCATTCCATCTTCTAATTTAGGAGGCAGGCCTCTAGACTCAGTCACAAAGAAAGAAGGCTGAATAAAAAGAGGTGTGAGGCAGAATAAATGTATATAGTTCATAGTGGCAAAATATTCACTAGTGTTTTACTAGGAATTATAGGAGCATTTACAATCACTAATGAAATAAAGGTCAGAGTCATTTTGAATGGAAGTTCACAAGTCATTGGTAACTAACCGAGGGAAAAAAAAGCATTTGATGTACATTTGGTCAGGGACTGCATATCCACTGGTCATTTCACCTCCCTCCTGAGTATATATGCCAAAGACTAATGACAATGATTGGTTCAATGAGAAAAGGGAGTGGTGTTCATGGTTATGGGAATAATGAAACTGGAATACTCAATAGAGTCCACTAGCCAGGACCTTCTCTTTGCTTGCTTTGTATGCTGTCCCTGCTATTCCAAGTGTTCTTTTTAGTTATTAGTATTAAATATCCCCCATGTTTTCATGGGGTTTGGAATAAAGACATACCCAAAACACCTGCTGAAGAAGAATGGGAGATAAGAAATGGCATGCTAGCTATTTTGCTTTTAGTTTGCCTGCCTCTGCTACAAGTTGATTAAATAATCTATGCTCCAATATTAACTATGATAAAGAATGTGATTCAGATTAGTACTATGGATTCCACTATTGCCTGCACATGAGAATCTCCTAGGGAATTTCTAGAAAATATTGATTCTTGGACCCTATCCTCAGATATTCTGATTTAATTTTTCTGGGTTGGGGCCTGGGCACTGATTTCTTCCCCTCCCCACCCCCTCCACCCCCTCCACCCCCAAATCCACAGGTTCTTGTAATAGAAAGTTCTGAAGGCACGAATTGGAACCACTGGATTCAGGGCCACTCTGTCACTAACTGTCTGATCCTAGGCAAGCCATCGCACTCTGTGTAGCTCAGGTTCCTCATTTTATTTTATCTATTTATTTTTTAATGTTTTATTTATTTTTGAGACAGAGAGAGACAGAGCATGAGCATGGGAGGGGCAGAGAGAGAGGGAGACACAGAATCTGAAGCAGGCTCCAGCCTCTGATCTGTCAGTACAGAGCCCATGCAGGACTCGAACTCACGAACCGCAAGATCATGACCTGAGCCAAAGTCGGACATTTAACCTACTGAGCCACCCAGGCGTCTCTCAGGTTCCTCATTTTAAAATGTAATGTAATAATGCTAACTTACAGAGTTATTTTGAAGAGTTATTTGATAGTGCATTTGGTTATTTGATAGTGCATCAAAAAATGTTTGGAAACTCCGAAGTTTTATATAAATATTAACTATGCACCTGAAACTTAAATGATTACTCAGATTGCATTCAATTATTTGAATTACAAACACTTAAGAAACATAACAATAGTAATAGTAATAATAACAGTAATAATAAACTACTCTGTCAACCCCAGGAGAAGGCCTTTGAAAATCTTTTACGGAATATGATGGTGCAACAGCAGTGAGGGAGTTATTTGTTTTAGTAGTCTATGAGTTCCTCTTGGGAGACCATTCCTAATAAAACTGAATTTTATTTCAAATTTGTTTTTACCTAGGTTATTCTTATTTCTTATTCTTATTCTCGTATTTCTTCCCCATCATACATGTTTCCCGTATTCAGAATGGAGTTCTAAAGTACTACAGATCCTCTGAGAGGGGTTTGCAGGTGAATGCAAAATACATGTTGGTTATACCCATTGCTTGTTTATGAAGCTAAAGGACAGCAGGGAGCCATTTGGATGTGTTGTTGTTTGCAATGATAAAGTGTAGGAACATGAAGAGGGAGAGAAATTACCTTAAAGTAGGGGAGGGCCAGAGGATAGGATACATTTGCTGCATAGCCTTCCAATAAAAATATCCTAAGTAGACTGCTGGAACTATTCCTGGATGGAAGGAGACAACATGACTGGCAAAAAAAGGAAAAAGACAGAACTAGCCAAACAAATAAAGAGTGCCTTTGAATGTTACCGAGAGGTGACTTGATTCCTTCCTTAGTGAGGGCTTGGTAAACAGTCCGGAGATGTATAGTCTTTTAAATAGCAGCCCAGGAAACACCTGCATCGCATGGAATGATTTCTGGCTACTCTTTCTGAGTTGGCTTTGCCTTCAAATCAAGGAGCTCTAAATTGGCTCAAATTCTTACCTAAGGCCACAGAAATAAAACTGAACCATGGGTATATCCCCCATGTACCACCACAGGCTGAGCCCAGAGGATTCCTGGGCAGGTATTTGCCAGATAACCAAAATGGAAGACTTCCAGTGGTGGAGAGAAAGATGCTGCACTTAACTCTCCATGAAGTTGAAAGACATTCTTAACATATCCATCCTTTCCAATGAATCTTTGGCCTGGGAGTTGTGTTCCACATAATCTCTGACTCAAATCAACAATCAAGAAAAAAATATCATTCTTGGTGACATCATGTTAAAAGCATCAATCATTACTACAATAATCTTCCGTGTTTGAAACTTGACATTCCAATGCTCAGGAAATGAACTCCTCTCCCCCTATCTTTTTCTTTTACTTTTTGAGGGAATGTTAGGCTATTTCGGGGCCAGTAAAATATATTTACGTATGAACAACCATAGAAGAAAACGGGCATGTAATCTTTAAACTATGTATGCAATAAATAGCCTCCTTAAATGAATCATCGCAGGAAATAGAGTGTTATTTCTATCCCAGCCTTTGCTGATCTACACTTGCTTTAAGCTACATATTTCAACACTGCTGACATCTAGAAATGCAGTGCATAAGCTGTAGCTCCTACATCTGCCTCGTCTCACTTTCCCCCTGTGCCTCAATTCTAAGGCATGCCATACATTTCACTCCAAACGTTTCCCAGGTTCTTTTGATTATCTTATGGTCAGATGATGACCAAACTTGGTGTCAGAGAAGGCATTTCAGAAACCTCAATAAATAGGCTTTCAAAAGGAATACCAATGTTAGGAAATGATGAAGAAAAGACGTGACTTCCCGCCAAGCTCCAGAGAGTTGAAATCCTTTCTGAAAAGATGATGAAGAACAGGTCCTTCTGTCTCTCTCGGGGCTGCTCTAGTGCCAGCCAGATGCTTCCAGAGCCAGGCTGTTAGCACGTGCCTTGCCAGGGAATGTTAGAGAGAAACATGAGAAACAGCACATCAAGACCTTGCTCCAAAATGATGTCCTTTGGGGGGAAAAAATTAGCAAAATCCTCTTGATGCTCAAATAGCGTGGATTTTATGCACAGCCTAAATTAATAAAATGATGGCAATAAACACAGATTTCACTCTTTATTTATACCCAAGTGTTCCAGGATGTTTTTCAAAGCAATTGGACAAACAGAGCTCAGATGCCAGCCTTCCGCTTATTTATTGACATGAGAATGGAGGCAGTGTAGATAATTAAATCCACTTACAGGGTCAGACACAGGAAAGGCTAAAAATAAGTGACATCTCTTCTCAACAGTTTTTCTGTACCTGAGAAGGCTTAGGTTTTAGCTCTAGCTCTGTTAATACCTAAATAAATGGCCCTGGTCAAGTTGTCCTACTTCATAGGGGTTAGGCCAGCTTAATTGTATTTCTCCACAATCTCTGTATAATATTCAATGATTTTTTTTTTTGCCTTTCCTTCAATTCCATCCTTCTAGTTCACCTTCTGCTAAAATATCTGGGGCAGATGCTCATCCCAACTCAGGCTTTTCCTTTTCTTGGCCAGTGGTTCTCAAAGTATAGTCTAGCAGCATCAGGTCACCTGGTAACTTGTAGAAACACAGATTCTCAGGCCTCACCCTAAAGCTGTGGATCAGAAACTCTGGGGATAGGCCCAGCACTTATCAAACTCTTGAAGGTGGCTCTGATACAAGCTAAAGTTGAGAACCACTGCTATAAACCATGCACCACAATCTCCATCATGGTCTGTTTAGTAAAGCTCTTGGAGTCAAGGTGTAAATACATGAGAATAACTTACTTACAAAGTAACAGAGAGTCACAAGTAAAACTTGGAGCCAGGAGAACTGGGAATGGAATATTGGCTTTGCCACGCTGTCTGACTTGGCCCGAGCCATCACGTTCCCTTTCCTCATCTATAAAATGGTAATAAGAAGACTGCCTCCTTCAAGGGGTTGTTGTAAGAATTATGTGATACTATTTGTTTCTGAAAAATAGTAAGCACTCAGCAAATGGGAGCTATTATTCTCGAGTTACTTAGGTATTTTTTTAGTATTACTTATTGTTTTACCAAAAAAAATTAAATAGAGCAATGTGAGAATTTGGGATTCATTGAGTGTGATAACCAGACTCCTCAAAGATATCCATGCCCTGATAACCCCCAATCTGTGAGTATGTTACTGCACTTGGCAGAAGGGATGTTGCAGCTATGACTTAGGGTAGAGACCTTGAGATGAAGAAATTACTCTAGATTATTTTGGTGGGCCAATTTAACACATGAGTGGAGAACCTCTCTCAGCTATGATCAGAGCAAGATATAACGATGGAAGGAAGGTCAGAGAGACGGTACCTGCTGATTTAAAGATGGAGGAAGGAGGTCAAGAGCCAAAGGATGCAGCTAGTATCTAGCAACTGGAAAAAAAAAGAAAAAAGATTCTCCCCTACAAGTTCCAGTAAAGAATGCAGACCTGCTTAGACTTTGATTTTAGCTCAATGAGACCCATGTCAGACTTCCGAAAGAAAGAGGAACTAATGAGCCTTGAATTAATGACAGGAGAAGCAAAAGAGTTGGATAATCCATAAAATGGATAAGCAGCCACTGGATAATTAACTGCAATTTAACTGTAGTTAGAGCTTCTTATCTAAAACAAAGATATAGTATATTCCAGGATACTTAAATCTGTATAGCAATAAGCTCTTCCTCTAATTTCTGCTTGGAAGTCTTTGGGAAAGACACCAGGGGCATACTATAATGTCCATGTAATTTGTAGAATATAAAATACTACTTCTGATGATTAGCATCATCACGATGATCATATTTATCATAAAACAGCGTTTTAAGAGTTCTGATGACTAGGGAACTAAGAAAAATCAATGTAAAATTTATGTAGAGAAGCTCTTTCAACTGTTTTTTTTTAATAAAAATGAGAATGCACTGGCATACATATACAGGCTTTTGGTACGTATTAGTTTTCTGTGATGCTGTTAAGTCAAAAAAAAAAAAAAGAAAAATGTTTTGGAACTATCTTTATTTTTAATGTTTATTGATTTATTTAGAGAGAAAGAAAGAGAGGAGAGAGAGCACAAGCGGGGAATGGGCAGGAGAGAAGATTCCAAGCAGGCTCCACTCTGTCAGCACAGAGCCTGACACGGGGCTCTATCTCATAAACTGTGAGATCATGACCTGAGCCAAAATCAAGAGTCGGATGCTTAACTAACTGGGCCACCCAGGTGCCCCAGAAATATCTTTAGCTTACAGATTTCTGAGTACAATTCTCTACAAAACAAAACAAACAGCTACAACAGGGATTGATATACAACAAAAGTTTTAACAAATGATTAATGTATACTCTAACATTAGGGTTTTATGTACTGAGTGTAGGCCTCTGCTGTGCAATTCAGGATGTGTGAAATTTAAACTTTTTAAAAAATTTGATTACATTTACTTTCAGTGACAAACTCTAATTACTTAATGACTAACTTAGGCAAACAAATGAAAAATCACAACCGAAGTGGATTCTGTTCATCAGTTCTATTAATGCATATATTAGTAATCATTTTTCCCTTTCAGTAGTATCTAAACTTTTTGTAGGGTTGTTGTTTATGCTTTTTTGGATACTTATGCGTGTCTTACTTTTGTATGTATGTTATATAGTGTTTAAACCATCTACCACAGCCAGGTCATGGTGACAGATATAAACAACTTGATATTGCTTCTCATCTTTGTATTGTATGCAACTGCACTTACTGAACCCATTTGGAAATCATGTATTTCAAGCACACAATGTGTAACATCATGTGGTAGAAATAAATCGATCAATAAAGAGAGGACATTGCCCTCTCTTTGTTTCCAGGAGGTCACTATGATTACTCTGATTTACCATATTGAATTCCTTGAGCCATAATATCCAAATTCCCCATCTATTACTCTGGGCTACTTTGAGTCCACACAGAATGTTACCTGGGCAAAAAGTAGAGATCTAAACATTCTAACCAAAACACTGATTATTTTATAACCATTTTTTTTAATCTTAGAAGAAATATTCTTTTTCCTTCTACTTACATCTGTCAAATAAATTGTTTTACTCTATTCTTTGGGTCTAAATCCAAATTTTGCACGCAGGATTTCATCGTGGGGAAAATAGATTTTTTGGGTCATATGTAGTTGATATAAGGATTCTGGGGTGGAGAATGTCTTACATGTGACATATTTAGTAACAAATTAAACATTGTGTTTATTTAATTTTGAAGGCAGCCTGAAATTTTCAACAAACCTGTATCCTCTTAATCTTCTGGCTAATTATTCAACATGCAGTGGGTGGTTGTTGCTTCTAAAATAAAGCAGTTAAACATATACAGTCGTATGCTCCCAGACAGTTTGTAATGTATAGAAAGGAGTTTTCTAGATTTACATAGAAATAGAATAAGCAAAAACAACTAGCTTGAAGCAGAAGTCTCAAAGGGGACTCCACACACTGGTTTCGGGTTTACTTATTCAGATCTGCTACTATTACTCTAAAATAGTTCAAAGAGTGATAAGAAATAAATAGTGTCTTTTAAGCATGTACATGCTGGAGTTGCACTAGCCAGCCATATTGAAACCTCCCACCTTGCTCAAAAGCTTTGGCTTCAAATACATGTGAATTATAGCCAGTTACCTAAATAACTGAATAAAATGGATAGTGTTGGTAACTCACAATCCAAGGAGGTTTTAAGAAAAAGATTCTTTCTGTATATATGTTATTACTTTCTCCTTTGTTATTCCTTACCTTACTCTATTTGTAGATCTTCTAATTTATAGACTATTTTAGCAATTTAATGAAGGGACTCTGGTTTCATGTTGCCTGGTGAATTGTGCCTGAATGAAAATATCTTCAGTTCATTAATCAAAGATGTCACATTGGGCTATTTTTTATTATTGTTCATTGCCAAGTCTGCATATGCAGAGTCACGATAAAAGGTCAAATACTATTCGTTGACAAGAATATAATGAATGGAATAGGATAAACCGTAGAGAAGCGCAAATCTTCTGGACTTCTTATAGAAGTGGAAAGTCTCTTGATATTCATGCACAGTCTGATCGCACTACATAGCTCACTGAAGTGCCAGATTGCTGACTTCCAATGCATTCATATATTCAATGAGTATATATTGACTATCTACCATGGTACTTATGCATTCTGTTTCACAAGACGATGCAACAGTAAACAAACAGGTAAATTCCCTAGGTCAGTAATTAAATAAATAAAATAAAATTAAATAAATAAATAAGATATTATATATATTAATACTATATATATACACACACTAACTGGGGGTGAGGGACTTTAACCAAAATAGCTAACTAACGCAGCCTGCTACAGTGTTATAAATGATGTATAAATAATACATGATAATAATAAAGCAGGGTAAAATAAAAAGAAATATGAGGGATAAAGGCTAAAATTTAATATTTCTACTAGTATAAACATAAACATCAAAGCTCACTAACTCAGATGCAATATACAGAGGGAAAAAAAAAGATGCCTACCCTGGTGGAGTTAGCATTATATACTGTGCAGTATGTTATGAGATGAGGAATGTTCAAAGATAGAAATGGAAGGACAGGGGTTTTAGGAATGCCATGGGTGAATATAGAGTTGGGTTGCAAATTAAATATGGTAGTCAGGGTAGACTTCACTGAAAAAGTGAAAGTAAGCAAAGAGTTGATGGAGGTGAGGAAGAAATTATGTAGACATTTAGAAAGAACATTTTAGACAGAGGAAATAGCCCATGTAAAGAACACATAAATGGATTGTGCCAGTTTGCTCAAAGAACATCAATGAGGTCAGAGTGTTTGGGATGGAGTAAGAATTGGGAAGAACAGTAGGAGCTGAAGTCTGAGAGACAATGGAGGCCAAGGTGTGCATGGCTCAGGGGACACTGTTGTGTTTGCTCTAAGGAAAAAGGAATGAATTGCCAAGTTTACTTAGAGAAATTACATAATCTGACACATTTCCTCTGGTTGCTCTGTTCAGGATAGAACGTGGAGCAGCACAGGCAGAAGGAAGCAGAGGATTCTGGGGCCGTTAAAGTAACCCACAGACAAAGAGATGGTGCTCAGAAGAAGATAGCAGTCATGGAGATGGGAAGTAATTGTTGTGTTCTGTGTCTGTCAATGCAGTAAGTCCAGAGATGACTAAGATTTGGGTAAAATGAAGAAAAGAAAGTCCAAAGGGCAAGTTCCATATGGTGTTTTATTTAGCCATTTGTTCTATTCATTATTTGCATTATCTGGACACTTGAGGAACTCCAACACATAATTCCATTGCCCTGGAATCCCCACCCAAAAGTAGTTAAACAGTTTATGTCCTAATTGAATGATAAATTATGATTTTTTATTTCAGTTACAGACTTTGCCCCTTTCATCATTGTCTTAACAGAAATGAAATTATAAAAAAAAAATGCAAAGTTCCATTCCAAGGTGGTGATGTAGGAAGACCCTGAACTCACCTTCTCCACAGACACACCAAATCTGTACCTATTTATAAAGCAACTCCTTCTGAAGAAGAAATGTGGTTAACTGAACAGATTCTATACAATAAAAGATAGAAAGACAACATAGAGAATGGCAAGAGGGATAGAGACATAGTAATGAAGGCAATTCCCCACCAGACTCAAAGTGAAGAAGGGAGGGATAGTACTGAAGAACTATGAGCAGATTTGTCTGCCTTGGAGGGACAGAGAAAAGCTGTGGTTTCAAAGGACAACTAGAATATAAAGGAACCAACGTTAGAACCCTGCTAAGTAGGGGACGGGGGAGCTGCTGGAACTATCTCCGAGTTGGAGGGCTTGGCAAGAGCCATAGTTTCTGTTATGTCTCTACCTTGCAGTTGGGAAGTGTTCAGGTGCCATAGCTAGCCTGCCACCTCAGTGAGTCCTGGGCCCCAGATGTCCTAGAGCACAGAAAAAAAAGCCTTAATTTAAAAGAGCAACTAGAATATAAAGTATCCAAATGTAGAATTTCACCAAATGTCAGGAGAACTGCTAAAACTCTCTCTGGGTCAGAGGAACTGACAAAGCCATGGTTTACACCACCCCCCCACCTTAATGGCATAGACAGGAACAGGCTCCAGCCTACCACCTCAGTGAACCTGGGGTCCCTTGATCATACCAGCCCCAACCATCCCATCAAGGCAGCCTCAGTGTGGCACACACTGGGACAACCCTGGTTAGCACTCACTGCGGGTCCAGCCATCTCACCAAGGTAACAGGTGCAAATCACAGGGCAGTGTAAGCCCACACTGCTTTGGCTCTAGCCACACTTGCAGGATGCCCTCTGCACAGAGCACCCTGGGAACTACTGTCTCATCCCTGCATTGGTTTTAGCCACACCCCAGGGTGCTTCCTGTGAAGGGTACCCCATGACACTTTGGCTTGTACCCACTTCAGGTTTAACTGTCCTCCCAGGATGACTTCTATGTGGAGAGCCTGATGTCTTTCTCACTTGTACCAATTCAGCTTTAACTATATAGCCAGGGTGCCCTCTGTGCAGAGACATCTAGGACTGCCCTGGCCTGCACCCACTTCATCTCTAGCCATCCTACCAGGATGTCCCCAACACAGTGTACCTTGGGACCCCCAATTTGTGACAGCCACAGCACCAGCCAGCCAGTTAGCCAAAGTTACCAGGTACATACAGACCACACAGGTGATGACCAAACACAACATCATCACTTCAAGTGTAGGTGAAATAGCTATTCCACCTAATTCACAATACAAATACAGAAAATCAAGCAAAGTGAAGAACAGAGGAATAGTTTCTAAAGGAAAGAACAAGACAAAACCCTAGAAAAAGAACTAAAGGAAACAAAAATAAGCAATCTACATGGTAAAGAGTTTAAAGTAAGGATCATAAAGATGCTCACCAGACTGGAGACAAGAGTGATGAATTCAGTAAGAACTTCAACAAAGAGAATATATTTTAAAAAATCAGAGATGAAGAATTCAGTAACTAAAGTGAAGAATATACTAGAGGCAATCAACAGTAGATTACAGTCTGCAGGGGGCGCCTGGGTGGCTCAGTTGGTTAAGTGTCCCACTTCAGTTCAGGTCACGATCTGGGGGTCTGTGAGTTCCAGCCCCATGGTGGGCTCTGCTCTGCTCTGGCAGCTCAGAGCCTGAGCCTGTTTTGGATTCATGTCTCCCTCTCTCTCTGTCCCTCCCCTGCTCACTCTCTCTCTCTGTCTCTCTCTCTCTCTCTCTCTCTCTGTCTCTCAAAAATAAATAAACATTTAAAAATTAAAAAAAAAAAGATTAGAGGCTGCAAAAGAATGGATCAGTGATCTGGGAGCCAGGCTAATGGAAAACATCCATGATAAATAGCAAAAGGAAAAACAATTTAAAAAAATAGGGTAAGTTAAGGAATCTCTTGGACAACATCAAGTGAACAAACATTAGTATCATTAGGCTCCAAGAAGTGAAAGAGCAAGAGAAAAGAACAGAAAATTAATCTGAAGAAATAATAGTGTAAAACTTCCCTAACCTAGGGAAGGGAACACACATCCAGGTTCAGGTAAAACAGTAAGTCCCAAATAAGATGAACCCAAGGAAGCCCAACTAAAACACATAATAATTAAAATGTCAAAGATTAAAGATACAGAGAATTTTGAAAGCAGTAAGAGAAAAGCAACTAGTTATACAAAAAGAAAAGCCCATCAGGCTATCAGCTAAGTTTTCAGCAAAAACTTTGTAGGCCAGGGGAACCTTGTTGGCTCAGTCAGTTAAGCGTCTGAGTTTGACTCAGGTCATGATCTTACCGTTCATGGGTTAGAGCCCTGTGTTGGGCTCTGTGCTGACAGCTCAGAGCCTGGAGCCTGTTTCAGATTCTGTGTCTCCCTCAATCCCTCTGCCCCTCCCCAACTCTTTTTACCTGAAAAATAAATAATAAACATAAAAAAATTAAAAACTTTGCACGTCAGAGGGAGTGGCATGATATAATCAAACAGCAGAAGGAAAAAAATTACAACCAAGAATACTTTACCTGACAGATTATGGCTGAGAAATTGAAAGAGAGCTAAAGAGTTTCCCAGACTAATGTTAAAGGAGTTTGTCACCACTAAACTTATAAGAAATCTTAAAGAGATGTTTAAAAAATAGTGTTTATTTACTTTTGAGAGGCAGAGACACAAAGTGTGAGCAGGGGAGGGGCAGAGAGACAGGGAGGCACAGAATCTGAAGCAGGCTCCAGGCTCTGAGCTGTCAGCACAGAGCCCGACATGGGGCTCGAACTCATGAGCCGTGAGATCATGGCCTGAGCCAAAGTCAGACACCTACCTGACTGAGCCACCCAGGTGCCCCTTAAAGGAACTTTTTAAAATAGAAAATTAAAAGCCATAATTAAAAGAAAATTATAAAGGAAAAAAAGAAAAAAATCAGGACTAAAAGCAGACAGATAATAAAGACAGTAGAGCAATCACTTATAAAGGTAGTATGAAGGTTAAAAGACAAAAGTAGTAAAATCAGTTATATCTAAAAAGTAGTTAAGGGGAATTCACAAAATAAAAATATGTAAAATATGACAACATATACATAAA
This sequence comes from Neofelis nebulosa, assembly GCF_028018385.1. Taxonomy (NCBI): domain Eukaryota; kingdom Metazoa; phylum Chordata; class Mammalia; order Carnivora; family Felidae; genus Neofelis; species Neofelis nebulosa. The sequence continues at coordinate 21,166,067 of NC_080786.1, forward strand.
ACCTTTAGGGGGGTAAGTAAAAATGAAGTTCTTTCAGAATGTGTTCAAACTTAAGTGACCATCAACTGATGGTATATATGAGCTCAAATGGTATATATGAGCCTTATAGTTTCACATGGTAACCACAAAACAAAAAACTATAATAGATACCCAAAGAATAAAGAGAATGGAAGCCAAGCACAACACTAAAGTCATCCATCACAAGGAAAGAGAGCTAGAGAAGAAAGGAACCAAGAACTACAAAAACAATGAGAAAACAATGAACAAAATGGCAATAAGTACATACTTATAAATAAACTTTAAACATTAATGGTCCAGGGGCGCCTGGGTGGCACAGTCGGTTAAGCGTCCGACTTCAGCCAGGTCACGATCTCGCGGTCCGTGAGTTCGAGCCCCGCGTCAGGCTCTGGGCTGATGGCTCGGAGCCTGGAGCCTGTTTCCGATTCTGTGTCTCCCTCTCTCTCTGCCCCTCCCCCGTTCATGCTCTGTCTCTCTCTGTCCCAAAAATAAATAAAAAAACGTTGAAAAAAAATTTTAAACATTAATGGTCCAAATGTTCCAACTAAAGGCACAGGATGACAGAATGGATGAGATGAAACAAAGCAAAACAAACAAAAGAAAACAAAACAAGACCCATCTATATGCTGCCTATATGAGACTCAGTTTAGACCTAAGGGCACGTACAGATTGAAAGTGAAGGGATGGAAAAAGATACTCCAGGCAAATGGAAGAAGAAGAAAAAGCCAGGTAGCAATGCTTATATCAGACAAAATAGACTTTAAAACAAAGACTGTAACAAGAGACAAAGAAGAGTATTACATCTTGATAAAGGCATCAATCCAAAGACAATCTCAACATTGTAATCTCTGCACTCAACAGAGGAGTGCCTAAATACATAAGGGAAATATTAACAGACATAAAGATAGAAACTGACAGTAATATAATAATACTAGGGAATTTTAACACCACATTTACATTAATGAATAGATCTTTCAAACAGAAAATCAATAAGAAAACAATGTCTCTAAATGACACGTTAGACCAGATGGACATAACACATACATAGAATGTTCCATCCAAAACAAAAGAATGCACATTTTTTCAAGTGTATATAAAACATTCCCTAGGATAGATGAGATGTTAGGCCACAGAACAAGTTTCAATAAATTTAAGAAGATTGAAACTGGGGCCCCTGGGTGGTTCAGTCAGTTGAGTGTCTGACTTTGGCTCAGGTGATGATCTGGCAATTTGTGAGTTAGAGCCCCACATAGGGCTCTGTGCTGACAGATCAGAGCCTGGAGTCTGCTTCAGATTCTGTGTCTCCCCCTCTCTCTGTCCCTCCCCTGCTCATGCCCTGGCTCTGACTCTCTCTCTCTCTCTCTCTCTCTCTCTCTCTCTCCCTCTCAAAAACAAAAAAAAAAAATAATTAAAAAAGATGATTGAAACAAATATCATGCATCTTTTCCAACTATACTGGTATTCAGCTAGAATTAATTACAAGAAAAAGACAGGAGAAAACTCCAGATACATATGGAGGCTAAACAATATGCTACTAAAAAACCAAAGAGTCAATGAAGAAAACAAAGATGAAATTTAAAAAAAAAATGCATGGAGAAAAGTAAAACTGAAAAAAAACAACAGTCCAAAATTTGGGGGATGCAGCAAAAGCAGTTCAAAGATGGAAATTTATAGCAATATAGGCCTACTTCAAGAAACAAGAAAAATCTCACATAAACAATCTTAACCTTACCTAAAAGAAATAGAAAGAGAAAAAACAAAGCCCAAGGTTAGTAGAAGGTAAGAATTAATAAGCTAAAGTAGAAATAAGTAAAATAGAGACTTTATTTTTTTTATTTATTTTTATTTTCATTTTTTTAAATAGAGACTTTAAAAAACAATAGATTGGGACGCCTGGGTGGCTCAGTTGGTTTAGCATCCAACTTTGGCTCATGTCATGATCTCATGGTTTCTGAGTTTGAGTCCCACCTTGGTCTCTGTGCTGACAGCTCAGAGCCTGGATCCTGCTTCAGATTCTGTGTCTCCCTCTCTGCCTCTTCCCCACTTGTGCTCTGTCTCTGTCTCTGTCTCTCTCTCTGTCTCTCTCTCTCTCTCAATAAACATTAAAATTTTTTTTAAAAAAAGAAAAAAGAAAAATATAAATAAAAAACAATAGATCAAATAACCCAAAAGCTGGTTCTTCAAAAATATAAGCAAATGTGATAAACCTTTAGCCAGACTCACCAGTAAAAAAGAGGAAGAATCCAAACAAAATGAGAAATGAAAGAGAAGTAATATATGACAACACAGAAATACAAAGGATTATAATAGAATACTACAAAAAATTATGTGCCAACAAATTTATCAACCTAGAAGAAAAGGATAAATCCCTAGTAATACATAATCTTCCAAAACTGAATTAGGAAGAATTAAAAAATATGAACAAACTTATTACTAGTAATGAAATTGAATTGGTAATCAAATAAGCTATAAACAAATAACATTTTAGGACCAGATGGATTCACAAATGAATTCTACCCAATATTTAAACAAGAGTTAATACCTATTCTCAAAGTATTTCAAAAAAGAGAGAAGGAAGAAAAGTTTCCAATTATATTTTACAAGGCCAGCATTACCCTGATACAAAAATCAGACAAAGACACTAACAAAAAAAAAAAAAAAAAAAAAAAAGCTACTGGGACTACATCAAACCAAAAATCTCTTGCATAACAAAGGAAACTATAAACAAAATTAAAAGGCAATCTGTTGAATGGGAGAAGATATTTGCAAATGATATATCTGACAAGTGGTCAACATTCAAAATATACAAAGAACGTATCCAATTTAACACCAAATAAATCTGATTTAAAATTGGGAAAATGGCCTGAATATATTTTTCCAAAGAAGACCTACAGACAGCCGCAGACACATTCAAGGATGCTTAACATCACTAATCATCAGGGAAATGCCAATCAAAACAGCAATGACATATCACCTTACATCTATCAGAATGATTAGTATCAAAAAGACAAGAAATAACAAGTGCTGGCAAGGATAAGGAGAAAAAAAGAACCCGTATACACTGTTGGTGGAAACGTAATGTAAACTGATGTTGCCAGTGTGGAACACAGTATAGAGGTTTCTAAAAAAAATTATAAATAGAAATACCATATGATCCAGTAATTCCACGACTGGGTATGTACCCCAAAAAACAAAAACACTAATTTGAAAAGATATATGCAACCTCATATTTATTATTAAGGCATTATTCGCAATAGCCAAGATATGGAAGCAACCAAGGTGTTCATAAACAGAGAATGGATAAAGAATTGGTGTGTATGTATGTACATATATATAAAACGGAATACTGCTCATCCATGTAAAAGAATGAGATCTTGCCATCTGCAACAACATGGATGGACCTAGAGGGTATTATACTAAGTGAAGTAAGTCAAACAGAGAAAGACAGATACCCTGTTATTTCATTTATATATGGAATCTAAAAAATAAAACAAATGAATAAACAAAGAGCAGAAACAGACCCATCATACAGAAAACAAACTGGTGGTTACTAGAGAGGAAAGTGTTAGAATGATGGGCAAAATGGGTTAGGGGAGTGGGAGGTACTATCTTCCAGTTATGGAATGAATAAGTCATGGGAATGGAAAGTACTCCATAAGGAATACAGTCAATGATATTGTAATAGTGTTGTATGGTAACAGATGGTTGCTACATTGTGGTTAAGCATAGCATAACATATAAACTTGTCAAATCACTATATTATACACCTGAAACTAATATAACATTGTGTCAACTATATTTCAATTGAAGAAAAAAAGCAAGTGCAAAATATATTCAAGAGCATACCCTTTTCTTCTTGATTAATGTGATCTATTATTATATCACTACTACAGAACTATTGCAAAATGTTGCAGTTTGTTCTTGATTTTCCACACAATCACAGACAAATTTTAGTTCACAAAAAGTAATAAAGACCTGATGAATAAATAAACCAACCTTGAATATGCAATTGTATATTACTATTAAAAAGTCCATTCTAATCTACAGATTAATCTAGCAGCATAAATATATGAAGATTTTAGGCATGCCAAGGAAATAGGGTGGCTGTAATCACTACATGAAATCTTTTTGAATAAAGAAAACATTTGCTATTTATTCTGTAAGCTGCACAGTCCAATAGGAGAGCCACTAGGCAATGGCTAGTGAGCAGTTGAAATGTGGCTAGTCTGAAGTGAATGCATTGCAAATGTAAAATATATACCACATTTCAAAGACTTAGTACAGGAAAAAAATGTAAAATATCTAATATTCTATGTTAAAACAATAAATCATTAAATGTATTAGGCTAAATAAAATGTATTATTAATATTTAATCTATTTTAGTTTTTTTTAATATAGCTACTGGAAAATTTAAAATTACACACATTGGTTATATTTATGGGTCACATTATGTTTCTACTGGACATTTCTTCTCTAAGATAATAAAATAAGGATAATATTTTAAATATTTTCTTTTATCCTATGTCCCTTTTAAAAGCTTGCTTAAGGGGCGCCTGGGTGGCTCAGGTGGTTGAGAGTCGAATGCAATGAGAAAATGTAGGATATATTTTTAAGGATGTATATTCCTAACTCCCCTTTTTAAAGCAGGTAATTCCTAACAATAATGAAACAAATTTCCACATGTCAGAGATAATGTGTTCATATGAGCACTTAAATTCTAACTATAGCCTTCAGCTTCAGACTTAGAAAAAAATTAATTTTGTTGTAGTTTAACTTATTGGTCACTGACATTAAAAAAAAAAAAAAAAACTTCCCTCCAAAATATTGTTCACTCCTAGTTTCTGTACCTGGGCAGAGACCACACTGTCAAAATATTTACTGCCATGCAGAATCCAAAAGAAAATTCTCAATTGTCCAAATCATTAATTCCCAAATTCTAAATAAACCTTAAATCAGTATTGTATACCATTGTGTAGCTTACCTATATTATTGTAATTTTTTATTTGTTGTATGATATTTACTACCTGAATTAAATATTCTTTTTAGAAAACATTGTTTATTTATTTATTTTTGAGAGACAGAGAGAGAGAGAGAGAGAGACATAGAATCTGAAGCAGGCTCCAGCCTCTGAGCTGTCAATGCAGAGACAGACCCAGGGCTCAAACTCACTAAATATGAGATTGTGACCTGAGCCAAAGTCGGACACTTAACACACTGAGCCACCCAGGCACCCCTTAAACATTCTTTATGTAGTTCTTACCTTTGGATAAGCATTGCAAACCCCTATAATCCAAGACTAAAGATGCAATTAAAAATACTTATTATACCCCTATAATCTAAGACTAAAAATGCAATTAAAAATATTTATTATACTTTCCATTGTTCTATAGGTAGATTTCTATTTTACACTTTGTGTACATGATTCATCTTGGTTAATTTAACTGTGTACAAAGTGTGAGATTTAGATCTTGCATCAGTGGATTAAGCCCCACTTGGTCATAGTGTATAATTATTTTAATATATTTCTGAATTCTATATCCTAACTTTTTAAAAGGATTTTGCATCTTTGTTTTTGCTTGTTTGTTTTTTAATAGGCTCCAAGTCCAGTGTGGAGACTAACAAGGGGTTTGAACCCATGTCCCTAAGATGAAGACTCAGAGCTTAATTGACTGAGCCACGCAGGCACCCCTGACTCTTTGTTTTTGAGGTGTTTTAGTTTTCCATTTTGTGTTGTCTTTGTCTGGTTTTGGAATAATGGTAATACTAATTTAATACTATGCATAGAGAAATGTTCCCTCCATTTCTATTTTCCAAAAAAATTTTGTTTAGAGTTGATACTAATTCTTTTTTAAATATATAGTTTATTTACTTATTTTAAGAGAGAGAGAGAACAAGTGGGGAAAGGGGAGAGAAAGAAAGAGAGAGAAAGAAAATCCCAAGCAGGCTCCACGCTGTCAGTATGGAGCCTGACATGGGACTCATGGAGCCTGCTTGGGACTTGATCCCACAAATTGTGAGTCATGACCTGAGCCAAGATCAAGAGTTGTACACTTAACTGACTGAGCCACCCAGGCGCCCCTAGAATTGATGCTAATTCTTTAAAAGGTTGGTAGAATTCTCCGGTGAGACCATCTGGGCTTGGAGATTTTTCTTTTGGAATTTTTAAATGATGAATTCAATTTCGTTAATAGTTATAGGCCTATTCAGGTTATCTATTTCATACTGGGTGTGTTTGCTAGGGGTATTTTTCAAGGAAGTGATCCATTTTGTCTCAGTTATTAACTCCGCCAATGTAGAGTTGTCTGTAGTATTCCATCATCATCACCATCTTCAACATCATCATCATTTGATGTCCATAGTGTCTCCAGTTATATCTTATTTTTAGTATTGATAATGCATTTCTTTTTTTTTTTGGTCATTATTACTAGAAGTTTGCAATTTTATTTCTGTTTTAAAAGAACCAACTAGTTGTATCATTTTCTCTAGTGTTTTGCTAGAAAAAAAATCCACTTATTTCTACTTTATTATTTCCTTATTTCTGCTTGTTTTGAGTTCATTTTGATTTTTTTTTGCTACGTTTTTGAAGTGGGAGCTTAGATTTTGGGTTTGAGACTTTCCCCTTATATAATGTATATATTTAGTACTATAAATTTTCCTCTTAGCACTGGTTTGCTACATCCCACAGATTTTGATAGGTTTTGTTTTCATTTGTATCAAGTTCAATGTAACTTAACATTTTTTTTCTTGGGTCTTGCTCTTTGGCCATGTGTCATTTGGAAGTTTCTTGGGGCATCTGGGTGGCTAACTGGGTTAAGCATCCAACTCTTGATTCTGGCTCAAGTCATGATCTCAAGGTCTGTGGGATTGAGCCCCACATCCCTGCTTGGGATTCTCTCTCTACCTCTCTCTCAATAAATATTTTTTAAAAGAAGTGTGTTTCTTAGTTTCCTAGTGTTGAGAAATTCTGTTATATTTCTGTTATTGTTTCTATCTTAATTCTATTTTTCTCTAAAAACATATTGTAAATTATTTCAATTTAAAAATTTTAAGGATTGTTTTATGGACAAGGATATGGTCTTAGTATACATTTTCCATGGGAACTTTAAAAGAATGCATATTCTGCTCTTTTTAGGTAGAGTTTTCTTTAACTGCCCATTCGATTCTGTTGATCGATGATATTGTTGAATCATATATACTTTCTGATTTTTTTCTCTTGTTGTTCTATCGATTGTTTAGATAGGGCACTGAAGTCTCTATAATTGTTAATTATTCTCCTTTTAACTCTCAGTTCTTATTTCACATACTTGGTAGCTCTTTTGTACATGTACAGTCTTGGTAGATTAACCCTTTGCCATGGATAATTCATTCTCTGTCTCTGGTACTGTTCTTTGCTCTGAAATTCACCTTATCTAATATTACTATAGTTACTGCTGCTTTCTATTAATTTTTGCATTACATACCTTTTTTTATCCTTTTACATTTTACCTGCCTACATCAATGTAAGTTTCTTGTACCACATTTTTAACCCACTCTACCACTGTTATAATTTGTATATTTAGATCTTTTATATTTAATGTAAGTATTCACACGTTAGGTCTTCATTCTATCAATGTTTCTGTTTGTTCTTTTGTTTTTCCATTTTCATGTTTTCTACAGATTATTTGTAATCATGTTTAGAATAAAATTTTCTTAATTTTTTAAAATGTTTATTTTTGAGAGAGAGAGAGAGACAGAGACAAAGACAGATTGCAAGCATGGGAGGTGCAGAGAGAGAGGGAGGCACAGAATCTGAAGCAGGCTTCAGGTTCCAAGCTGCCAACACAGAGGCTGTCGTGGGGCTCAAACCCATGAATTGTGAGATCATGACCTGAGAGCTGAAGTTGGATGCTTAACTGAACTAACCAGGAGGCCCGTGAATAACATTTTGATTTGTCTATATACTTTTTGTTGTTGTTGTTGTTGTTGTTGTTGTTGTTGTTGTTGTTTAAACATAATTTATTGTCAAATTAGTTTCCATACAACACCCAGTGCTCATCCCAGCAGGTACCCTCCTCAATACCCATCACCCACCCTCCCCTCCTTCCCACCCCCCATCAACCCTCAGTTATTATCAGGATTTAAGAGTCTCTATGGTTGGCCTCCTTCCCTCTCTGTAACTCCCCCCCACCCCTTATCCTCTCCCATGGTCTTCTGTTGATTTCTCAGGATCCACATATAAGTGAAAACATATGGTATCTGTCTTTCTCTGTCTGACTTATTTCACCTAGCATAACACTCTCCAGTTCCATCCATGTTGCTACAAATGGCCAGATTTCATTCTTTCTCGTCATGTAGTATTCCATTGTGTATATAAACCACAATTTCTTTATCCATTCATCAGTTGATGGACATTTAGGCTCTTTCCATAATTTGGCTATTGTTGAGAGTGCTGCTATAAACATTGGGGTACAAGTGCCCCTATGAATCAGCACTCCTATATCCCTTGGGTAAATTCCTAGCAGTGCTATTGCTGGGTCATAGGGTAGATCTATTTTTAATTTTTTGAGGAACCTCCACACTGTTTTCCAGAGTGGCTGCACCAGTTTGCATTCCCACCAACAGTGCAAGAGGGTTCCCGTTTCTCCACATCCTCTCCAGCATCTATAGTCCCCTGATTTGTTCATTTTAGCCACTCTTACTGGCATCAGGTGATATCTGAGTATGGTTTTGATTTGTATTTCCCTGATGAGGAGCGACATTGAGCATCTTTTCATGTGCCTGTTGGCCATCTGAATGTCTTCTTTAGAGAAGTGTCTATTCATGTTTTCTGCCCATTTCTTCACTGGATTATTTATTTTTCGGGTGTAGAGTTTGGTGAGTTCTTTATAGATTTTGGACATGAGCCCTTTGTCCGATATGTCATTTGCAAATATCTTTTCCCATTCCGTTGGTTGACTTTTAGTTTTGTTGATTGTTTCCTTTGCAGTGCAGAAGCTTTTTATCTTCATGAGGTCCCAATACTTCATTTTGCTTTTAATTCCCTTGCCTTTGGAGATGTGTCCAAGTAAGAAATTGCTGCCGCTGAGGTCAGAGGGGTTTTTTCCTGCTTTCTCCTCTAGGGTTTTGATGGTTTCCTGGCTCACATTCAGGTCCTTTATCCATTTTGAGTTTATCTTTGTGAATGCTGTAAGAAAGTGATCTAATTTCATTCTTCTGCATGTTGCTGTCCAGTTCTCCCAGCACCATTTGTTAAAGAGACTGTCTTTTTTCCATTGGACATTCTTTCCAGCTTTGTCAATAATTAGTTGGTCATACATTTGAGGGTCCAATTCTGGAGTCTCTATTCTATTCCATTGGTCTATGTGTCTGTTTTTGTGCCAATACCATGCTGTCTTGATGATTACAGTTTTGTAGTAGAGGCTAAAGTCTGGGATTGTGATGCCTCCTGCTTTGGTCTTCTTCTTCAATATTACTTTGGCTATTTAGGGTCTTTTGTGGTTCCATACAAATTTTAGGATTGCTTGTTCTAGCCTCGAGAAGAATGCTGGTGCAATTTTGATTGGGATTGCATTGAATGTGTAGATAGCTTTGGGTAGTATTGACATTTTAACACTGTTCTTCCAATCCATGGGCATGGAATGTTTTTCCATTTCTTTATATCTTCTTCAATTTCCTTCATAAGCTTTCTGTAGTTTTCAGCATACAGATCTTGTACATCTTTGGTTAGGTTTATTCCTAGGTATTTTATGATTCTTGGTGCAATTATGAATGGGATCAGTTTGTTTATTTGTCTTTCTGTTGCTTCATTATCAGTGTATAAGAATGCAACTGATTTCTGTACATTGATTTTGTATCCTGCGACTTTGCTGAATTCATGTATCAGTCTAGCAGACTTTTGGTGGAATCTGTCGAGTTTTCCATGTATAGTATCATGTCATCTGCAAAAAGTGAAAGCTGGACTTCATCTTTGCCAATTTTGATGCCTTTGATTTCCTTTTGTTGTCTGATTGCTGATGCCAGCACTTCCAACACTATGTTAAACAACAGCAGTGAGAGTGGACATCCCTGTTTTGATCGTGATCTCAGGGGGAAAGCTCAGTTTTTGAGCTTGATGGTCAAGCATTTTTGAGGATGATATTAGCTGTGGGCTTTACATAAATGGCTTTTATGATGTTAAGTATGTTCCTTCTATCCCAACTTTCTTGAGGGTTTTTATGAAGAAAAGATGTTGAATTTTGTCAAATGCTTTTTCTGCATTGATTGACAGGATCATATGGTTCTTTCCTTTTATTTTACTAATGTGATGTATCACATTGATTGATTTGTGAATATTGAACCAGCCCTGCAGCCCAGGAATGAATCCCACTTGATCATGGTGTATGATTCTTTTTATATGCTGTTGAATTCGATTTGCTAGTACCTTGTTGAGAATTTTTGCATCCATATTCATCAGGGATATTGGCCTGTAGTTCTTTTCTTTTTTTGCTGGGTCTCTGTCTGGTTTGGGAGTCAAAGTAATGCTGGTTACATAGAATGAGTCTGGAAGTTTTCCTTCCCTTTCTATTTTTTGGAACAGCTTGAGAAGGATAGGTATATTATCTCTGCTTTAAATTCTGGGGAGTCTGGTAGAATTCCCCAGGGAATCTATCTGGTCCTGGACTCTTATTTGTTGGGAGATTTTTGATAACTGATTCAATTTCTTTGCTGGTTATGGGTCTGTTCAACTTTTCTATTTCTTCCTGTTTGAGTTTTGGAAGTGTGTGGGTGCTTAGGAATTCGTGCATTTCTTCCAGGTTGTCCAGTTTGTTGGCATATAATTTTTCATAGTATTCCCTGATAATTGCTTGTATTTCTGAGGGATTGGTTGTAATAACTCCATTTTCATTCATAATGTTATCTATCTGGATCCTCTCCCTTTTCTTTTTGAGAAGCCTGGCTAGAGGTTTATCAATTTTGTTTATTTTTTTCAAAAAACCAACTCTTGGTTTCATTGATCTGCTCTACAGTTTTTTAAGATTATATTGTTTATTTCTGCTCTGATCTTTATTATCTCTCTTCTTCTGCTGGGTTTGGGGTGTCTTTGCTGTTCTGCTTCTATTTCCTTTAGGTTTGCTGTTAGATTTTGTATTTGGGATTTTTCTTGTTTCTTGAGATAGGCCTGGATTGCAATGTATTTTTCTCTCAGGACTGCCTTCGCTGCGTCTCAAAGCGTTTGGATTGTTGTATTTTCATTTTCGTTTATCTCCATATATTGTTTAATTTCTTCTCTAATTGCCTGGTTGACCCATTCATTCTTTAGTAGGGTGTTCTTTAACCTCCATGCTTTTGGAGGTTTTCCAGACTTTTTCCTGTGGTTGATTTCAAGCTTCATAGCATTGTGATCCGAGAGTATGCATGGCATGATCTCAATTCTTTTATACTTAGGAAGGCCTGTTTTGTGACCCCGTAAATGATCTATCTTGGAGAATGTTCCATATACACTCGAGAGAAAGTATATTCTGTTGCTCTGGGATGCAGAGTTCTAAATATATCTGTCAAGTCCATCTGATCCAATGTATCATTCAGGGACCTTGTTTCTTTATTGATCCTGTGTCTAGATGATCTATCCATTGTTGTAAGTGGAGTGTTAAAGTCCCCTGCAATTACCACATTCTTATCAATAAGGTTGCTTATGTTTGTGAGTAATTATTTTATAAATTTGGGGCTCCTGTATTCTGCACATAGACATTTATAATGGTTAGCTCTTCCTGATGGATAGTCCCTGTAATTATTATATAATGCCTTTCTTCATCTCTTGTTACAGCCTTTAATTTAAAGTCTAGTTTGTCTGACATAAGTATGGCTACTCCAGCTTTCTTTTGATTTCCATTAGCATGATAGATAGTTCTCCATCCTGTCACTTTAAATCTGAAGGTGTCCTCAGGTCTAATATTAGTCTCTTGTAGACAGCAAATAGATGGGTCTTGCTTTTTTTATCCATTCTGATACCCTATGTCTTTTGGTTGGAGCATTTAGTACATTTACATTCAGTGTTATTATTGAAAGATACGTGTTTAGAGTCATTGTGATGTCTGTAGGTTTTATGCTTGTAGTGATGTCTCTGGTACTTTGTGGTCCTTGCAACATTTCACTCACAGAATCCCCCTTAGGATCTCCTGTAGGGCTGGTTTAGTGGTGATGAATTCCTTCAGTTTTTGTTTGTTTGGGAAGACCTTTATCTCTCCTTCTATTCTGACTGGCTGGGTAAAGGATTCTCGACTGCATATTTTTTCTGTTCATCACATTGAAGATTTCCTGCCATTGCTTTCTGGCCTGCCAAGTTTCAGTAGCTAGGTCTGCCACTAGTCTTATGGGTCTCCCTTTGTAGGTTAGACCTATTTATCCCTAGATGCTTTCAGAATTTTCTCTTTAGCCTTGTATTTTGCCAGTTTCACTATGATATGTCGTTCAGAAGATCGATTCAAGTTATGTCTGAAGGGAGTTCTCTGTGCCTCTTGGATTTCAATGCCTTTTTCCTTCCCCAGATCAGGGAAGTTCTCAGCTATGATTTGTTCAAGTACACCTTCAGCCCCTTTCTCTTCTTCTTCTGAAATTCCTATGATATGGATATTGTTCTGTTTGATTGCATCACTTAGTTCTCTAATTCTCCCCTCATACTCCTGGACTTTTTTATCTCTCTTTTCCTCAGCTTCCTCTTTTTCTATAATTTTATCTTCTAATTCACCTATTCTCTCCTTTGTCTCTTCAATCCGAGCTGTGGTTGCCTCCATTCTATTTTGCACCTCATTTATAGAATTTTTTCTCTCCTCCTGTTTCTTAGTCCCTTGATCTCTGTAGCAATAGATTCTCTCCTGTCCTCTATACTTTTTTTCAAGCCCAGTAATTAATTTTATGACTATTATTCTATATTCTTATTCCATTATGTTGCTTAAATCATTTTTAATGAATTCGTTACCTGTCGCTACTTCCTGGAGTTTCTTTTGAGGAGAATTCTTCCGTTTCGTCATTTTGGATAGTCCCTGGGGTGGCTCCCAACTGCAGGGCACTTCCCCTGTACTATCCGAGTAACTTGTGTTGGTGGGCGGGGCCACAGCCAGACCCATGTCTGCCCCCAGCCCACTGCTGGGGCCACAGTCAGACTGGTTTGTACCTTATCTTCCCCTCTCTCAGGGGCAGGACTCACTGTAGTGGTATGGCCCCTGTCTGGACTATTTGCACACTGCCATGCTTGTGGTGCTGCTTGGATGGGATCTGGTGTATTAGCCGGGGTGGATCCCTAAGGTGCACAGAGGTGGGAGGGGCAGGCTCAGCTGGTTTTGCCATCAGTGGTCTCCTGCGGGAGGGGCCCTGCAGCACTGGGAGGGAGGCCAACCAGTGGGAGGGATGGATCTACAGGAGCACAGCGTTGGGCATTTGCCTGGTGCAAGCAAGTTCCCTGATGGGAACTGGTTCCCTTTGGGATTTCAGCTGGGGGATGGTGAGGGAGATGGCACTGGTGAGCGCCTTTGTTCCCTGCCGAGCTGACTTCTGTCTTCCAGGGCTGAACAACTCTCCCTCCCGGTGTCCTCTCGCCCTCCCAGCTCTCCGAGAGCAGAGCTGTTCACTTTTAACACTCCAGGTGTTAAGTCCGTTGGCTGTCAGAACTCACCGCGTCTGGCCCCTCTGCTTTTGCAAGCCAGACTCGGGGGCTCTGCCTTGCCAGGTGGGCTGGCTGCCCCTCCACCGCCCTGGCTCCCTCCCGCCAGTCCACTTAGCACACACCCCCTCTCCGCCCTTCCTACCCTCTTCCATGGACCTCTCCTCTAAGCTTGGCTCTGGAGAGTCTGTTCTGCTAGTCTTCTGGAAGCATTCTGGGTTATTTAGGCAGGTGTGGGTGGCATCTAAGTGAGCAGCAGGATGAGGTGAGCCCAGCGTCTTCCTACGCCATCATCTTCTGAGAAGTGTCTATATACTTTTTGAAAGTATCTCTTTCAAGTAAAGTTTTTTAGTGGTTGTTCTCGGCATCACATTATAGATACATAATTTATTACAGTCTATGGGTATTGTCATTCCACCATCTGTATGAAGTATAGAAACTTTACCTCCCTTTATGTTCTCTTACCTTCCCTATTTACAATATACTTTCCTTAAATATTTCTTCCATATACATTTAGAATCACTACGTGCAAGGATACTTTTATTATTTTTTACTTTAAAGGAGAACATCATTAGAAAATGGGAGAAAGAAAAACTGTTGCATTACCAACATTTTTGCTTAGTGTATACTTTATTCTTTTTTATGTTCCAAGCAAGTTTCCTTATTTTTTTTTAACTCTGTTTAGGAAATTCTTCTAGCCATTCTTCACTTGTTCTTGGCCAAAAGGCCAAGAAGCAATCTTCTAGCCATTCTTTTAAGGTAGACCTGCCAACAATAAATTCTCTTCGTTTTCCTTTGTCTGAAATGTTATGATTTCCTTTTCATTATTGAAGAGTAATTTCTCTGGATATGGGATTGTATTAATAGTTTCCTTATTCAAGTACTTGAAAAATCTTGTGCTGCTTCCTTCTGGCCTTCATGATTTCTGACAAAATGCTACTCTTATTCAAATAATTTTTTGCATCTAGGTAAGGTGTTTTTTATCTTGCTGCTTTCAAGAATTTTTTGTTTTTAGTTCTCCTAAGTTTGACTATGATTTATTTGTGTGTGGAATTCTTTGGGTTGATACTGTTTGGAGTTTACTAAGATTCCTGAATCTGTAGATTCATATCTTTACCAAACTTAGGAAGTCATCATTTATTTCTCCAAGTACTTTTTCCTCTTTCTCTTCTACTTGCTAAACTTTAATGACATGAATGTTAGACTTTTGTTATAGCCTCACAGTGCCCTGATTGTTCATTTTTGGTTTTTACCTTATTTTGTCTTTGTTGTTCAGGTTGGTTTTTTTGTGTTGTTATAATTCTTCTTTCTTTCTGTTCCTCCATTTAGTCATCCATTGATATTTTTATCTTGGTTCTTGTATTTTTCAGTTTTAAAATTTCCATTTGGTTCTTCTTTATATTTTCCCTTTCTTTGCTGAAGCTTTCTATTTATTTGTTGCAAGTGTTTGAAAATTATCAACTAAGAATTTTTACGATGACTACATTAAAATTTTGGCACTAATTTTAACATTTCTGTTATCTTGAAACTGGCATCTATTACCTGTCATTTTCTCAATCAGTTTGAGATATTCTTAGTTCTTGGTATGATGAGGTATTTTTTGTTTATTAAAAGCTGGACATTTTGAATGTTAAGCTTCAATTTTAGCCTGTTTCTTCTGACACAGTATAGAAGGGGTTGGAAGGAATGTGCCACCTTGTCATTGCCAGATGAGAATTCATGTTAAGTTTCCCAACTCAACTTCCATCCACACTCAGGTAGACAAAAGGTTTAGTCATTACTGAATGGGTGTTCATGTCTCCTACTAAGTCTCCATTAACACTTTTCTGGTTGGGAAAAGTAGGAGCGTCTTGTTATTCTTCCCTATGAGGCCTCTTCTGACATCATGGAAAAAAACTGGTTATCACTGGTGGTGAATATCCTGATTCTCCATTAGACCTCTAAAGACACCACCCAAGCTGGGGCTGTAAGTTGTGCTTTACTATTGCCAGATATATTTGGAAATCCAAGTTTTTCTACATGGTCTTTAACTCCACAAGGGGAGGTTATCACCTAGTGGTGATGAAATTCTTGGCTTTTTAGTTTTGCCTCTCTGAAATCATTTTGGCAAAGGTGGAAGTGTAGACTACCACTCAGTCTTATCTTAAGTGGTTGGGGGTGAGGGTCACAATCTTTTTCTGTGGTATTTGGATTAGGTAGAGAGGTATTGTCTAAAGTTTCTGTCTTCCCACATTGTCCTTTTTCTGGTTCTTTGGATAGTAAAATCCAACTTTTATTGGGGATATTTTATTCATTGGCTTTTCTGGGTTGTTATCTTCTTTAGTTCCAAGTCTGGAATATATTAAGCAAAAAGTAAACTCAGAAAACACAATATCTTATCCATCTTTGTGCCTTAAGACCCCTAACCAATCCACTTTCTTCTACCTTAGTTTCTCATATATATAATATCTAAGATCTTTAGTTGTACCTAGTGGGAGGAATAGAGAAAAGTATATTTATTGCATCTTTTCAAATTTTGTTACTCTTCCCCATGCAGCCCAGCAAGGAGAGAAGTACCTTGAAGTTATATGTCTTGGCCTCGACTCTGCTGATGGTCAAGTGTAGGTGCTTCCACATGAAGACTCAAGGGCAGATGTGAAATTTAAGGCATCTCCAGTTTCTTCCTAGCTTCTATCTTACGCACTTTGCCACCTTCTAAAATGAGATGCTCAAGACACTTGATTAGAGGGGCACAGAGAAATACAGGTATATAAGGTCTGTTTCTTGACAACATGCATCAGTTGGAGGGAGTTATTTAGTTTTTTCCTCCTGCAGGACTTCTAATTATCATGAGGAACCACAAATTGCCATGAATCATTTGAGATACAAGGTCAGCCAGCCCATCCACCTGCACTGTGGGAGGCCTGATTTTATTAGTACTAACCATGCTTGATAGATGGATGTCAAGGCTGTCTTGAATTCCTTTCACAGAAGAATCTGTGTAACATTACTTAGCACGTTACTCATTTATTCTGGCTGAGTTGTCACTGGATTTGACTTTCAGTGAAGCCAGCTAATAGAGACAATAGTAAAAAAAGTAAAAACCAAAACCCAAGCAACAACAACAAAACCCCCAAAAAACAAACAAGAAGGCGGCGTAGAGTCTGTCATTCAAAGGGGACTTGAGGGGAAAAAATAGTCCCCTATTTATTTTCCTAAAGGTGGGAAAGGAATGAATAGAACATACTAGGTCACACTCATTCTACACTTCAGTAACCTCATTCATTAGCATTCTCTAATTTGCAATCATAGTGTTTACCCTCCTTACCTCTAAGGGTTTCTGCGAGGCTAAAATGAGGTATAATATCACTCCTCCAATGATAAGTGAGTACGAATCCCTAATTATTGGCAAATTTGCATAGTCAATGCCTCCTCTGTGTTCTTTTTGTTTTCTTATATTCTTCTTACAGTTCCATTCAGGATTTAAGAAGGAAGTGGAGAAGGAAATTCCAGGATCCATGAGGTATAATGAAATAGGTCTTGTGATGCCAATTGTATTTTTTCATCATAAGCCTTGCTGGCATGAGGAGCAGAAGATGGGAAGATGTAATGGAAAGAAGAAAGAGAGGTTAAGTCAGGAACTTGCATCTACTCATGAAATATGTGTTAGTCCCTCAGGATACCCCAGGCACTAAGCTAGACAGTGGAATTAAAAGTACATGTGGCCCAGTCCTCCACTGGATTCCCATATAGAGGGATAGACAATGAAACCAATAATAATCATACAATGTCAATATTGTCAAGGATAATGATTTATGCAAGTGTCTTTAAATACCTAGCATTCTTAACTCTGCCTATATGTTCAGGGAAGCAAATTTTCACTGAGATGATCATATTCGAGCTAAGTCTTATAAAGGATAAGGAGTTAAGAAAAGAGGGATAAGGGAACACTGGAGAAAAGTTTGCTGCAGCAACAATTTGAAGTGACCATAGAAGGGCTACAATTTACCAGCAAGGAAATCGTTTAAAAAATAATATAGTACCAAAAAAAAAAAACCCCAAAAAAAACAGATACAGCAAATGCAATTTGAAAGCAAGGTAAAGTTGAATGCATTTCAGGTTAGCATAAGAAAATTTGGTCTTCAGCAGTTTCTTTTTAAGTTAGCAACATTTTATTTTGGAACAAGAATTCCCCCAACTTGCCTCTGTTCTTAAAACATCAGAAGCTTCGTGTCTGAGAAAGGAGAATAAAACCCTCTTTTTCTCTTAATTCCTTCACATATATAAGCCATATGAGGCACTTGATGCCCTGGTGACTCACTCACCTATTCCCTTATTGAATTTGATAGGCCACAAGCTCTGGAATTCTCTTAAGGGTATAAAAAAGAGGACATGGAAAGATCAAGAAGCTATTGTTGAAAGTAGATGGCATCGAAGAAGTGGCATTTATTTTTGCATTTTACATGTTTAAATCCACTAGGATCTTTGTCCAAAATCTCTAATCACTGATCACAAATTCAAGGGCCACTTCTGTATACACAAGGTGTATTTATTTTGTCCACATAGCTTTTTAAAAATCTTGAAATTCATGAATAGACACTTCTCTAAAGAAGACATCTGGATGGCCAACAGGCACATGAAAAGATGCTCAACGTCGCTCCTCATCAGGGAAATACAAATCAAAACCACACTCAGATATCACCTCACGCCATTCAGAGTGGCCAAAATGAACAAATCAGGAGACTATAGATGCTGGAGAGGATGTGGAGAAACGGGAACCCTCTTGCACTTTTGGTGGGAATGCAAATTGGTGCAGCCACTCTGGAAAACAGTGTGGAGGTTCCTCAAAAAATTAAAAATAGACCTACCCTATGACCCAGCAATAGCACTGCTAGGAATTTACCCAAGGGATACAGGAGTACTGATGCATAGGGGCACTTGTACCCCAATGTTTATAGCAGCACTCTCAACAATAGCCAAATGATGGAAAGAGTCTAAATGTCCATCAACTGATGAATGGATAAAGAAATTGTGGTTTATATACACAATGGAGTACTATGTGGCAATGAGAAAGAATGAAATATGGTCCTTTGTAGCAACATGGATGGAACTGGAGAGTGTTATGCTAAGTGAAATAAGCCATACAGAGAAAGACAGATACCATATGGTTTCACTCTTATGTGGATCCTGAGAAACTTAACAGAAACCCATGGGGGAGGGGAAGGAAAAAAAAAGAGGTTAGAGTGGAAGAGAGCCAAAGCATAAGAGACTCTTAAAAACTGAGAACAAACTGAGGGTTGATGGGGGGTGGGAGGGAGGGGAGGGTGGGTGATGGGTATTGAGGAGGGCACCTTTTGGGATGAGCACTGGGTGTTGTATGGAAACCAATTTGACAATAAACTTCATATATTGAAAAAAATAAAAAAATAAAAAATAAAAATCTTGAAATTTACTTATATGTATTATTTGAATTAATTGCTTCTCTGTAAAAATCACAATACCTGGCTGTCTAGACCCAAATTTTTGCATAACAAATGAACAGTGAGGAACTACCATCTCCTGTAGATAAAGCCTGTGCTCTTCAGTTTACCATGTCTCCATTCTACTCTGTTTCCTTATACCTGGCCAGATTCACTCAATTTGTTTTTTCAATGCAGTAGACTTAGAATTTATGAATCCATATATAAATAAAGCAATTTAAAATGTATCTCACTTGATTTTAATGATGTGCCCTATCTTCAGTTTCCACAAATGCAAAACCAGAGACATGGATTTGGATACAGGTAGTTTATTTGGAAGGTGAGCCCAAGAAGCTATATTGGAGAGGGAGCAGGGAAGGGAAGATTGCCAAGAAAGAGAGGGTAAATTGGCAACTTTCTGCATGAAATATATGTGACCTTCTGAAACATAATTTAGAATGTCTCAGGGAGGCAAGAAAACGAGCATTTATCCACTACATTAATGCTTTCATTGGTTGACAGTCATACTTGGGAGATATTAACTCTCCTATATGTCCAGCTTCTACTGGGTTGCTTGAGCATAGGAGGAGTGCTTGTATTAGGGAGTTGTAAGTGCTCATGAGAAGTTTTCACTACAGTTGCAGACAGCCTCAAATTGGTCCAAGTAATATGGATAAGGTAACAATAGTTCTTGTTACATAGTGGTACTCCTGAAATGGAATGTTAGTCCAGATCCCTCAAGAGGCAGACAAGAAGATGGAATTAAGCATGCAGGGATTTTATTAGGGGAAATACCTATGAAAGAAAATGGGAAAGACTGGGAAAGCCATGAGAACTCAATGCAGGTCTGTCCTTAAATGAGGGAGACAGGACTCAGGGATAAGGCAGAAGTGACTCATATGGCCAAGGGGCTTAAGAAAAGGTTTGGCAAAGCCATGGTGAAGTATGTGAGTCAAAGTCTGTCCTTAGAGGCATTTCAAGTCTTCCAGGAATAGGCTTGCCTTAGCATCCCTGCCATCTTGCCACTGGCCGGGTGTCACCCTAAGAGGTATGTCCTCTGCTCAAATATGATGGTTCTGGAGCATGGCTGCTGATTAACTGCCATCCTTGTAGTCAAAGGTCTTCTAAGTGCATAGTGGTGGCTACCACAAATAGAAATAGATATATGGCATGACATACAACAGCCAATAATGTGCAAGTGTCAGGCCATGCTGGCCTGTGTATCTCCTTCAATTCTTGTTCAGTGACTCCTTGGCAACATGAAATTGGCCATGATGGGAATCTTTGCAACACAGACACTGACAAACACTGCAAATCACGACTTTTTCTCCACTCCAGAGACTGTTGTTAAACATGTACCAGTGCCCCCACGAAAAACATCTCTACTAAATGTGTCACAATGTAATAGAATAAAACCCTCTGAATATTCTTCCATTTTCAACCTTACTGAGATTGCACTTCTTTAGAATGATTCCATATTGTTTCCTCTGAAATAATGTCACTCACTTATTTTTACCACCCAAAGAGACTTCGTTCCTTTATCTGTCACACAAGAATGTCATACAAGTGCTCTTTCAAAAAAGAAACACATGGTATTTTTATATCAGTGTTTTATTGTCTCTCTAGTCTGAAGACTCAAGAAAAAAATTACATTGAAAAGCAAAATTGGGGCCCGGGTAGCTCAGTCAGTTAAGCTCTTACTCTCAATTTCAGCTCAGGTCATGATCT
Source organism: Neofelis nebulosa (assembly GCF_028018385.1). Classification (NCBI taxonomy): domain Eukaryota; kingdom Metazoa; phylum Chordata; class Mammalia; order Carnivora; family Felidae; genus Neofelis; species Neofelis nebulosa. The sequence continues at coordinate 21,186,866 of NC_080786.1, forward strand.
CACAGTTGTGAGACTGAGCCCGCATCCAGTTCTGTGCTGAGCATGGAGTCTGCTTAGGATTCTCTCTCTCTCCCTCTCTCTCTCTCTGCCTCTCCCCTCCTCATGCGCTCTCTCTCTCTCTCGCTCTCTCTCTCAAAATCAATAAATCAGCATTAAAAAAAGAAAAGCAAAATTGTATTCTGTTATTACAATATTATATGTGGCATTAAAAATAAGAACACCTTTTTTGGTGAACATACCATCTCTAGATGCAATAACAGAGTTAAAGTTTAACCATCAATGAATGAAATAAGGTACACTCAACTCAGCAAAAGGGTGAAGAGTCAATTCAGACGCCTGAATTCTAATATCATGTGTGTTACTTGCTCTTGAATTTCAGGGCACTGAATCGGTCTCCCTTCTATAGCCTAATTCAACAAATGAATAGGTAGTATTGCCCCCTACTTACTGCAGAGAGAGACATATATATCGTAGAATAACACCATTAAAGCAATTTAGGTTTCTGAGAAGAAAGGTCCTTTATAAATAGGAAGCATTATTATTCATATTCAGGAATTTTAACAACTCCCACAGCTTCCCTTATGATTATCTGCCATTTCCAATAAGTAACACTTCAACATTTGATGTTATCATGCAATCATAATAAAAGAATATTAAACTAGAAAAAAAAAGAAAACCAAACACATGGAAACGTCTATACATTGTAGTGTATCATATCATGCAATTTAAAATTCATAAAGTCTACAAGACTGGTATAATTTGAGCCTATTCAAGTATATGCTGTCATTTTGGAATAAACATTGTTTCTCATAAAAATTAGACATTTTTATGAGGGTGTGACATTTTAAATAAATACCCTGCTCAAAAGAGAATAGAAAGTTAATGTTTAGATTAGGTGGTACCCACCTGTCAGAGATGCTGTGCTAAAAGTGGATATAGTCACTCTCTTGAGAGTACTGGGATTTGAATCGTGTATGAGGGGGTAAGAGCAAGGATGGTAAAAATTGATGTGCCTACTAGTGAAAATACGTGTCGGGGACAAAGTGGGATTTTGCTCAAAACCGCATTCTTGAACTGTGCCAGGGATTTCACTTAAAAAGGTACATAAGAATTGCACATTTGCGGAAGCCTATGTTTATAATCTTAGCCAATAGGTCTATGCGGAAGATAAAAAGACCGCTCAGTCCCCCAAATGACTTCCTATCTTCTCCTCATTAGAGATTCATTATGTTGGATCTTTAAGATTCTTTTTATCTTCAACTATTGTCTTTTCAATTAAATATATCCTTGAGTTAGAGTCATTCTTTAATAAAGTCTCAGTAAATATTTTATTGATAAATGAGCACCTTAATTTCTAGTTAAGAATGAAAGAACAGGGCCTTTTTGGTAGCTGTCTAGAGAGAGGAATAGAGTCACAGACGACACATCTTGGGGCAAGGATATGAAAACCAAGGGAGAGAAGAGGTGTGAAATAAAATAAATAAAATAGAGTAGGGAAATGTACGGCCTGGTCCTGTGTTTCTCAAATTATGCCATTCAAGCAGTTTTGCTGATTTCTGGGTTAATACAGTTCCTTTATATATAATGGAGGTTCTATCTTCATAGCTATGTGTTGGCTGTTTATTTTTATACACACAGAAACACACACACACACACACACACACACATGCACACACACACACAAATGTGTGTCCTTTGCAATGAGGAACATACAAAATACATTATATATGATGCCTAATTTGATTTTGTTAACCATTCTATGTAGTATATACAATTAATTATATCTTACAGATGAGATCACAATAGCTCAGATATGTCAAGTCCTTGGCCCCATACGAGATATTTGAGTGAAGAACTGTCAGACACGAATACCCTCTACTAACCATTATGCTACAACATCTTCCTCCTAGCAACTTGTTCAAGAAGATGGTTTATTAAGAAAAGTTGTTCTGTGATTCAGTATGTTTGGAAAATGTTACGTATTATAAAATCTTGGATGATCAGAAATAACATTAACATATTAAAGGCTAAAGAAATATCATATTTATCTAAAATAAAACACCTTTGTGTGACCGGCCATTTTCAAAGCTGATCAATTTCTGATGGAGCTAATACTCTACAGACCGTAACTGGATATCATGAGCTAGAGAAACACGAGTTAATCCTACATTTCCCTCCCTTCTCTTGACACATTTATAATTTTACTAAAATCCCTTCTTGGGGCACTTGGGTGGCTCAGTTGGTTAAGCATGTGACTCCTGATTTCAGCTCAGGTCATGATTTCACAGCTCATAAGACCCAGCCCTACATCAGACTCTGCTCTGACAGCATGGAGCTTGCTTGGGATTCTCTCTTGCTCTTTCTCTGCCCTTCCCCCACTCAAGCACATGGGTGCTCTCTCTCTCTCTCTCTCTCAAAATAAATAAGCATTTTTAAAATTAAAAATAAATAAATAAAAAATAAAATCCCTTATTGATTGTTCATGAAGCCTTTAAGTTCAGTATAGAATCCTGAATAGAATTTAGAGAGATGATTCCTTAATGCCAAGTCATTTGTGCGAAACCTGATTAACTGCTGGAATTGTAAATCACTAGTAATTTGCAGGTATGTTTCTCCTAGGGAATAAATTTGGATTTTGGCTCACCAAGTGCGTATTATTAGAGTTTTTTTTTCCTAGTTCTTACTAGATAATAAGCTCCATGAGGGCTGGAAGTAAGTTTTATTTCATTCACTATCATATATTGGCAGTATAATTCGTGGGCCATTAAGAGCTACTGAACAGACATTTGTTGAATAAAGATTATCAGTGAGGGGCACCTGGGGTGCCCAGTTGGTTAAGCATCCGACTTTGGCTCAGGTCATGATCTCATGGTTTGGGAGTTCGAGTCCCACATTGGGCTCTGTGCTGACAGCTCAGAGCCTGGAGCCTGCTTTAGATTTTGTGTCTCCCTCTCTTTCTGCCCCTCCCCCCCCCCCCACTTGTGCTCTGTCTCTTAAAAATAAATACACATTAAAAAATAATAAAAAAAGATTATCAATGATTAAACAGTAGAAAAGTGACTTAAAACTCAACATATTCTCCACACTAATGTCTGACATTAAAATCCAGGATAAGGGTTGTCCGTGGAATGAGGGTAAGAGGTGGTGACTGGAAGGGACACAAATGGGGCCTTCTGGAATTTTCACAATATTTGCTCCTGATCCTTGTGATGGTTATACGAGTGTGCTCAGTGTTTGAAAATTCATCAACCTGTGGTTCTTCCCGCGTTTACTGTATTTCAATAGTACTAGGGAAATATGCGAGATTTAAAAGTGATCTATGTTTTCATCCATTTCATCAATACCTTCTGAGTATGTCAGAGCTCATAGATACATGGAGATCAAGAATTCACTACTAACTACTGATAGACAGTTGGGTATGGTTAAAATCTCACAGTGGTGAACCTTCCCTAGATGGACTTGGCCTAGGCCTCCGGACCTTTCTATGATGTTTTGGAGTTTTCAGATTGTAGTTCTGTGAATGCTGGGGCCATAGTAGAGAAGGCAAGTTACATATTTTGTGTTTGGAGTTGTACTCTGTAGTTTAGTTGCATCACCTAATTCAGTCCTTCCAATAATTCTACGTTGAATATTATTCTCTCTCTTTTATAGATGGAGAGAGATACTGAGGCCCAACGGGCTAACCTAACTGGTCCAAAGTTGTAGGGCAAGAACAAGATTTGAACTCAGATTCTCTAGTCTTGAAGACCCAGACTTTTCTAAATACCATGCTGCCATGAAACCAGTTCTCCTCTAATGAAAAGGAACTCTCTGTCTTGGATAAAACAGAACAAAAGAAAAATCAAAACAAAGAAAAAACCCACAATTCATCAGAAATTAGACTCCAAAACCACCACAGGTCTGAGATTTCAATTTACTTTCAACTCCAATGTTTGACATATGTGAATTCCAATGATTTGCCTTTTTTTTTTTTTACTGTGTTAAGAATCCTTAATAAAAATATACTTCATATGTGCTTCTCTTTTTACAAGTACTATTTATGCACATAAGTGTAAAATATAAATGAAATACCCATAATTATCAGTTAATAAGCATGCGTTCTGCTAAATTTTTTACATATCTAATTGGCTTTATTAAAGTGTTCATGAATCAGACAGCATCCCATCCAGCAAGTGGAAAGGAGGTTCATGTTCTTTTCATGTTTTTAAACTATGTTTAACCTTCCAGATTAGACATACTCACAAAGTTGAATGATACCCTGAATCTCATTCTGTTTACAAATAACATGTGTTAGATTTAAAATTTTATATTTGTTGAGGCGCCTGGGTGGCTAAGTCAGTTAAGTGTCCAACTTCGGCTCAGGTCATGATCTCATGGTTTGCGAGTTTGAGCCCTACGTCGGGCTCTGTGCTGACAACTCAGAGCCTAGAGCCTGCTTTGGATTCTCCGTCTCTCTCTGCTCCTTCCCTACTTGCGTGCTCTTTGTCTCTCCCTCTCCCTCTCCAAAATAAACAAACATTTAAAAAAATAAATAAAATTGTGTATCTGTCCACAAATTCCATCTGTGGTTTGAACGGTACAGTAAGTTTGGAAGGGGAGTCAGTTGGATAAAATACAGCTTATTCACATTCGGCTCAATCAGCACATGGAACAATAAGAATAAAAGAAACAATTAAATTGCCTTTTAAATGTATTTTGACAAGGCCTTACAAAGGCAAAAGTTTTATCAGGTAAATTCTGGAAACAACTTTATTTAGGTTGTGCATTTTCTGCTTTAGTAGGGATCAGAAATCAGAATCTTGGAGAGAGTTTTCTTCTTTTACTTTAAAATAAATTGCCATTCAGATGCTGGGTAAAATCATAAAAATTGGGAGAAATCAGTCAACTCCAAAAGGTTCATTTAGTTTCTGACAATATTTCTCACACTTGCAGTGAACTATGCAGAAAGAGACAGGTGATTAGCAAGTGTCATTAATCATGTAGGTAAAAGAGAGTGGGGGTGGGGGGGGGCTTTCATTTTCAGTGAGCAGAAACTCAGAGGCTAATGAAGGCAAAAGTCAATGGATGGTGCGTAGTTTACTTATCTCATAGAATAAAGTCTGATTTGGGAAAAAAATATTGTGATTCCAGCAGCATTCTTTTATGATTATTCAAGTCATTTATTCTCCATGGCACACGAATATATCATTTGTCGAAACATATTGGCTTTTTAAAATTTATCTTTTTCTATTTATTTTCACTGTTCAAAGAGAACATGTAGCTTTCTGATCTAAAAGCATATTCAGTGAAAACTGTGGATTATTCTGCCTTCTGAGTGACTCTTCAAAGGTAATTTCCCTGCCACCAAAGGTCAGAACAAAGAGTTACAGTCTTTGTGTAACAGGTGCAAAACCTGTTCACCTAAAGGTAAAAGAAAACAGATACTATTCAAACAGAATTCTAGGGTAGCCTTTGACTAGGGGAGATTAGAATACAGAAGTGGAGATAGGTCAGGTAGTTCTAGAAAAATTTTGTAGGGCACTCATCAGCAGAAGAGTCTTGATCTTTCTATCAGTCGGGCGTCAGCCAGGAAATAGAGATCATACAATAAATTGAATAGGGTTAATTTAATAGAAAGAATTATTAAATAACAACAGATTAACGGCAAAGGAATAAAAAGGATGCTAAAGAATTCCAGAATAGGGCATTTTAGAAGCAGCCACTACCTCTAGGGATAAGACAGAGTACCTAAAGAAGGAACACATTAGAAGATGTTCCCTATCCCCTACAAAGGTTGCGATTCAGACTTCGTTGTAAAAAGGTACCTTTAGCGGCCCTAATGGCAGAGAAATTTGCTGGGATGCTGCCAGATAGGGCTGGAAGGCAGGAAAGCACCAAGTACCGTGCTGGTGAGAACCACTGAAAAGCTGCTTCTAGGGGCACCACTACAATACTCTGGGAAACTACCCTCTGGGCAACCACTGAAATTCATTTGCAGGGGAGTGTAAATGAGTGTTCTGCATGTCCGCCAAGGGCTGCAAGAGCAGGGGAAAGTACACTAGAAGAAAAGAAGTCACTTCCTCCTGTAGTGTTCCTCCAGTGCCATCAACTTACAAAGCTTAATCTTGTTCCAGCTGCAAAGAAGAAATGTTTCCAGGGTCCAGCTATAGTATCACAAAGCAGGGCAACAAAGAGTGGATTTGTTACTGAGAGGAAATACAGCGGTAAGTGGCACAACCATCCAGCATATGTCTGGGCGCACAGGCAAACAAGCACACCCTATGGACTGCATACAAAAGTATTTCAAGATAATAAAATTATTAAGATTGGAAATTCCAGCTAGATGAGATCGCATTGGCCCCAAAACTTTAATCTCATTTCTTTAGCAAACTTTCACTGAGCGAAATATATATTTAGTCCAAGTTATCTGAGCTATAAGAGTAAAAAATCCTTTCCTAAACCAACTTTAGTGTTTCCTTTTTCTACAAATGGTTCCGACATCCACTAAGTTGGACAAGGAATAAACTAGCAATAATTCTTTTTTTTTTTAATGTCTTTTTATTTTTGAGAGACAGCACGCATGAGTGGGATAGGGGCAGAGAGAGAAGGGGTCAGAGGATCCGAATCATGGAGCTCGAACCCATGAACCGTGAGATCATGGTCTGAGCTGACGTGGGTCACTCAAACAACTGAGCCACCCAAGCGCCCCAAACTAGGAATCAAGTTTGAAAACTTGTTTCATTCTATCACAATGTTAAATTGTGGACCCAACAAATACTGTTAATTGAAAGGAATGCACTTTACAAATCTCTCTAGTCAATGATTCTTTTCTGTCTCTACCGAGACAGGACACCATCTCTTCCCTAAACGACTCCAATAGTTGCCAGGGGATTTTTGCATCCAAATAGCATCTGACTTCTGTGCATTTTTAAAAAGGAATTTTAAAAATGTGCAATATGTCTCACAAGAGTGTATACAATGGATATACTACCAAGAATAGACATCAAAGTATCCTCCATGCATTAGACCATTACCAACGCCAGTGAAAATCTGAGTCATTTCCCAGTCTTGCCCTCTACCTCTCCCATCAACAGGGTTCCGTTTTCTGAGTGTTGTGCTAATGATTCACTTTTAATAGTTTTCTGCACATATATGCATCTTTGAATAAATTCCCTAGTTGCATTTTTTTAAACTTTACATAAATAGAATAATGGCATTATCCTCTATAACAACTGTTTTTTATTTGTTTGCTGATAAAGTAGCTGCCTATGACTGAGTTTCATTATGGTATTCTCTTTGTGACTATCCCATGCTTTCTATATCCATTTTACTGTGGAACGATTTCTAGGTGTTTTTTCTTCCTCTTGTTGTGAACAGCAATGTTACAGATTCTTATACATATCTCCTGGTGTCTCTGTGGAATAGCTTCTTTTTGACAGATGCTGGACTAGAAATTGAGCAAATTTTCAATCGATAAGATATAGGACTTCCCATTGCTCTACATGCTCGCCGACACTAATTATTCCAGAATTTTTAGCTTTTGCTAATTTTGCGTCTGTGACATGGTCATTTATTGTGGATTTTCCTGTATTGTTCTAATTACCAATGAGGTCACACATCTTTCCAGATGTTTAATGGTAACTTGTATTTGTTCTTTTCTAAAGAGCTTGTTCAAGTCTTATGCACATTGAAAGAAATTTCTACATGTTCCTACTGATTTGTAGTGATTGTAAATTTTGTCAGTTAATATGTTGCAAATGTCTTCTCCCATTAAACGGGTTTTCTTTATATTCTTTAAATACTGTACTCTAATGAGCAGACATTCATAATTTTACTATCATCAATTTTCTCAATATTTCTCTTTGTGTCCTCTATGCCTTTTCATATAATGTTTAGTAAGTCCTATAACATTCAGAATTGAACAACAATTATCCTATATTTTATTCTAAAGGTTTAAAAAATTTGCCTTTTTAAGTTTGTCTTTGATTAAGCTGAAATCATTTTTTGCATATAGTATTAGGGATATATTTTAATTTTTCTTCCATACAAGTAATACAGTGCTTTTAATTTATAACAATTTTGTAACAAATTTGTTATTAATAATACCATACAATTTCACTTATATGTAGAATTTAAAAGGCAAAAGAAATAAAACAAAACAGAAACAGATGCATAGATAATAGACAGCAATCTGGTAGTTGCCAGGAGAGGGAGGCGAAATAGGGTAAGGGGGTTAAAAGGTGTAAAATTCCAGTTATAAAATAAGTAAGACATGGATGCAATGTACAGCATAGAGACTACGGTTAATAATAGTCAAACCGTTTTGTATGGTGTTCGATTGTAGCTAGATTTATTGTGGTGACCACTTTGTTGTGTGTATAAACGTTGAATCACTTTGTTGTATGCCTGAAACTAATACAATATTCTATGTCAACTACACTTCAACTAAAAAAAAAAATTGTTCCAGCACTATGCTTTGAATATTTTAACATTTTCTCACTGATTTTCATTACTAACCACATCATAAAATAGGTTTCCATGTTTGAGTCTGTTTCTGGTTCCTCTCTGTCCCTTTGATCAATTCTGTGCCAATACCACACTGTTTTAATTACTTTTAAAAATCTTAAATGATGATTCTTCTTCATCAGTGTCTTGACTTTTCTTAGCTCTTTTCTATCCCATAAATCTAGAATAAGTTTGTCAAATTCTTTGAAATATACTAGTGAGAGTTTGCTTTGCAATTTTATCAAATCTATAGATCAATTTGAAAAAAAAATTGACAATTTTACTATATTGGGTTTGTCTACTGTAAAACATTACTTTTAAATATCTCAGGAAAATTATGCAAATTTTAGCTAATGGTCTCACATATATTTTGTTACGTTCACTCTTACAAGCTTTCATTTTTCTTATGCCATTGTAAATGACATTTTTGAGTTTCAAATTTACAACAAACCAATACCATATGTCGCAGATAATGGCAGGGATCATATCATGAGTAAGACAAGATAGTAATGAAGAGAAGAAGGGATTGGGCCATGAATAGAATTTGAGATTTCACAGTGTGTAATTAAACACTATGAAGACAGAACTTGGTCCAGTGGCTATCTCTGGTGGTCTATGATTGGGGTGTAGGGGGGCACAAATAATTTTATATATTTAATTTTCCAAATTATTTCAATATGTATTTTAGTATCATTTTAAGAGAAATCACTCATTTCATCGTTCTCCAGAAAATATTACACTCTGCCTAAACTACCTTTATATATGTGTGTGTACACACATATGTATATATGTGTTTTTATTTTTGTTTTAACTCTGAAACAAGGTTCTCTGATCTCTCTAGTGGATGTGTTCTATTGTCTCACATGTTTTGGTCAGAAGGTGCTTATTTAATTCATGAAAATTCTTCTATGGGTAACGGTAAAACCGTTTTATCCTTAGTAGAAATGAAGAATAATCCTTCAATATTAATAGTTAAACTATTTCTATATGTCATAAAGCTGTGATAGAGAGGAATCATATATTTCAATACTGCATTTTTCTTTTTTTGAGTCAGGAAATCTCAATTCCTATATCTTGTCTTCCTGTGGTTAGTTCAGTTCAACAAATACCTCTTGAGGACTTTTTCTAGACCAGGTAGAGTGTTACTTGCTGCAGAAAAACACGTAAGTTACGGTCTCTGTCTTAAGTGAGATAAATAGTTTCAACAACAGATGTACGAACAGAGCCCCAGATTGTAAGAAATATAACTTGGTTTCCTGCAAGAAGGAGGGCAGGTGGTCATGGAAATTTCAGAGTCATATTAGCAAATAATTTAATTATTTACATGGTTCTTTACGCATTGATTCAGATTCAGGTTCTTAATAACTTTCATATCCTAAAGATATGAGTACAGTCCTGTTGCTACCTTTCACACTTATGACTTGTTGCAGCAAGTTGACTAATGAAAAGAGACTCCGTACCTGCCTCCGTCTAGTTTGGAAGGTACACAATATATATTTGGAACAATGGCTGAGTTAGTGCTATATAATATTATTACAGGTCAGTCACTGTGGAATTGTGATCTCAGAATTATTTTGTCAAGTTATCTCTCATTCTTTTTAATACTCTAAAGGCAGGACAGAATGGTCGAATGTTCTTTGACTGAATGAGAGAAAAAATGCACCCCGAACATGTGAAAAAATGCACTGTGATGAAAATAAACATATTTAAATTTGAAGTGAATTATTAAAAGAACAAATAGAATTATGACAGATCGGCACTGCATGGACGTCAGGGAAATGGGGAGTGTACGTACATTTTATTTAGGTCCAGAAATGAGAGAACCAACTACTTAACATGCTCTACGTCACTCGGGGGTCTTTTACTTCTCACCAAAACCTGCAGTGGAGCATTATTTCTAAAGGAGCCATGCTGATAATTAGAAACATTACAAAGCATGCCAAGGTTATGTTCTTAGCAGGTAAAAAAAAACATCGAGATTCAAACCCAGGACTGTCTAGTCCCCCAAGGGTGTGCCCTCTCTTATAGCCTGCAAAACTTCCCAGTTATCAGAACTGAAATAAAAGCATCACGGGAACCATATAGAGTGGGGTTGGCACACGGTGAGTGCTTAACAAACGCTAAATGTTGTCTGTTTCTGTTTTTATATTTTGCTACCATATAATTAGAATCTTCTAGGGAAAAATAACCAACAGTCAGAGGGATCACCATCCCTACTTGGTTTGTATAGCCAGCATTTCTCACAGTGTGCTGTGTACCTGAAGCACAGGAATCATCTGGGAATTTTCTTACAATGTACATTCTGATGATGAAGGTTTAGGGAGGACCCCAAGATACTACATTTCTAATAAGGCTTGCAGATGATGCTGATGCTGCTGGTCCAAGGACCGCACTTTGGGCAGCAAAAGTTTACACATCTGTCTCTGAGTCACCTGGTACATTTATTTAAAATGTGATTACTGCCCCTACTTAGAATACTTGAATGTAAGCCTTGGGAATATGAATTTCCCACACATCTCCAGGTACTTTTGCACACTAAAATTTAAGAACTATTTGTGTGTTCTGGGGTGCCTGGTGGCTCAGTCAGTTAAATGTCCAATTCTTGATTTTGTCTCAGGTCACGACCTCATGGTTTGTGGGTTCGGGCCCTACGTTGACTTTGCACTGGCAATGCAGATCCTGCTTGAACTTTTCCCTGCTCCCTCATATTTTATCCTTTTCCTTTAGGGAGATAATTTCACAAAGAGATGAATCTGGATGAACAGTTATTCCGATTTCTTCCCTGAGGTCAGTCTTCAGCCTAGAGTTTCTGGTCTGCGTGTGCATGTGTGTGTGTGTGTGTGTGTGTGTGTGTGTGTTACATTTCGGGATTAGGCTGATGAACCAGCCACCCATATTTAGAGGGCAATGGCCGTGTGGCTGTCCCTGAGAGTCACAAAAGAAATAGAAACCAGGATATCTAAGAAGGTCAAGAGAAACATACAAACCCAGAGAACCTCAGACAAAAGTCACAGAAAGGACAGAATATAGAAGGATGTTCATGAGTGCTAAGAGGTTGGTTTTGTGTATCAAAACAGGATTCTTGGAGAAACTATCTTAAACAGCAGTCTGACAATGTTTAATTCATCTAACACTTACTGGAAGATATTACATGTGTCATGTGCTGGATAAAAGGATATAATCCTTTTCCTCATGGTAATTGAAATCTAGCAGAAGAAGATAGCTTAATAAGGAGAGGTTAAACCTGAGTTCCTGGTGGGAAGAAAGACAAAGAGCAAAGTAACTTTTCCAGTCATTTTTTTTAATTCAGTGAGAAAAACCTATGTCCACAAAGGTTTTTAATAATCTAAAATAACTGGAAAAATCCAAATATCCATCAACAGATGAATGAATAAAGAAATTGTGCTATATTCACACAATGGACCACTCCTCAGCCATAAATAAAATGAACAAATGATGTATGTAAAACATGAGTGTATCTCAAAAGCATTAAGAGAAAGAAGTCAGATATAAAACAATGTACATTCTGACTCAACCTACATAAAATTCAGTAGAAGGTAAAACTAATAATTATTAGCTAATATTAACACTGAGGTTGACAGTAATAAGGATTTCCACACCATGAATACCTACATTAGAAAGATTATTACATAATAATGTAAAACATATACATGCATCTATATACTATGGTACATAGGTATATGTGTATGTATATATCAATATATACGTATTGTTCAGGAAAAGGCAGGTAGGGTTTATCTTGCAGAAGATCAAACAATTTATACGTGGAGATATTAATATAGCCAATATAGAATGGTGGGGTTAATTTATCAATTTGTGAAGAAATTGAAAGGCCATGTCATGGAATTTTCATTTGATTTGAGAGGCAGTTGAAACTATTATTTCAGAGAAGTAGATTAAGGCAATAGTATGGTTCTTACCAATAGTATGGTAAGGTAAGGAGTATGGTTCTGATTGTGTAAGGTATTTTTCTTACTGTTCTTATAGAGTGAGACCTGGTGTGTTACAGACAGGAGGATGATTGATGTCAAGGAAGGACCTACAAGGAAAAGAAGGCACTTAACAAAAATATCTGAAATTAAAAGTGTTTCCCTTTTAGTGTAGGTCTGAAAAAGCAGCTACTTTTCTGTGAAATGCACTGGGTCAGAAATGGCAGGAGTTGATCGTAAAAAAGACATGAAACATCCAAAAGGAGGGAGAAGGCCAACTTTCTTGTCAGAAGGGGGTTTTGTCAACAATGGAAATGTTTAAAAGGAACAGCACTTTGGCAGAGAGGAAAAGGAAGTCAATATGGAAAATGTTTTGTTTTATGTTATAAAAAGACACAGAAGTGCAACCTCCAGGTGCAGAGGCATTGAGGTTCAGACAGAAAAGAAGTGCAAGAAGTGTAGGTCTGCTGGGCTGCATTTCAGCCCGATTTGTGTTTGATGAATTCTCCAAATCTCACCTAAGGGAAGGAAAATGGAATAAACCGTGAAAGGCAACCATAGAGCTTCTAATGGGATTTAGCGTAATTTTAATTGTGCATTATCACAATACTCCCATAGGGGGACTTCTCTCTGGAATATTCCAGGTCAGGGAATCTCTATCGAAAGGACACAGGATTTGGAGTCAGATCGTCCTTGGGGTAAAGCCAAGCTTGAGTAATTGCTTAACTTATTTTAACTTCAATTTCCTCATAGACAAAATGGGATAATAACAGCATCTTCATAAGACTTGTGTTGAGGATTAAATGAGGTGATGGGTGTGAAGTGCCAGGTTGGGTATCTCCTACATAATTTTCTCTCAAATATTGATCGTTACAAGTCAATATGATAGAGGATGTGAATGTCCTTTTAGTTTCAACATGTCTGTTATTCCCAGTATGTAAAATAGCACACCCCATTCTTCTCTCCTTCAATCGAATGTCGGCGTCCCCTCCTTTCAGTTGTATATATTCCCATTCTGGAACTTATTATTTTTAAAAAGTGCCAAGTTAATTGGCAGCAGTGATGCATGGTAAGATAGCATTCACTGCAATTTGTTAAAAGATCCATGAAATGTAATCAACGGCCAGCAAGTGATTCTTTCGTTTTTAATGAAAGAGCTAGATGTGTAATGGAGTGTTTTTCTTTCTTCGCCTTTGCCTGAAAATTTGCCCTGTTAACATATCATGCCTTGTTGTGACATTACAAGTTTTCTTTGAAAAAATCCCTTTCTCTCTGGGGCACCTGGGTGGCTCCGTTGGTTAAGCTTCTGACTTTGGCTCAGGTCATGAACTTGAGGTTCATGAGTTGGAGCTCCATGTCGGGCTCTTTTGCTGACAACCCAGAGCCTGGAGCCTGATCTGCGCCTCCCTCTCTCTGTTCCTCCCCTGCTCACACTCTGTCTCTCTCTCTCTCAAAAATAAAGATTTAAAAAAAAAATTTAAAATCCCTTTCTCTTAAAATGAAAACCAGCCAAGCAAAGTAAAAAGTATAATTTCCATGCACAAAAAGAACAAAAATCTTGGGGATTTATTTGTTTTTAGCTTCAAAACAAAATCCCCTTTGAAATATCTCGATGTATTGTGAATGCAGCAGTCCTCAAATTGATATCTGAATCAAATGTCTGTGTTTGCTAATCTCTTCACTGTTTTCTAAAGGTTGTCTTCCTTTCTGCTGAAATAATAAATGGGTAAATAGTCATATGTGAGATGCTTGCATCCTTAATATGCCAACACCTTCTGTCTTAGAGGCATATTGTGCCAGATGGAACATTTCACAAACACTGTAACAGACAAATTACATTAGATACCCTGGCCAGCACAGTGACACACAGCACCTTGATATAACTCAATTTTGTCTTTGCCTACATCTCAACCATTGCATTTTAAATCAGCAGTGGGGTAGTATAAACGATCATCGCTGAATAGAATGATAAATCCATCCACTATGTTTATAAAGCATTCAGCTTCTATTAATTTTTTTCATAGCAATATTTATGCTAATAGCCAAACCTCAGAATGGCAAAGCAAGATTGTTTTTCCCACAAAACCATTCTCAAAAGACAGCACCTCTTTCTAAGAGTATTGTAAGGACTATGAGATGAAACAATTGAAATACATTTGAATCCTTGTTTTGGCATTTGCAGCTGAGCAAATGACTTAATGTAAACATTTTTTTAAGTTCTTTTTTTAAAGAAATTAGTAGCTTGAAGGTTGAAGATAAATAATTCCCATTACACAAAATATTATGCCTTTTTGGTATTTAAAGAAGGAATATGCTTTTTTCCCCCAATATATAAATGGGGAAAGTAAGAGAACACTCAGAAGTAAAATAGCAACTAGACAGATGGATAGATAGATAGATAGATAGGTGGACAAATAGAAACAGCTCATCTAACCCTGGGAAGTCAAGAACAGAATTTATTTTTCCAGTTTGAATAAAATAGTTTCTTGCATAGTCTAAGTGCTTAATTTAAATAAGTAACTCTAGCTTAAAGGCTTTTGTGTAGGTGTTGTTTTAGACAGGAATTAATATCAGAAGTTGCAAGCATTTAAAGATAGAATTAAACATTCTTAAAAAAATTATTTACGACAAAGATGGAATTTTGACAGCCCCTTTTCTTCACAAAGACCTGTCTGTTCTCTGTTGCCTGCCCTGTTAACTTTCAGGGCACTTATCTGGGGACCTGACTTTGCAGGCCAAGGATTCACAGCAAGCCCTCCCCACTTCCCATCATAAGGAGCTTTTATACGAAAATGTTTCCATTCTCAAGACAAGGCGATAATTATTTTTCTTCATGATGTGGCTTGCCTTTACAATCTAGTTTATTATGCAATTTAGTAGAAACTAAGGAAAGCTTAGGAAATGCCTCATGAATTCATGGATTAAAATCATTGTCATAATTGGACACTCCTTAATCTCATGAAGGAGACAATGAAATTTATAGCTGCATGACTAAGTGCAGAAATTGACAACTTTTTTCAATTAGTGGTCTAAAATATAATTTCAATGTGCTAGTGATGGTGAGTTAATTAAAACATAAAGCACCGGTAAACCACGTAAATCAGAAATTGCATAAATCATAATAAAAATTCCTTAAATTTTATTCCTTTAAAAAAATAATTTTGTAGTAAGCATATTTAGAAATGTGTGAGCAAATAAAATATGTTATACAAACGAATCTGGTCAGTGATTTAGCAAAGTATGTTTTTTTAAAAAATCTTTTGACACATCAGAACTGTTCTTTTTGCTGAATTAACTATTTGAGAAAGAAAAAATATATACATGATTAACTAAAACACTCATTATCATAATTTAAAATGACCACCATTTAGAATAAAGAATCTGATTTGATAGTGGATCTCTTTTTTAAATGTTTTCCATTACAAAATTAACATAACACATTTTTAGAAACTACTGCAACAAAAAGGAAATATACCCATAATCTTAACACACCCATAATCTTAATACACATTTCGTTATAGATTTTTAGTTTTACTCCCTATTCATTTTTTTTATTATGCTGTCAGCCAGCTTATACAGCAATGTTCTTTTTCTTATTTTCTGTTGTATAGTCAGCATTTTGAGTCTATTAGTCTTTATAATACTCAATTTTAATAGTTGAAGAATATCCCATTCTGTAATTTTAAACCATCCCTTTATTATTGCACATGGGCATTTTCTTATCTGTAGTTTTACTGTAATTTGAATAGAATTGCCACTTTAAAAATGGTTGGAAGAGGTAGAATTGCTAGCTTGAAGCACATGAACTTGAAATTTTTCTTTGGCTATGCTTATTTCTTATTAGACTTTGAACAAAAGATACTTCGTACACAATTTAAAAACATATAAGCGAATGGATATTCTCGTGAAGGTGTTCTCTCCATCTAAAAGTATTCCCCCAAAACTTATGAAGACTACGGAATCATGGGGAACTGAACTGGACTGCTCCTACTTACATGTGACCCAAGGCAAACCACTTAACATTTTCTTGGCCCCAGTTTTTCCAAGTGTACAAAAGTACAGTATTGGTATCTACCTCTGGGGTGTTTTGCTTATTAAACAAGAAAATACACGAAAAGTACTTAATATGATATCAAGCAAATTGTAGGTCTCAGCAGTATTCCTTAATTCCTTAAAAATCAATGCTGGTATTGACAATAATATATACTCAGGCCCTTGCTAAATAAATTCATTAAGTAGCATGTCTAAAAAAGTTTAGCTAAAAATGCATGATTATTAAATTAATACTAGTAACTAAAATGTCCTGAAAAGTATCAGATGGGCTGGGCTTTTTCCCCCCCTGGGATTGGCCAGCAGTTTGGGCATCATATAAACTCTCTGGATCAGATATCTGTACGATTGATTGAATTGGCCAGCTAGTCGATCTGAATTGGCTCTTGAGACAGTATTTATCAAATAGATGTGTCTCTGAGTGACGTGGATGGCTATAGGCATTCACATCTCACACTTCCACAATGACATGAGGATGTAATGTGTTCCTCTCAAGCTTTAATTTGGCAAGGAATCTCTGCCTCTGAAAGCAAGGATGTGACAGCTGTCTGAGGAGGCACACAATGTAAGGGAGGAATTACACAGCTGCAAAGACGGGGCGCTGCTCTGTCATTACCATCATCATCATTTAATATTTATCAGGGTGTCCACCATGTGCCTTGTGCTTTCCAGGCTGCAGGCATCCCTACGCCTCAGGAGAGAGAAGCAGATGAAAGTCAAAGATGAAACAAACACCCACCCTTCATCAGATGTACCTGCAATATTTAGAAAGATGCTACTTATTTCTGAATGCTGAGCTTGTACGTGCTGGTGGGCAGCTTCCCAGCCAGCAATAACAGGCCTTCAAAAGGAGAAGAAGCAAAGGTGAGATTGGGGAATCTTTTTAAGCAATGATCCTGATGCAAAAATAAGGTTGAACACTATTTTGAAGGTACGTTCTTCCTCTTTGTCTCTTTGTTGCCCCAGACGTGAGGTAAAGAAAGTGGATGGGACATCTTGTGTTTCAAGTGTCCCATTTAAGATGTTAAATCACTCAGAGAAACCATTCATTTCTGGGAGGTTACTGTAGAGTAATGGTAAACGGTCTGTACCAAAGTGAGGGTTTACATTTTGATATAAGACAATACTATCAGCAATTTTTAATGGTATACTTTTGCTCGATTTATTAATGTTTTTGACTGTAGGAGAAATTAAGGAAAAAAAAATATATACAAAGAATATAATAAAAATTAATTCCTTAAATCTACCACGTTTAACATTTTGTGTACTGCATTTCTGTTTAGGCATTTCTCCATTTAGGAAAGACTTTCCTTCTGAAACTTAATTTTCATCATTAAAATCTAAGTAACTTCTCATTAAAAATTTAATTATTTTTATTATTCTTTTAAATAGTTAATTAGCAAGAAATGCTTTATGATAAATAACTAGAAATTCTATTTCCTGGGACAAAAAGCCATGCCCATTTTAATTTCAATGGATACTAACCAGTCTTTAAAAACACACATATAACAAAAGAAGTAAAGACGGAAGAGAATTAGGGGGACTAGAATTTCCCTTGTCCCTCAAACACAGCTATATTGAGGTCAGAACACTTGGAATACCAAGAATACAGGCTGCAGAGTGCCAGAAATATCTCCGCAGGTGGAAAGAGACAGCTTGGTGGGACAGCTGGGTGCATATATGCGAATTGGGAGAGAAAATGGGCGGTATAGACATGGGGAGGGGTGGCAACGGGGAGGAACCCCTGTGGTACAGAGACAAAAGGAGGAAAAAGAGAAGCTGTGGAAGTGTGGTACTGTATTTGTTGTTTTTTTTTAATGTAATTTATTGTCAAATTAGTTTCCATACAACACCCAGTGCTCATCCCAACAGGTGCCCTCCTCAATACCCATCACCCACCCTCCCCTCCCTCTCACCCCCCATCAACCCTCAGTTTATTCTCAGGATTTAAGAGTCTCTTAAAGTTTGCCTGCTTCCCTCTCTGTAACTTTTCCCCCCCTTATCCTCCCCTCTGGTCTTCTGTTGAGTTTCTCAGGACCTACATATAAGTGAAAACATATGGTATCTGTCTTTCTCTGTCTGACTTATTTCACCTAGCATAACACTCTCCAGTTCCATCCATGTTGCTAAAAATGGCCAGATTTCATTCTTTCTCATTGCCAAGTAGTATTCCATTATATATATAACCCACATCTTCTTTATCCATTCGTCAGTTGATGGACATTTAGGCTCTTTCCATAATTTGGCTATTGTTGAAAGTGCTGCTATAAACATTGGGGTACAAGTGCCCCTATGAATCAGCACTCCTGTATCCCTTGGGTAAATTCCTAGCAGTGCTATTGCTGGGTCATAAGGTAGATCTATTTTTAATTTTTTGAGGAACCTCCACACTGTTTTCCAGAGTGGCTGCACCAGTTTGCATTCTCACCAACAGTGCAAGAGGGTTCCCGTTTCTCCACATCCTCTCCAGCATCTATAGTCCCCTGAGTTGTTCATTTTAGCCACTCTGACTGGCGTGAGGTGATATCTGAATGTGGTTTTGATTTGTATTTCCCTGATGAGGAGTGACGTTGAGCATCTTCTCATGTGCCTGTTGGCCATCTGGATGTCTTCTTTAGAGAAGTGTCTCTTCATGTCTTCTGCGCATTTCTTCACTGCATTATTTGTTTTTCGGGTGTGGAGTTTGGTGAGTTCTTTATAGATTTATAGATTTTATACTAGCCCTTTGTCCGATATGCCATTTGCAAATATCTTTTCCCATTCCATCGGTTGCCTTTTAGTTTTGTTGATTGTTTCATTTGCAGTGCAGAAGCTTTTTATCTTCATTAGGTCCCAATAGTTCATTTTTTGTTTTTAATTCCCTTGCCTTTGGAGATGTGTCAAGTAAGAAATTGCTGCCGCTGAGGTCAGAGGGGTTTTTTCCTACTTTCTCCTCTAGCGTTTTGATTGTTTCCTGTCTCACATTCAGGTCCTTTATCCATTTTGAGTTTATCTTTGTGAATGGTGTAAGAAAGTGGTTTAGTTTCATTCTTCTGCATGTTGCTGTCCAGTTCTCCCAGCACCATTTGTTAAAGAAACCGTCTTTTTTTCCATTGGATATTCTTTCCTGCTTTGTCAAAGATTAGTTGGCCATTCATTTGTGGGTCCAATTCTGGAGTCTCTATTCTATTCCATTGGTCTATGTGTCTGTTTTTGTGCCAAAACCATGCTGTCTTGATAATTACAGCTTTGTAGTAGAGGCTAAAGTCTGGGACTGTGATGCCTCCTGCTTTGGTCTTCTTCTTCAAAGTTACTTTGGCCATTCGGGGCCTTTCGTGGTTCCATACAGATTTTAGGATTGCTTGTTCTAGCTTTGAGAATAATGCTGGTGCAATTTTGATTGGGATGGTATGGAATGTGTAGATTGCTTCGGGTAGTATTGACATTTCAACAATATTTATTCTTCCAATCCATGGGCACGGAATGTTTTTCCAATTCTTTGTATCTTCTTCAATTTCCTTCATAAGCTTTCTATAGTTTTCAGCATACAGATTTTGTACATCTTTGGTTAGGTTTATTCCTAGGTTTTTTTTGTTTTTTTTTTTTAATTTTTTTTTCAACGTTTGTTATTTATTTTTGGGACAGAGAGAGACAGAGCATGAACGGGGGAGGGGCAGAGAGAGAGGGAGACACAGAATCGGAAACAGGCTCCAGGCTCCGAGCCATCAGCCCAGAGCCCGACGCGGGGCTCGAACTCACGGACCGTGAGATCGTGACCTGGCTGAAGTCGGACGCTTAACTGACTGCGCCACCCAGGCGCCCCTATTCCTAGGTATTTTATGATTCTTGGTGCAATTATGAATGGGATCAGTTTGTTTGTCTTTCTGTTGCTTCATTATTAGTATATAAGAATGCAACTGATTTCTGTACACTAATTTTGTATCCTGTGACTTTGCTGAATTTATGTATCAGTTCTAGCAGACTTTTGGTGGAGTCTATTGGGTTTTCCATCTATTTGCGATGTACAAGAGACTCATTTTAGACATGAGGATACCTTCAGATGTATTTGGACAAGAGAAAAACCTCTCCGGACCACAGACTGGGGAAGAGAAATACAGAGGGAGCCAGTCGCTACTTTGCAAACAGCCTCAATAGCTAAGGATTGTTTTCAGGGTTGCGAGACTTTGTCCAGACCAAAGCTGGCCAAGTATGTGCACCAGCTCCAGGGCTGGGTAGTTATCTTGGAGGTGCATAGGGAGAGAATAGACCCCCTCCCTTGAGTACTGTGTGAAGAGGGTATATTACCCCCAAGGACAAAAGACCCTGCAGGTGCCAGCCAAAGGCCCCTTGGCAACTGGGTGGAGTGGTGCTACCCCAGAACTGGGTTTGTGTGGTGTGGGATCCTTTACATGGTGCATTTTGCATCCCAGCCAAGGGCCTAGGTGGTGAGGGAGACAGTGGAGCAGGGCAAGCTGACCACCTGCACTACTCTGTGAGGACTGCCTGAACAGCTGGTTTGAAACATCAAGTCTGGGGAAGAGAAATTGGAGTGTCACCATTTTTCTTCCCAACACCAACACGGTGGGGTTTCAGAGAATAGAACAGCGGCCCCCAGTGGAGGTGGGACCCACTTACACCAAACCCTGCCTGTCTGTTCCTGGTAATTTACACTGAGCAAGCCAGATGGCCTCGCCTCCTCCAGACCAGCACAGCCACTGGTCCCAGGCACCAAAAGACAACTGTCTGAGGTTTTGTATGTTTATATTATTTGTTTTTGCTTTTTATTTTCTTCCCTTCTGTTCTCTTTTCCCTTCTGTTTCTTTCTACCCTCCTCTTCCCCCCAACCTTTGGAATCAGGCTCATAGTTTCTGATTTGATTTTTGATCAATTCTTATTGTATTTCTATATCTGTATCTATATATCTATATCTATATACACACACACTGTATATATATATAAACATATATATATATATATATAAATATCTATATATCAATATATGTTTATATAGATATCTACATATAAGGCTATATTTATCTATATATAAATTTTTATATATATATATGTCATATATATATATTTTTTTCTCTGTTCTGGTTGTTTAATCATGGATTTTTATTCTTTTAACACCTTTTCTGTATCTTTCTTCTTTATTTCTCTCTCTCTCTCTCTCTCTCTCTCTCTCTCTCTGGCTTAAGCCTTATAGTTTCTTTGATTCTCTGTCTGGTCTTTTTTTTTCACCCCTTTCATCTTTCTCTTTGTATGGGATAATGTTCCCTCCCCCCTTTCTTTTTTTCTGTGGTTATTTCAATGAACAAATCAAATCACACCTGGTGGAAGGTACAAACAATCCACCACTACGAGTAAGGAGGAGCTTTGCAGAGGACTGACCAGTGGGAGAGAGCAGCCAAATATGCAAAAACAGAGTGATGCAACACACTCCAAAAACACTTCCTGAAGTGCCAGGTCCTGAACAGTGTATGACCTCTTTTTAATATAGTAGTTCTCAAAGGTGCAGGATACATAGCAAGCTATTAAAACACATAAAAGACACAAACCGGGCCAAAATGACAAAATGGAAGAATTCTCTTCAAAAGAAATTCCAGGAAGAAATGACAGCCAGAGAATTGCTCAAAACAGATATAAACAATATATATGAACAATTTAGAATAACAATCTTAAGACTAATAGCTGGATTTGAAAAAAGTATAGAAGACAGCAGAGACTCTATTGCTGTGGAGATCAAAGACCTAAGAAACAGTCATGATGAATTAAGAAATGTTGTAAATAGGTGTAAAATAAACTAGGTGAAGCGACAGCAAGGATGGAAGAAGCAGAGGAGAGAATAGGTGAAATAGAAGATAAAATTATGGAAAATGATGAAGCTGAAAAAGAAAAAAAGAGGGAAAGGAAATTACTAGATCTCGAGGGGAGAATTAGAGACCTAAGTGATTCAATGAAATGAAATAATATCAATATCATAGGCATTCCAGAAAAAGAAGAGAGAATGAGCCAGAAGGTTTATTTGAACAAATTATAGCTGAGAGCTTTCCTAATCTGGGGAAGGAAAGAGACATCCAAGTCCAAGAGGCATACAGAACACCTTTCAAAATCAACAAAAACAGGTAAACACCATGACATATCACAGTGAAACTGGCAAAATACAAAGATCAAGAGAGAATTCTGAGAGCACCTAGGGACAAACAGGTCTTGACTTACAAGGGTAGACACATAAGGGTAGCAGCAGACCTGTCCACTGAAACTTTACAGGCCAGAAGAGACTGGCAGGAAATATTCAATGTGCTGAATAGGAAAAATATGCAGCCAAGAGTCCTTTACCCCACAAGGGTGTCATTCAGAATAGAAGGAGAGATAAAGTCTTTCCCAGACAAACTGAAGCTAAAGGAGTTCATGACCACTAAACCAGCCCTGCAGGAGATCCTCTGCTTCCTTCTGCTCTGTGAGTGGAAAGCAGCAAAGACCACAAAGGACCAGAGACATTGCCACAAACACAAAACCTACAGATAACACAGTGAAACTAAGTCTGTATCTTTCAATAATCACTCTGAATGTAAATGAACTAAATGGCCCAATCAAAAGACAGGGTATCAGAATAGATTAAAAACAAAAACAAAAAACAAGATCCATCTACATGCTATCTACAAGAGACTCATTTTAGACCTGAGGATAACTGAAGATTGAAAGTGAAGGGGTGGAGAACCATTTATCATGCTGTTGGATGCTAAAACACACACATATACACTAAGGACCTACTCCTACAAGTAATTTATGAGAATTTCCCTCTGTTCATGCCCTTGCCAAGCATGGATACTGGCTAAAGTTTGACATTTTATTATTGTTATATTTGTTTTTTTATATAAAAATTTGTTAAAGAATTATTTCATATGTTTATTGACCATTTTAGATTTTTCTTATGTGAATATATTAGTTATTTCACCACTGAAAACTTGGCTATCTTTTTTTCCTTTTCCCCTGACCTGTGCTAGCTCTTTACATTTTATGGTGTCAAAGCAAAAATTGCACCAGAAAAAATAAACACACAAGGAAGACTTTATTCAAGGCCATTTCAATAGGGTAGAGGCCAGAACTCCGAATGAACTCAGCTCTGTGGAATTGAAGGGCAGGGAAGTTCTAAGTATGGGGGTGAGACAGAGAACGCAGGTCATCTGTGTTTACTAACTAGCTTTACCCAGGAGAAAGTAAACTTTCTCATAGAGCTCTGACAGGAGGGAGACTCATACCTTCCCAAAGAAACTGGAGATACACGTGGGGTTCTGTCTCGCTTGAAGAATGCATTTCCAAGAAGTAGCTCCTGGGTCCTTGAGAAAGGTTTTCTTGGGTCATAAAGCTGTCAAGAGATGTTTTAAAATTTTCACAGAGAAGATTACAGGAAGATGGCAGAGTAGGAAGCACCAGGCATCTATCTCACCAGCTAGACAATAACTGCACTGGCACAATCTAGCTGCGTAACTGCTTCGGAAATCTAGAGCCTACTGATTGCTTGACACTTCTAGGGGAAGATATGATTGGTAAATCAAGGTTTATTTTGCTTAATCCCATCTCTTATCACTGCAGCAGCTACCTAGCCCTAGCCCTACTCATGGCACACAGCTATGCACCCACTCCATACACACAGCTTGTGGGAACCAGAATGTACAAAATGCACCCTATTCTCCAAATAGTTGGATCTATCCTTTAATGGCAGTCTGCGGCTTCCAGTTACAAAGGTACAGACAAAAAAAAAAAGCTGCAGCCATTGTTGCATTTCAGCCATCATTATGACCCGCTCCCCCACCCCCGCCCCACCCCAACTGAACTTCTGGGAGATTTAAAGGGCCAGTGCCCTTCTTCTTCATCATCTTTACCTGTCCCCCATTTGGGGAGCCAGACATTAAAGACTGGAACATTCAAAACCAGTTGCATATATGGGGAAAGTTAGAAAGTGACCATGTATTCTCAGGGAGAGGCAGTATGGTGGTGCCTCAAAAAGTTAAAAATAGAATTACATCTGGTTCAAAATCCCACTTCTGGGTATATACCCAAAAGAATTGAAATCAGGTTCTCAAAGAGATATTTGCACACTCACGTTCACAGCAGCATTATTCACAATGGCGAAAGTGTGGAAGCAGCCCAAGTGCCCATCAAGAGTTGAAAGGATAAGCAAAATGTGTACATACATACAATGGAATTTTATTCAGCTTTAAAAAGTAAGGACACTCTGACATATGTTGTAACATGGATAAAACCTGATGACATTATGCTAAGTACAAGTGAGTCACAAAAAGACAAATTCTGGACGTTCCCACTTATGTGAGGTACTCAGTGTAGTCAAAATCCTAGAGAAGAAAGTAGAATGGTGGTTGTCAGTGTCTGGGGTGCAGAGTTTCATCTTCACAAGATTAAAAGGGTTGGATATGATGGTGATGATGGTTGCACAACATCATGAATATATTTAATAGCACTTTATCGTACACTTAAAATAGTAAAGATGGCAAATTTGATGTTATGTGTATTTTACCACCATAAAAAAATACTGGAAAAAAAAGATTTACATATATCTCAGAGGGGCACAGAAAGCACTTACAAGCTTTCTAAAGAAAATGTTCTAAAACAAGTAGGTCAGGGCGTAGAATCAGGAAGAAGCTGAGGGGAACATTAAGAAAGGTTGTTGAATTCTATGTTACAAATATTTTCTCCAGGTCTGCCACTGACATTTTAACTTATATGCTTTTTTTGTAAAAGGATTTTAATTTTTATAGAGTAATTAAGGATTTTAGGATTTGTATTGGTTTCAGAAGATTCTAAGTTTAAAAATATATTTTTCCGTTCTCTAATGCGTGTATTTTGGATATTGGTATTAATTCATCTGAACTGATTTTTAGAAACTAATATTTTTCTCCAAATTCTATGGCTAAATATCCTACTACCACTTATTTACAGGTCCATCCTTTCTTGTCAGTGTTAATGCCAACTTTATTTTATACCACGTGGTGTTAATCATGGGGCTACTACTGATCTCACTCTAGTCTGCCTATGTATCTGTTTAGAATTCATGAATGAGGAGAAACAGACTATGTAAAGAATAGTGAAAGAGAGTGTTTGGGGCTGAGAAAACAGAAAACATAGAAGTTCCGAGATGGGAAGGATCTCGTTTTTTTAAGAAGGAACAGGAGGTTGGTATGTCTAGAACGCAGTAGGTCAAGAAGAGAACGGTTCAAGATCAAGTTTAAAATATGAGGGGGGCAGATCACACGTGGTTGGTGGTGCTTCTGCCTAGTGAAACTCACAAGGAGTGTGGGTGGACACGTTTGTGGTTCCTGCTTTTCTGGAGAAAATTAGAGACAGGTAAGGTCTGTCTCTTCTCCAGGCCTCCCTGGACCTCTGTCCTCCTCAGACCAGTTACAGAAGAACCTCCATTGGATGGTTAGGGAAATCTCAGAAAAGTACACTGTGGAGATTATGTGGAAGTTCAATCTAAATTACTTGCTCCCTTAGATTATGCAGAAGCTCTTCCAGACTTAGCTGTTGAAACGAGTGTCCTATATAACTTTCTCTCTCTAGACCCCAGGGCCCACTCAGTCCCATCTTCTCCCACAGCCCTTTTAAATTTTCCCCAGGTCCACACCTTTAGACATTCCGTAAAAAAACACACTGCTCTTCCAGGGATAAGGAGCTTCATCCTCTTCAGCACCTTACAAAGTTGTGAGCCGGTGGGATTTACTTATATGCCAGATTATTTTACCATAAAGATGCCTGAGGAGAAGGAGGAGACAGAAATCATCAGGTTCCATTAAAGTGTTACCTTTGGTTTCCTAAACTTTCAATATCCAATGACATCTCTATGTTATAGTATTTTCCTTCTTTTTAATGGTTTTTATGTTAATATAATACGTGGATATTTAAAGATCTATACTGGTATCATGGATTGCAAGCAAATATCTGAAGAATAATAGAAAACCTCAGAGCCTTTGGTATTTTTGGAGTGGATGGGTGGGTACTGGTCATATATCCTCATAGGCAAAGTCTTAAAAATTTGAAGATGCTTATGGTGATAAAACCTGCACTTAAATAATGTATACACGTATGATCACATATACTATCCTATTTGAGTTTCACAACATCCTTAGAGATAGGTTTAATTATTATTTTCGCCACCTTACAGCTAAGAAACAAGTTCAGTAAGAAGAAATTGCTTTATTAATAACATATATGCACACAGAAGATGGATCTGGAAGCCAGTTTCTCTAACTTTGTAGCCCTTTCAGGCACACCATTCTGTCCTTAATTCTACTGAAAAATTTTTTAATGTTTATTTATTTTGGAAGGAGACAGAGACAGAGTGTGAGGGGGGCAGGTGCAGAGAGAGAGGGAGACACAGAATTCAAAGCAGGCTCCAGGCTCCGAGCTGTCAGCACAGAGCCTGATGGGGGGCTCAAACCCACAAATGGCGAGATCATGACCTGAGCCAAAGTCAGACGCTCAACCGACTGAGCCACCCAGGCGCCCCTGTCCTCATTCTATTTAACTAGGGAGGCAGCAATATTGTCACTCTACTCTTTACATTTTTTTAAGGGCTACTATTAGGAAAACGAACAATTAACTCACTATTAGAAAAGCAAAAAACATTGTTACTTCTTAGTCATGAAGGCAGAAAGATTATGCTAACAGAAACTTGAACTAATGAATAACCTTTTATCATGAATTATAATGTAATACCTGTAACATCTAGCTGTAACAATATTTTAATTTTGTGAAGCTTTCTGTAGTACTGTTGGCACACTTATATGAAAATCAAGCAGGAAGAAATATTGAAAGAATCTTAATGGGAGCCATTACACAGATAACCTGCATCCTCAGAATATTTATAAGTCAAAGAGAAACTATTCCATTTCTCCATTTGAGAAATCAAGGAACTTTGGCCTGAGGGAAACTTGAGAAGCCACTGATAGGTTTACTTGGACATATTTTTGGAATCTCTATGTTCATCTCCTCCTTTTCTTGTGATTCTTCTTCACCATTTCTCCTACCTCACCTGGGGTGTTTTCATGACAGTGTTCATTCAGATACATAAATGTTCTCCAGCAACATGCATTTTAGAGTGGCCCTTACTGTATTTTGAAGATGGTTTTAGCTCTTCAGGGAAAACAAAATAAAGACAAGTCTTTAATTATAAGCTGAATTTCCAGGCAACAAGCGCTATTTCTACTGTGTCATTTAGTCATAGACATTCTTTTATGTAGACACTGGGTAGTGTATGTGGAATAGTGATTGTTTCTCTTGAGGATTATAATTTAAGAGCTGCTTGGGTGCACTGGAGATGATAACATGCTCCCTTTGTTATAGTAAGAGGCTATCACACCAGTCAGAGTGGCTAAAAGGAACAAATTAGGAAACTACAGATGCTGGCAAGGATGTGGAGAAACAGAAACCCTCTTGCACTGCTGGTGGGAATGCAGACTGTTGCAGCCATTCTGGAAAACAGTGTGGAGGTTCCTCAAAAAATTAAAAATAGACCTACCCTGTGACCCAGCAATAGCAATACTAGGAATTTACCCAAGGGATACAGGAGTGCTGATGCACAGGAGCACATGTACCCCAATGTTTATAGCAGTGCTTTCAACAATAGCCAAATTATGGAAAGAGTCTAAATGTCCATCAACTGATGAATGGATAAAGATGTGGTTTATATATTCAATGGAATACTATTTGGCAGAGAGAAAGAATGAAATCCTGCCATTTGCAGCAACGTGTAGAGAACTGGAACGTATTATGCTGAATGAAAGAAGTCAGTCAGAGAAGGACAGACATTCTATGTTTCCACTCATATGTGGATCCTGAGAAACTGAACAGAACACCATGCGGGAAGGGAAGGGGAAAAATAGATACAAACAGAGATGGAGGGAGGAAAACCACAAGAGACTATGAAATACAGAGGACAAACTGAGGGTGGATGGGGCCTGGGGGAGAGGGAAAATGGGTAATGGGCATTGAGGAGGGCCCTTGTTGGGATGAGCACTGGATGTTGTATGTAAGCCAATCTGACAATAAATTATACTCATTATAAAAAGAGGCTAGACTTTATATTCTTAATTCATAGTCCCTTCCTTTTATCGAAAACTCTTCAAAAACATAGGTCATTTGATTGTCTTGCAGCTAAAATTTAGGGAGAATAATACTTGGCATATAGTTAATAATGCATAGGGATACCAAACATGTATTTGTGAGAGAAAACACTCTTTCTGAGTTGAACGGATAATTTGCAACCTGCAAAAACACTCTGACAAACTGAGCCAGGCAAATTGGCCATTTCAGGTCAGCTTGGCTGTTCTTGATGTATTCAATGCTGAACAATGTCATAACAACACTGCATTTTATTTCTACAATCTCCATGAACTCTAAAGGAAGTCCCCTAGGTGCTAAATAAGACTAAGAGCAGTGAAAAGTTGTTGTACAATAAACTCACAAATAATTTAGCCATTCCAAGTGGATTTATAATACACCTTTTGTGTCGTAATGACACAACACAGCAAAGAAAACAAATCTCAAATTAGTGTGTGTGTATATAAAATTAAAATTATATATTACACGTAAATATATAATTTAAAAGCCAAGAAAAGAAAATTGGAGAAGAAAAAGAAAAAGGAAAAGGCAGTTGACTGGAATAGCGGATTGTCTCCTCAGAGCCAGAGGGTCCCATTTCTCTTTAGCAACAGGACAGATAGAGTCCTCTTGATTGATTTTTTTTCTGTGGTTTGAGCTCTGGTTCTGAGGCTCTTTGTTGAGCATTCATAGCTAGATTAGGAGTCCAGATAAACTATGGTCCCTGTTTTAATTAAGACCAGGAGGCAGCCATAGGAGTTCTTTTGAAATAAATTACAGTGTATTTTCTCCATGAAGAGAATCAGGAAGCTAGAGCACAATAACAAAGAGAATGAAAAGTAAAGGAAATGGGAAAATGCATTGGATGGTACCACTGATTGTTACCAAAAATTAATTTGTTCTTTTTTGTGAACCTTTTCATCAGGAGAGTCTCCATCAAGTGCAACATGATGTTTCCAATGAATGTCCTCAAGGCAATAGAAGTAAAAATTCACCCTGTGTTGCAGCAAATGCTCACCCTGAAATTGAACAGAAGCGATCAATTCAAGTCCAAACAATAACACTTAAACAAATAATAAGAAAGACTCCAGATCAGGGGATGATATAATTAAAAGGCAGCCTCTTGAGAACTGAAAAGGTTTGGGGTTTAAAAAAATTCAATTTCAATAAAAAGAAACCTGTTGAAAAATGTAATCATATTTCAAAATAATTCACTTTTAGAGGAAAATACTTTTTTTTTTACATATTCAATTCAGAATGGAATATTGAACCTGAGTATACAGAGGATAGCAAGGGCTGCTTTAGAGTGCTTTCATTATAATTGCTTTGATTTTCTTTGTTATGATTGCTTGCAAGATCTCTGAGGGCAGATGATTATTATCTCTATTTTTTTCAGAGAAAGAAATGGACACAGAGACATCCAATGATATATACCCAAGTGGTAGAGACAGAAACATTGGTTTTGTGAGTCCTCATCACCAATGTGTTCCTATAAAACAAGCATTTTTTAAAAAGCAAATGACAACAATATTTTTATGGAACAGTTTCTAATTTAATATCAAAGTTTAATTTATATAATATATGATTTCTAAACTTTGGTCCTTAGTTTTGAGATTTGGAGCTGATATGTTTCTGATTAATGAATGTATGAATCACCTTGAGTGAATATGCCTGTGGTATTTTAGAAGTTTTGGGGTTTTTTTTTTGTAATTTTGAAATAATTTTAGACTTTAAGAGAATTGAGGGCACCTGGGTGGCTCAGTCAGTTAAGCATTCAACTCCTGATTTCAGCTTAGGTCATGATCTCACAGTTCGTGAGTTCAAGCCCTGAATCCGGCTCTGTGCTGACCAGAGCCTGGTTGGGATTCACTCTCTTCTCTCTCTCTCTCTCTCTCTCTGCCCCTCCCCCAGCTTGCACGTGCATACACACATGCTCTCTCTCTCTCAAAATAAACACACATTTAAAAAAAAATGTAAAACTAGTACAAAGAATCCCTTATACCCTTTACCTAGATTCTTCAAAATATAACTAGAATAATTAAAGTCAGGAAATTAATCTTGATAACAATATTAATATTTAGATCTACAGACTGGTTTTGCCAACTGACCCACCAATGTTCTTGTACTGACCCAGGATCTAATGTAAGATGAGGATTCATTTTGTTGTCATGGATTCCTATTTTCCTTTAATCTGGAAAGGTTCTTTCATTGACCTTTGTCTTTCATAACCTTGATATTTCTCCAGAGTACTGGAGTGTTAATTTGTAAAGTACTTCTTGCTTTAGTCTGATGTTTTCTCAGGACTATGTATTTGTGCTAAGAATGCCACAAAAATTCTGCTATGCCTTCTTGTGACATCATGCTTATCTCACACTCATGATGCCCATAGGTCTTATTACTGGTGAAGCTAAGGTGATATCTGCCAGATTTCTACACTGTAAATTATTATTTTTCTTTTTGTATTTAGTATCATGTGGGGAGATGCTTTGGAATTATGTAAATATTTTATTTCTCATCACGCTTTTGCCTAGCATCCATAAATGATTCCTTACTGAAGTGACTATTGTATTTTGTATATTCTAAATTTATTAGTCGGAATTCTGCTTTCAGCAGAACCATACATTACCTACCATTTATTCATTCTTTCAATTTTTTAATCAGTATGAACTCGTGGCTTCTTATTTTATTTTTTTTTATTTTTATTTTTTTTGTTTTTTTTTTTTTTTTTTGGGACAGAGAGAGACAGAGCATGAACGGGGGAGGGGCAGAGAGAGAGGGAGACACAGAATCGGAAACAGGCTCCAGGCTCCGAGCCATCAGCCCAGAGCCTGACGCGGGGCTCGAACTCACGGACCGCGAGATCGTGACCTGGCTGAAGTCGGACGCTTAACCGACTGCGCCACCCAGGCGCCCCAACGTGGCTTCTTATTTTAATGTATGGGTAATAATCTAGTACTATCATTATTTATTTATTTTTTTCCGGGGACATTTTATAAATCAATCTGTTGGAAGTGTCAGAAAAACAGGTTATAAAGGTGAATTGGTATGAGCTGGTAAAGATCCCTTTTAGGGCTGAAGTTCTATGCTCTGGATGTTCCCACATTTTGGAATGTGTCTGAGGTGCAATTTGCTACCATGCCTTCCTTTGCTGGAAATATATTTATGAGCCTAGAGACCATTACTGGGTTTCAAAAGTGTTTTTTCTGCACTGAAGTCTGATGGTCTGCCCGTAGGCTAATCCTTGGGCTCAGCCAGACACTGCCTTGCTCTATTTCTAACCCTGCCTCAGGCTATCACCCAGATCCCTTCACTTATCCATTCCTTCTGCGCCCCGGAAAGCCCCAAACACTAAAAGTTCTTCAGCTTTATGTTTCTAATTTATCAAAATAATAACATCATCATTCCCCACTCAGGTGGCTCTTTGCAATGGGTAGGCTGTCATTTGGGTTCTCCTCATTAGCGATCCCGAGACCAGGATTCATTTGTCAGTAGTATTGCTTGAGCAGTTCAGATAACACAGGTGGAGACATGATAAAAGGCATGGAAAGCAGCCAGTGGAAGGTGTGCTATTAAGCCAGCTGATGTAGCATACAAGTTGAGCTAAATCCTACTTGGACTCTGGAAACAGATACAAAACACAGGCGTCATAATTAGGCAATCTGAAGTATAAGGCAACTAGAGTATTTATATACTAATTCTAGAGAGCCAACGGTTGAGAGTTGCTCCTGGAGCTGTTAGTTCCTCAGTATTCTCCCTGTTCTGTGTATGCACACACATGAGCACATAGATAGTGAGGTTTTCCATGGTTTCAGGGGGAAAAAAAAAGAAGCCAGTGTTTTCAGAGTTTCAGATACGGGAAGTTTGTTATTGGCTAGAGACACTGAAAGATGCTAGAGTTATGGGTGAGGCAATGATAAGGTCTGCTACCCAAGTCCTTTCGTGTATTTTATTTAAGGCTGTAAAAGAATCATGCCCAAGTAGGGAGGATAGATGTCATTTTCATTGTATAAATTAAATAGCTGAGGTGTGGAGACGTGAGTGGCAAGCTTAAGGTCACATACTGTAATGTATGTACACAAAGGATAGGGCTAGACAACTGCAGCGAATAGGGGAAAAAAATACAATGTCTTCACACTTCCCTTTTTTAGAGTATGGAGTTGCTGGTATTAGGTTGACCCTTACAGGGAAGAGATTTGCTCCTTAGCTTTCTAAAGTGGACCCTGGGACCTCTCAGCCACAGGAAGTCCTCAGACATACTCCAAAGTGCAAAATGGCACGAACCATCCCCATTTCTCGGTGATTTACATTTTGCTGCTCTGCTCAATTGATACCACTGAGTAATGACCTATATTTCATTTCTTGCTGACTTTACCTGCACATTAGGCAGTTTCTATTAAAGTCCTAATGTACCAAAGCAAATGGCTGATCAGGAGATGGGCACATACAACCCCAAAGTTTCCTTAGAGTCATCCACCATGAGACCCAGTCAAGCTAATGCCTGGAATCTAAAAACTAGGAAATGCCTGAGCTAATTCAGCACTAAAAATAAAGGAAGTGCTCCGTATTTTTACTAGACATAAATGCAATTATAGATCTAAGAAGAACAGAATTACTGAACAGTCAAAATTATATTAGTTCATTTATTTACTATTTTATTTACTATAAATAAATATTTATTTAGCTTATTAGTTATAGTTCATTTATTGATTCCTATTATATGCCTAAATCTGTGTAAGCACCAACACTATAAAAATACATGTCATTGTCCTTGCTTTTATGAAACATACACTCTAGGGAAGTATGGAATGCAAGGAACTCCCTAAAAATTGGAAACACTTGTGACGCAAAATGGTAGTCTACAATAGAATACAGGGTGGCAGAAAATGAAACTGGAATGACAGATTGGATCCAGATTGTGAAGGGATTTTAATGTGATGACAGGGGTTTTGGATTGTTTTAGGTAACAAGGACTCAGTGGATTTTTCTTCAAAGCAGTGGTATGACTTAGAAACAATATCAAGAAACTGAAGAAAATTATGACTCCCTCAATTAGGCAATCCGGTTCTTGAGCACTATCGTCTCCTTCAAAGAAATGCCCTGCTATTAAAAATGACCTAATGATTCTATGGGCCATTTGGTCACAACTTTTTAAATTTTTTAAAAAATTTAATGTTTATTTATTTTTGAGGGAGAGAGAGAGAAAGCAGGGGAGAGGCAGAAGATCCCAAGCAAGCTCTGTGCTGATTGCCTGACGTGGGGCTCACACTCACCCCAAGATCATGACCCAAGTCGAAGTTGGATGCATAACCAACTGAGCCACACAGGCTCCCCTTTTCGGTCACAACTTTTGAGTAACTTGCCTTGTTTGTTTTCTTTGAGGGCACATCCTTTGCTTGCTGATATTTCATCCATGATTCTGACCCACCTGTAGAAAGCATTAAAAAATCCATAGATAAATGAGGGGAATATTATAGGTTATGGATCTTTGTAGTGCTTTATCTCTCACAGAAATTTTTTTCAAAGGAAACTTCTGAGTATTCCCTGCAGAATAATTGTCTTATTGGTTCAGTGAAGCAATGAAAAACAGGCGATGAGAATGCCTAAGAAGAATCTCAATACCAATAACATGTAAGTAGTGAGGTTTTGTTATATCCCAGACACTATGTCAGGTACTGCAGGCGGAATTGGGAGTAACACGGGTAGATTCACCTCCATCCTAATCTGATAGGTGGGTAAATGTGGAGAGAGAGCTGAATCATGGCAAGAGCAATGAGATTTGGGGACTGGGATGTGAATGCCACACGAACACTGGGAAAAGTGCCTCACTTCTTGGTCTTAGCTTATCGTTTATAAAATGGAGATAAGATAGTTTACTTTTTATAACTCTCAATCCCCATTAATCTCTTTCCACTAACCCTGCTCTATTCAAGTATTTATCTATTCTTAAAAATGTATGACATGTTTCTATATTTGTTAATCTCTCCCCTCATTAACATACAATGTCCACCAGGGCAGAGATCTTAACCAGTCTTGGCTACTGTGGTAGACAGAATAATGTTCCCTCAGTGATGTCCAAGTTCATATTATATGACATGGTGAAGGGGAATTAAGGTAGCTGATTGAATTAAGCTTGCTCATTGGCTGACATTAAGATAGGGAAATTATTGATTATCCAGGATTTCAGATAGAACAACAGAGCTAATGGAAGTATAAAGACTGCTCAGCATTGTTGGCTTTGAAAATCAAAGTATGAGTCCACAAACCAAGGAATGTAGGTGGCTTTTAGAAGCTGGAAATAGTAAGAAAGAAGGTCCTCCCCTAGAGCCCCAAGCAGTAACACAGACAGCTGACACTTGATTTTAGCCCAGCAGGACCTATCTTGGACTTCTGACTTCCAGAGATGTATAATATTTTTGTGTTACTCTAAGCCACTAAATTTATGACAATTTGTTATACCAGCCATAAGAAACTAATATTGCTGCTCAGGACTTTTTTTTCCTACTACTCTGTCACTTACTGTCTAGCATAGTGACTGTAGCACAGCAGCAAATAAATATGTGTGTATGTGTGTGCATGTGTATTTTATAAATTAGTGAAGTGATATACAATCAACTGGAATATAATGACACCACAATTTATTTATTTATTTATTTAGTTAGTTAGTTAAAGTTTATTTATTTTGAGAGAGAGAGACAGAAAGACCATGAGCAAGGGAAGGGCAGAGAGAGAGAGGGACAGAGAACACCCCAAGCAGGCTCTGCACTATCAGCACAGAGCCCAATGTGGGCTTCAGTCTCACAATTAATGAGATCATGACCTGAGTTGAGATCAACAGTCAGATGCTTAACCAACTGAGCCACCCAGATGCCCCAATGACACCACAATTTAAGGGTACAGAAATCTACAAGTAAAACACACATAGATATGAGCATACAAAGGCCAAATATGTATCAGAGATTTAATGTAAAATTATTTCATTAAAATTATATTCATTATTTTACACACATATAGAATGATATGTACTATTCCACAGAACGTATCTTAGTTTGCTTTGGTTTACGAACACAAAATTTTACGTAACATATGTTAAGGAAAAGGTGCTGAAAGACCTTCTGATCAACTATTATCACAAGTTTTTGTCAATTACTGCTATGTAAAACCCTTCTGGTTTTTAGTATTACATAAGAGCCTAGGTGACATCACTGAGAACAGAAGTAAAGGAAGTACAGTCTTTTCTAAGTACAATAACACTGATAAGGCACAACACCCTCTTGATATTAGTATTTTCTTAGCAGTGTTTCCTTCTCACCATTACTGTCATTCTCTTCTAGCTCCATTGTAAAGAGAACTCATTACATAATCATATTTTAGTATTGATATTCCTTTCCCCTAGACCAAACAGCAAGCACCTCACTAATCTTATTTCATCATAGCTATAACATAAGGAGACAGAAAATAAACAAACATAGGCACAAGGTAAGCCTGAAACAGATTTTTGTGCCATAAAATAAGAGATCACTCAGTGAATGATGGAAATATGTTAAAAATTCTCTTGAGCTATTTCAAAGGGCTCCAAGTAGTCAAATCTGAGACAACTGGAACATAAAAATAAATTATATTAATGGTTTATATAATCCATTGAAGAAAATAAAAATACATGAATTCAAAAAGATATAAATAAATAAGTGGAAGGAGAAAGGAAATCTCTTTCTTAAAAACAAAAACATCAACTAATAAATACAGAATAGATGATAGAGTCAGTCATCCATGGATACTAATATTAGTGAATGCAAGTTTGAGGAGGAACAAGATATGTATAGTATCAAAGTATTACCCCACAGATTACTATTAACTACAAAGGGAAAAAAATAATAGCATCACAGTGGAGAAATACGAAAGAAACCATTTGAACAGATAGCCAAGGTTATCATTAGTTTTGAGGTAAATCAACACCATGTTGCCAGGATATGCTAGGAAGAATATAACATTTCTGGGATATTCCTGCCACAAATGTGTATAACTTGAATGAAACTGTGAAGAAATATTAGACAAACCTAAACTAAAGCACATTCTGTACAATAACTGACCTGTGCTATGTCAAAATATCACACTAAAGAAATTTTCCAGATAGAATAATCTAATAAAAAATGACAAATAAATGTAATTTATTACCTTAAATTGGATCCTGAAACAAGGGAAAATAGCATAAAGGATATTGTTGGGGCAACTGATGGAATTTAAATAGTGATTGAGAATTATGCGAAAGTACTAAATCAATTTTAAACTTCCTGCTTTCCATAACTGTACTGTGGCTAAATAAGAGAATATCCTTATTCTTGGGAAATTCACACCGAAATGTTTAGAGATAAAGGGATATACATGTCTAGCTTAGTCTCAAATGGAGCAAATACAGAGAATAGGTGAATGCAAGTAAATGGTATACAAGTTCCTTTAAGTGTTCATGTGACTTTTCTGCATATTTGAAATTACAACAAAATTTAAAGGTATAAGCAATACCAGTAGGTTTAGATTTTACAGTTTCCAGAGACACTGACAGTGCCAGTAGTTCATAAAGACATGGAAATACCATGAGCTGGTGGAGGCGGTATTTGAATTGCTACAATGGCTTTGGAAAGGAAATTGATAGCATCTAATAACTGATGATTTGTATCCTTGTGGTAGGCTGAATAATGTCCTCTCAAAGATATCCACCTCCTAATCTCTGAAACGTGTCATTTTGCGTAATAAAGGGACTTTGCAATGTGATTAAGTTAAAGATCTTGAGGTGGGGGGCTAATCCTGGATTATCTGGGTGGGCCCAACATAATCACAAGGGTCCTTTTAAGAGGGAGACAGAAGTGAAGGGTCAGAAGCAGAAAAAGATTTCAGTTTGGTGAAGAGAAAAAAAGATTCGCTCTCTGAAATGTAGGTGGAATATGATATCATATATGTAAATTCTTAAAACAGTACTCTATATTAAGGATGAATATATATGCAAAAATATATGTTATAACATGAAATCATGTACAGAAAGGATGCACGTTCAATCAAGCATTACACCTGGAAGAGGGAGGGGGACTGAGATTGAGGAGCGGCTACCCAGATGATTTGGTCAAATTAACATAAAAATGAACACGACATGATTAATAGATATGAACAGTGAAGAGAGAGGAGTCAGTAAGACCAGTATTTTGTAAACTCAAGTAAGTATTTGTTGATAACTGTAAGCGGGAGTGGTAATAAAAAAGGAAGAAGAACATGTTTTTGAGAAAATGAAATAATTTCTGGTTTAAATCTCCAGCATTTGAACACTTTCTCTAAGATGTCTACAGGGAATGATGCAATATATCTATGATACTACCACTGTCCTCAAGATGATTATATTCTGGACCAGAGGTAGGCAAAATTATCCTGTAAATGATCAGACAGTAAATATGTGAGGCTTTGAAAGCCATTTGTTGTCTATTGCAACCACTCATTTCCAATGTTATTGCATGAAAACACATGTAAACAACATGTAAGCGAACGGGTGTGGCTCTATTCTAAGAAAATTGTATTATAAATACAGGAACTTGGCCGAATTTGGCCCACAAGCTGTAATTTGCTGTCTCCTGTTAGACTCAATATTTTACATTTCTTCATGTAATAACAGCTATAGTTGCACGAGTCTATTGATTGAAAAAATATACAAACATGTATAAATGTATGGGTCCCCTTTAAGAATTCCATTCCTTCCAAGGGGCTGAAGGTTTAGGTCTGGGGAACCACCGTTATGATGGAAGTAAATTAAGTGTGCAAATAATTAAAACGCAAAACTGAACACACTAGAAAAGAGATTTGAACAGAGGTCTTGGGAATTTACCTAGGAAAGTAATCAATAGGGTGCTGGAGAATGTTTGGCATATGAGTGGGGTATGGCTAGATGCGTACAGGCTGAAAATTACATGAGCCAAGAAAGGCATGGAGCCCAGCAAACATGTGGTATATAAGCAAGGGGGGAGCATTGGGGTGATGTTGCTATTTGGTAAATGTGTAGACTACAGGAAGCAGTGGGGGTTAAAATGCTCTCACAGAATGTAATTTGGAAATTAGGTCTTTAAGGGCCTTAAGCGTTAAGTCTAAGACCTATGTTTTTGGAATCTGTAATTTCTCACTACTACATAAATCTTAGGATACTCTATTAATTTGCACCATAAGACATTTCTAAATGTTCAGCTTGCTGGGCAAATGGCTGAAATTGCTTTCAAGATACAGCATGTTTTTTTTTTTAATCTTTTTCATTTTATTATTTTTTTTGGCTTATAACACTGGGGAAAAATGTGTTCATAAACTCCAAGACCTTTTAAGATATCAAATGCATTTTTAAAAACTGATGAATAATAATGAAAATGACCTAAGAGGTCTCTCACTCTATCTTTCTGCCAGCTTATTGTTGCCCATATTAATATACTTTGCTGTCTCTTATCTACTCTGGTTTAAAAATCCACTAGGGATAAAACTATTGAAATAATTTGCAGTTTCTTCCCTTGACAAGTTATCATTGTGGTCAGATCAATTTCTGTTATTTTCAGAGTAAATTTTTTAACACCAGTGTATAATTCCTTGCTTTGTTGCTAAGAGATTCCTTCCTCTCAAGATTTTTTTATTGCCTCTTTTTGTATGCTTTCCACACGTAGCTTAATAGTTCATCATATTATAGCTTCATAGTTAAATCAGATTATACTATGCAAATCCAGCAATACAAGCATTTCTTTATATATCAGACTTCTGTGACTCCCTCCCATGATGTATTATGTTAGCAGGAAAAGCCCAAGAACATCACCAAAATATTGCCTTCTCTGTTTCTTCTAACTTATTGGAGTTTGGTACAAGAAATAGTGTCTGATGTCTACCCACATGACAGAAAAATTACAACAATTTTAACAGGAATGGAAAAAAAAATACTGCCATGAAAAAAAAAAGAAAAAAAGAAAAGAAAAATACATGACTTTTTCAATTTTCAGGGTAAAAGCATGTTTTGGATTATGTGTATGTTTCTGTGTGTGTGTGTGTGTGTGTGTGTGTGTGTGTGTGTATTGTGTGTATGTGCATGCTTGTGAATGTAGATGAATCATATAGTATCCCAGAACTCTAGTTAATCGGAAGAAAATAATATTAGCAAGAAGTGTTATACTATGTTTAAGTATCAGTATTTTTATTTAAAAAGAACAACCTAATTTGGGGTGTACTTAGTGTTTAATAGTTCTTTGCAGAAATCAATGGAAAACAAAGTGAGAGTCTTGTAGGCAAAGAGGGAATTGTGGAAGACAAGGTCAAACTGGGCAACCAAAAGGAGAAAGAGTGGTATTTGTGATCATTTTTTGAGCACTGCTTCTCAGAGACTTGAATACTTGCTTCTAACTAATTTCCCACTGTCATTAATAACATGTCTTCTCTGACCTGAATACAATGTCCTTGTCCTTGGTCGTGCTTCTGGTTTGTTTTTATCTCTACTATATAGCAGTTTTCAATATATTATCATTCTGTGGGTATCTCCTTTACTCTGCCTTCCAGGTCATTGCCAATCATTGCCAATAGAACGCCACCCTTGTTAAATACAATCCCATTTGTCTCATGAAGGAATCTTAGTGTTGAGCTGTTTGCCCAAGTGAAACCATGAGAAAAAGTTTTAGCCCATTTCGCGTCAATTCTTTTAAGTGAAAATGTCTTCAATCCCGTATTAATAAATTTTGTAGGAACCAAATTCAAAATTTTTAACATATTCCTTCCCCCCATTATGTGCTAATTCCATCAACAGAAGCAATTAAATAGGTTTGGTTTCTTTATTCTTAATAATTTTAGCATCTCTTCATTCATGACTCTTTATGAGGTAGATATATGGAGGATTTCTTTAGTATTTTCAGTGTTAGAATTTTTTCTAATGTTTAATTAATAGTTAAAAATAAGTTAGCAAACCTTGAATTTTTTATTCCAAGCAACTTAGATTTGTCAATTTCAAGAAATATACATTACTGGACATGGAACAGTCAACGTCATTTATTTCATTTTGAGATATTCAAATAGTTAGCTAGAACTGTGCTTTTACACCTTGTCTCTGTCCTTTTACATGAGTATCCCTCTCTGAACCAGGTGGACATATGGAACTGCTCTGGATTCCAAATCAGGGGAAACCAGTGTTAAAATAACTAGGGTTTTCCATTTATATTCACATTTCTACAGATATACATAACAGATGCACAGTAAACTTTGTAGTCTTTTCCTATGCCCCTTTGCATGGATTTTAATAAAATATAAGCTTTTTAAATCTGTTTCTGTTTTAATTATATACGTTTATTATGAGAGACCATTAGGGAAAAATCCCCACATAGTATCTGAAACTCTCCAAGACTATGAAGTATCAATATATTTTTCTTATATAAAGCAGTGTGGATAATAAACAGCTTATGCCGTTTATTTCACAGTTGCAAGTAAAAAAGACAAGCTTTGCAGGTTTGTATGTTGCATGTTTCCAATAAGAAAACTGAACATGAAGAGTCAGCACACACTTTGTTTAGAATTCACATAAGCTTGTTTTTTCCACATGTCTGTTTCTACAAAAAGAAGAAGGAGAATGAGAACGAGAGGAAGAGGAGGAGGAAGGGGAGGAGGAAGGGGAGGAGGAAGGGGAGGAGGAAGGGGAGGAGGAAGAGGAAGAGGAAGAGGAAGAAGAAGAAGAAGAAGAAGAAGCAGAAGAAGAAGAAGAAGAAGAAAAAGGAAAACACTTGTCTATTAGTGTCCAGACTCAAACAAGAAATGTTTGCAACTAGAAATCATTAAAGTCCTTAATTTCTTCCCCATGAGGATTAAAGAAATTGGAATCTTTTAGAATATTTTGTTAGAACAGTCACATTCTAAATTCCTAACAGGTCAGCTGCAGGTTCTGAAGGAAGTATGAAAGAAATCACACACCTAAGCAAGCTTGTGCTGCATCACCTCCAAGACCCAAGACTGTTCAAACTATTAAAAATTCCACATTTGACGGAAGCCGGAGACAATGCTGAAAAAGCTAAATAGTCCTAGCCATTATAATTTATAAAGGTTAAAGGGAGACAGACCCACAGAGAACTAAAGGACCGAATAAGCTTTTGTCAGGGGAGAGACACCATCATTAAATCTTTAGATATCATTTATACAGTTTTGTTACAAAGGTATTTTTTAATCTTCAGTCAATGAACAACTATATATTGAGTATCTACAATGTAAAAAACTGTGATAGGGTTCTGTTGGATGGCCCATGGGGTGGGCAGAATTCTAAGATGGTCCTGGAAATTCCTGCTTCCTGTGTACATGCCTCATGTAATTCTTCTTCCCGAATGTGGGCAGAATATGTTGATATGATGGTGTATCAGTTCAGGGATTTTTGTAGGTATGATGATGTTACTAATCAGTTGACATCCAGTTAATCAAAGTTAATTAAAAAAAAAACAAACTCACTAGGCCTGTGGGAAAGGAGTGGAGGAACAAAGAGAAATGGAAAGGAAATGACAGGGAAAAAAAATGTTTCTATTGACACAGAAAGAGCAAGCGCAAAGTATTCCAAACCCAGGATGATAAAAGGGCAGCTCTTGGAGAAGAAAACAGATTGGTCTTCACTGGGCTCCCACTGAGCTTTGGAATCAGCAGCAGCAGGTTTAGTTTAGGAATTTTGTCAGAATGATTCTCAGATAAGACAAAATTCTGCACACACGAATACTAATTAAAGAGCTCATTTGGTTCTGCCTGGCCCACCTTGCCATCATCACCTGTCTCCTCCATAGCCAACACTCCTCTCAATACATAGGTATTAGTACCTGTACCTGTCCCTGTCCCTAATGTACCACGCTTGGTTTAACTGCTGTACCTTTGCAAACACTGTTTTTGCTCAGTTTTGGTCTCCTTCAATTGGCGGCTCTGCATTTACAAGGAACTTTCATTGGATATAGTGAATGCCTCTGTCATAGCATTGACCACAATTTTGTGATTATCCATTAGCTGATCTCTTTCACTCTGCTATGGCTGCTTTAAGCTTATGTAACAAATATTTAACCTCTGTACCCTTAGCCTATCAAATGTCTGACACGTATTAAGTGAACAAGATCTGCTTTATGAATGAATTGGTATGACCAAACATACATTTTTAAAAACTGTGAATCATTACATGGTTTCCCATTCTGTCCGTAGCTGCTTCCCTAGGGTCAAGAAGACATATATTTTATGAAGCACTCTAAAGCAGATGGTGTAATCTAAGAGAAGTTTTGGGAATCGTGGAAGGGCAGCCACATGAAAGTGTGACACTTGAAAGTAGGGTCAACTTGCTGTGACTAGAGAAAATCAGAATCGAGGAAAATGTTGCAAAGCGTACAGTAAAAGATTTACCAACAATGCAGCAGAGGGATATTTTTTTCAAAAGTTTTTGCACTTTCTCTAGTATATGAAGTGTCAAACATAAAGTGCTATGAATGGTACATAGAAACTTCAGCAGATCTTTCTATTTAAATGTAATCCTGCTGCTAAAACAGACTCTATTTTGAAATATGACAATACCTTCTGATCTCTTTTCCCTTGTTTTTCATTATGAAGTACATTTTCAGGATAATAGGATGTCTCTCTTTTAGTAGCACATCTGTTCCTACTCCATTGTCTTCTCTTGAAATCCTAATTTCCTCTTTGGGAATGTACAATTGGTGGCAAGTAGAGATGATTATGATGTAATAAACAGAAACAATGACTTCAGGTGGGTAATAAGAGTTAAGAAACCAAGGTTTTTGCTTCCAAGTAAATTCCTCTGCTGATTGAAATGAGGAAAAACGAAGCCAAAGTACATACAATGCCTGAGCAGAATGCCTCAGAATTGAATGGCTTCTCTTAGACTATCTCTGATTTGAGGCTGTC
This sequence comes from Neofelis nebulosa, assembly GCF_028018385.1. Taxonomy (NCBI): domain Eukaryota; kingdom Metazoa; phylum Chordata; class Mammalia; order Carnivora; family Felidae; genus Neofelis; species Neofelis nebulosa. The sequence goes on from NC_080786.1 coordinate 21,230,359, forward strand.
TATTCCTTATGGCTTGTGTCCCAGCTGTTGTGGCTAAAAACCTTTGTTATTGTCGCATATACATATAATGCATGTGTGTGTGTATGAATCTCAAATAGTTTCAGTTTATTATTAGATAATATAAAGAGGAAAAACTTTCTTTGGAACAGGCTTGGGTTGAATCCTGGCTGGAACACTTTTTTCTGTGACTTTAACCACTTTGAGCCTCAGTGCCTGCTTCAGTAAAACTTCAGATCAAAATATCAGATTCTTTATTCTGAACATTTTATATAATACTTTAACATGCATTTTCAAATGCATGGGCCAGGATGTCTGAACCATGGAAGTGCTCAGTATATGGTAGTTATTTTTTTATTATTCTGTGAAAAATCATCCCCAAATCTCACGTGACACCTCTGTGTCTTTAAGTTCCAGTGTCTAGTATTTAATTTTGTCTTTGCCAGTGTTTGTCGTGGGTCTGATTCCACATTTTGCCTTCAATCAAAGTAATCTAGCTTCTAGTTTCCTGGCTGCTTATACCTGTCTGCCCAAACATTGGCTCCCACCCAACTGAATTCTATGAAAGAGCATTTTAAAAGTTGGAAAAACTGATGGACTCTCCTTAAATAAAAATTCTTATAGAGCCCTAATTTTGGCTAACTTTATAAAAATATAAATATTAAAGATTATATATAAATCTAAACTATAATTTTACATTTATTTTGTTCATTAAATGCACCCACATAAAATTATGCATGTAGTTCTTGTGCTTAAAGCTATTTGCAATTATAAATAACAAGAATTGACAACTTAATGATAAAATGTCTACCAAATTAAAAAATAAAAACACATCCAACGTAAACATCATTTTGACTTCTAACACCCATACGTTAATTCTGCCAGTTGCATTTGAATATCAGGAAGATGGAATTATAAAATGTGTACTCTGTTGTGTCTGACTTCTTTTGCTGAAAATAATGTTTGTGAGCTAGGTCTAGCCATTTGTCACTAGGATGAATGAATTTTAACCATTCTGTCTTCTCTTGTGTTATTAGCTCAATATTTAATTTCCCACAGAGAAACCTTTTACTTGGCAAGGTGGTGGATGTGTAATGTGCCACGGACATGACCCTTCAGAAATGAAGGACTTCTCGTCCCAGTTGCTTAGAATACTGTGATTGAAAGCCCTAGCCAACACCCCCATGGAGGGTGCTGATTAAAGAAAACTGCACTCTCCCTAACTGGGGTGGTCTGGATACAACAATGGGCATGGGGCTTTCCCCTGGCCCCAACTCAGCACAACGCCAAAGGGTCATTGTTGCTCAGAACTTGCTGTGGTATTAGCTGACCTCTGCACTGAGACTATGTTGTAGCCCAATTTCTCCCTCTGTCCAAACCTGCTTGCTTTCCTTTCCTTCCAAGAATATTCCCTACTCAACCTCCTGCATGTCAATCATACTCTTCACAGTCAGCTTCCCCCAGCACCCAAGCGGCATGGCCACGATCAGGTGACCTGGGATAGTGAGAAAAGGGTTTTGCTCTTTTGGTTTCTAAGCAATTAGATGCTTCTGTAACACCTAGTTACCTAGACTATTTGGCCTACACTAAATGAAGGGAAGTTATCCCTCAAGAAGGTAAGTAGAATGTTGAGCTGAAGGGTTGCAAACACTGGCAGAAATTCACTCTAAGCAAGTATATGGGGGCAGGAAATAATTGACAATTTTCTTTCCTTATAGCACAAAGTGTCTTGTATTCACGTTTGATAGACCTGGTCTCACTTATTGGTAACTTTAATGTTACCCCCTTGTAATGGACTGAACTGTGTCCCCTCCCCACCAAATTCATATGTTGAAGCCATCAAAGATAAACATGATTAACAATCGTTAAAGCAGTGAAAACAGATTTTACCCAGTAGGTACTGACGGTGAAAGAAAGAACTGAGAGTTCCATTCTGATTTGCGCAGATTCGTGATTGGGTTCTTCAAAGGAAGGAAACAGGAAGGAAAGCAGCAGCTTAGTAGAGTCAGAGAAGTGAAAAATCACAAACCATTGTCCAGTGTGAATGTGATTCCGTCAGCTGTGTTTGCAAGCTGACAGGATTCTATCCTCCTTACAGACACTGGAAGACATTGGTCCTATCCTTCCAGATGACTCATTTCAAAGGCGTAGCTCTCAGGTCTTTGAGGAAATCACATGTGGTAAGAGATACCTATTCACATTGGTAAGCCCTGTTTAGTAAATGCTCTAAGAAGTTTGGGTCCTATCCTCCAGTGTTGGCTGCAACAAACAGTGAATTCTCCAGGCAGCACCGAGTTTTCTCAGGCAGACTTTTTTTAAGAGGGGCCCTGGGATTATGCTAGGGACATGGCTTATGTCACTAGCAGCCATGCTAGAGTTTGGTCAAGTGTCTTAGTGCAGAGGTTTGGGAAGAGATGTTATGTGCTGAGAGTTCTACAGCTCTTAAAGCACTAACATGTGATTGTATTTAAAGACAGGGTCTTCAGGAGCTCAACAAAGTAAAACGAGGTCATAGGGCTGGGGGCCTAATCTAGTAGTGTTGGTCCTTATAAGAAGAGGCAGAGATTCCCAAGAGATCTTTTTCTGCACAAAGTGGCAAAGCCATATGAGGACAGAGCCAAGAAGCAGCTTTTGCAAACCAGACAGAGAGCCCTCACTAGAAACGGAGTCAGCTGGTACCTTTATCTAGACTTCCAGAACTGTAAGAAAATAAATTTCTGCTGTTTAATCTCCCAGACTGTAATATCTTGTTATGGCAGCAAACTAGCACACCTCTGCACACTACATTCGAAATCCTACTAGGTACCAATTTTAACATTCTGTGATAATACATGTATACACAGTCACATTTTAATTTAGAAACCTAAAACAAAGAATTGTTTGTTTGTTTTTACTAAGGCTGTTTACTGGATACGCTAATTTCAGTCTCCCTCTGGGACTTAAAAGATTTGTTTCTAGTTAAGCAGCATTTATACTTACTTATACTGACTTCAAAAACTAAAGGCATTGTCAAAAGATGAAATGTGAATTGCTTTTGAAACCACTAAGTGGACCAAAACAGAGTGGTTTTGTGTGTGTGTGTGTGTGTGTGTGTGTGTGTGTGTGTGTGTGTGTATGTGACATAATATTGATGTATTTGGATAGATTAACCTTTCAAATGTAATTAATGAGAAGCATCCATAGAATAAAAGAATGAACAGTGCTTAGAACACAGTAGATATCCAATCGACAGTATGATCTCCCACCGTGGATCATACTGTTACACAAATACAAATGTATACATCCACATCTTCTTGCCTTTTGTGGCTTTCATAACCCTTGACTATAACTCACAGAACTTACAAACAGAATTACTAAATATAGTAACTTACAAACAGAAGTGATAGGTCTCATCATTTGAGAGATATCATCAATTAACAAACTGAAATAATGATACATTAATATCACTATTGTAAAAAGTGTAGAGTTACACCATGATAAGCTATATAGAAAATGAGAGTCAAACTCTGTATTTTTTATCAAAAGTCTGGGTATATTTCCTAATCCAGGCTGGTGTACCAAATTATATCAATAGAGAATTTGGGATTTATTGCACTGGTTATTTGTGATTATGGTTCCCAACAGATTCTTTGTTTTTTAGAAAATTTTGGTAAATTCTCATCATTTTTTATCAACTCTAGTCTCACCATTTTTTCAACTTTGAAAGGAAAGTGACCCAAATCACAAATTGAATCTGTTTTGCCTGATTTGCGTTTTATTTATATAAAAATATAGATGTTAACATACAGCAGTAAAGTTAGATCACAAGTTATGTTTAAATTGGCCTATACAGCAATGAGCAAGGGTTGAAAATAAGATTAAAAATAAGATTGAAAATAAGATTTTCCAACTATAGAATAAAATGATTATATTTACTCTGTAAGATTCCTTCAGGAAACAGTTTGCTTTGTTTTGTTGCATCCAGAAATAGTTTAGGAACCAAAAAAAAAAAAAATGATTTCCCTTGGGATGACATCTGACACAAATACATAGATCACTCATAACCCACACAATTTTACTGAATGATGTGCCATGATTCTTCTTTTTCTGAGCCTTCTGTATGTCACAAGGCTTCAGCCAATCAGTACTTATGGCACTTAGGTATCTGCCTCAGTAGTTTCTGTTAATTTCTACTTTGTTCAGGCTGCTAGAACAAAGTACCAAAGACTGGATGGCTTAGAAAAAAACCAGAAATTTATTTTTCCCAGTTCTTGGGGCTTAAATCTGAAATCAGGGTGCCAGATGGTCAAATGCAAGCGGGAGCCCCATTCCAGGCTGTAAACTGCCCTCTTCTGACTGTGTCTTTACGTGGTGGAAGGAGAGAGGGAACTCTCTGGGTTTCTTGTATAAGGGCACTCATCATTCACAAGGGTTCTGTGCCTTCATGAACTAATCACCTCCCAAACACTTCAACTCCAAATACCATCACATTGGAGATTCCATTGCAACATAGGACTTTCGGCAAGACACAAACACTCCATCTGTAGCAGAGTTCATATCAAATTGACATTTAAAAAGTTTTTGCCTCTGATCAGTGAAAAACACTTCAAAAAGATGTTTCTATATAAACTCTTTAAGCAAAATTAGACACACCCTGTAATAAAATTAAATATAAAAATCTAGGTAGGAGATCAAGGGACTAGTGGTTCCTTGAGGGTCCCAAATGCAGCAGGGAAGATCCTCTCTTCTATTGCCCCTCCCACCTTCAGTTTTTCACAAATCAAGAAGCAGCTCATTTTATGGAGTTACATCTTGGAACTCTAAATAGATCGTTTTACCTGTAGGAAAGACAACTGTACATGAAAACCTCATGCATGAGGACCTGAATGTTCTCCTTTCTTCTGTATTCTCTCACTTTTGTCTCATCCCCTAGATGCCAAAGTAGGAAGCTATTCCAGGGCCTGCTCTCAGGGATGTAAGGGCTCGCTCTGGAGTCCCCATCTTGCCTCTTCTGTTTATGCTGCAAGATCAGTTAAGACAGCCTAGCCTATCTATCTTGAAACATTTCTGTGTCTCAGTGTACCGTGGCTTGGTAATCAATCAGCCTCAGAAAGCTGGCTTATGGCAAAATTTAGACAGGAGGCGGAAGATACTCTTGCAGGCTTTGGGAAGATCACTAATTCTAGCTCACTTTTCCAGAATGCTGGGCACTGCAGTTATGAGCACAAGACCAGTCAAAATAAAATCTGCCTTTAATTCCTATTTGTGATTGTTTTTTTGTTTGTTTACAAATTTCCCTTGGAATTTTCAAGAGCAGGCATGGGTATGTTTGGGGCACAATTTGGCATCCTGAGTCTCCTAACCATAAAAGAGTATTAATATCATTAATACACTGAGTATTACTGGAGACTTCAGATTAAATATAAATGTAGTGCTTATATATATTATATATTTAATACATGTATATATAAAATATATGTATATATGTATTTATATATATATGGGTGTATATATACACATACTGCTTCAAGCACTAATTTCAGATACACTTATCATAGAATAGAGATGAAAATTTCTACATTGATCTTTAGAAATAATACTGATTTATCTATAATTCAAATTTGAAATATTTGCTAGTGACATTATGAGATAAAACCTAGGCCTGGACAACTGGGTGCTGGTTTGTAATATATTGGTAACTCACTAAGTGACTCAACATTTTCATCGATAAAAGGGACCAGATCTTTGCTCAGATACTTTATTGGATTATACTATCATTCAGTCAGTCTTTCTTTCACTCAGTGACTATATTTATTGGCTCTTATTATGTGACATGATTATTCTAAACTAGTGGTTCAGTAATTAAATGTATAAAAAGACTTGGTTTGCAGAGGGTCTAAATATTTGTGAAAGCATTTTGACAGGTGTTCAGTTCTACTTAAATATAAATGAAATGTCATAATTTTAACTGTTATGAGCTTAGCCATAAGGAAGTGGGGAATACTTCCCCAAGGACATTCAGAAGAAGGAAAAGATAAATGCACAACTACCTATTGAGCTCTTACTATATTCTAGACAGTGCTGTCCAATAAAATCTTCTATAATGATGTAAATACCTTTTCCTGCACCGTTAAATATGGTAACTACTCATCACTTGTGGCTATTGAGCACTTGAAATGCAGTGTGCAACAGAGGAACTGAAATTTTATTTTAATTAATTTAAGCCCAAATTGAAGTAATCATACATGGGGGCACCTGGGTGTCTCAGTTGGTTAAGCATCTGAATCTTGATTTCAGCTCAGGTCATGACCTCACAGTTCATGAGATCAAGCCCCACATTGGGCTCTGCACTGACAGCGCAGAACCTGCTTACTCCCCTGCTCTCTCTCAAAATAAATAAACTTTAATATATATATAGAGAGAGAGATAGATAGATAGATGGTATATCTATATATGTAGTCCTATGTGGCTAGTGACTACCATATTGGATTGCACAGTGAGACCCATATTAAGCAATTTACAGGAAGTATCTTATTAACTTTACCTAACTAAATTAATAAAATGTACTTAATAATTAATAATTATTACCTTTAGAGTACTACTATTAACTTTATTCTACAGATATAAAAACTGTAGTGCAGGGCAGTTAAATAACTTGAAAGGCCGTTCATATTGTAAGTGATATAACTGAAATTTCAGGCCAAGTAGGATTATGCTATAATTCCTGATCTGCTAGGTAGCTTCCCTTTGTGCTACACTGAGTAACAATCATACGAAAACTGTTACATATATCTGGAGCCAATAATAGATGAAAAACTATGATGCTATAAATGAAAATTATTAAAGTAATATAGAAAAAGGAAAATATTTATGACAAATGAAAACAGCAGAATATAAAAGAACACAAACTTTCTTAAGAGTAATTGTGTAAAAATAACATGAACATGTTAAGAGCAACATGAAAATCTGAACTCCGATTTTTTTCTGGTGATAATCTTACGGATACATTTTAAGTGTCTTTACTATTTGCAACTTTTACTAGTTTTCATCTTACTTTTGTTGGTCCTTTCATATCATACAAGTAGCAACACTGGGATATGTGGAAACAAGTAGAGAAATTCATTCGTTGGTCCTTCAAATTAGGACATGCCTAGGATTGACTTGGAGTTTGCAAAAATTACTGCAAGGCTATCCTATAACTTTTTATTTTCCTTGCTAACAAATTCCCGAAAGTCTTCAAAAGGGAAAATGCAACCAATCTCATGGAATTTAACAGTTTTATCCAGCCATCTCCTCACTTTCCCAGCCGCCCTTGGACTCAGAGATAGCCATATTATCTGATTTTAGCGAATTGGACACAAAGACAGACCAGGAGGGGAATCTAAAAAGGATTTTACTCCTTAACAAAAGGAAAGCCCCTTTTCTACCTGCTTTCCTCCTTCATGTTTGGAATGTGATTTGGTGACGCTCTGCTTGCTTAGAGCTGCAACTACCATTTCGTGTCAATGAGAGAAGGACTACAGATGAACAGAAATGTTCACATCCCTGATATAGTTGAGACGCTGTTCCAAAACAAAAACAAAAACAGAAACACAACAACAAAAAACAAACAAAAAAAGATCTATCTCTATAATTTGTATATAGTTTTGTTTCCTTTTTTGAAGCCACTTTTCATAGTGTTCTGTTACCTGCAGCTTAAAACTTTTCTAATAGGTTCACGTTCCCTTGCCTCATAAGCTTTCCATTATGTGGAAGATACATGAAGTTGGGAGACTGGGTATTAGCTTTGCCTTTGTGGTACAGGCTTTCCATAAATCTCCATAAAAGACAGAGTCTCTATGCAAACCATCAGAGCACAGCTGAAAAGACTTGCTAACCAGCATAGTTAAAATCTATAAAGCAGCAGGGACCTAAAAGATCCACAAATGCCTATTTTCAAATTCTGTTCTCTAACATGAATATATTAAAGTTGCTGAAGTCTTTCTACAGATGATATTTGGGCTGGCATTTCTGTAAGTGGAAGAGATTATCTTTTGCTTAAGATTTGTCACTTCTAACTGACTGTAGATCACAGCAGTTTAGAAGCTTAACCCCTTTAAGTTAGGCTTTCTTCCCACATTTACAAAAATCCTGTCAGCAGGCTGATGAAAATAGAAGCAGCAAAGCAATTAGGTGTAATCCCAAACATCTGCAGGCCAAGCCAGACCAACAACTGCTTTCTCCCATGCTAGTTACATATAACTCAAAAGTCTCATTTAAGGTCCTGACAAAGTAAAAAGAATGGAGGGTCCTTCAAATGATATACACTGAAATCCAACTCTAAATACTTCCATCCAATTCTCGTGGCGAATACTGGCCATCAACGTCAGTGAAACTTGGTGCAATAAAGTTATGTTGTGTCTGGATTCACTGGAACAAATAACTGAAAATTGGATCTCAGTCCAATTTAGGAAACATTTCACAAATGGCTACTTGTCTTAAGTGCTCTCAAAAAGTTGGACATAAAGACATGCCTTCAAGTATCCCATAGTCTAGAGGCAGGTTGTAATCTATTTCTTCAATACTGCATGTACTATTTTATCATGGATTCATAGTATCACAGATCTTAACATTTGAAGAAACCTATGGCAAGACATATTCTCATCAATAATTAGCCTCTGTGAATTTCTGAGGTTCTATTAAAGAAGTCAACAACCCATAAGAATTTGGTTAACTTCCAAAGCATAAAGCGGAGAATTTTTTTACCTGAGCCAGAAAATCTAAATTACATTAATTTAGAAAACAATCTAAATTAATAACAGTAATAATGAGGGGGAAGCTTAGGTTTCATTAAAGCACACAGTGTATTGGAATTTTACAAATCCCCCCACCCCACCTCTTTTCCTTAGCTAAATCGCCACAGGATCTTTTCCTTCTGCCTAATCAAATTAAAGTTTTTGATCACCAGCTAACTTTCTGCAAGTAGATTTTTGTAAGTAAGAAACCTATGTTTTACTAATTGTGTTTTGTACCAATTCCAAGGTTATTGAGCTTTCTGATGGTCTTCTGAGAGAGACTAGTTATGAAGAAGCTCATATACGTGCATGCTCTCTCGCCCTCTCCACCAAAAAAGGTAGAAATTACAAATCTGATATCACACAAAGGTCAATAATGACTCCCAAATGACAATTCTGGGTCTCTGGGAAACAGGTGCCAAAAGGAAAATAAAAATGCAAGAGAGCTATTGGAGGTAATTCCTGTGAGGGGAAAAAAGACAGAAAAGGTAAAAATAGTCAGGAAAAGATTTCTCAGCATGATGCTGGTCTCACCTTGCAAAAGCAAGGGAAGGAAGGAGGATTGAGCAGGATGATCTTCAGACAGTTCTGCACAAGTCTCAGCCAGCCCACCACCGGGAAACTTCAGTATAAAGATTGCCCATAAGAAGAGAGTCAAAATGACCACAAGTGGTAAGCCCTTGGATCCCCATCTTGTTTGGTCATTGGCTAGAGATTGCCCAGAAAGTGTATGGTCTTGAATTGATAGCTGAGACAGATCTTGAAGGGCTGGGACTCAGCTAACTGTCCTCCTTGCAGCAGATTCTCTTTCAAAAGATGTGAGTGGCCCACCTCTAAGGCTGCAATTGTGAACTGGTAATGATTTTTAACCTTTTTTCTTATGATATTTGGCAATTTTCTAGAGCTAAGCTCTGGTCATGTAACTTAGTACCTAAAATGGAACCAGATGCTTGAACAATATCACCAGAACATGGCGACATTGTTTGCTTTTTCCCCATCCTTCTCTTAGATCTTTAATTACCCATGGTGCTTTGAGGTTTTGCCAGTCACTTCATAAGGCTGGACAGGATTCAATCCCTAATGCCTAAGATAAGAGGGAGGGTTGGATGCGGAACAGACATCTCCCAATTTATAAAATTTCCTCTATACTTGGTGACAGGACAGTTTTGTAAATAGTATTCAGCAAGTTATATTGGCTTACTACAATAATTATCCTTTTTTTTTTTTTTTACCTATTTGATACTATCATATTATTGAGTAGTTACATCTCCAGTGTTTTCATGATTACCTTTAGTTTTATATCAATGAATAGTCAGACTATGAAAAAAATTCAATTATTAATGTTCATTTAGTACAAAGCCAAAGTGCAAACGAAAAAGACTTGAAATGACAAACTAAACTAAAAAGTACTATGCCTAAATGGGTAAGGGACACTAAGAAATCTACTCCTGAAATCATCGTTGCACTATAGGCTAACTAATTTGGATGTAAATTTAAAAAAATAAAAAATAAAATTAAAAAACGTACTATGCCAGAACTATATTTAAATTTAGTATTTAATCCCACATGATACTAAAATAATATCTATTTGAAAGGGCAGCAGAAATAATGGTTATCAGTTTTTGTATCTCAAGAAGTGAGCTGTTAATAACTATGGCCAAAAAGAAAATGATAACTTTATAAAAATCATAAGTGTGATATCAGAAACAATATCACAATGACCTCTAAAAGCAAAATTGTGTCTACATATTGAAATAAATTGCATAGTTCTATTTTTATAATAAAAAAGTATTTTAGGGGTGGCTGGGTGGCTCAGTCAGTTGAGTGTCCAACTATGGCTCAGGTCATGATCTCATGGTTCATGGGTTCAAGCCCCACATTGGGCTCACTGCTATTAGCCTGTCAGCACAGAGCCCACTTTAGATCCTCCGTCCCCATCTCTCTGCCTTTCCCCCACTTGCTCTCTCCCAAAAATAAATGAATCTTTAAAAAAAGTATTTTAGTGGTTATTATTGAGTAATAAATTGCAAGTTGTTTTGGAGCTTTACGAAAATTGTATCATACTCTCTCTATATCATATATATGACACTATATGCTATATATAGTATATATCTACAGTATATATAAACACACACACACATGTATACATATGTATGGTGATTATATACAAAAGTTTTTCAGTGGCAGGGGCTAGGGGGGCGCCTGGGTGGCTCAGTTGAGCAACCAACTCTTGATAGTGGTTCAGGTCATTGTGGTCCTGAGATTGAGCCCCACATCAAGCTCTGCACTGAGCGTGGAACATGCTTAGGATTCTCCTCTCTCTCTCTGCCCCTCCCCTGCTCTCCCTTTCTCAAAATAATAAATAAATAAATAAATAAATAAATAAATAAATAGTTTATTTATGAGATGAAAGAAACTTTATTGGCCCACAGGATTTGTGGGAGGCACAGGCACTGGGCCAAGGTGGCACCTCTTGGGTGCAGTGCCCGCCAAGGAAGCTGCCGGTGTGGACGAAGATGCAGCCATGAATCCCAGTGACATGGTACAAAGACTCATCCCAAGGACTACCCTGGCTCTAGCAGTGGCAGCCTCCTCTGGAATGACTGGGGCTCCTGGGGCACACACGGTACCCACCACCCACAGCCTGATCAGTATAGATAACAAAGGCAATGGTCACAGGGTCAGGGGGACAGCCCCGGTTCCAGGTGGTGGAGGTGCTCCGACCAGTGGTATACACCTGTTGCCAGTTTTACTATCTTCCCATTCAGGTCTGCTTGGAATTGCTGGGCCAGGGGCTCTTCCACCAGGTATACAAATGTATACCAGATTTTTGTAAACTGGCTTTTTCATTCAAGCTTTCCCAACATTTCTAATTCTAATCCTAGTTCTATAACTTAGATTGGGAGAAAATCTTGTTCATGAGCATCAAGAGTTGAATAAGAATGTTCAGGGGAGAACTGTCTTTAATAGCATGCACACACACACACACACACATGCAAAAAAAAAAAAAAAAAAAAAAACACCCCAAAACAAAACACGTGTGTGCACACAAACTCAAAACAAAAAACAAACAAAGCAAGCAAAAAAAACACTGGAAACAACTCAAATGTCTGTTTTTCTCTTTTCTTAATTTTTAGCTTTGCTATTTCCTGTTTGGATTTCCAACTTTCTCTTCCTTAAAACTTGCGGCATTCTAGCATGTTGTATTACTATTATTTTAGGCACAGTAATACAGATTTCAAAACATGTCATATTTCATATTAGTGACTGATGTATACATAAAATATACAACCAGGAACAAATGATAAAATTGGTAAAAGGTAATAAAGGTGGAGTGGAAAAATGAGACTTGGAATAAGAATTCTTGGGTGGGCAGTCATAGCCAGGGGATTTGGGGAAGTCTCCTGAGTCTCATTTTCCTCATCTGGAATATGGGGATAAGGTATGAATAATACCATTCATGCCTGATTCTACAGAGTTATTTTGAGAATCAACTACATTACCATATGTGAATGAGCCCTTAAACTCTTAAGTTCTGCATTAAAAATGGAATGCTGCCTTCTTTGTGAAGAAATGTACAGTAAGAAAGGAAGTATTCTGATATCAAATTAGCAGAAACAAAGATGAACAATGGGAAACATTAGCCCTGGAAATTTAAGTTAGAGATGTAGCTCCAACAAGTTGGAGAGAACATTTCAAGTTATGAGATTGTAGCTGACAACCCAGCAGACGGGAATTGCAACACAGAGAAGGAAAACTAATTTCTGGCTGGACGGTAGAACAATAAATCCACTCATGTTTGGAAAACAGGCCATAGCCAGAGATACGTTACTTCACTTCAGAAAGCATACAGAGGATAGGCCAAATTAGCAAACTTTTCTGTTATACATATTGTAGAGATGAAGCAGAGATTGAATAAAGGATTGGAAGATATAAAAAATATAAATATCCCTCACAAGGGTGTGTGGAATATTGGAGAAGAAACGTCAAAGGTTTTGCTAAGCACTTCCTCCTAGGAATTCATTTGTTAAGGAGATTAACACTCGTTGCAATAAACAAACTTTCAGGTTTCAGTGACTTAATACAGTCTAATGCAGGCTATCTTCCTCTGTTTTTTGTCTACATCATATAAACTAAATGCACTTCAAACTGCCATGGCAGTGGAAGAGAGGGATAGAAGCATTATCCTAGGCTTAACTGTGTGATCACAGAAGTAACACACGTTGGTTCTGCTCACAGTCTACTGGCCATATCTAACCACACAGCCCCAACCTATTTTGCAAATGTGTCAGGGAAATGAGCAGAGAGCATACAAATATTCGGTTGAGCATAGGTCTTATTTCTACAACTAGTATATCCTTTTGTTCCTTCTTCAAATACAGTGAATGCGTTGAAACTCTTCCATAAGTAGTAAACGCAAAAAAAACCCACACAGACGTCGCATCCTGAGAGTCTAGAGTCTCTGTGTGTGAGGCAGTAGGGTCTCGTGTAGCACACCACTTTCTTGAAATTGCTGGGTAATGAGGCCAGGTATCTTAGCCTCCACACCCGTGCTGACATAAGATAACCACAATACACACTCTTCTTTTCTGGAGGGGGAAGAATGGCAGACACAGTAGCTGCTGGAATATAATAAGCCCTGCTAAGTAAACACTGTAAGGAATCCCTCCTCTGGGCATTGGGAAGGTAATCCCTCGATTGGCCCAGATTCTTCTCTCTGAAAAGTTCTAATTTGTCCATTTTCCCTTGGCTCTTCCTTCTTCCTCATCCATTTTCTTTCTCAGCTATAATCTCCATTGGGTTTCGTGGAGTATGACCATTTTGGGATTACAGAATTCTCAGCTCACGTTCTGTTCTTGGTAGGTTAGAGTCCCAAGGTCTTTGTAAAAGTCTTAAACAGCTAAAAGGGGCCTGGGAAAGCTAGGTTAGCACATTGACATTTGTTGAACAAAGTCTCTGGTGCAAGGATTTTATGATATAAAATAGAATGCAAGATATGTGACCAAATAACTATAATATAAAGCATAACTAAACAGAGCATCATGGGCATTCAAAGAAAAAGGAGAAATCAATCTAAATGGAAATACTGAGTTCAGGAGATTGGTCTATAATATTATAACCTTTTTTCTCTCTACCCCCCCCCACAAATTATGCACCAGAACAATTACAGTTTCCAGGAGTTATTACTCTTTGATATTTTATCTCTTTCTGTGACTTTGCATAGGTTACTTCCTCGCTTAGACTTTTCCTCTCATGCACCAGCTTACAAATTCCTCCTCATTTTGAAAAACTCATCTCAAGTGAATACTCCTCAATGAAGCCACCTCTCTGACCAGGAGAGATTCAACTATTTCCTCCTTTGTTGCTTCATAGGGTTTTGCTTGCTTTTGTTTTTACCCCAAGAGTTAAGTATGCAAATGCTACATCCAGGGAAGTTAATGCGTACTTTGAAGCACTGTTCTCAGCCTTTTCTTCTTAGACATAATTTGCCCTTTTTATTTTACATGGTTATATTTATACTTCATATGCAGTGACATATCTCAATATTTCTTCAGTTAGCCATAATACTATAAGGTGTTTATCGCATAATTCTATGGTTATGTTACATTCTGATGAGTGGTTTCTCCACACTGTTGTGGCTGAACACAGTTGTTCCCTGTTTTTTTTACAAATAGCAGACCTACATATGCTCGTGATTCCCTAATGCAGCTAATCATGAATTTCATCAACTTCTATTATTTCATAAGTAGAACACTGAACCATTCCCTATTTTCTCATGTGTCAGCTGACAGGAATTTCTTGTTACTGAATGGCATCTACAAGTTAAGAATGTACTTGTTCACAACAATAACCCATGTTATCTATTTCAACCATCAATTACTGACCGCATAGCAAATCAAATCAAACTTAGTAGCTAACAACAACAATTTTATTATTTCTCATGATTCTAGAGGTTGACCAAGGTCAGCTGGGTAGTTCTCTTCTGTGTGATGTCAGCTGGGACTACATAATCAGGGGACTCTATTTAGGCGGGAACAGCCAAAATGGCTTCCTCACATGACTGGTAGATGATGCTGTCCTCTGGCTGGGAGCTCAACCGAGGCTGTTGAACAGAACTCACACTCATGGCGTCCCCATGTGGCTTTGGCTTCTGAGCAGCAGTTGGATTTGAGAAGGGGCATCCCAACAGTGACTGTTCCAAAAGTGAGCAAATAGAAGCTGCCAGATATTTTAAAGCCTAACTTTGCAACTGACACAGTATGATTTCTACTACATTCTATTGTTTTAAGTAGTCACACAGCATAAACAAACAAACACAAGGGAAGGGCAATTTCACATGCCCCGTGGGGGCTGTGACAAAGAATGCATAGTCATCTTTACTGCACTGCATGCCCAGTCACCAGTTATTGGGGGTGTCATGATAAAATGTTAAATCCCCTTAACTTTGTTTGACTTCAAAATTCTGAGGTGTACTGTAAGAATCTCTTTGTACTGAGTTGTTTTCTTTTTAATTTTTTTTAATGTTTATTTATTTCTGAGACAGAGAGAGAAAGAGCATGAGTGGGGGCAGGGCAGAGAGAGAGGGAGACAGAATCTGAAGCAGGCTCCAGGCTCTGAGCTGTCAGCACAGAGCCTGACACGGGGCTTGAACTCACAAACCTTGAGATCATGACCTGAGCTGAAGTTGGTCACTCAACCGACTGAGCCACCCAGGTGCCCCTGCTCTTTTTTTTAAATCTTGCCATGTGTAACATAATGTCAGACAATATTAACTATAGCCGCCCCAAATGCAAATAAACTCAAATAAATCTTGGGAAGGCAAATTATAGAACGTTTCCTCTGGGCAAGTATGCTCTTCAATCTTCTACATATACTTTGCTGTTTTCCCTGTTTCATCACCAATCAACTTGTCTTGCTTCCGTGTCAAGGGTTCACATGTCTGCAGTGGTCATTCTCTGAATACATAGCAAGAAAAGGTGAGAACATCAGTGATCACGTTACCCATGGCTGGGATCAACAAGGCGCACTGACATAATGGCAGACTTGGCAATTTTGCCTGCAGTTTCTCCATATTTTGTCACATCTAGAGCGTAGTGGCTGGTGAAAAAAGATGAGAGTTCAGATACGCGTTTTGACATGGAATGCTCGAGGGATAAAAACTCAAACGGCCTTCAGGAAGGAGAGAGTGTTTGATGAGTGGTCTTTATGAGTCACTCCGCTCCAGAGTCCACAAAATTGTGCTCATGCTGCCCCATCTGAAAGTGTCAACAGTTTAACTTTTGGCCTCTTTAAAAATATAAACTTAATTGGGTTTATAGGGTTCTGTAGCTTAGAGAGCTCACAATGACCACTCAAGTTTTTGTCTCCAGATTCCCGCTTCACACTGAGCTGCAGTTAATAACAGAAACCCTTGTACTCAAGACTGAGAGAAACATGAGAGATTCTTTGACATTGCCCAAAGTTCACACATCACAGGTATTGCTGGAAGCAAACACTCATTATCTACCTCTAACTCTAAGGAGTGAATCTTTACTTTTCAAAACTGCCTTTTCAATGGACAAAGAGGATATAAGATGAATAAATGTTATAAATTTGCAGCCTGCATCAGCCCTACATCTCCCTCTTAGACATTTCACTAGAAACTACCGTCCAATTAGATTTGCAAAGGATATTCTCCAAGCCTCAAATGTCCTCAATTAGACAGAAAGGAAGTTCGATCAAAGTCTATACTAAAGAATTTAATATAGACAATTTCTTCTACTCATAAGACTTTAATCACTACCTATGTACCTGGAAAAAAATATGGTTGAACTTCAGATTTATATTCGAATAACTATCAAAAATTTTCCTGTTTGGATATCCCACAGGCAACTCGAAATTCAGAACGTCCAAGAATGAATTACTTCCCCATAAAAGTTTCTGTCACAATTAATGGTACCACTATCTATCATACCACTCAAGATAGAAACTGAGACATTTTGGGGCACCTGGGTGGCTCAGTCGGTTAAGCATCTGACTTTGGCTCAGGTCATGATCTCGTGGTTTGTGAGTTTGAGCCCCAGATCGGACTCTGTACTGACAGCTCAGAGCCCGGAGCCCGCTTCAGATTCTGTGTCTCCCTCTCTCTCTGCCCCTCCCCCACTTGTGCTCTCTCACTCTCTCTCAAAAATAAACATTAAAAAATATTTTAAAAAAAGAAACATTTTATCTCATGTTTAACCCTCTATCAAAGGGCATTCTATCAAATAAATGTAACCCAAGTCTAGAACTTCCTACAATGTGTTCTATGAACACACTAGTTCAGCGAAAATTCTTTTACATAGAGAAAAATCTGTTATTCAATCCCCAGTTAAGAGTTTACACTGCATTTTAGCGAGTAAGAGTTTGACTTAACCTAGAGTTTTCCCAGGTTATGATTTGATGCCTCAAACTTTTCTATTTACTATCTAATAAAACCATTTAAAGCTAACATTCCATGGAATACACTTAAGGAAAGGGTGCTCTAAATATCTTCTGCTGCTTACTTTATTTTCCCATCACTATTTACCCATCTTAATATAAAAACGAATATAAAACCAACCTTCTAACTAATCTTATCTGCATTCTTCTCCTTTGCTATGTATCTTTTTCACCATAGTGAAAGTGGTATTTGTAAATATAAATATCATTCTGTTACTTTTCTGCTTTTCCCCATTCTATGGCCTAATAGTATATACAGGATTGTATTGATTAGGAAAACTTACCTCCAAATAACAGAATCCTAATTAGTAGTAGTTCAAGCAACATAGCATCTTATCACATAACAAGGTCCAGGGTGGAGAATTTAAGGCTGGTTGAATTAGGAAAACAAGAATATTATCAAAGATCCACATGTTTCCAACACTCTCCTTTACTCAGTTTTAAGGATATGAAAAGGAAAAGTCATAGGTGTAGGATACATTGCTCCTGGTATAATATTACACAATAATAACCAAAGTTAGAAATAAGGGTTTCTTCCAATTTTTCCTTTTGTGTTAGGGGAAACAACTTTCCCATAAGCCGTATAGAATATTTCTTCTCAGGACCCATTGTCCAGCTTAGAATCACATGCCCTGTTGTAGATCCAAGGAAGGTTGGGAAAGGGGAATCTTGATACTTTCAGCTTCAGTAGTTGAAAGTGGGCTTGCAAGCAGGGCAAAAACAAAAAATCATGGGGTATTGCTGTTGGTTGGGCAACAGAGTTATCCCTGGCATTTGAGACCACTCAAAAGCTGGCCTTTCTTTCTAGTATTATTACTGGCCTTTTCTGACATTACACCACATCTTCCAGTATCTACATCATTTTTTACAATATTCCTTTTATTAAATTCCCTCTTCACAACTTCTTTAAATCCAGGCTTTTAGATTTTTTAAAATGTTTATTTCTTTTTAGGAAAGAGAATGCAAGTGAGGGAGGGGCAGAGAGAGGGGGACCGAGGATCCAAAGCAGGCTCTGTGCTGACAGCTGAGACCCCAATACAGGGCTTGAACACACGTACTGTTGAGATCATGATCTGAGCCAAAGTCATGTGCTTACCTGACTGGGCCACCCAGGTGGTCCTAGGTTTTAAGATTTAGATTAAACAGGAGCACCTGGGTGGCTCAGTTGGTTGGCTCTGTGCTGGCAGCTCAGATCCTAGAGCCTGCTTCAGATTCTGGGTCTCCTTCTCTGCGCCTCCCCTGCTCATGCTCTCTCTTTCAAAATAAGTAAACATTAAAAAATAAATATATAAAGGTTTAGATTAAACAGAATAACCTTGGACACCTCAACCACCAAGAGAATTAATTACTTCCTTGTGAATTACATTACTGGGGGAAAGAATTTGACTCAGGTGTGTGCTATTTACTTTTTATGGCTTTATTGAAGTGTAACGGGTACGTTAAAATTGCACATATTTAATGTATACAATTTCTGATGTGTTTGGACATATACAGACACCTTGATACCATCACCACAATCAAGATAATAAACATATTCATCACATCTAAAAATTTCCTTGTGTCCCTCTGCTTTTGTGTCGGTGTGGTGGTAAGAACAAACACTTAACATGAGATCTACCCTTTTAAGAAATTTTAGGCACACAATACAGTATTATTAATTATAAGCACTATGTGTAAAATTTTTTTTAAATGTTTATTTATTTTTGACAGGAGAGAGAGACAGAGACAGAGCATGGCGGGGAGGGGCAGAGAGAGAGGCAGGCACAGAATTGGAAGCAGGCTCCAGGCTCCGAGCCCAATGCAGAGCTCAAACCCACAGACCCGAGCCGAAGTCTGCCGCTCAACCGACTGAGCCACCCAGGCACTCCTATAAGCACTATGTTTTAAAGCAGGTCTCTAAAACTTACTCATCTTGTATAACTGTAACTTTATACCCACTGAAAAACAACTTCTCATTTCTCCCTGCTCCTATCCACTGGCATAAGTGACACTGAACATTCATTTTTAAAATTTTTATTTAAATCCAAGTTAATTGACATATAGGGTAATAATGGTTTCAGGAGTATAATTTATAATTTAGTATAATCACTTAACATGTACCATTCAGTCATTTTTCTGTCCTCTTTGGAAAAATGTCTATTTGGGTCCTTTGCTCATTTTTAATTGGATTATTAACTGATTGACTGATTGCTACGGAGTTGTAGGAGTTCCTTATATATTTTAGAATTTAACCCCTTTCCAGATATATTCTTCACAAATACTTTCTTCAGTTCCATAGGTTACCCTTTCACTCTGTTGATTGCTTCTTTTACTATACAGAGGCATTTTAGTTTGATATAGTCTGATTTGTCTATTTTTGCTTTTGTTGCCTATGCTTTTGGTGTCATATCCATGAAATTATTGCCAGGGTCAATGAAGATTTCCCATGTTTACATTTAGTTTTACAATTTTAGGTCTTATGTTTAAGTCTTTACTCCATTTTGAGTTTTTTGCATGGTGTAAGATAGGGGTCCAATTTTATTCTTTTGCATGTGGATATCCAATTTTCCCAGTACCATTTGTTGAAGCGACTATCCTTTAACTATTGTGTATTCCTGGTGCCCTTGTTAAAGATCAGTTGACCAGATATGTGTGCATTTATTTCTTAGCACTTTATTCTGTTCTAGTGGTCTATATGTCTACCTTTATGCCAGTACCATGCTGTTTTACTGTAACTTTGCAATATATTTTAAAATCAAGAAGTGTGATGGTTCTAGCTCTGTTCCTCATTCTCAAGATTACTTTGGCTATTTTGGGTCTTTTGTTATACCACGTATATATTACGATTGTTGTTTTCCTATTTATGTAAAAAATGCCATTGGTTTTTTGATGGGAATAGCATTGAATCTGTAGATTACTTTGAGTAGTATAGACATTTTAACAAATATTAAGTCTACCAATCCATGAATATGAATGGAAGGACTTTCTATTTATTTATGTCTTTAATTTCTTTCATCAGTGTATTATAGTTTCCTCTGTTCAAGGTTTTCACCTCTTGAATAACTTCATTTCCAAATGTTCAAAAAATGATACTATAATAAATGGGATTTTCTTATTTTTCATATTGTTCACTTTTAGTATATAGAGACACAACTGATGTTTGTATGTTGATTTTGTATCCTGCAACTTTACTAAAAGAATGTATTAGCTCTAACAGGTTTTTTTTTTGGTAGTTTTTAAGATTTTCTGTATTTAAGATCATTTCATCTGCAAACAGAGAAAATTTTACTTTTTCCTTCTGACTGGGATGTCTTTTATTTATCCTTAGTGCCTAAATGCACAGGCTAGAACTTCCAGTACTATATATTGAATAGAAGTGGTGGAAGTTGACATCCTTGTATTGTTCCTATTCTTACAGAATTTTTTTTTAGTTTTTTACCACTGAATACAATGTTAGCTATCACTTTGCCTTTATTATGTTGAGGTACATTTTTTCTATATATATTTTGTTGAGCGTTTTTATCATAGCAGAGTGTTGAATTTTGTAAAATACTTTTACTGTATCTATTGAGATGACTGTAATTTTTATCACTCATTTTGTTTATCTAGAATACCACATTAACTGATTCGCAAACGTTCAACCATCCTTGCATCCCAGGGATAAATCCCACTTGATCATGGTCTATAATCCTTTTAATGTACTGTTGAATTTAGCTTGCTAGTATTTTGTTGAGAATTTTTGCATCGGATATATTGGCCTATAATCTTCTTTTATTGTCTTTGTGTGGCTTTGATGTCATAGTGATGCGGGCATTATAGAATGAGTTTGGAAGTGCTCCCTCCTAATTTTTTTTTGGTGAATTTGAAAAAGATTGGCATTGATTCTTTTTAAATGTTTGGTAGAATTTCCCAGGGAAGCCATCTGGTCTTGGGCCTTTCTTTGTTGGCAGATTTCTGATTATTGATTCAATCTATTTGTTTCAGTTTTTCTCTTTGTTCTTAGCTCAGTTTTGTTAGAGTATAATTTCTCTTTTTCTAGATTATCTTATTTGTTGGCATATACATGTTTATGGTAGTCTTGCATGATCCTTTTTATTTCTGTGGCATCAGTTGTATTATCTCCTCTTTCATTTCTTAGAAAATTGTTGTATTAATTTTTGAGAGAGACAAGAGTGTGAGTAGGGGAGGGGCAGGGAGCGAGCGAGACACAGAATCTGAAGCAGATTCCAGGCTCTGAGCTGTCAGCACAGAGCCTGACACAGGGCTCGAGTACAGGAACAGTAAGATAATGACCTGAGCCAAAGTCAAAGTCAGATTCCTAATCAACTGACTAAGCCACCCATGTGCCCCTCTCCTCTTTCATTTCTAATTACATTTGAGTTTTCTCTCATTTTCTTAGGTCAGCAGTTTTTCCATTTAAAAATTTTTCAAAAACCCCAACTCTTTGTTTCTTTGGTCTTTTGTTTTTAGAGTCCCCAATTCATTTTCTTCTACTCTAATGTTGTTTATTTCCTTCTTTTTGCTAACTTTGGGCTTAGTTCGTTCTTTTCCTACTTTGAAATGTGAAGTTAGGTTGTTTATTTGAGATCCTTTTTAATGTAGGCCTTTATTGCTACAAACTTTCCTCTTGGCACTGCTTTTACTGTATCCCATAAATTTTTGTAGGCTGTGTTTTCATTTTCATTTGTGTCAAAATATTTCATGATTTTTTTTGCCCATTTGTTGTTCAGGAACGTGGTTTTTAATTTCCACAAATTTTCCAGTGTTTCCTATTATTAGTATCTAGTTTCATATCACTGTGGTCATTAAAGATACTTAATAGGATTTCATGTCTCTTAAATTTGTTAAGAGTAGTTTCATGGCCTAACATGATCTATCATGCAGAATGTTCCATGTGTACCTTGAGAAGAACGTGTGTTCTGCTGCTGTTGGGTGGAATATTCTGTTAGGTTCATGGGGTTTATAAATTTATTGAAGTTCACTTTTCCTTTATTAACGTTCTGTCCGGATATTCTATGCATTGTTGAAAAGTACAGTAGTCAAGTGCCTTATTGTATTACTGTCCATTCTTTCTTCAATTCTGTTAATACCTGACATATATTTAGGTGCTCTGATTCTGGATGCACAGGTATTTATAATTGTTATATATTTATAATGATATAAAGTTTATTCTTTTATCATTGTATATCATCCTTCTTTCTCTCATGTGACTGTTTTCGACCTAAAGTCTATTTTGTCTGGTGTAAATGCAGCCATTTCTACTCTCTTCTACTTGCTATTTGCATGAAACATTTTCTTCCATCTCTTCACTTTCAGCCTATGTGTGCCCTTAAATCTAAACTGAGTTGTTCTTAGACCATGTATAGTTCAGTCTTTTTTTCTTTTGTTCCATTTAGTTTCAAGTGATTGTTGATAGGGAAAGACTCACTATTTCCATTTTATTAAACGCATTCTGTCTCTCTTGCAACTCTTTTGTTCCTCTGTTACTCTCTTGTCCTCCTTTGTGTTTCACTGTTTTTTAGTGTATATTTTTATTCCTTTGTCTTTTTCTTTTGTGTCACCTTGTAACAGCTGACTTTAAGCTGATGATATCTTAATTCAATCACATCTACACTTTTACTTCTTCTCCCACATACCTTATATTATTGATGTCAAAATTTGCAGATTTTAGGTTAGGTATCCATAACAAATTTGCAGTTAATACTCTTTTCTTTTAGCATTTATACTAAAATTAAGAATGCTTTGCACACTACCATTACAGTGATACAGTATTCTCTACTTGTCTTATATTCACCTTCATAAAATGAGTTTTCTACTTTCACATATTTTATGTTGCTTAGGATTCTTTCATTTAACTTGAAGAGCTTGAATACTGGTTGCAAAACAGTTCTGATGCTAACAAACCTCCCCCCGTTTTGCTTGTCTGGAAACATCTTTACCACTTCTTCATTTCAAAAGACAGTTTTTCCAATTATTAACTTTTTTTTTCCAATTATTAACTTTTTGATTGGCAGTTTGTTGAATGATAGTTTGTTGAATGAATCATCTTACTCCATTCTGGCCTGCAAGATCTCTACTGAGGAACCCACTGAGGGTCTTACGGGGGCTCCTTTGGACACGATGAGTCACTTCTCTTGCTGCTTTTAAAAGTTTGTCTTTGACTTAAAACTTTTTTATTATAATGTGTCTTAGTGCAAATTCTTGAACCTTCCTGTTTGGAGTCCTTTGTACTTCATAAGCCTAGATGTGTTTTTCCTGCACAGAGTCATGAAGTGTTGAGCCATTATCTCTCTCTAAATAAGCTGTCTGCACCTTTTCCTCCTCCTTCTGGGATTCCTACATGTATGTATTGACTATCTTGATGATACTTCATAAATCCCTTCTGCTTTCTACACTCTTTTTTTATTCATTTTTCTTTTTGTTCCTCTGACTAGATAATTTCAAATGACTTTTCTCTGGCTTCTGTGCTTCTTTCTTCTGATCAGAGCTCTCTATTCAATTAGTTCAGCTATTATATTCTTCAGCACCAGAATTTCTCTTGGAATCTTTTTATGGGTTCTCCATGCTGATATTCTCATTTTGTACATGTATCATTTTCCTAATTTCATTTAATATTCTATTGCATTCTGCTGTAGCTCACTGAGCTTCTTTAAAACAATTATTTTGAGGGGCGCCTGGGTGGCTCAGTCGGTTAAGCGTCCGACTTCAGCTCAGGTCATGATCTCGCGGTCCGTGAGTTCGAGCCCCGTGTCGGGCTCTGGGCTGATGGCTCGGAGCCTGGAGCCTGCTTCCGATTCTGTGTCTCCCTCTCTCTCTGCCCCTCCCCCGTTCATGCTCTGTCTCTGTCTCAAAAATAAATAAATGTTAAAAAAAATTAAAAAAAACAATTATTTTGAATTCGATGTCAGGCAATTCATAGATTTCTTTAGGGTTGGTTACTTTTTGTTCCTTTGATAGTGTCACACTTCCCTAATTTGTTGTGTCCCTTATAGCTTTGCATTAGTGCCTGTCCATTTGAAGAAGTGGCCACCTCTTCCAGTCTTTATGGAGTGTAATTGTCAAGGCAAGACCTTCACCAATCAGTCCCGCTTAAGATTCTGAGAGTGCTTCAGACCTTTTGTGTGCATGTGCACATTCTCCTCCTGGGGTGGAGTCCCAGGATTTTCTCAATCCCACAGAGCCACGGCAGGTGCTGATTCACCTGACCCTTCCCCTAGAAAAGTGCACCAAAATGCTGGGACACTGGGTGCAAGCTCCTTCCCTCCTGAAGAAGAAAACTCAGTATTGTCACCTTTTCCCATCCCCGTGAGCTGTGTTAGGTACGGAGAGGTGCTCTCCCATTTTCCCTAGGGATTCTGGGATGTTAGGTGTAAGGGATATTAGGTATATAATCTCAGGATTATATGCCATCTCTCAATCCTGCATCCAAGCTGGCGGCTGAGATCCTTCCTATATGTTGGGTGTCACCAGCCACTCCTATTGCTTTAGCTGCTCCAAGACTTTCACCTCTGCTGGATCCTTCAGCAATCTGGATGAGGTGAAGTAGGAGTAGGTCTCTCAGGCAGTACCCTGAAGGGCTGAGGACATGGGATGATGCTTTTACCCTCTCTTCCCTTCATGGAAGAAATCATCAAGCAGATCTTTCACAGTGCTGGTTTGGGGGAAGGAGATATGTGGATAAAGTAAAACTATTCTAACCCATTTCAATGCAACTGTTCTTGGCCCTGTGACTTTCTGGGGGTGCTGAAACTTCTTGAGTAGAGTTTTGGAGTTCTCTAGGATTATAATCTGCGTGTGATTATTAAATAAGTGTTTCTGTGGAAGGATGAGGACTGCTATTTCTTATCTCATCACCTTTTATATATAACTCCCTGAATTACTTATTTTGTATTTCTGTGCTTCATTCCTATTTTCATTCTAAACTCTTTGCCTCACACCAGGCATATACTAAGTAGCTAATATATGCTTGTTGAAGAAGTGATCTAAATTCAGTTCTGATAAACATCTACTGTCGTGTGTTCAACATCCTGAGAGTTATGAAGGCAGCACACAGGAAAATATACCGTTTCCGTTATGGGATGTAAAGGATTATAATGTAATAGTGCAGTTAGGTCTACATACCTCTGATAGCCAGATGGAACACAGATATATAAATGAGGCAATACAAAATAAATAAGTGCTCTTGATGTGGCTCTGGTAAAAAAAAAAAAAATACCCTAGCTTAGGGAGGCAAGAATGGCCGTTTGTGGAATTGGTAGATGTATAAATATATCTCAGTGTTTCAGTAAGTGGATATTGCAGACATTGTAGAGTAACATAGATCTTCTTTTTTTTTGAACAAGGGCCCTCAAGTAGAGCAATATATGTTATTTGGGAGAATTGTGTTCAAATGAGTGGTAGTGTGATGTTGGAGATGGAGAGGAAAAAGAATGGAATATAGCAAAGGTAAGGCTATGAAAACAGTTCATAGCTCTGTAAGAGAGAATCCCCAACTGCTAAGCAAATGATGTGGATTTGGTGCTCTGCCCGAGCCTTACAGAGATTACTTCTAACCCCAAACCCACACAAGCTCCACAGGGAAACAGCATAATAAGATGGTAAGATCAGGACTTTAAAGATGCTCTCTTGAAGCTGTATTCAGATTTTACAAAAAAGAACTAAAGGGTTGAAGGCTGAAAACATAGCACTGGTGAAAGGAAGACCAGCTAGGTTTTGGAAATGTCCAAGTAATTTATTTAGAATTTGCAGCAGAAAGGGACAGTGGGAAAAAGAATTGAGGTTAACTATAACTCTACAAACATCAGAACCATGTATTTATAAAACAGTTTCTTTCTAATGCTTTCTTTCCCTATGCTCTTTGCATTTATATTTAGATACTTTTCGTTACATTAATGGGTGTCAGTGCATGGATGTTTTTGATACACTGGACAATGCAATCAAAGGCCTTTAAAATCAGTTGTTTTATAGAACAAGATTTATTCCTGGTTTCAGCGGGAGTTACATTCACTACCACAAAAAGGGCAGAGATCAACAAGTCCTTGTAAAAATCCTACATGAATTTCTGTATAAATAAAAATGCAGTTTCCAAGAACTTATTTCTTTGAATTTGTTAAAGCAGGTACCTGTAGTCTTGAGCATATCGCTCACAGCTATTTTATGGTGGGAGGTAAAACCAAAAGGGAAAACAGTGTTATTTACACTTTTTTGATTCATGGAGAAAATTGTTTCTTTTTGAAGCTTAAGAAGGAAAATCTCTGGTTCTTAAAAAACCCCGTGCAATGAACACACACACACACACACACACACACACACACAAACACACACACACTCTCATACACAGAAATGAGGAGACGCATTTTAATTCACCCACAGGTTTCACTGCAGAACATTTCATAAAACCTTCTGGGTCAAATTTGCCAGTGTGGATGCCTGAATTATTTCTGCTAGATAAAATCAAGTCAACCTGTCATTTTGCATTATAAACAGATGATCGAGGGTGCACAATTTAACATCTGCATGCATAGTAAGCAGTTGGGCCAGTACAAACAGTTGCTGTGATGTGGACAAATGAGTTTGAATCCACACACATTCTTCATGCATTATTCAGATGGCTTCATTTGTAAATTAGGGTCTTTATATATCAAAGAAAAGAAAATAGTTTGATTGAGTCCAAGTATTTTAAGTTAGAACGTTCCTCCAAATGAAGCAGATTTGTTTTAAAAAATGTAACATACTGGAAATTTGGACATAGGGAACACCTGGCACACAATTTTGGCCCATAATTAGATAATTGAATACCTACGACAGCTAGTTAATTGTCATAATCAGTGGATAATTTATTTGAGACTTAATCTTATTCATGCCTTTCTTATGTACAAATGAACATGTTGCCAGATGTGCATGAAGCATAATTTCAGTTCTGCTTTTACAATGGGATTTGACTTCCATTAGTCTACCTTGGTAAAATGTCACCCTTTCATTGTTGGCTTTTAGAAAATAGTGATTTGGAGACAGCTTGTGAAGAGAGGCCTTTACAAGAGAACCGTATTTAGTTAACTAAAGGAGGGTTGATGGCAAAATGGATGAAAAGTTGCACTCTATATATTTTCAAATGAAAGTTATTTATAATCATTTGAAGTTTTTCAAAGGAAATTTTTTAGACCTCATCCCATATTAAGAAATTAGAAAACAGTAAATTAACCTGGAGGAAACCAGAGACACATTCACACATGTAAACATTCTTTCACTGTCTTGTCAGTTAAGATTTTAAGGTCTATATACTTTTAGACACAGGACACCTTATTGCATGTGTCTGTGCTGCTTGCCTGAGAAGCTCTGAATTTTAGGAGAAAAAAGTACACCTTCAGCCCCTGCTACTGATTCATCAAATGGAGAACTGTTGCCATAGAGAATCAACTAGATTAGCAGCGGAATTTGTGTGAATCATACAGAATGTTTTGTTGAGTTAAGCCATTGAAATCTGGGATTGTTTGATACTATAGTACTATCCTGTCTTGTACACAACTTAATTAATTCCTCAGAAATTTTGTATACATTTATCTGCTACCTATGATATACTGCTTTTAAGGAAGGACCTGAATCTCTGCATTTTTTTATACTTTCGTGTGGAAACATGAATAACAACTGACATCTAAAACAAAAAATGAATCACCAATTTTGACATCAGCCAAAAATAAATCATATGTTCAATGCTAACTGATAATTGTAGCTTTTAGCTGGATGAATCTCCCACTCCCATAAAACTGGAGTTCATTTTATAAATAAAAGGATATAATGATATTGGAAATACAGTTTTCATCTCTGCCACAATTCCCAGCCATATTGACAGAAATAGGAAAAACTGATTCAAGGAAGTTGACTAATTGCTTCAAGGGCCAGAACCAGAATTTGAATCCAGATCCTTACATCTCTAGTATATCACTGCTGATATCTCAGTTTTGGATCCTCCCTAAGAGAATTTATGGTTAAAAGAAATTAGCCTTTGTGGCATACAAGGCTTGGTGTCGACCAGAGATTTATGCCCTATTTCCATCTAGGAGAGTTGGTACTAGAAGGCACAGGGCGGCCGAGGCAATACATTTCCCATCCTCTTTTGCATTTAAGTGTGAGTGTGTGACTATTGCCAGTGGAACATAATTAACAATGATGTATGTTGCTTACAGATTGAGGGAGTTTAGGGAACGCACGTACCTTCTCTATCCTTGCTCTTTGTCAGTTGAATGTTGATGCTTGAAAGAACTATCTTAGAAATTATGTTCAAAAAGGTAGAGCCTCCGACTGCTTGGCATCTCAATGACTTTGTGGAATAGAAATACCTCCACTGCTCCCCCAGGGCCATTGCTGAAAAGGAGCCTGTATTTAGCTAAATACATTTTGGGTTTAGCAACTGAAATTTTAGGGTATGTCTACTATAAAGGCAGGTTGACTAATAAAACAGTACATAAAAAGAACTGACTGACTTCTGTGGAAATCAGGCATCAGTAAGGGAAATGGGATTCTCTAGGAAGAAGGAACTTTCCTTGGTCTCAACATAAGTGATTTACTGCTCCTATCCTAAGGCTGGTCCATGAGGAGATGGGAAAGATCTTACTGAAAAGAGTAAGAAAAAGGTCATAATAAAGTGAGGAACTAAGAAAGGACAGAGTCAATTAAAAGATGCTCCCATTTCAATTAATTAATTATGCACAGATTATGAGAACAAAGTTTAACTAGCAGAAGTTTGATGGTAACTTTGAAAGCAGATATATTCCCCAGAGTCCATTTAAAGTCTGGAAATATTTCAAATTTTATTTAACTAAAAGTCAAAATAGACAATCAGGGGTTCTGATTGCTCTCAGGCTGTGCTGTCTAATCATTTAGCTATGAGCACCTGAAATGTGAATAGTTCAAATTGAGATGTGCTAGAAGTCTAAAATACACATGAAATATTAAAGACTTAGTACACAAAAGAATGAAAAATATCTCAATAATAATTTTTATATTAATTATAAGTTCAAGTTGTATTTTGGATATGTTGGGTTAAATAAAATATAATAAAATTAATTTAACCTTTTTTCATTTTTTAAAATGTGGCTATAGAAAATTTAAATGATGTAGGAGGCTCACATTACATTCCTATTGAACAATGCTGTGCTAAGAGATATACAGTGTGCTGCATTTGCTCCTGCAAATTTAGTGTTGAGGAAAGATACGTAATGACAATCATTTACGCAAAGAAGCAACTGTGTCAAGAAATTGTGAAAGAAAATAAGGGGTTGAGTTGGTTCACTACATTGTTAAGCATGTTATCTGTAAATGAATTTACAAATGAATAAAGAATACCTTCCCCAACATATGCTTCAATGACCCTTGAAGAAAAGCAAACTAAACATTATCAAACCACACACACACACACACACACACACACACCAGTTTGATATTCTGTCACCAACATTCTGTGACCCTTATATATAGCAGTTGAAGTCACTATGTCTCAGTTTCCTAGTGTTTAAAACAGAAGGAATTATATTTGCTTTCCTTATATAATTATGACAGTCAAATGTGAAAACATGCTTTAAAACACTTTAGGAAAGTTGATAAGGGCTCTACTTATAAGAAAGAAAATACCTGCAAATCAGGGGATTTAATAACTAAACAGAGAAAATATTATAGCTCTTTCTAAATAATCTTTGAGCCTATAGGTATTATATATAAATCACTTAATGAACATTTAAGAAGTTTCTTTTCATTCTAAATCATACTCAGGATTCCATTAGACTTTAATCTTATATTAATAATGCAATTACTACTTCTATTATAAAACAACATTTGGGATGCCTGGGTGGGGCAGTCAGTTAAGTGTGCTACTCTAGATTTTGGCACAGGTCATGATCTTACGGTTCCTGGGGTTGAGCTACATACACATTGAGCTCTGTGCTGTCAGTGTGGAGCCTGCTTGGGATTCTCTCTCTCCTGCTCTCACTGCCTTTCCCCACCTGCACATGTGCTCTTTCTCTCAAAATAAATACACTTAAAAATTTTTTAAAACGTACCAACATACATGTTTTAGCCTCAAATGTATCCTATGTCCCTTCACACTCACTCTAATATAGAGCAAGTCGTAGGAGCCAAGTCACTTACATGTAAGTTAGGCCTGGTATTTCAAAATTTATAAAACACATTGCCATATACCATGAAAAAAATTTATATACATGAAATTTTGAAGGGAAAACATGCAGTCATTAAAAACATATCTAAGGTCTTAGAGAATATATTCCACAGCTCTTTGGGGAAAGAACAGTGGGTTTTATCTTTTGTTGTCTTCTATTTTTTTTAAATCTATATACCTTTAAGGCTTACTTCAGATTCTTTGTTTCAAACATAGGTCTACTTTTATAATGTTTTAATTTTGTCCTTAGTCATGTTGGCATCTTTTATATATTCATCTAACATAGACAGTTGCATTTATGTTGCCTTATATTTTTGTTTCCTAGGTCATTCTTTGCAAAACCTGAATGAAACTATTGCATATGTGTGAACGTGTCATTTTCTTCATGTACTCTTCAAAACTGCAAATCATTTAAAAAATTAACCTTTGCTAATTGTGTAAGCTAAACTGACATTTCATGATATTTTGAGTGGTGTTTTTTTTTAGCCATCAGAGGATCTAAAACTACGGTCTTGAGCCAACTGGCCTCTTAAAACTTGCTTCTCATTTTAGTCAACTTAATTTGTAAGGTGTCTATCATTTTATTATAGATTTTAAACAACTTTTAGGTAAAAGATCTCAATTATTTTCCATAGCATACATTTAAAATACTTTTCCAAATATGTCCTATTTTGTATTTATTTTAAGTATGTCTTTAATTTTATTAGGGTTATTAACATGTTGCTGATATTTAACACTCCATCATTTAACTGAATCATACATATTTCTCCCCTTTGGTTTTGTTATGTCAGTTTATATAATGCCATGTTACAGAGTCTTATTTGTAACGCTGCATTATATAAACTGACATGACAACAAATTTGTGAGTTTAAGTCCCATCCCCAATGTCC
Source organism: Neofelis nebulosa (assembly GCF_028018385.1). Lineage (NCBI taxonomy): Eukaryota > Metazoa > Chordata > Mammalia > Carnivora > Felidae > Neofelis > Neofelis nebulosa. Next base: position 21,261,606 of record NC_080786.1, read on the forward strand.
ATCTGCTGTATAGTCTTATATACACTGTTTAATTCATTCTAGCTCTAATTTTCTAGTTTTAGAAACAAGAGTAATGCTGGTATCTTCATAATAGGTGGTAATACAGGCAAAACTAGAATAATGTCTTATAAACACTGATTACTTATCAAATTATAGCTACCATTATGATAACGCATTGAATTCTTTTTTTTTTTTTTTTAATTTTTTTTCCAACGTTTTTTATTTATTTTTGGGACAGAGAGACAGAGCATGAACGGGGGAGGGGCAGAGAGAGAGGGAGACACAGAATTGGAAGCAGGCTCCAGGCTCCGAGCCATCAGCCCAGAGCCTGACGCGGGGCTCGAACTCACGGACCGCGAGATCGTGACCTGGCTGAAGTCGGACGCTTAACCGACTGCGCCACCCAGGCGCCCCGATAACGCATTGAATTCTTATGAACTCATGGAAGTTCCTCATCCCTCCATTCTGTTGCCTAGATCTAAGTGAGATTTAAAGTCATGGGCTGAGAAGCATTTTAGAAAAGCAAAGGAAGACTACAAACCTGTCCTTTTCTCCACATCCAGAAATGTGACTCTATTTTACAGACATGATGTGATATTTTATAAACAGATAAATATGTATATAGATAAATAAACTCTTTGAAATTGGGAATTGGGTTTGCCCTTTGTATCCCAAGAACCTAGCAGAATATTAGGAAGAAGACACAGAACACATTATTGAGACCCATAGGCATTTCTGAGGCCTGGCATTGCATTGGTGAAACTGTGATTTGTTTTGTTCCATTCTGCTTTTCTTTAGGTTCTAAAAGAGATGAATTGATTGTACATTTTGGATCATATCCAAGTACTTTCTGGTGTCTGACAGGTATTCTTAGTGGGATATAAATTTCCATTTGTGTTAAGTTTGAAATTCTCTATGTTGAGCTTCCAAAAGAGAGAGCAATTATTCTCAAAAAATTGGATGACCATTCAATTAAGTCTTAGTGTGAGTGCAGTACCTTGCCATTGTGTGCCATTGATTCCCATTTATCTCCCACAATACCTCCCAAGTATTTTGTCTACAAAGTACTAAACAGCTGTGCACAATGAAAAAAAACTTGAGCTCTGGGATCAGATGAGTCTGCAATTGATTTTCAGCGTAATCATTTACTTCCTGTGTGACTTTAGGCATATCTTACATTGTCGGACCTTCCATTTTCATGTAAAAAAGGAATCAGGATACCCACATTACTGGATTGATTGATATGAGCATTAGAGATAATGCATGGAAAGAATGTAGCATGCTATTGCTCAATGGATGTTAGTTAATATTAATGTATGATTAAAATTTCCATACATTCATTTTCCTCACTTATTTTTGGAAAAGTAATGGGTGTGACAGAAAAATCTGATATTTTTTTTAAGCTCCCGAATAGATCACAAAGTTTAATGATTTGAGAAAGAGAGAACACTAATTTTTAGCCAAAAAGTTCTGGGTTAAATTTTATTTATAGCACTGATTTTAGGCAAGTTATTTAAAATTTTGAAATATCACCTTTCCAATGTGGAAAAAAAAGAATACAAGTATGTGAAAGTTGTGAGATCCAATATGATATTATAATAAAATGTTTTCCATAGTAACTACTCGAGATCATCTGAACCTACTATTCACATGGAGCAAAAATGTTCTCAACAACCCTAACAGGCAGCTACTGAAACTATTGTGAGAACGTCAGTCATCCCAAAGTTGAATTTTTGAAATATAACCTAACATTACGCTTAGCATAAGCAATAGATCTTAAATAGGTCTGCTAGCTTTGGCTCCTAGGCAAATTACTATTTTCTCACTTACTCCTTCACTCTCATTAGCTGCAAAATAGGAATGAGTACCAATCAGTTTCAGGTATTAAAAAGATTACATCCAAGAAAATATTGAATCCCCTATCACCTTGCCAATCACATAAATGTTCATTAAAAATATAATTACATTGGACATTGTGTTCTACATCACTGTAATTTTTTAAAAAAATCATTAATGGTGACTTTAGTGAAAATTATGGATTAGAAACTTTTAAAAGTCTGTCTTTAGAAAATAAACAAAAATAAACCTGGGGAAAATTGGTCAGAACCAACTTTTGAAAAATACAGAAATTAACCAAATGCTGACAGCAACCTGGGAACATTTAATCAGGAAAAACTGCTATCAGTAAGAAGAGCAAGCTTTGTGATATTGTAACTTGCTCTAGCCCCTCATTCATTCCCCAGATCAGGGGTAGATTTCAAAATAATAACTTAGGTTATCAGCTCTATAGGAAAAAAGATTGAATCTCATTCCCAATGAGTTTCCCTATTTTCTTTGTTTGATGGATACTTGGAAGAACCCACTCAAAATGTTTGTCTTTATTTACCCTCACCCAAACTCAGTGATAAACATATCTCCCTGGTGGGGACTACTAAACAGACTAAGTGAAGACTTTAGTAGCCATATATGATGAAGATATAGATTTTACAGAATTTGTTTAGAAAAGTCACTAAACAACAAGAACAACTACAACAAACAACAACAGTGGCACCCCTGAGAAAGAGGGAGGATCTGTTTCCCAGAGTTGCCATAGTATGTTATTTGAAATGTCCAATTTTCAACAAAAAATTAAGCAGTATACAGAGAAATAAAAAATGTATGACCCTTTCCCAGAGAGGGGGAAATCAATGTAAATAATCCCTGAGAAAACAGACATTGGACCTAGACAAAGTCTTTAGATTAGCTATTTTAAATATGTCCAAAAAGCTAATGGAAATCACACCAAAAACGAAGACAATGTGAGAATATTAATAAGGATATATAGAGCACAAAAACAGCCAACTAGAGATTATGGGGCTGAAAAGTATTATTCAGAAATAAGGAGTGGAGGGGCGCCTGGGTGGCGCAGTCGGTTAAGCATCCGACTTCAGTCAGGTCACGATCTCGCGGTCTGTGAGTTCGAGCCCCGCGTCAGGCTCTGGGCCGATGGCTCGGAGCCTGGAGCCTGTTTCCGATTCTGTGTCTCCCTCTCTCTCTGCCCCTCCCCCGTTCATGCTCTGTCTCTCTCTGTCCCAAAAATAAATAAAAAACGTTGAAAAAAAATTAAAAAAAAAAAAAAAAAGAAATAAGGAGTGGAAATGAAAATTCACTTGAGCATTTCAACATCAACATCAATTTGAGCAGGTAGAAAAAAGAACTGGTGAACCTAAAGACAGGTCAATTAAGAGGAGAAGGAGAAGGAGGAGGGGAAGGAGAAGGAGGAGGAGGAGGGGATGATGGTGACAATGACAGAGAAGGAGGGAGAGGGGGAGGAGAGAACAAGAATCAACCGAGCCTTAGAAACCTGTTCAACACCATAATCAACACCATAAAGCAAAGAAACATATGCATAAGATCAAAAATTAGAAGAAATAATAATGGCTACATATTTCCCAAATTTGATTAAAGATATGAATTTACACATCTAAGGAGTTTAGGAACTCTAAGTACGATAAACTCAGAAATCCACTCTGAGACACATTATAGTCAAATTATTAAATCAAAGAGAGAATCTTGAAAGCAACAAGAAAGAAGTGACTCATCATATACAAGGGCTCCTCAGTAAAATAACAGCTGATTTTACATAAGAAATCATGAAGGCAAGGGGCACATGGGTGGCTCCCCCTCCCCTCCCCTTCCCCTGCTCACACTTTCTCTCTCAAATATAAATAAACATAAAAACACCTTTATAAAAAAAAATCATGAAGGCACTAACACTCTAGGGTGACATATTCAAAGTTCTGAAAGGAACTGTCAACTGATAATCTTATTTCTGGCAAAACTCTTTTTCAAAAATAAAGGAAATTTTTTAATTTGCAGACTAATAAAAAACTAATATCCTTTGTTGCTAGCAGCCTTGCCTTACAAGAAAGTATAATAAAATCATTCTGGCTAACCCTGAATCTACGCAAAGAGATACAGTATTAGTAAAGATACCTACATAGGTAAATATAAAAGACAATATAAATCTTTTTTCTTTTGGTTTGTAACTCCTTTTTTTTACTATCTGATTTAAAAGCCAACTGCATAATGCAATATTTATCAATCTAAGTTGATGTATACATAATTTATAAAAAATATAATTTGTGACAATAATATAACTGAGGGAGGAAAATGAAACAATACAGGAGCAGGTTTTTGTATGTTATTGAAATTATGGGATGCAGTGAAAGCAGTACTTAGAGGGAAATCTCTAACTTTAAATACCTATATTAGAAAAGAAATGAGATCTTATTTATTTTATTTATTTTTAAATTTTAAATGTTTATTTCCTTATTCTTGAGAGAGAGAACAAGAGGGGGAGAGAGAGAGAGAGAGAGAGAGAGAGAGAGAGAGAGAGAGAGACAGATTCTGAAGCAGGTTCCGGGCTCTGAGTTGTCAGCAAAGAGCCCAACACAGGAGTCAACCTCATAAACTGTGAGATCATGACCTGAACCAAAGTCAGACACAATCAACTGAGCCACCCAGGCACCCTAAGACACAAGATTTTAAATAAAGAACGTAGCTACCTTAAGAAACTAGAAAAAGAAGAGCAAACTAAATTCAAAGAAAAGAAGGAAGAAAATAATAAGGATGAGAGTGGAAAAAAGCCAACTAGGTGAAGAAAAAAATGTAAATGGAATGTTTATTGTTGGCACAGTGTGGGCAAACAAGTGGTTTATTGAACATGATTTAATCTTCTACATTTCACCTGTCTATTTTGGCACCATTCGGAGACATTCATAATGAATGTAGAGCAGCAGGATTAAATGGGTCATGAAAGACAACAAAAGTCTTGCCTTTTTCCGCCTAGTTAGAATATGCTTTGTCTCTAAATATGTGTCATTTGCATTTCAGACTTAAGCATATCTGCCTCAAAGCCTTGGATGGATGGTTTACAATGGAAGTATACGTAGGACAGTTCCCTTGTACAAGATCAGAGAAATACTGTTGGTAAGGTTACTTCATTCATATTATTTAAGATAATTTCACTCAGAGTAATTGCTACCATAATATTTTCACAAATACTTTTTTAAAAATTTTCTTTTAACATTTATTTATTATTGAGAGACAGAGAGAGACAGAGCATGAGCAGGGAAGGGGCCTAGAGATGGGGAGACCCAGAATCAGAAGCAGGCTCCAGGCACTGAGCTGTCAGCACAGAGCCTGAAGCAGGGCTCCAACTCACAAACCACGAGATCATGACTTGAGCCAAAGTCGGACACTTAACCAACGGAGCCACCCAGGCGCCCCACAAATATTCTTATATAAATTGTAAATTCATACTAATAATCTATTATAAAACTTCTTTCATGTGTATAATATTTTTCATTTATTGAACACTTATAACTGCATGATTTTACTAAAAGATGTCACGCCACTGGACCTCCACAAAGTATCAAAAGTAGTTCTACAAAGCACTCTATTTAACTAGTATGAGCCTCACCACAACTGCAGAGAGCAAATATGCCATCTTTATTCTTTAATTAATCATTCAAACTCCCTGTGACTTATTAGCAGGAAGCTCACCAGTTCCCATCAAGGCTTATTTTCCCTGCCCCTTAATTATCCAGGAATCCCAGGGTAAGCTTACCTAGTCCAAAGGTAAGTCAATTTTCTCCTGACAGCAAGAGAAGATCTGGAGACTGGCTTAAGTACTATTGCTGTTATACTTGGAGCAGAATCCTACACCATCCTTCGGAAATTTGTCCACAGGATAATTCCAGGTCCATATGCCTGCCACAGCTTCTAACGTGGTGGCACTTGTGGACCCCCAATTCTAGCTGTTATAGTTTGTACTCACATATACAGTTAATACTCCTCAAAGCAAATTTCTTGCCAAATATTTAGATTTAAAGCAAGTACCCGAAGTAGCAACAGTTAAAGCTACATTTGTCCTTAGTAACTCAGGCTACTCAAGTTTAGATTTCTTGCTTCCTTAAGATGTTATTCCAGGAATCTTATTAAACGTGTCTGCCACCAATTGTGGTTGGAGCTCTATACTTCACTGAAGTAAATCTCCCCAACACTGAAATTAAAAAATGTATTCTTAATAGCTCTCAAGTTCTCAGATTTCATGTTTTTAAAGGGTAGAGATTGGCACTTGGGCCAATATCATACCTTTTAATAAGTGACCTGATGATTAAAATATCATTTTCACATACCTGCCAAGGCAAGAGTTTTAAATAAAAAGACTTTCATATTAAATGAGAGAAGGGGAAGGTATTGTTCATTTGCTTCCAAGTAGACCCTAAGCTTCTTGGGCAAAGTCCCCCTTCTCTTTCCCATTTAGCAATTTTACATACCAGGATCACAGAGTTGTGGCCTTGCTCATGCCACAAAAGGGTCCATCAGAAGTCTATCTCCATACATGAAGTTATTTAAAGGCGCCTAAACATGAAGTTCTGATCCAGATAAACCGACATCTCAACCTTCAAACATAAGAAACTCGGATATTGCAGACTTTCTTTGAAAGAAACTATTATAAATCCTCGCCTTGGCAGGTACAGTCTACCCTCTAGAAATACATAATCCAAGAAACTGGAGAGCTATCAAGAACAGGTTTTTGATTCATACGTCTTCAACATTCTCTCTCTTTTATTCTCCCAAATTTATTCAAAATAAGTGAGTTTAGAGTAAATTATATATCCAGGGATATAAAGATGAATTGGACTTGTCCACAAGAAATTCACATGTCAGTAGACATGTCAACAAATGACTAGAAAACTATCTAATATATGCTTTAATGGAACTGTGCACCAAATACGAAGGAAACACAGGATGTGGCTGACTGCCTGCAAGAAAGCATCACAGCAGAAATAGAATGTGAATTGCTTCTAAGCTAGGTGTGAGCCAGGCCAGACTCTACACCTGCCATGCTACTAATTAGCAGGATTGATTTGTTTGATTATGTATGGTTTAGCACTGTCCCCTTCCTTTCATACATCTCCCTTCTGGAAGGCAGAAGCTTTCCAAGAGAATAACTTTCTCAAATAACAAAGGATTGTTTTTCAAATAATGATAGATTTCTATATTAGAACCTACAGATATGCTGTGAATATCCATTTGCAAGGAGTACTGAATGATTCCTCAGGCAAAGATGAGGCAGTAAGTCATTTCAGGCACAGGGAAATATATATATTTCTCTAAAAATATACAAAAGGCATTAAAGAGGTAGCAGTCTCAGAAATAGATAAAATAATTCCATTGGGTTTATTAATAGGGAGCCTGCCACTGCTCACCATAGAAGTTAAGGGTGGAGGAGAGGAAGGAGTTGTGAGCTAAGTCTAGAAAAATAGCTTGTGAGGTCTTTCTATGTGTAGATAATAGGAGACAAAGATAAATCAAGTTTTGTTCAAGAGAGATATATAACTGAGTTTGACTTTTAGAAAGATAATCATCTGGACAATAAGGGAATACTGAAGATGAACTAAAATGGGAAAGAATGGTGACAAGGAAGATCAGGTAGGCCAGTGTTGCAACGAGGAAAGAGGAAAAAAAAGGAATTATTGATCGGATGATAGCATTTGACCTACAGAAGAATTGGATTTGAAATTACATGAATTCAACAATGCAGGATTTGGCAACTGATTCACTGATATGGGGAGATGGAGGGACAGTGTGTCATGGGCAACTTGGTGGATAGTGATTCCATAATCCAGCATAGGCGGCAAAAGATGGAGAGCAGATTGTGATGGACGGTGGAGAAGAAATTGTTGGATATGGTAAGTGTTCAGTTTTAGGGGCCAGATTGAGACTCTGATGGTACAAAGCAGGCAACTGAAAATGGGAGTCTGGAGCTTTATGTAAAATTTGGAATTAAAAATCAAAACATAAGTAGTCACCAGTATAAACATAGTAGCTACAGTCATGGCTAAGAGAAAATATAGAAAGAAAGTTTGGAGCGAAATGCATAAAAGGCCCAGGATAAACCTGGAGAACATTTAATTGGTGGCAGAAAAAGGAAATCCAAAAGGAGGAAATTGAAGATATCTAGTTACTGATGTAAGAAAACAAAATTTAAAATGAGTTTTCATTCATTAAGTTATTCTACAACATTTATTATATGCTTACTACATGCCTCGCACCTGCTAGGATTGGAAATAAAATTATGCACAAGGAAAACATATTTCCTGCTTGTATAGAGTTTACATAAAGAAGAAAGATGTTTCAGTCTATGAGAGAATAATGAGTTTAGGTTTGGATGGTCTTAAGTTGAGTGAAAAATTAAGGTCTATAGAAAAGTAGAAAAAGACTAGATAAGAAAATAGAGGCCTCTTAAGAGACAAACTGAAGGGGAGAGTGTGAAGAAGAATTGAGAAATATGAAAATAAAAGAACTAGAAGAAGTTGTCTCCTGAATATGAAGAGATAGAACTCAAGAAATATTGTAGAAATGAAAATAGTCAGTGAGATTTGCTAATGTTTAGGTCATTGGCAACTTCAGAGAGAATATCTATAATAAAGAAAAGCCAAAGTGTAGACTACATTGAGTTAATAAAGAAAAGAGAAATGTCGTAATTGGACGCAAGCGTTTATATCTATACCCTCCTGAAATGACATTACAAAAGCATTAACTGGTAGAAAATAGAAGAATGATAGCAACAATATTTTGGTGGCTGGAAAGCATTCAAATGAGTAATAATGACTTAGATGACTGAAGAGAACAGAAATCAAAACTGATGGTTGCAGAAAGGCCAAATGGTTGACCTAGTCTAGATTTGACCAGATTTACAGGTGGTTCTAAATATATTGGAAAAGTCTATCACAGGAAGGAATAGAAAACAGTAAAAAGAAAGTACAGTTTTGCTTATTTATTCATACAATATTTACCAAGAACTAGGAAATGTGCTAGGTAGGAAGAATACATAAAAGACACAATTTATGACAAAGCATACGACTAATGTGTTCTTTTAAAGGTTACTGCAATTAAGAAATGTAAGAAATTACTGAGTTAAACATTAAGAGATGTCACCATAGCACCTATAACTGTCCTAATTAGTACAATAGCTGCTAGCCACATGTGACCATTGAACATTGAATGTGGGTAGTGAGTCTAAGGAATGTAACTTTCAATTTTAATTTATTTATATTTAAAAACTTAAGTAGGGTAAAATATTTTTGTGTTACACAAGTTTATTATTTTGGTAGAGCTACATTTCACTTTGACTCCTGGATCATGTAGGATATTATTTCATGTTATAATGTGTATGTTGGAAACATTCATCAGTTCTAGTAATACACAGAAGCTTATCATCAATTCAATTGGTGTCTATGAATTGATTCAATGTGAATATTTTAATGCACCAATTATAACAAACTACGTTTATTTATTTGAATATTTTATGCAGACAGCAAGGGTTGCAGTGGTATCTATAATAATAAATTGATATTATTTTTTTAATTATAACAATTAAATTACTTTTAATTAAAATAATACATATAGCAATTAAAATTAGCTGCAGCAGAGCAAAATGAAAAAGTTGCTTGATTTACAAAAACAATCTTAGGGACACTAAAGAGAACAATGTTAAGTGGGCATAATAAATTTACTAAGAAATTTTATCTCAGTAGCCAAAAAGAACTGAAGAAATCGGTTGCTTTAAAATAAAGTTAAATGGGAGCGCCTGGGTGGCGCAGTCGGTTAAGCGTCCGACTTCAGCCAGGTCACGATCTCGCGGTCCGTGAGTTCGAGCCCCACGTCAGGCTCTGGGCTGATGGCTCGGAGCCTGGAGCCTGTTTCCGATTCTGTGTCTCCCTCTCTCTCTGCCCCTCCCCCGTTCATGCTCTGTCTCTCTCTGTCCCAAAAATAAATAAAAAACGTTGAAAAAAAAATTAAAAAAAAAAATAAATAAAAAAAAAAAAATAAAGTTAAATGCCAATGTTTATAGCAGCACTCTCAACAATAGCCAAACTATGGAAAGAGCCTAAATGTCCATCAACTGATGAATGGATAAAGAAATTGTGGTTTATATACACAATGGAATACTACGTGGCAATGAGAAAGAATGAAATATGGCCTTTTGTAGCAACGTGGATGGAACTGGAGAGTGTGATGCTAAGTGAAATAAGCCATACAGAGAAAGACAGATACCTTATGTTTTCACTCTTATGTGGATCCTGAGAAACTTAACAGAAACCCATGGGGGAGGGGAAGGAAAAAAAAAAAAGAGGTTAGAGTGGGAGAGAGCCAAAGCATAAGAGACTGTTAAAAACTGAGAACAAACTGAGGGTTGATGGGGGGTGGGAGAGAGGGGAGGGTGGGTGATGGGTATTGAGGAGGGCACCTTTTGGGATGAGCACTGGGTGTTGTATGGAAACCAATTTGACAATAAATTTCACATATTAAAATAATAATAATAATAAAATAAAATAAAGTTAAATGCCAAAAATTATACATTATTTTTAACAGGATCTAAGATTATAACATTGGTAAGCTATAAACCAACTTGGATTCTTGCAGTCACACAAAAAATGCCATTTTTAGATTAAGAGATGGTAAAGTAAATTATTATTACAGTCATGAAAATTTAGTTAGTGAGTCATGAAGACTGAACAAATGCCCATAGTATACCTTTCCAAGAATATCAAAGATTCAAAATTTGATAAATTGGCAATACGTTTTTTTTTTGTTTTTTTTTTGTTTTTTTTTTTTTTGCATGAGATGAGTCATCCAAAACAAAACACGTTATATACAATTAAATCTTTGGGCATGTTTTGTCTCAATAAACTTTCAAATTTATGAGGCAATGTTGTCAATTATAATCTAAACTATCAACCGCATGGCATATATATTTTTGAATACATCTTTCAAAGAAGGATTTCAGCTAGGTATGGGAAAACTTTTTTTATCACTATGGACAGCGTTCTATATTAGGTCAAAAATATGAATTTATTAAGATTTTAAAATAAGAGAATAATTCTTTGTTTCATCCCACTGTATGACACATGTTACAAATATTTATGCTTTGGCTTTTGAAGTAGACTCTGAAAAGTTTCATAAATACATAAATCATAGCCAACTTTTGTAACTTTGGAAAAAAACACAAGACAATATATTTAATAATCTTTAGTTTGTTGCCAGTATTCATTGGTTAAGGCATGGAAGACTTTTAAAAAGATTTACTGTACTGTAACTCAAATTAAGAATTTTCTGGAAACAAGAGAAGTCCTTGTTAAATATTCAAGAATCAAAGACAAACAAATATGGCAATATGAAGTAGGATTTTTTTTTCACTACACATGAACAAACTAAATTAAAGCTTCAAAGAAAGGAAGAATATATTTGTGAACTGACTAGAGAAGTACTGGAATTTATTTTGAAATGAAGAATTTTTAAAATATAAATCAATACTGTTGATTTTACACATATTTCTAACATCAATATGCAGAATGGACTGTGTTAGGGAAATTAGTTGCAAAACTACAAGGAAAACTTTTAAATGTTTTTTTTAACGTTTATTTATTTTTGAGACAGAGAGAGACAGAGCATGAACGGGGGAGGGTCAGAGAGAGAGAGGGAGACACAGAATCGGAAACAGGCTCCAGGCTCTGAGCTGTCAGCACAGAGCCTGATGCAGGGCTCGAACTCACCGACCGTGAGATCATGACTGGAGCCAAAGTTGGCCACTTAACCGACTGAGCCACCCAGGTGCCCCTATAAGGAAAACTTTTAAAAGGACATGTTCATATTGTTGGATTTAGAATTGTCCTTTATGGAGTACTTCTTTGAATTCAAAGTTAACCATAAATTGATGCAAAAAGTTGTGAATTTATTTAACTTGATATAACTTGATATAGATATAATTTTAAAACTGGTAAGTGTTTCCTTCAAAGTGAAATCAAGTTTCCTGCAAAAGATAAACAAGCTTTACCAATGTAGATGTGAATATTAAAGGAAAACTATTTTTGTTATTCAATTCAATTATTGGAAAACTTTTATTTATATTGGCAAAGACTTGAGTATGTAAATCTGATCTTTCCACTACAAATGTTATAAAATCTAAATAGAAATTATGTAGATCCAATGAAAATTTAGCATGTGAACTGAGATGTGCTCCTAGAGGTTTAAAATATACACCAGATGGTAAAGACAGTACAGAAAGGAAAAGAGTAAATTTCTTAATAATTTTTATATTGATTACATCTTGGAATTATAGCATTTTAGATTTACTTGGTTAAATGAAATACACTATTAATTGTGCATGGTTATTTTTACTTTGTTAATGTGATATTAGAAAATGTTAAAGTAAATAAATAGCTCACATATTTCTATTGGGCAGTTCAGACTCAGGAAATGCATATAATTAGAACACAAATAGCAGGACAATAATCACATCAGTATTTAATATCTGGTACCAAAAATTAGTTAAGAACCATATATACTTAAAAAATATTTTTACACGGGCAGAACCAAGAGAAACTAAAAAATAAGAAAAAGTCAAACTGTTTTAAATAGGAAATAAATAGGAATTTGGAAGAGGGATAGAGAGCAGAAAAGAGAAGGCAGAAGGAAGGCTCAAGAATAAGTAGGCAGAAACTTAAAAGAGACACTTTAAGAAACAACTAGGGGCGTCTGGGTGGCTCAGTCAGTTAAGCGTCCGACTTCGGCTCAGGTCATGGTCTCATGGTTCGTGAGTTCAAGCCCCACGTTGGGCTCTGTGCTGACAGCTCAGATCCTGGAGCCTGCTTTGGATTCTCTGTCTCCTTCTCTCTCTGCCCCTCCCCTGCTTATGCACTGTCTCTCTCTCTCGAGAATAAAAAAAAAAAAGAAAAAATTTAAAAAAACAACCAAACTAATAATATTTTGTTGTCTTCAATATGGATGTAAAACATGAACACACACAAAACATTACCAAAAAATCCTCAATAAATTCTGCTATATACATTAAACCTTTGTGTGAGTGGTATCCTTGGGAGAAATCAAATATTGACGGTTCTGCATCCAGCATTGTGTATATGAGGTGCCAAAAGTGGGAAAGAAGATGGTTCTCTCCTTAATTCAGTGGATACAACAGTCCAGAGCAAATATTAACTAGGAAAAATACAAGCTACTAAAGATGCATAGAGAAAACAAAAAGGACATGGAACCCCCATCACATGTAGTCTATATTCACGAAATTCAGTTTGCATCAAGGAAAACACAACAACTCAGTTGACTTCTGTTACTCATTTCACTAGCTTACAAGAATTTCCACCCATTCTCATGTGGACCTTAAGTTACCATTATTTTTGCTTATCATTGGCTTGTTTAACAAAAGGCAGAAGATATTCCAAACTATTTTCACTGGAAAACAACTCCAGAAAACACATTGAATGAGATGTTTGTAAAACATGAATAAGATCAGATTTATTTACTATAATAGAGATTGTTATTTTTCCCACAAGATACGCTTTTCTTTGTCTCTCATAGTAATACTAGCCCCAATTTTAAGCAGACACATGGCCATTCATGATATTGAGTATATTTCTCAACCTCCCTTAGAGTTAACTATGGTTACCACTAAGTTCTGACCAATGAGATCAGAACAGATGTGGAGTGTGCCCTTTCTAGGGCATGCTCTTCACTTCCCCTTGTACCCTTCCCACAGGCTATAATTTGGATGATAAGTAGTGCTGGATTAAAGCAGGACCCTGGAGATTGAAGGGCAGCAACTACACCTGGGTCCCAACACTGTGAAAGATCTAGTCTAGCCCTGAACCACCTATGCACATATTGTTACATTTTTGAAAAACTGTTTTATTGATTAAGCCATTATTATTCTGATTCTCTGTTAGAAGAGCTCATCTTAATCCTGCCATCCTACATTTCAGAAACAAGTGTAACTATTTCCTAATACATATTTCCACAATCCTTCAGAAATTTCATAGAATCAAATTTGTACCTTTCTGTTAAGAATACAAATTGGGTGGTGGGAATAATCAGAGATAAGGCACTTATCTTAATATGACTGGCAAAGTAAGTACACAGGTGACTGATGCTTTTACAAGATAGTCTGCAAGGTTCTATCCAGGAGAATTTAATCAATTTGCCTAGTGTTTCCTTCCTAAGTAGAAATTTTCTCTTATGTAATTCACCTAATATTTGCTTTTATCTACACTTGTAATTCCGGTAACTACCCCAATCAGCACTTGGTGTCTTCCATGAAAACACTCTATAATCACCCTAATTTCACCCTATACACTCTCCCTCACCTAAAGCTGCTCAGGTAAGAGGCTCTCCCAAGGCTTTTAGTTTCCTGATACCTTGGCTTCATATCAGCACACTACACTGAGAAGAAAGCATGTACAGGCTTATTATTTTATGTAACATATGAACATTACAAAATTAATTACTGATTAACCTGCAGCTATACTTACTAAGGGAAGAAAAATAATTCTTTATCACTATTGAAAAAAGGCTTCCATAGATCTGATGTTCAAAAATGTAACTATCATGTAGCTTGGGAGACTTTCATCAACATACCCTAAGGAGAAAGAAGAGAGAGGAAGAACAAAATCAGAGAGATGTCAACTAGAATTTAATCTTCACTCGTTTGCTCATCCATCCATCCATTCATAAAAATTAGTGAATGCCTAAAATGTACAAAATAATTGTGCTAGAGACTCAATATTTTTCTTTCTCCAAAATTCATATGTTGAAATTCTAATTCCCAATGCTATAGTGTTAGAAGATGAGATATCTGGGAGGTTGTTAGGTAATGAGCATGGAGCCCTAATAAATGGGATTAATGCTCTTCTAAAAGAGAATCCAGAAATCTCACTAATACCTTCTACTATGTGAGGTTACAGCTAGAGGTCAGTAGTCTGCAACCTGGAAATGGACTCCCCCAGAAAACAACCGTGCTGGAAAATGATCACTTCTGGCCTCAGAAACTGTGAGAAATAAATTTCTGTTGTTTATAAGTACCCAGCATGTGCTGTTTTGTTATAGCAGCCCAAATAAACTAAGACAAACTGTTTAAACGCTTGAGAGACAGCAGCGAAAAAAATAGTCTCTTCCCGCATAAAGTTGATATTTTATTAGGGAGACAGACATTTAAAAAGCAATCACATAATTATTTAAGTTACTTTTTTAAAGGACTATGAAAAGAAATGCATGATTTTATGAGAGCCTATCCATGACACTGACAAGATTTGGAGAGTCCCAAAACATTATCCAGAAAGATCAATGTTTGAGTGGAGCTCTGTAATAGGCAATAAATCAGGAAAAGGTGGAAAGGGAGAACATTTCAGGCAGAAGGAAAGTGTGTATTAATGTTTCAAGACGAAAGGGCATAAAGCATTTAAGGAAGTCAGACTGACTTTTACAGCTAGAATTAGGAGAGCTAGGGGGACATTAGCACTAGATATGGTGACATAGGCAAAGCCTAGACCATACCTGGCCTTGGAGGCCATATTGACAATTTAGTATTTATTCTAAAGACAATGAAAACTATTCAAATGTTTGAGCACAGTGATGATGGTATGTGTGTATTCACAAGTTGACAAGTTGTGTTTCAGCTTGGCTGCAGTTCTAGGAAGAATAGATAAAACAGAGGAGAGAAGATCAGTTAAGGACACCAGCCAGCTAAGAAATGATAAGAAGCGTGGGCATGGATGTTGATAGTGTAGGTGGAATAAAATGAAGAGATTCCACTTATTCAGAAGTGACAAAATTTTAGATATTGTAGATCATGGAGAAATGAGTGTCATAGATTACTCTCAAGTTCCTAGTTTGCATAATCAGACATAAAATATGGTCATTCACTGGAAAAGAACACATTGGAAGATGTGTGGCCTGAGTAGGAAGACAATGAATTACAGTTTGAATAAAATGAGTCTGAAATTCCAGTAGGACACTCTGATATTGCAAGTTAAGAAATATGTAGAGACCTGAGCTATTTAGAGAGGTTTGGTAGAAGGAGAGAAAGAGACAGAGAACATTCCATGTGTAAATGGTAAATAAAGCCATTAATTTATTCATTTCACAAATATATACTGAGAATCTATTATGTGCCAGGAACTATTCTAAACACTGAAAATACATTGGTAAACAAAACTGACAAAAATTCTTATCCTTGTTAGCTTACGTTCTATTGTTAACAGACGTGTACATAATTGGTGAATAAATTATATATTAAAGGTGGTAATACAATGGAGGAAAAAAAGGCATAGAAACTAAGCTTCAGAGTTCTGAGAGTGGGTACTGCAAATATTGTATTAAATAGGGTGGAGATAATTGAGAAGGTAACATTTGGGCAAGATTTAAAATAAATGAGAGTATGAGCCACATACGTGTCTAGAGGGTAAGTATTCCAGAAGGAGCAACCAATGCAAAAATCCTAAGGGAGGACAGCTCAAGGAACATAAAAGAAGGCACAGTAGCTGTTGCAAAATAATGAGAAGCAGAGTTATAGCAAAGTCAGAAGAGAGAAAGCAGTGGAATTCTGTGCATTGGGACTTGTAGGTCATTCTAAGTGTATTAGCATTTACTCCGAGTGAAGGAGGGCAACACCACAGGATTTGAATAGAAGATTGATATGATCTGATTTGTATTGGAATTTTTTCAAGTTTATTTATTTGAGGGCGGGCAGTGGAAGGATGCCTGTGCAGGGGAAAGGTAGAGAGAGGAGAGAGAGAATCCCAGGTAGGCTTCATATCAGTGCAGAGCCCAATGCAGGTCTTGATCTCATGATCTGTGAGATCATGACCTGAGGTGCAATCAAGAGTTGGACACTTAACCAACTGGGCCCCATGATTTGTATTTTTAAAAGACAACTCTGGACACAGTCTTGAGAGTAAATGATAGGGTGACCATCTTTTCCAGCTCCCTGGAACTGAGGGGTGTTCTGAGACACATGACTTTCAGTGCTCAACCCAGGTAAGTCCCAGGAAAATCAACTTAATTTTTGCTTAGTTGCTCAACTTAATAGTAGGTGAAAAAATCAAGAATAGAAGCAGGACAATGAGTTTAGAGGCTGTTGCGATAACCTTCTCAAACAACCATAGTGCTTAGGACCAAGATGGTAGCTATGGAGACGGCAAGATAGGATCATTTTACAGATTTATTCTGAAGCTACAGTCAACTGGATTTGTTGACAGATTGAAGAGCGTGGTGTGACAGGAGAGAAGTCAAGAATTACTCCAACTGAAAAGACTGATGCTGAGAGCAATAACATGGGCATGAGCATGGCGGTGTAAGAGGTTCCTCCTTTTTGCCCCTATTTTTTAACAGTGAACTAGATATCCACCCATAAGTGAAAGCACCTTTGTGGGTGTTGTGGGCTCTAGCTCCAGATGCCAAGGGACCTGGAAAGAGTTTCACCCATCTGTGCATCCGGTAATAAGCAGATAGACCTCCATAAAGGTTGCAGAATCAGCAGAGCCAGCAAACATGCCACAGCCCCTCTCACAGTAGTCTGGAAAAAACCTGGAGAGTGCCACCTGGACAGATTACCATGGACAAGAGGAAATTTAGAGCAATCCAGTTCCCTTCCCAAAAGATTTCAGCATACCATAGAGCCGAAAAGCACACAAATAAGCAAGGAAATAAACAAAACCCCAGAATACAAATTTGGTCACAGGAATTTTCCCAGTGCCCCCCCTCCCCAAGACAACATAGCATAGGATTGAATTGTTCTATGACTGATCATTTTTTTTATGCACCTGTTGGCCATCTGGATGTCTTCTTTGGAAAAATATTTAGTTCCCCTACCTACTTTAAAACTAAGTTGCTTTTTTGTTGTTGTTTATTGCATTGTATGAATTATTTATAAATTTTAGATATTAACCTCTTATATAATATATGATTTGCAAGTATTTCCCATTGCATAGATTGCCTTTTTTAAATTATATCTTTTTCTGTGCAAAAGCTTTTTAGTTTGATACAGTTCTACTTAATGGTTTTTGTTTTTACTTCTTGGGCTTTTGATGTCATACCCAATAAGAAATCATTGCCCAAACAAATGTCAAAGAGCTTCTTCCATCTTTTTCTATAGGAGTTTTATGTTATCAGGCCTTGAATTCTTTAATCCATTTTGTGTTAATTTTTATGAGTGGTATAAGATAGGGGCCTGATTTCATTTTTCTACATGTGGTTATCCAATTTCACCAACACCATTTGTTGAAGAAAGTGTCCTTCCATCATTGAGTATCAAAATATGTTAAAGAACTCACACAATTCAACAACAACAACAAAATCTGATTTAAAAATGGAGAGAGGAGGGGTGCCTGGGTGGCTCAGTTGGTTAAGCGTCCAACTCTTGATTTCATCTCAGGTCATGATCTCATGGTACCGGAGACTGAGATCAGCATGGGCTCCATGCTGACAGTGTAGAGCCTGCTTGAGACTCTCTCTCCCTCTCTCTCTGCCCCTCTCCCACCCACACACTCTCTCTAAAAATAAATAAACATTTTTAAGAGATAGAGTAACTAAGATGCATTTTTCCAAAGAAGACATCCAAATGGTCAACAGGTATATGAAAAGATGATCAGCATGGCTAATCATCAGGGAAAAGCAAATCAAAACTGCAATGAGGTATCCTCTGACACCTGTTAAAATGGCTATTACCAAGAAAACAAGAGAAAAGTGTCCTTGAGGTGTGGTGATAAGGGAACACTTGTACACTGTTGGTGGGAACGTAAATTGGTTCAGCCACTGTGGAAAACAGTATGGAGGTTCCTCAAAAATTGAAAAATGTAACTACCGTATTTCCAATAATCCCACTTCTGGGTACCTATCAAAAGGAAATGAAAATAAGATATTGAAAAGGTATCTGCATTTCCATGCTTACTATACTATTATTCACAATAACCAAAATATGGAACTTAAGTGTCCATAAATAAATGGCATACACACACACACACACACACACACACACACATATATATATATATATATATATATATATACACACACACACATGTACATACATACACCCACACACCACAATGGAATATTATTCAGCCATGACAAGAAGGAAACCCTGCCAGTTAAGACAACATGGTGGACTGTAAGGGCATTGCACTGAGATAAGTCAGAGTAAGACAAAAATTGTATAATATTAGTTACTATGTGAATCATATAAAAGCTAAACTTGTTAAAAAACAGAGAGTAGAATGGTGTTTACCAGAGGCTAGGAAGTGGGGAAATTAGAGGTTTAAGGGTACAAACTTGGAAATAGTAGATGAAAAAGTCTTGGAGATGTAATGCACAGCATAATGATGATAAATAATAATAGTGTACTATAAATATCAAAGTTTCTCAAAGACTAGATCTGAAGTGTTCCCACCACAAAAAAGAAATGATAATTACATGACATGACAAAGGTGTTATTTAATACTATGGTGGTACTCATACTGTAAAATGTATCAAATCAACATGTGTACCTTAAACTTACAGAATTTTATATGTCAATTACATCACAATAAAAATAAATTATTGAATTGCCATTAGTGGAGATGAGCAGGGCTATCAATGGAAGAAAATTTTAGGGGAAGTTTCATTTGGGTCGTGTTGAGCTTGAAATGTGCAGTAGACAACCAAGTGAAGATATTAATTAGGCAACTAGGTATATAAATATGAGGTAGAAGGGTAAGGTCTCATGTAGAAATCTGCTCTGGGGAGGTAAAAGCAATGTGTTTAAAGACAGAAGATTAGCTGAAATCATCAAGAGATTGATGAAGAGAGAAGAGGTCTTAGGACACATGAAATTGAGTGCACATAAAGTCTATGGATGGTAGGAATTCTAATACTTAAGTGTCTAGCATTTAAAAAAGGGAAATGGTGTGGCAAGTAAAGCTTGAAATGGGGAAATTAACGACATGGGAGGAAAGTTAGGAGAGGAACAGAAGCCAAGGGAGAAATTAAAAAGTTGATTTACTTCTAATAATTCAAGGAAAGGGCTGATTGTTCTTTGGCCACAGTCCAAGATATGTAAAATAATCTCTAGAGCTGGTTTTAAATCCATCTCAACTGGTCAGTAATGACTTGCATGGCAACAACTGTCTTTGGTAACCATACATTTAAGTCAGCCAGTCAGCAACAGCTCCTTCCAATAACCAATTTTTCAAAGCCGAAGTTTAAGCTATCCCCCAATACTCCCACTTCTGAAAGTATGTCTGTGTTTGTACTCCATAGCTCCCCAGACTGTACTGATGGTTAAAGACTGCTTTCCAAGTACAGTTTTCCCTTACTTAACTCACAACACATTGGCATTCAGCCCTGTTTCAGATAAAGAGCAATGGTCTCTTCCTTTGAAAATGTTTCAAAAAGGAGACAGTGATCAGAAGTGTTCAACACGACTGAAAAGTTACAAGGGATAAGGACTAACAGAGATCACTGGATTTATCAGAATGAAGATGATTGGTTAACTTTGCAAAGTCCTTTGGGTTCAGTGCTGAGTCAGAGTTTAGTAGCTTAAGTAGTGAGTGCAAGTTGATGACAATGGAGACAGTGAAGAGAGAACATTTTTTTAATAAACTTTTTATTTTAGAGTGGTTTTAGATTTACAGCAAAATTGCAAGATAGCACAGAGTTCCCATGCACTCCACACCGACTTTCTCTGATTGTTAACATTTTACTTTAGAGAGTACTGTTATCAGATATTTCACTCTAAACAAAGAGACAATGGGCAACTAAACTCCAGGGGAAACTGAGGTTAAAGGGTTTTACTGTTGGAATCAATCATTGGTTCCTTACACTGGTTTTATTTATCTGTCTGTTGGTTTAAGATGGGACAGACCTGATGTGTGACTAGAGCAATTCTGAAGACAGAAAGGAGAATAGCTTTGAGATGTGACTTCTTAGTTTATAACGGACATTATTGATGCTTTAGACAAAACTGTTAAGTTATTTGATTTAATGCACACTACACTGTCAAGAATATTCTAGGGAAGCTCTAGTGTGACTTTCCTATTCTAAAAAAATGGACATTGGCTTTATAGCTGAAGTTATTACTACCAGCTCCCATCCACTATGACTCTGATGGTACTTCTGTGTACCAGGCTGTACACAGAAATTCACTTCAAATCTTTAATCCCACATCTAAATGCTATATACCGACTGACAAGCTCCTGTGGCTCCACAAGTTCTGTGACAGGACTTGAAGATGGGGGACGTCACATCTCTGATGACATCACTTCCGCTCATTTTACTACAGCACATTAGGAAGGGACATGAGTGAAACTGAGTATTTATTGTCAACCTGAATCGTGACTAGAACATTTTGGCTCCTTCCAGTGATGGGGAATGCATCATTCGGTAATATTTGTGATTGCAAGTACATGAAATGAATTAATGTGTTAAAGAATGCAACTTAAATCAATATAAAGTTTTGTGGAATTTCCCCAAAGAGATGTAAGAGTCAGAAAGTAAAGATCTTAAGAAAAGATGTACCTGGGACAAGAAATAAAAATACACCAAGGTGCATCAGAAAAAGTTCATACAAATCTAGGAGGGCAGTTCATCGGCCAAGCTTTCAAGAGCAGTTGTCAAGGAAAAAGGCAGAGTGCAAAGCAAAAGAACTTCCTCTTGCTTCCTGCTTTACTCCATTTCTTTCACATCAGGGAGCTGAGAGCATTCTTTCCTTCAAACTTATGGTCTTAGTGCAGAATTTCATGTTCTTTCTCTAAAACCAGAGCTTATACACAACAAAGCCAGGTTTCCCCAAATCTAAGAACTATGGTGTTAGAAAAGTCACACTTAGGTAGATCAGGAGACCTCGCATTATTGTAACAGCTTGTAAGGTACATGAAATTGGGGCCAAGCTGCCTGGCAATGTCCTCTTATTTACAGCTTCACTGTGCTTCTTTACTCAGACCCTGTTCCCCACGTCTTGCCTCTTCTCTCACTTACTACCTTGTACCTGTATTACTGAATGCTGACGGTCTGACTTGGGTCTGCTCCAGTCCCTCATTTAGAGGTAATTTGCTCGGGCACTAAATGCCTGCTGAAATTGCAAGAAAATGTGGAGGCTAAATGTCCCCCCACAGATGGGGGGAAAGATGCCACCCATGGCTATAGAGTGGTTCTGCAAACCCTCTTAGTTGGAAGGAGAGTACCTGGATATCACAGTAATGTGAGAACCACAAACACTTGAGTTAGATGTCACTGCTTTTGTCTTTCACTAACGGAACAAGCTAAATTTAGAGCTTAGCATGTGTACCGCAGAAAAGGCTTTTGTCAACAAATGGCTTTAAAAAAAAAATAAAAATAAAACCATGCATGAGTGTTGCATAGCATGCTGCCAAGCCTGCTCCATGTGATTCCACTTTAGGAGCATGAATCACTTTATCTGGAAGGAGGAACAAAAATCTCGGGACACACGTAAAATGGAAACATTATTCACTGGTGTTCATGCAGTTCCAAACACTAAAAGGACACCTGTACACTGGGGACATTTTTCAGATTGCAGTTTAATTCTCTTGCATGCTATTGTCTCTGCAATCTTGGGGAGTCCCATCACTGATCTGTCCTGTCAGGGCAGTGTGAGGCAAGAGAGACAGCCCTGGAGCAGGAGTCCACAGGACTTAGATGTTCCACTTAGCGAACACTTAGATCTATGCAAGGTACGTACTCATAGATCCTAAATACGGGATGAAACATGAGTCATGTAAGTTATTTTCACCTCCATTTTGTTGAAAAGGAAGCTTAGTCCCAGAGAGATTATAATTTGTTGAGAGCTACACGAGGAAGGAGTGACTGGAAAGAAAATAATCTCCGAATTTGTTTTCCTTTAAAAAAAAAATCTTTGTTTAATGTTTGTTTATTTTTCAGAGAGGGAGAGACTGAGAGAGACAGGGTGTGAGCAGGGGAGGGGCAGAGAGAGAGGGAGACACAGAATCCGAAGCAGGCTTCAGGCTCTGAGCTGTCAGCACAGAGCCTGACACGGGGCTTGAATCCATGAACCATGAGATCATGACCTGAGCCAAAGTTGGAGGCTTAAACGACTAAGCCACCCAGATGCTCCTTTTTTCTTTAAATTGGGAATAAGTCTGCCTTCAAAAAATGTCACGGAAAAGGGACATTATGATAATATCTGTGAAATATAAACGATTATGCAAAAATAAGTAGGTGTTATATGCAGAAATCTGAGTGGTTTGGAAAAGGGAAATGTCTGCACTAAGAAAAAGCATAGGGGTGCCTGAGTGGTTCAGGCATGGATCAGGTCATGATCTCATGTTTCATGGGTTCAAGCCCCGTGTCGGGCTCTGTGCTGACAGCTCAGAGCCTGGAGCCTGCTTCAGATTCTGCATCTCCCTCTCTCTCTCTCTCTCTCTCTCTCTCTCTCTCTCTCTCTCTCTGCCCCTTCCCTGCCCATGCTCTGTCTCTCTCTGTAAAAAATAAATAAACATAAAAAAAAAAGAAGACAAAGAAAAAGCACAAAACCTATCATTTATCCAGTTTCTCTGTCCCAGGCCCCACCCCAAACTACTCTGGCCTAGACACAGTTGCCTCTGTGAAGGTTAAAACCCCTTCTTAGGAGGCTTCCCACAACCAACGACTGGTCACTGTAGGGTATAAAGGCCTTACACTCACCCCCAATGTGTAGGAAAGTGAACAGCTATCCCAGCCATTTTCATCCATGGGATTAAAAATTTAATTGAGACCCGATCACAGCCTAAGCTTTCTTTCTGTCCCATCCTTCTTCCTCCCCTTCTGCTCCAGGAGGACTATTCTCAAGAGCATTTCCTAATAAATTTGCCATACACAAACTTCCATTCAAAGTGCACTTCCCGGGGGGCGCCTGGGTGGCGCAGTCGGTTAAGCGTCCGACTTCAGCCAGGTCACGATCTCGCGGTCCGTGAGTTCGAGCCCCGCGTCAGGCTCTGGGCTGATGGCTCGGAGCCTGGAGCCTGTTTCCGATTCTGTGTCTCCCTCTCTCTCTCTGCCCCTCCCCCGTTCATGCTCTGTCTCTCTCTGTCCCAAAAATAAATAAAAAAACGTTGAAAAAAAAAAAAAAATCAAAGTGCACTTCCCGGGGAACCTGACATGTGACACCAACATCTTTTTCCAAAGGCAATGAATATGTTTTATACACATTGCATTGGTCGAGGTGCATTTTTGTTGGGCGAATGAAACTAATTTTCCTCCCCTGCCATTACAGTTGGTTTCTCTAAAGGAGCTATGCACTCAGGTAAGGTGACTGAACAGGTAAGTAGGCAAGCACCCTCTGATAAATGTAGCCTGGAGAACATGGCTCACTCCAGAAGGTCAGTGGGACTTCCTGTGTCCCTCTCCCACCCAAGTCTAAGGTCACCAGGTCTGTGAAGCACACTGACGTCTGGATTACCAGGCTGGTCACAGGTTTCTAGGGCACCCCCAAATCCATTGCACTTTAACGCTGTGAAGGTAACCAGATGAAGCATGGCTTCTTGCCCCCTCTACCTATAAGGGCCATTTTACGAAAGAAGAAACTAAACTTAAAATTTTGAGTTAATCAAATAATACAAGGGCCTCCCCTTTTTATTAAATAGCAGAGGTAGAACATGACCAAGGCTCTAAAATTACTGGCGGGTAGTTCAGTAAACAGTCATGAGAAGACCCTTGCCTTTGGGGGCAGTGGCCTGAGGGAGATGCAAGAAAGTGATCCCTCGGGGCGCCTGGGTGGCGCAGTCGGTTAAGCGTCTGACTTCAGCCAGGTCACGATCTCGCGGTCTGTGAGTTCGAGCCCCGCGTCGGGCTCTGGGCTGATGGCTCGGAGCCTGGAGCCTGTTTCCGATTCTGTGTCTCCCTCTCTCTCTGCCCCTCCCCCGTTCATGCTCTGTCTCTCTCTGTCCCAAAAAAAAAAAAAAAAAAAAAAAAAAAAATCTTGAAAAAGAAAGTGATCCCTCAGGGCACAATGTGCAAGTGACATCATAGACTCACCTGTTGAGTGAGGAGAATTGGCTTTGAAAAAAAGGAGATTCTGGAGGATACAGGTATATCCTGGACTATTCAAAAAAAAAAAAGGATAATTGATATCTTAAAAAAATTAAAAAGTTCCACCTCTACCGCTATCCCACCCCCCTGATCTCCTAGGCACCAGAGCAGAAAAAGAATTAGAGAAACAGCAAAACGTATTCGAGAATTAAGAAAAGGGGCTCCTGTGTCTTGCTGAAGCAGAGGTGAAAGGTCTCAGAAATAGCGAAGTGAGCGGTGTCCCCAGAACTGAGTTCCTCTTTAAGCGGAGCTTGGGGTGGAAAGAGCTTGCCTTCTAGCTGCTACCAATTGCTCTCACAATTTAGCCACAACATTTATCCATGCATCTTCAGTGAGCTGTGCCGCATCAATATGCAGTCAAAAGCCCAGGACAAGGTCGGCTATGATAATAAATTGTGCTGCATAATGATGTTCCATGTCCATGCCCCCACTGACAGGACATCATATCACTGCTTTGTTAATCTGATTGCAAAGATTTTGTCAGGCTCTGCCAGGTGTGGAGAGCCGCTTCCTGAGCCCTGAGCCCTGATTAATCATATCCCAGGCTGTCAGGTCTGGATCCCAAGCAGAGGGGAGACATGAATCTCTTACTACAGGTTACAAACCAGAAGCCCAGCCTATTGTTGTTGTACAGCTAACACTGGCCCAGAGGCTCCAGATCTTTCAGTGTTTCAAGGAAATCCATATTGTCTGTAATCCACGGGTTGGACTCCACATGTTAGCCAAACAGAATGCACCTGTGTGTGGCGTTCAACCCACAGGTTACCTTTACCTTATATGTAGTGCTGACTGTTTATCAAGCGCTTTATTGTTGTTTATATCACTAGCGTCTTGGAAGGTAAGATAAATGCCATTCCTATCTTATGGATGAGGTAAACACAATTTACAGGAGTGAAGGGGCTTGCTGTAATCATATACCTGGGAAGTGGAAAGACCAAATGCTGATCAGAGTCTTCTATATTAAATACACTGTTTCTCTATTAAAGTCTTCTTTTCCCCAGTAACTGCTTCTGCTCTCTTCACCCCCGTCCCACTGATACCCTGCTCTGCTCAAGTTAGTGGCTTCAACCTCTTACATGGTGCTAGACTTACTGTTTGGCTTAACCTGCTTCGTTCTTGAAATCACAGATCTTCTGGGTTTTATCCTCTGGCCCTATTCACTACTGCTCAGGCCTAGCCTAGCTGATGCCCAACTGAAGCCATACAGTGCGACACATAGATCACTATATTACTCAGTATTTAAGTCAAGGCCAGTGGAATGCTGAAAAGCGAATTTGAATGTGGATTACACAGCACACACTTAGACTGGAATAGGAGCGCAAAATTTATACACACTTTGACTCCACATGTTTGTTTTCGTTTGCAGTTCTAATAAACAGCTAAGTTTTAACAAAAGTGAAAGCTCATCTACCATCTCTGACATGAGGAACGCTGAGTCCTGCCCCCTGAGAAGGACAGAATTTAAATGCCATCCCTATGGGAGAATCTTTACAGAGGTTTTCATGGGGTGCCTACAGCAACAGGAAGTAATGTCATTAGAAATTGTATGCGAAAACCAGAAATGATATGGAAGTGATCCATAATAATTTGTCACCTATGCTTTGAAAACTAGAAGCTAAAAACTTAAAACATTCTTAAAGCTTAGCCAGAGTAAGAGGTAGAGGTTTCCAATCAGCGGTGGTAATAACAAAAATATCTGCCATTTTCCTGAGCTCCTACATTGTGCCAGACCCTCTACGAATAACTCTGAAGATGCTGTTAACAATACGTACAAGTGCCCTTCACGTTAGGTTTTAGAATTCCAGCCTATGATACTTGATGGAATTATGATTTAGAAAGATCACACAATTAGCATGTAATGAATCCAGGATTTAAGCAAAGCCAAGTAAGAAGTACCACATATAGCACAGAGGCTCCAAGGATGGTAAAACTTACTATTTAAGCCATATGTGTTTAAAAAAAAAAAAAAAAATCAGGGGCGCCTGGGTGGCTCAGTCGGTTGGGTGTCCGACTTCGGCTCAGGTCACCATCTCGCGGTCCGTGAGTTCGAGTCCCGCATCGGGCTCTGAGCTGATGGCTTGGAGCCTGGAGCCTGTTTCCGATTCTATGTCTCCCTCTCTCTCTGCCCCTCCCCCGTTCATGCTCTGTCTCTCTCTGTCCCAAAAATAAATAAACGTTAAAAAAAAATTTTTTTTTTCTTAAAAATCAGACCATGCAAACATCATATAGACAGCCCAAGGCAAACACAGGTTTGAGATAAATACAGATATTTAAGGTAAAAACAAATAAAGTAAGGGTTGTGTTCCTGCCGAGCCATGCCCACCAAGCCAATCTATGGCTACCTTGAGAACCAAGAATCTCTCTCCATAGTCTCTATTTCCTCCATGCTTTTATATTTCTATATTCTTTCAGGTGAGAGATTAATTTTCTTCAGTTTTGTTCTATTTTTCATCTTTTCTTTTCTCTAATACATTCCTTTAACAACAACAACAACAACAACAACAACAACAACAACAACAACAATAATGTGTTGTTGGGATTTGTCCTCATTCTACCCAGGGGGTATAATGAACCCAAACAGGCAGAGCGGAGACAGCATCATCCCCAGAAGGAGAGCTGGTGGCCCAGAGGCACACAGACACTGGAAAGATAGAATGAGAGACAGTTGTGATTAACTGAAGCCTTCCCTTCTACAGTTTCATTCTCTCTCCTTCATTCATTCTCCTTACAAAATTCCAATTTCACTTATACACACACTCTAGAAATATCCAGCTAACTCCAAAATTGCTTAGATTCAGGAGTCCAGAGGACAGGGCAGAACTATGTCATCTTTCCCCTACTCTGTTTTGAAAGGGTCTCACTTTATGTTTTATTATGTATCCAGAAAATGTGCAGAGAAAGAAGCGGTTTCAGTAAATTGTAATTTATTCCTAAAAGACAATTCTGTCTTAAATCAAGGCAGTCTATAACTTTGAAAATCAAATGGAACACACATACCCACAGGAACCTAAGAGCAACAAAAATACAGATACTGAGCCCCAGGTTCCCCACTCCTCAGAAATGAGCAGTTTTAAGCACAAGGTGGGGTCAGCATTTTTTGTCAGGGTGGCTCTGCCTTATACCAATAGATATAGAAAGAATATGTGGCTTTACTTCAGAAGTTTTCTTGGCCAGAGAATTATAGCTTCCTTCACTTTTTGTATTTGCTGAGTCCTCAGGAAGGGCAGCTGAAGCAAAACAAAACAAAACAAAACAACACAAAACAACAATGCCAGGTGTTCTGGAAAAAATTCTTTCAAGGATTCTGATGTTGTCATTTTACCTTGGGAGGGAATACAAGGGATGTAATATCTTCACTGTTTATCAATAGAAATGAAACATCCTAATATCTGCTCCTCTCCTAGAGATGACAATGAGAGGTTCAAACAGAAACTGACACATGTCCCCACTAGTAGTAACTTTTGTCATGAGTACTTCCATCCGTGGCTTCTTTAAATGACTCACAGAAAATGGACAACTCTGTTGTGAAGTCCGTGGTTAATAAAATGAAACATATAATGTTTATTTCATCTATTCCTTTATTACACAAATATTGGTGGGGGCAATCAATATGTGATTAGCACTGTGCTACATATTGGGATTCAAGTGATAATGATAACATGAATAATGACAACTCACATTTATTAAATGCTTACCAGCATTTGGAATGCCAGGAACTATGTCTGAAATTCACATACACTTTCTCATTAAATTGTCTCTGAAAAAAGTCATGAGATGCAGATATAATAATTATAGCTTAGAATGGGTAAGCATCTTGCCAAAAGGTCTCAAAGGTGGAAAACAAAGGAACCAGGATTCAAATCCTAGTGGATAGACTCTAGAAAACAGGACTGATCACTTTATGATCTCATCTAGAAGTTTTCAAGAGGACTGGCCTACCAGGGAAGATTTTGAATACTGTATTTTGTTAAAGAGGAGGACTTGACTGGGCAGTCATCTTTAACCTAAACATACTAGTAAAGGTGATCACATACTAACTCAATTTCTTTTTAGTTTTATTACAAATATCAGAAGTTGGGATCATTTGCTCACCAGGAATACTCAGTTGGATAGCTGGTTATAGAAAAGATAAGTTACAGGTTCAAAGAATATCTGATTTGGAGCCGACTTAGAGATCTTCATGTCACTAGTATTCAAAGTATTGTTTTTAGTATAGAACAAATATATTTATTTAAATTTAATATAGCATAAAAATGTATTTAAAATAAAAATTTGTAACCACACATTAAACAAAAAAATTACAATGAAATAATTTTTAACTATAAAAAGGAATGAAGTACAAATATGTGTTACAACATGTGGAAACGTAAAACTAAGTGAAAGAAAAGTCACAAAAGACCAAATACTATGTGATTCCATTCATATGAAATTTCCATAAAAGAAAACTCTGTAGAGATACCAAGTAGATTAGTGGTTGCCTAAAACTGAGGTGACAAATTTATGTTAGGGTATAAGGTACACAGGGTTTCTTTT
This sequence comes from Neofelis nebulosa, assembly GCF_028018385.1. NCBI lineage: Eukaryota > Metazoa > Chordata > Mammalia > Carnivora > Felidae > Neofelis > Neofelis nebulosa. Next base: position 21,291,057 of record NC_080786.1, read on the forward strand.
GAGATGAAAAAAATACTCTAAATTTTACTGTGGTAATAGTTGCATATATCTGTGAATATTCTAAAATCTATGGAATTGTTTGCTTTAAATAATTGGGTGACTTGTATTGTATCTAGACAGTATCTCAATAAAGCTATTTTTTTTAAAAGAGCAGAAGTAGAAGCACAGAGCCCCACCCGACCACCCCCTTCTTCAATAAGACTCCTGAGTCAAACCTATAGAACTTTAAGTTAAAAAACAAAAACAAAAGTCAAACAAACAAGCAAACAAACTCGCAACAATATCTTAAGCCATTTTATGAATGACAAAACAGAAGCTACTTCTAAAAATTTGTGAGCTAGAGCGGGATGGAAACTTTATTCTCTTCCTTATTCACTCTAGACCCAAAGAAGATTATTGATGGGTTAGTCAAGTCAAAAAAGCAATTAACAGTAAACCATGTTGCTAAGGTTTGGAGCTTTCCCATTGATGATGGAAGGGATTATAGTCTGGAGCCAACACAGAGTGTCGTCTTTATCCACTCTTCCCTCCAGTCATTTGAACAGGAAAACAGGCTTAGTATTGTTTCTACCTAGGAGATAACTCTCTTCTAGAAAGACCTAAAACAGGTCAATTTAACTCAAAAACCTAAGGAAAAGTATCCTTTCTCCTCCTTTTCTTGGCTGGTGTTTCATGGAATTGTTTTCCTTGCCTTTAAAGTGGTATGATATCATGTTAGCTCCGTCTCCCCTCTCAAAGACTTTTAAGATGGGCTATTTTAACCTCTTTTAGTAGCCTGTTTCAGTGTTACAGGTAAGACCACTAAGACAGTCTTTATAACGGTTAGTCAAAATCATCCCTACAGTGCTGAGGCCAAGCTCCTCTCTTTTCGTCACCTCCAGAAACACAGAAGTGAATCTTGTCTTCCCTAAGAGATCTTTATTTTCTATACTTCATGTTAGAATGAAAGTGAAAAATAGAATCTTGCTAGCAGGCCATGATGCTTCCAACCTCCAATTTAATTCTGACAAAAACATAAGTAAAAATAGAAACTCTTGGTACACTGAAAAATAAAAAATACTACACAACCTAATGTCAGAATCTTGGCTGCATTACCATTAATTTAACCTTAATTAATCACTGGAGTATTAGCAGGGTTGCTTCATGTCAAATCAGGGCTTCATCTCTTGTTACAATTATTGTTTTATAAAGGAGGGCCGATAATGAGATACTTTTTGCTTTCATTACTGTCCACACCTGAGCCAAGTCGACATCAGTAAGAATATTAGGTAGTTGTTTGTCATCTCAGGGGTGATGATTTTGGAAAGAGAAAAATCTACTTTCAGGTGTAGGAAGTTATTGAACCTACAGAGAACTGTGTATGTGCAGTTCTTCCAGCTGGAAGAAGGGGGTTATATATTCTCTCAAGCAGCTGATTGCCACAAAACAAGTTGAGCTCTTGGATCCTACTCAGAACATTCTATCCATTGTCGACATTCTGCAACGTGTATTTAAGCCTTCTGCCCATTTTTAAATTGGGCTTTTTGGGGAGACTGATGTCTGCAAATGGTGGTATAAGAATTTTTCATGGCCATTCCCTCTCAAATTCATCAATTTGGACAATTATCTGTGCCTGAAAATACCACTAAAAGGGCTAAGAATTCAAGATGAGAAATTAGAGCACCTAAATGAAGCACAGAAATAAGAAAAGACACACAGAGGAGGGTAGGAAAAATGGAGTTACATTACCCCCAACACACCTCCACCAACTCTGAGCAGCTCAACATGTAGCGATACTCTCCCTGTGGGAGAAAGAGAGTGAAGTGAGCACCTAAGTTTATCATGAAACCCTCCCCCCCCACCATGGATTCTCTATCATCAGGTCAACTTCTGCGGTTCTAGTAGCTCCCGGTGGACTTAGACCTCTGGCTTACCCAGCCATCTGCTGGCTCCATTGGTCCCAAGTGGCTTCTTCTATGATACCAGGTTCCTAGCAGGTCCCCATGAACTCAGGCCCTTGGCCTACACTGGGATCATTCGTGGGTGGTTCCTGGGGCAATGAGCAACAAGCTCAAAATCAGACCCTCTGAACCTAGGCTCCCAACCAGGCCAACTACCATGGATGTAGGCCTTTGAGCAACTCCAGCAAATTGTTATCCGTTTAAAATAAACTGCTATACCTATGGGATATTTTATGTAGGAGTCATGGTAACTACAAAATAAAAATCTAAAATAGATACACAGAATATAAAGAGAAAGGAATCAAATAATACCACTACAGAAAATGATCAGGGGCACCTGGGTGGCTTGGTTGGTTGAGCATCCCACTTCGGCTCAGGTCATGATCTTGTGGTTCATGAGTTTGAGCCTCGCATCAGACTTGCTGCTGTCTGCCTGCCAGCACAGAGGCTGCTTTGGATCCTCTGCCCCCTCTCTCTGTCCTTCCCTTGCTTGCACTCTTCCAAGAATAAATAAGTATTTTAAAAAATGATCAATGCACAAAGAAAGACAGCAAAAGAGGAAGAAAGTAACAATGGAAACCACAAAATAACCAGAAAATAATTAAGAAGATGGCATTACTAAGTTCTTACTTATCAATAATTACTTAAAATTTCAATGGAATAATCTGCTATCAAAAGCACAGAGTGGCTGGATGGATTAAACAACAAAGTTCAATCATATGCTCTCTACAAAAGACTCACTTCAACTGTAAGGACACACACAAAATGAAAGTATAGGGATGGCAAAAAAATATTCTGTGCAAATGGAAACTAAAATAACGCAGGGGTAGCTATGCTCAGACAAAATAGAAGAAAAAAACCTGTAACAAGAAACAAATAAGGTCATTATATAATGATAATTGGGTCAATTCATCAAGAACCTATATTAATTATAAATAAATATACACTGATTATTGGAACACCTAAAAATATCAAGCTAATACCCAAAGATCTGAAGGTAAAAATAGATAAGAGCAATAGTAGGGGAGCTTTCAATATCCCATTTCCAAAAATGCATACATTACCCCGCCAAAAGAACAATAAACACACATTGGACTTGAAGTATACTTTATGCAAAATACTAGTAGACAAATATAGAACATTTCATCCCCAAAGCATCGGAATACAATTTTTCTCAAGTGGACATGAAATGTTCTCCAGGATAGATCATATGTTAGGTCATAAATTAATCTGAACACAGATTCATCATACCAAGTATTATTTTGTTTTCTAACCACAGTGGTATGAACTAGAAAATAATAACAGGAGAAAAAAACCCAGAAAATTCACAAATAGATGGTTAAAAAATATGCTACTGAATAAGCAATAGGTTAAAAAAGAGATCAAAATGAAAATTACCAAAAAAATCCAGAGACAAACAAACATGAAAACAAAGCACACCAAAACTTACAGGATGCAGCAAAAGCAGTTCTAAGAGGGAATTTTATAATGATAAGTTCCTGCATTAAGAAAAAAATGAAGATCCCAATTAAACAACCTAACTTTAAACCTGAAGTAACTAAGCCCAAAGTTAGCGGAAGGAAGGAAATAACAAAGAGCAGAAATAGATCAAACAGAGACCAGGAAAGCAATAGAAGAGACCAGTGAAACTAAGGGCTGGTTTTATGAAAAGATAAATGACAAAACTTTAGCTAGACTAAGATAAAAAGAGAGAAGACTCAAAATCAGAAAGAGGAGATATTAAAATTGACACTATGCAAAAACATATGATGAGACTACTATAAATAATTATAAGCCAACAAATTGAATAACATAGAAGAAAATGGATAAAGTCCTAAAAGCATACCACCTACCAAGACTGAATCATGAAAAAAATAGAAAATTCGATCAAACTAGTCACTAGTAAGGAGATTGAATTAGTAATCAAAAACTTTGCAGAAAAAAAAAAATCCCAGAAGCAGATGGCTTTACTGGTGAATTCTGCCAAATATTTAAAGAAGAATTAACAGCAATCCTGCTGAAACTAAAGCTTGAGGAAGGGGAATTGAAAAAATTGAACAGGAAGAAATACTCCCAAACACATTTTATGAGACCAACATTATCCTGATGTCAAATCCAGAGAAGGACACTACAAGAAAACTAAAGGCCATTATCTCTGATGATTATAGATGTAAATTTTCTCAACAAAATACTAGCAAGCCAAACTCAATAGAACATTAAAAGAATCACACCATGATCAAGTGGGATTTTCCCTGGGTTACAAGAATGGTTCCCCTTATGCAACCATTAAATGTGATTAAATTTAACACCACCTTAATAGATTGGAAGATAAAAATTATATGTTCATCTCAATAGATGCAGAAAAAGTCGTTTGACGAAATTCAACATCCTTTCATTGTAAAACCTCTGAGCAATTTGGATGTAGAAGAAGCACATTTAAACATAGAACGCCCATGCATAAGAGATCCACAGCTAGCATCACAACCAATGGTGAAAGGTTGCAAGCTTTTCCTGTAATATCAGGAACAAGACAAGGATGCCCCTTTTACCACTTTTATTCAGTGTAGCGCTGGAAGTCCTAGCTGGAATAGTCAGGCAAGCTAAAGAAAGAAAAGGCATCCAAATTGTAAAGAAAGAAGTAAAATTGTCTGTTTTCAGTAGATGCTATCTTTTATGTAGAATATCCCCCCCACACACAAAAAAATGTTGGAAGTAATAAATGATTTCAACAAAATTACAGGATATAAAAATCAATATAAACTCATACTATATGGTCAACAAATACTTGACAAGGGTCAATTTGAAGATAGTCTCTTCAAATAGATGGTGGTGAGACAACTAGATACTCACATGCAAAAAAAAAAAAAGAAATTAGATCTCTACCTTACTACTCAGACAACTCAAAATGAATGAAATATTTAAATAAGTACCCCAGATTTTAACAATACTGGATGAAAACATAGGTTAAAAAAAACCTCCCTGACATTGGTCTTGGCAACTATTATTTGGGTATGACCAAAAGCATAAGCAACAATGGTAAAACCAAACAGGAAGGACTACATCAAATTACAAAGCTTCAGCAAAGCAAAAGAAACAATCAGCAAAATGAAAAGACAACCCATGGGATGTAGGAAATACTGGCAAGGCATGTATCTGACAAATATTTAATATCAAAAATATGTAAGGAATTCATACAACTCAATAGCAAAAAAAACAACCTGATTAAAAAAATGCTCAGACGACTTGAATAACATTTTCCCAAGACACCTAAATGCTCAACCAGCACATGAAATATATCCAAAGTAAATGAAGTCACTATCTTCAGAAGCAGAAAAGGTATCTGCTCTCCCATGTTCATTGCTGCATTATTCACAACAGCCAAGACATGGAAACCATCTACATGTCCACTGAAGGATGAATGGATAAAGAAAATGTGGCATAAAATACACAGAAGAATATTATTCAAATATTAACAAAGAAGGAAATTCTGCCTTTTGCAGCAACATGGATGGACCTTAAGGGCATTATGCTAAGTGAAATAGGTCATAAATATATATATTTCTACATATATGCAAACTCTAAAAAGGTTGAACTCATAGACAAATAGTAAAATAGTTGATTGTTAAGGGTAGAGGATGGGGCAAATAGGGAGATGTTGGTCAAAGGGTATAGACTTCCCGGTACAAGATGAATAAGTTCTGAACATCTAATGTACAACATAGTGACTGTAATTAATAATAAGTAATTATATACTTGAAAGTTGTTAAGAGAGATCTTACATGCTGTTACCACAAAACAATTGTAATTATGTGAAGGGATGAAGGTGTTAACTAACTTTATTGTGGTAATCATTTTGTAACATGTACATGTATCAAATTATCACATTATATACCTTAAACTTACATGTCATATGCCAACAGTATCTCAAGAAAGCTCAAAAAATAAATATATAAATACAGGGGTTTTTTTCTTATTGATTTATACAAGTTCTTAAATCTGTAGCTGTTATGTACTTGCCTGATCTATACTTTCTCATTATTTTACTTTTAACCATTGTGTGTGTTTATTTCATTTATGTCCCCTTTTTAAAGCATAAAACTTGAATTTTTTGTCTTACCTTAATATACAATCTACCAGCAATTCCTGTAAATTCTCCTTCATGAATATTCCTTGAGTCCATCCCACTGTCTCCATATTCGGTGCTACAATACTTGCCCACTTTACTGTCTTGTGTCACTTGTACTACTAGGTACGAATAGATCTTTCTTATCCAAATATGCTCTCCTTCAATCCAATCTGCATTTCCAAGCACATCTGAGAGTTTTTAAATGTAAATCTGATCATGTCTCTCCTGAATTTAAGAACTCTTTAATTATTGCTCTCTAACATAATCTCCAAATCCCAGCATGGATTACAAGGCCCTTCATGAACTTAACTATGCTAATCTCAGCATCCTTGTCCTATATTACTCTTTCCATGGGTCTCTATGCTTCAGCCATACTTTAGTTCTGTTCAAATATGCCATGCTTCTTCTTACCTGTGAGATTTCACACATGCTCTTTCCTGCATCTCTGATACTTTTATCTAACATATGTTAATCCTTTGCACCCTAATTTAAAATTCATTTATTTAATGAAACCTCAACTGCTCCCATCCATCAAAACCCATATTTCAGATAAAGTTAGCTATATATAATAAGCTCCAAAAATTTGCCAATGAGTTCTGCTTTTAATACTTTTATTTTGGTGCTGTATAAAATGTATAAATTACATATATATTATTTTATTTATAAAAATACATAAAAATGTATATATTTTATATATTTATAAAATATATACACAAATAACAAATAATGCATTGCCACATTTTCAATATTAAAAAGTAAACCAAAAACAAGTACACAGAGTAAAAATGAAAAAATTTTTTCACATAATTGCTCTGTTTGTCTTTCCCCAAATCTCATTTCTTGTCCCAGAGATAATCATTGTTATTGGTTGGGTGTATAGCTTTATGGGCCTTCATTTATATTTATTTAAACATAGAAAATTTTGTTTTTTATTTCATTTTCATAAAAAACATATTGTACCTATTATTTACTGATTTTTCTCACTGGATAATATGTCTTGGAAACCCCATTTTTAAATTAAATGTATCATCATTTATTTACATGTTCACCTATTGAAAAACATTTGAATGATTAGAAACAATGCTTTAGTAAGTTCTTTTTTTTTTTTTAATTTTTTTTTCAACGTTTTTAATTTATTTTTGGGACAGAGAGAGACAGAGCACGAACGGGGAAGGGGCAGAGAGAGAGGGAGACACACAGAATTGGAAACAGGCTCCAGGCTCCGAGCCATCAGCCCAGAGCCTGACGCGGGGCTCGAACTCACAGACCGCGAGATCGTGACCTGGCTGAAGTCGGACGCTTAACCGAATGCGCCACCCAGGCGCCCCTTTAGTAAGTTCTTCTACACAAATGTCATTTTGCTAAAGTATTAACATTTCTATAAAATATATGTCTTAGAAATAGCATTGCTAGGCTACAGGATATGTACTTTCTGTTGCTGTTTAATTTTTTTCAAAATATTCTTAGATATTCTTACACTTTTCCTCTTCCACTGAACTTTAGAATCAATTTGTCAGTTCTATTATGAAACTGTGCACACAAAAGAATTTATTAAAAATGATATGCCAGAAGAATGACATCGAAAGGCATTTAGAATATATATTATTACATTTTAAAAAGAAGGTAACAAAACTTTTTAAAGTATGGTCCCATTGGGAGAGAAATAAATCTATGTATCTAGACAGTCCAGAAAAGAAATACACTAAAACATTATTAGTGATTATCACTGGTTGATAGGAACTCTGATTTTTACTTCCTTGTATTTTTAACCGACTCTTACATTTTACATAATGAATACTGTGACTTATATAATATAAAAAGTTATTTCTTCTCAGAACATAAAATGGAAGTCTCTTAACATGCGTATCTTTACAAGAAGCAATGTATCTGAAAAACTCTTCAATTGAAGCAAAGAAATTAGTTTAAGTACAGTCTATTTGCTTCCAGAAAGAAGAGTGGATGTGGGCTGCCTAATTTTATCATCCAATTTTCATGTAAATAAAATCCCTTCCTCATTGCCTGAAGATATTATGTTGGGTGGCAGTAAACAAGAAAAGATGAAGTGGGAATTCAATAAAAAAATTTTTATTTCAGCAGAAAACCCTAATATTGTAGTACACATAAATGTGCTGGCTGGTCTCACTTTAAATTTAGGACCACAAACCTCAAATAGGCCCTAAGGGCTGCCTGGCAATCCTCCTCCATTTCCCCACCCAATTTTCTCTCCTTTCTTTTGAGCTCTTGCTACTTATTTCACAGAGGGAAAAAAAATGCAATCAGGAAATAGCTGCCATATTTTCATGCTTTTTCCAAGTTTACCGATTTGCCTCTATTGACATGTATTTTACCTTCCTTTTGTTAGAACAGATTGTCTATAATCCTAAAGTCAGTCCATTCACCTGTGTCCTAAAGCCTACACATTAGTCTTTATCCAGCACTTGTACATTTTCTTCTGTCTCCATTGCGTGAATACAAAGAGAATGAACAACCTCTAAATAGGCATATTTTTAGTTATATTTAGATTTTATTCTACATCATTTTATTCTGAGTGTTCACGGTGACAACAGAAAACAGAACCAACACTTGTCCTCTTAGGAGCAATGAATTAACAAGGGTAAACATATAAAGAAGCAACACCTTCATTCTTCCAATCCTTGCATCTTGTCTGTTAACAAGACCTCTACGTCAAGCATTCCACTGTCTTATCTCTTACATTTCCAACTCACTTTTTCCAGTAACATAAATCCAATGAATTTTAAACTCACCAGAATCTTTAATACATGTGCCCTATTAAGTCTGTACTGCCTATCACTCCTGTCAATCCCTTGTCCCCTTGACTGACAGCCCTTATTTATTTATTCATTCATTCATTTATTCTCAAGTTAGTTAACATACAGTGTAGTCTTGGTTTCAGGAATAGAATCAAGTGATTCATCACTTATATAAAACACCCAGTGCTCATCCCAACAAGTGCCCGTCTTAATGACCATTACCCATTTCCCCCACTCCCATCAACCCCCAGTTTGTTCTCTGTATTTAAGAGTTTTATGGTTTGCTCCCTTCTCTGTTTTTATCTTTTCCCATCCTTCCCCTATGATCATCTGTTAAGTTTCTCAAATTCCTCATATGCGTGAAATCACGCATGTGTGTGTATGTGTATATATGTGTGTGTGTGTATATATATATATTATATATATATATAATATATATATATGTGTGTGTATATATGCGTGTATATATACACATATATAAATCCATATCCCAGATTTTCTTAATCCATTCAGCAGTTGATGGACATTTGGACTCTTTCCATAATTTAGCTATTGTTGATAGTGCTGCTATAAACATTGGGGTTCACATGCCCTTCAAATCAGCACAACCCCTCTTAATTACATTATTTCCAACAGCATTCAAACATGATGTATTATCTCCTACTTTAAAAAATAAGTTATTTATTCATCACCATCAAATTACTGCTCCATTTCTCTAATCCTTTCTTTAGGATACCTCAAAAGAAAATTTTTTTGTGTCTTTTTCTAATATCTGTCCTCAAATTCTCTCTTGAATATTCTCTGAGAACGTTTTCATTCCTACTTCTCTACTAAAGCTGCCATTTTGTTCAAGTCACCAAGGACAAGGACCTCATTACCAAAGTCTATATTATCAAATTCAACAGTGAATTGTCAGTCCTTTTTGAATCCAGTTTCTTAACAGCAGTTGACAAAGGAAATCAGGCCCACTTTTAAATGGCGCACCTGTCCCTTGCGATCACATACTCACCTGGCTTTTCCTCCTTCTCAGTTTACTATATGGATCTTCCTTTACTTCTGAACATCTAAGTATTACAGTGCTCCAGAGCTCAATCTCTAGGATTGAAAATACCATCTACACACTAATTTCTTCAAAAATGGGTGTAGTCTCAACTTCTCCTTTGAAATACACACTCACAAATCCCAATGCCTACTGAATAGCTTCCCTCAGGCAAATAAACATCTCAAATAATCATTTGTTCAAAACTGAAAACCTTGCATCCTTCCCCAATTTTTCCTCATCTGTGTTCTCTAGCTCAGTAAATGAGGTACCTCGGCCAAAAAATTGGAATCATCCAACTCGTTGACCCTTCTTTTTTTTCACACTCTACCTATAGCTCACTAGGAAAAAAGTTGTCTTCACCTTCCAAATACAACCAGTCTCCAAACTTCATCCACCAATCCGCAATAACCACCCCATGATTTCTCACCTGAGCTACAGCAATGCCCTCTGAATTCTCTCTCCTCACAATCATACTCATTATGATCCATTCTCCATAAGTCATTGGAATGGCAATATAGAATATAAATTACAAGGGTGCCTGGGTGGCTCAGTGGGTTAAGCACTGGACTCTGTTTCAGCTCAGGTCCTCATCTCACGGTTTCGTGGGTTTAAGCCCCGCATCAGGTTCCATGCTGACAGGGCAGAGCCTGCTTGGGAATCTGCTTCCTTCTCTTTCTGCCCCTCCCCTACTCATGCAGTTTCTCTCAAAAATAAACTTAAAAAAAAAATAAAATAAAATATAAATTACAACATGGCAGTGCTCTGCCTCAAACCCTCCAGTGCATTCTCTTTTCACTTAGAATAAAATTCAAAGTTCTTACCCTGGCCTCTGAGCCTCATCAGTTTTCTGTGCAATCTCATGTTCTGACACTACCCCTTACTTAGCACGTTCCATTCACACTAGCCTACTTGCTATTCCATAAACACACCAACCATGTGGTATCTCAAGGTGTTGGGGCACAGTAAATCTTCCAGCTACTTTTTAGCCAGCATGACCTCTTAATTTTATTTAGGCTTCTTCTCAAATGTTACCTCTCCAGAAAGGACTTCCCTGACAATTGTATATATAAATAGCAAACTATCCTCCCCTAGAAACTTAAAAAGTAAAAAAAGCAAACTCCCTAAACACTGCCTATTCTTAATTCCCAAGTTGATTTTATGACTCCCCATTACATTTATTAATGCTAATTCTGTATTATACATTTACTTCTTTTTTGTATCTCACCAGACTGTGATGTTCATTAGAAGAGGAATTTTGGTTGGTGGCTATATTCCTAATGTCTAGACCAGTGCCTGGCAGGTAGTTGGCATTCAATAAATATTTGTTGGATAAGTGAATGAAATAAATCATGCTTCATGTGCCACCTACTTTCTTAATCAGCAGTACTTAAAAACCACTAACCTCATTGCTAGGGCATGCCTTGAAGCTTAGACATTTTACCCAAGAATTAGAAAGCCATGTTAACAAGGTGTATAGAATCATAAGGAGTTTTTAAATTTTTCTAATGTTTATTTATTTTTGAGAGAGACCAAGTGTGGGTGGGGGAGAGGCAGAGAGAGAGGGAGACACACAATCTGAAGCAGGCTCCAGGCTCTGAGCTGTCAGCACAGAGCCCGACCCAGGGCTCAAACTCACAAAACTGCGAGATCATGACCATGAGCCAGTCGGACGCTCAACCAACTGAGCTACCCAGGTGCCCCAAGGACATTTTTGATATAAAGACCAGAAGGATTGAGAAAATATATTAATGTATGAGAAATAAATGGCTTCTCAGGAGCCCACCCTGCTCAGTGCTTTTGGCTAGCAATATTAAATCCTCTAGTCTTTTCAGGAGAATGTCTTTCCCCCAAGGGTCCTAGTCCATTGGCAGGCTGTGGTTATAATTTTGTCTGAACAAAATCCCAGGACGTGGGATGCTGAATTCTATTCCCAGCTCTGCTAATTACTAACTGTGTGACTTTAGCCATGTGGCTCCACCTTCTCTGGGTTTCAGATTTCTCACCTGTAAAACTAAGGCAATTTTACTGACATTGCTTCCCAGGGATGTTATAAGGAACAGTTAATGATAATAATCATTAAAGAATTATTTCCATCTTCATTGGCTATTAATTTTAAGTTCCACTGTGTAGAACTCTATTAACTATTTAAGAAGCAGAGTGGATGTGTAACAAAAAATAATATATTAGACATCATTTTCTGCCTAAAGAAATACCTGTTAGAAAATATAAGAAGAAAGAAGTCGTATTATGCTGAAAACAATAACTGCTCTCTTTGTGGCCATCATTTCCTGTCATGTTTTCGCTTTACCCCAAACTTCACTCTCTCAGCTGTAAAATGATAGGATGCTATTGTGTCATCATTTCACAGAATTTCAGAGCCTTGAAGGACCCCACCAGTTCTCTGCCTCCATCTCAACACTTTCACTTTAGAGGTAAAGTAAGTGACAGCCAGAGAGATTTGAGAATTTTCCAGACTCACTAGGCTGGGTCTCTAATCTCTTGATCCCCAATTCACTGTGCTCATTGTTCCAAAGAAGAGCATGGCAACTAGATACTGTTGCAGGCAGCGTGAATGGCCAGCTAGAAGCCCAATAATTTAAGGCTATTAGCTTATAATTAGTTTTGGCCCTAAGGATGAATTCTAATGGAAGATGATAAATAAAAATTAACAATTTTTGAACTCTTTACGGTTTTCTATTGAAAAATTCTACCAGACTCTTTGTATCTACTATTTTTGGTTCACCTTCATGATAACCATATGAAGATATTATCATACTTATTTAATAAAGAGTAATGTTTTTATACTTATTTAATAACTGCATTTCTGGAAGTTTATATAACTTGCTTAAAACAATACATTCATTAAGTAATAAAGATTTGAATCCAGATTTATAGAGTTCCCAAATTCTTTTTTATTTACCACTACATAATATAGAGGAAAACGTTCCTCAGTGGAATCCTATGCACTATTAGCAAGGGCCAGCATATTTTTTTCTTAAAGAGACTAATGGTAAACATTTAGTTAGGTTATAGACTACTAGGTTGCATCTATTCAACTATGCAACTTAGCATGATAAGCAATATATAAATAAATGGGCATGGTTGTGTTCCAATTCAAAAAAGGTGGCTGGTCCTCAGCTAATTTGTCAACTCTTAGTCTAGAGCTTACCTTTGAGTTAGGGATTCTGACTGTATGGGAGCTGTATCACAACTAGCACTGTTACTTACAGATAACTGATAGCAATGTAAAATAATTCATGTTGAGAGACGTAAATTTTGTTTGTCAGAGGTTCAGTTCGCTTTCCCACTGTGCAAGAAGCCAGTTCTGCCTTCCATTTTTACACTCATTTCACTAAGCCTCATTTACACATATGTCTGTTCCTTTGATTCTCCTTTGAACCGGTTTGGCACATGCTGGTCCCCTTATTTTATTCATGAATTAAATAAAATCTTTAACACATGTTCAATTTATACCTAAGAGTCATTATACTTCTTTTTTTGAAAGTGATCCTTTAACAACAGTATAGTAAAATGTGTTAACGTACTCCCTCTACCACGTCCTATCTTGTAAAAAATGTGTCCATCTTTAAAACGACTTCATCTTTTTTTCTTCTTCTTTTTCTTAGCTTGAGGGAAAATGAGAACACAAATGTTTTGGGGCCCCTGCAGAGACTTAGAGAGATTCTCTGTGTCTGACACCCTCCACTGGCTGCAAGGTGCCATCATTTTCTTTTCTCCCACGCAACATGAAGGTTGCTTCACATCAATCATGTCAGTGCAAGTCATAACAGAGAACATCAACACAATTTACTTGTCTTTTACAATCCAAAGTTGATGGGAAGAAAGAAAGTTGCCAATGTGATAAAGTGGTCTCCACCACCGATTTGACAGAGGTATTCTCCATTTTATGCTTAGCTGGTGCACTGAAGACAAAGCACATTGCTTCCAGAAATAAATGTATTTCTTCACACTTACCATCCACCTCTCCCTCTCTCAGCTCCTTCCTGAGATGGATTGTTTAGTAATGGATTCACCAGAGCTAGCAAATGACAGCTATTTATTAGCAAGACTTAGAATCTCAGAGTTGGAAAGAAACCTTAAGGATCATCTCTTTCCTGACAACAACTAAAACAGCAATAGTAATATCACAACAGTAATACGAGCTGACATTTCTTCATCATTTGTGCCAGGTAATTTCAATTTTTTTGGTAAAATGTCTAGGGTCAAGCACCTGTTGTCTTGACATAATTATTAATGATCCCCTCTTCGATCTCAAAAGTAACTCTACTTGGAAGATAAATTATACGATTACCCATTTATGAATAGTATCTTATTTGATCTTTAAACAATTTTTGAAGTAAATATGATGATGAGAAACAAAAGTCTATCAAGCAAGTAGAAGTTCTGACACCATTAAGATAATGAAAACACAAACACAAAATGTGTGTTTCTCCCCCTTTTCAGAAGCTTACGCGGCAGCCTTGTCAAATTCATCATATTAGCCCTCATGCTTTGAAGAGTTTTGTTTTAGAGACATTTAGCCAACTGCAGAAAAACATGAAGTTGAGATTCAACCAACAGAAGATACACAAACATATGAACATGTGTGGGAAATGGGAAAATTTATTGGCCAGTAGGGGAAATTTTTCAAAATATCTGAAATAGCTGTAGCTTTTTGTGATGAAGCTAAAGGAAATACGCGTGGGGAAAGCCAAGTTCTCACTTTGAAAAACATTTCCCAGATGCATTTTCCTTTTTTCTTCCTGGGGTTTGTGATCAGATTATCCAGCTCTGAAGTAGCCAAAACATCCACTTGAGTATATTTATTTTTAAGAGCATTACATTGAATTCACTGTTTTTCATTTAAGAATGGGAGAATTGTGATTGCCAACTTTAGAACCCTCTTAAAAATAACAGCTTTGGAGTTCAGTGCAGCACGGAAGCGTTTAAACTTCACGTTCCATTTGCCTGTGGCAACATCTGACCTCTCTCCTCAAGCCTGCCATTTAAATTTCGACTTTATTCCCCTCACAGCCTTGGAAACAAATCAACAATTACTTTTAAACAGGAATCTTTATAGTTTAAATATCACAGGCTCTTATTTGGTTATAAAAACATTTTATCTTTAATTAAGTTTGTTTCAAAAATCCATGTTTTCAATCAAAGAGAAAATGTGCTGGGAAGTTCAAAAATGATTCACCATTGGAAAAGGTGATGTATTTTAGAATGTTTTCTACAGATTTTGTGGAACTTGGAATAATAACTTGTTCTATGTTAGGCGAGCTGTCTTACTCTGTTCAGCTTCTCTAACACAATACCATAGACTAGCTGACTTATAAACAACAGACATTTATGTTTCACGGTTCTGGAAGTCTCATCAAGTTGCTGGCAGATTTGGTATCTGATGAGGATCTGCTCCTGGTTCACAGATGGCTGTCCTCTCACTGTGTCCTCACAGAGTGAAAGGGAGACCTTTGGGCACTAATCCCATTCTTGAGGGCTCCCCCCACTACACTGAGGGTTAGGGCTTCAATGTATGAACTTGGGAAGGACACAAAGACCCAGTCTACTGCAGGAGCTATTTGCTTCTATGCATGCTAAATATCAGTGTCACCACTTTGCACAATCCAAGAGGCTCTTATTCTCACTGGATCTTATGCACTCTAGGGGATACAGTATAATGTTGCCTCTTGGGCTTAGCAACTCCATGTAACAACTTCGATGACATCGGCTATGATCAAAATTGCCAAGGTCATCAGATAAGAGGAACATGTGATAAAATTATTAAAGGGATTAACTGCAAGGAAGTGTGCATCTCCAAGTTAGAAGACAATGATTAAGTTCGTGGTTTATAAGTGGTATATAAGTGGAAATCCAATTTTCTATTTTTCTGGATCCCGAAGTTGAGCCAACTTGGCAATAAAGTATTTTTAACAGTACAAAACTGAGTAAAATTCTTGCTGTTAAAGAATCAAAGCACTTCTGAAACCTAAGGAAAAACATACCACTAGCTTTGTTTATAAACTTAATATATTACGGTATTAGCCTCTCCATTTTCTAGAATTTAATTATTTTCTTGCTCACTCCCCCACTTGTCCTAGTAAAACTGAGTTCGTATTCAATATACCCTACTTCATCATTTCAGTTTATTGCCAAATAAGTTAACTTTTCTTTTTAAATTCTTGGAGGTTCTAGGACAGAGGTCCTAAAATGACTGTATTTTATAGTCTAGTGACTGGTGTTGTCTATTAGAAACACCTGGCAGACTATCTGAAGTCTGGATGGGATGACTGCTCTAAAGCAGGTGTTTACCAGAACAGGGCAGTAAGTGGTATTGCAATTAGGGGATGCCAAGGGTATAGTTAAAAAGCAGTGCATGGCCAGTGTCAATTAAAATACACTGATCTAACCAAAAGCCCATAACAAATTGATCTCACAATGTTCAAATAAATAAATTTGACAGAACTTGGCCATGAAATAGATGTCTATTTTAGCCCAGGAGCATGCTCACAGCCACCTCAGGGCTGGTAGGTATTGAAAGAAATGTTATTAAGGAACAGAACTCCAGATGGTCCCAGGGACAGAGTTTGTTCTGTTATTATAAACACAATGAAAGGCTGACAAGCTCTATGAATGACAGATAAAAATAACAAGCAATAAATGAGATGCTAACACTGACGCTTCTTGGAAAGAGGCTGAACAGCTCTGAGCAATAAGGCATATCAAAAGGAAAGAAATTTCCTGGAGAATGAGGAATATAAATACCCCCAGAGCAGACCCAGGGAGAAAGAGAAGACAGGCGGTTTCCACATATGCCATTTGTGCACTCTGCTGTCCCCAACATAAGCATCTGCATATATTACTATTTTCACTTTTAATTATGGGATACTTCAAGCATATACAAAACTAGACAAAACAGTAAAATGAACTCTCCTGTGCCAACAATGAGCTGTTACTAATTCTTGGTCAAACTTGTTTAATTCTGATTCCCTCCCACTTTCCACATCCTTTATTTTTTAAATCAAGTCTCAAACATCATATAATTTCACCTGTAAAAATTGTGTTTGTAAAATATGAGAACCCTTTTTTTCCCTTTTATTTTTTAATGTTTATTTTGAGAGAGGGAGAAACAGAGAACATGAGTAGGGGAGGGGCAGAGAGAGGGAGGGTGAGAGAGAATCCCAAGCAGGCTCTGCACTGTCAGGGCAGAGCTCAACACGGGGCTTGATCTCCCGGACTGTGAGATCATGACCTGAGCCAAAATCAACAGTCACCCACTTAACCGAATAAGCCATCCAGGTGCCTGAGAGCATTTTTTTTTCTAACATAGCCCTATTATCATGACATCTAAAAATGTGGCAATAGTTTCTTAGTATCATCAAATATGCAGATAATTCAAATTTCCAGTGTCATCATAAATGTCAAAGATTTTTTATTTTATGTTCACATTTTCTGTGAACCAGGATTTAAATGATGTCCACATAGTAAAACTGTTTGATACTCTTAAGTCTCTTTTTTTTCTTAGATTCTCTCTCTCTAGGTCCTCTCTCTTTCTCTGTCTCTCTTTCCTTGGAATTTACTCAGGAAATGTGGTCCAATAGAATAGCCATGGTTTAGACTTTATGGACTGTATCCTCACTTTTTTTTTTAACAAGGCCCTCTATGCTCTGCATGTCCTATAATTTGATAGCTGGATTTAGAGTCTTAATCAAATTTAGTATTGTTTTGGTTTTGGTATCGTTACCTCAGAGATAATACTGAGTTCTTTCATTAGTAGTATACATGTCTAGTTGCCTCTCGTTTGTGATACTGGCAGCTGTTGATCCTCAGGGCATAGATCTACTTAGTCCGTAAAGATTACAAAATGACATATAAAGTGCATATACATTGATGCATATATATATGCATATATATATGCACAATGGCATATCACTGCAAAATTACAATATTCTATTTCTATTACTTCTTTTGCATCTATTAGCTGGACCACTTCTTTAAGGAGACACTTAGCCTCCAACTATGTGTTTGCCCCATGATACAGTTCATATTAAAAGAGAAGAATAAATCCATGATTCATTTCCTTTAAATCTTTAAATAGTGAGTTAAGTGTCATTCTCTGCTGATCAATCTTTTTTGAATGATTTGCAAATCACGGATTAAATATACTTGAAGTTATGAATCTTGTAGTCGTTCCTTTGATTGGTTTACGAATTATCCTAATTTTGGTCATGAGAGGCTTTTCAAGTTTGTCTTTTGAATTCTTTTGAGCCAACTCTAGTGCCCACTGATAATTTGCTTGCTATCAGACCTGTAAAGTAAGAACAGACTCACCTATATATACTCATTGCCCCAGATCTGAAATCAGCAATTTCTCCAAATGCCCTGACTCCTTACAATGTGACCAAACCTGAAATTAAGGTTTCTAGTCCTCCTCATTGGGTAAATCAAGAAGTATTTTTGTGATATAATCAGTAATGAAATCATGAAGATACTTTAAAGTCAAAGTCAAGATTATAAGATTTTTACATAACTTCTTCTATCTTACATTTTCATCTATTCCATTTGATGTCGAAAAACTGCAATTGTCAAAAACAGTGGAGATGCCAGTATTAAAACATCATGCGATTACCCATTAATTTCATCCCACATCACACACAGTGAAACAAAATTAGAATACTGACAACTACCATTAAAAATATGATTACTACAAATTGTATACATTTTTATTTTGTAGTTCTTCTGGCAATTCAATGTAATATATCAGTGAGATTTTTTATCAAATTAGTGTGTTCCAAATGACTTAAACTGATCTTTTTCTATGCCTCCAAGGACATGCCTTCATTTAGTTCATCTCATGAATCATTTAGAATTTTAGAAATTTAAGGAAAATATTTAATGTTTCATTTTTATATTACATAATTTACACAGTTTCAAGTTAAATCTATGAAGTCAGTCACATTTTAAAAAGGCATA
This sequence comes from Neofelis nebulosa, assembly GCF_028018385.1. Lineage (NCBI taxonomy): Eukaryota > Metazoa > Chordata > Mammalia > Carnivora > Felidae > Neofelis > Neofelis nebulosa. The sequence goes on from NC_080786.1 coordinate 21,309,909, forward strand.
AACTCTATCCCTGTTGTATACATTCCCTCCCTTTTTTACAAGTTAATTAATTATTTGATAGCTTATCTTTCTTTTTTTTTTTTTTTTTTTTTTTTTTTTTTTTTTTTTTTCATCTATCTTTCCACTTTTATTTTGCTGGAATATTTTTTTTTTTTTTAATTTATTTATTTTTTTTAATATATGAAATTTACTGTCAAATTGGTTTCCATACAACACCCAGTGCTCATCCCAAAAGGTGCCCTCCTCAATACCCATCACCCACCCTGCCCTCCCTCCCACCCCCCATCAACCCTCAGTTTGTTCTCAGTTTTTAACAGTCTCTTATGCTTTGGCTCTCTCCCACTCTAACCTCTTTTTTTTTTTTTTTCCCTTCCCCTCCCCCATGGGTTTCTGTTACGTTTCTCAGGATCCACATAAGAGTGAAACCATATGGTATCTGTCTTTCTCTGTATGGCTTATTTCACTTAGCATCACACTCTCCAGTTCCATCCACGTTGCTACAAAAGGCCATATTTCATTTTTTCTCATTGCCACGTAATATTCCATTGTGTATATAAACCACAATTTCTTTATCCATTCATCAGTTGATGGACATTTAGGCTCTTTCCATAATTTGGCGATTGTTGAGAGTGCTGCTATAAACATTGGGGTACAAGTGCCCCTATGCATCAGTACTCCTGTATCCCTTGGATAAATTCCTAGCAGTGCTATTGCTGGGTCATAGGGTAGGTCTATTTTTAATTTTCTGAGGAACCTCCACACTGCTTTCCAGAGCGGCTGCACCAATTTGCATTCCCACCAACAGTGCAAGAGGGTTCCCATTTCTCCACATCCTCTCCAGCATCTATAGTCTCCTGATTTCTTCATTTTGGCCACTCTGACTGGCGTGAGGTGGTATCTGAGTGTGGTTTTGATTTGTATTTCCCTGATGAGGAGCGACGTTGAACATCTTTTCATGTGCCTGTTGGCCATCCGGATGTCTTCTTTAGAGAAGTGTCTATTCATGTTTTCTGCCCATTTCTTCACTGGGTTATTTGTTTTTCGGGTGTGGAGTTTGATGAGCTCTTTATAGATTTTGGATACTAGCCCTTTGTCCGATGTGTCATTTGCAAATATCTTTTCCCATTCCGTTGGTTGCCTTTTAGTTTTGTTGGTTGTTTCCTTTGCTGTGCAGAAGCTTTTTATCTTCATAAGGTCCCAGTAATTCACTTTTGCTTTTAATTCCCTTGCCTTTGGGGATGTGCCGAGTAAGAGATTGCTACGGCTGAGGTCAGAGAGGTCTTTTCCTGCTTTCTCCTCTAAGGTTTTGATGGTTTCCTGTCTCACATTCAGGTCCTTTATCCATTTTGAGTTTATTTTTGTGAATGGTGTGAGAAAGTGGTCTAGTTTCAACCTTCTGCATGTTGCTGTCCAGTTCTCCCAGCACCATTTGTTAAAGAGACTGTATTTTTTCCATTGGATGTTCTTTCCTGCTTTGTCAAAAATGAGTTGGCCATACGTTTGTGGGTCTAGTTCTGGGGTTTCTATTCGATTCCATTGGTCTATGTGTCTGTTTTTATGCCAATACCATGCTGTCTTGATGATTACAGCTTTGTAGTAGAGGCTAAAGTCTGGGATTGTGATGCCTCCTGCTTTGGTCTTCTTCTTCAAAATTACTTTGGCTATTCGGGGCCTTTTGTGGTTCCATATGAATTTTAGGATGGCTTGTTCTAGTTTCAAGAAGAATGCTGGTGCAATTTTGATTGGGATTGCATTGAATGTGTAGATAGCTTTGGGTAGTATTGACATTTTGACAATATTTATTCTTCCAATCCATGAGCAGGGAATGTCTTTCCATTTCTTTATATCTTCTTCAATTACCTGCATAAGCTTTCTATAGTTTTCAGCATACAGATCTTTTACATCTTTGGTTAGATTTATTCCTAGGTATTTTATGCTTCTTGGTGCAATTGTGAATGGGATTAGTTTCTTTATTTGTCTTTCTGTGGCTTCATTGTTAGTGTATAAGAATGCAACTGATTTCTGTACATTGATTTTGTATCCTGCAACTTTGCTGAATTCATGTATCAGTTCTAGCAGACTTTTGGTGGAGTCTATCGGATTTTCCATGTATAATATCATGTCATCTGCAAAAAGCGAAAGCTTGACTTCATCTTTGCCAATTTGGATGCCTTTGATTTCCTTTTGTTGTCTGATTGCTGATGCTAGAACTTCCAGCACTATATTAAACAACAGCGGTGAGAGTGGGCATCCCTGTCGTGTTCCTGATCTCAGGGAAAAAGCTCTCAGTTTTTCCCCATTGAGGATGATGTTAGCTGTGGGCTTTTCATAAATGGCTTTTATGATCTTTAAGTATGTTCCTTCTATCCCGACTTTCTCAAGGGTTTTTATTAAGAAAGGGTGCTGGATTTTGTCAAAGGCCTTTTCTGCATCGATTGACAGGATCATATGGTTCTTCTCTTTTTTTTTGTTAATGTGATGTATCACGTTGATCGATTTGCGAATGTTGAACCAGCCCTGCATCCCAGGAATGAATCCCACTTGATCATGGTGAATAATCCTTTTTATATGCTGTTGAATTCGATTTGCTAGTATCTTATTGAGAATTTTTGCATCCATATTCATCAGGGATATTGGCCTGTAGTTCTCTTTTTTTACTGGGTCTCTGTCTGGTTTAGGAATCAAAGTAATACTGGCTTCATAGAATGAGTCTGGAAGTTTTCCTTCCCTTTCTATTTCTTGGAATAGCTTGAGAAGGATAGGTATTATCTCTGCTTTAAATGTCTGGTAGAACTCCCCTGGGAAGCCATCTGGTCCTGGACTCTTATTTGTTGGGAGATTTTTGATAACCGATTCAATTTCTTCGCTGGTTATGGGTCTGTTCAAGCTTTCTATTTCCTCCTGATTGAGTTTTGGAAGAGTGTGGGTGTTTAGGAATTTGTCAATTTCTTCCAGGTTGTCCAATTTGTTGGCATATAATTTTTCATAGTATTCCCTGATAATTGTTTGTATCTCTGAGGGATTGGTTGTAATCATTCCATTTTCATTCATGATTTTATCTATTTGGGTCATCTCCCTTTTCTTTTTGAGAAGCCTGGCTAGAGGTTTGTCAATTTTGTTTATTTTTTCAAAAAACCAACTCTTGGTTTCGTTGATCTGCTCTACAGTTTTTTTAGATTCTATATTATTTATTTCTGCTCTGATCTTTATGATTTCTCTTCTTCTGCTGGGTTTAGGCTGCCTTTGCTGTTCTGCTTCTATTTCCTTTAGGCGTGCTGTTAGATTTTGTATTTGGGATTTTTCTTGTTTCTTGAGATAGGCCTGGATTGCAATGTATTTTCCTCTCAGGACTGCCTTCGCTGCATCCCAAAGCGTTTGGATTGTTGTATTTTCATTTTCGTTTGTTTCCATATATTTTTTAATTTCTTCTCTAATTGCCTGGTTGACCCACTCATTCGTTAGTAGGGTGTTCTTTAACCTCCATGCTTTTGGAGGTTTTCCAGACTTTTTCCTGTGGTTGATTTCAAGCTTCATAGCATTGTGGTCTGAAAGTATGCATGGTATAATTTCAATTCTTGTAAACTTATGAAGGGCTGTTTTGTGACCCAGTATATGATCTATCTTGGAGAATGTTCCATGTGCACTCGAGAAGAAAGTATATTCTGTTGCTTTGGGATGCAGAGTTCTAAATATATCTGTCAAGTCCATCTGATCCAATGTATCATTCAGGGCCCTTGTTTCTTTATTGACTGTGTGTCTAGATGATCTATCCATTTCTGTAAGTGGGGTGTTAAAGTCCCCTGCAATGACCACATTCTTATCAATAAGGTTGCTTATGTTTATGAGTAACTGTTTTATATATCTGGGGGCTCCGGTATTTGGCGCATAGACATTTATAATTGTTAGCTCTTCCTGATGGATAGACCCTGTAATTATTATATAATGCCCTTCTTCATCTCTTGTTACAGCCTTTAATTTAAAGTCTAGTTTGTCTGATATAAGTATGGCTACTCCAGCTTTCTTTTGGCTTCCAGTAGCATGATAAATAGTTCTCCATCCCCTCACTCTCAATCTAAAGGTGTCCTCAGATCTCAAATGAGTCTCTTGTAGACAGCAAATAGATGGGTCTTGTTTTTTTATCCATTCTGATACCCTATGTCTTTTGGTTGGTGCATTTAATCCATTTACATTCAGTGTTATTATAGAAAGATACGGGTTTAGAGTCATTGTGATGTCTGTATGTTTTATGCTTGTAGTGATGTCTCTGGTACTTTGTCTCACAGGATCCCCCTTAGGATCTCTTGTAGGGCTGGTTTCGTGGTGACAAATTCCTTCAGTTTTTGTTTGTTTGGGAAGACCTTTATCTCTCCTTCTATTCTAAATGACAGACTTGCTGGATAAAGGATTCTCGGCTGCATATTTTTTCTGTTTAGCACACTGAAGATATCGTGCCAAGCCTTTCTGGCCTGCCAAGTTTCAAAGGAGAGATCAGTCACGAGTCTTATAGGTCTCCCTTTATATGTGAGGGCACGTTTATCCCTTGCTGCTTTCAGAATTTTCTCTTTATCCTTGTATTTTGCCAGTTTCACTATGATATGTCGTGCAGAAGATCGATTCAAGTTACGTCTGAAGGGAGTTCTCTGTGCCTCTTGGATTTCCATGCCTTTTTCCTTCCCCAGTTCAGGGAAGTTCTCAGCTATAATTTCTTCAAGTACCCCTTCAGCACCTTTCCCTCTCTCTTCCTCCTCTGGGATACCAATTATGCGTATATTATTTCTTTTTAGTGTATCACTTAGTTCTCTAATTTTCCCCTCATACTCCTGGATTTTTTTATCTCTCTTTCTTTCAGCTTCCTCTTTCTCCATAACTTTATCTTCTAGTTCACCTATTCTCTCCTCTGCCTCTTCAATCCGAGCCGTCGTGGTTTCCATTTTGTTTTGCATTTCGTTTAAAGCGTTTTTCAGCTCCTCGTGACTGTGCCTTAGTCCCTTGATCTCTGTAGCAAGAGATTCTCTGCTGTCCTGTATACTGTTTTCAAGCCCAGCGATTAATTTTATGACTATTATTCTAAATTCACTTTCTGTTATATTATTTAAATCCTTTTTGATCAGTTCATTAGCTGTTGTTATTTCCTGGAGATTCTTCTGAGGGGAATTCTTCCGTTTGGTCATTTTGGATAGTCCCTGGAGCGGTGAGGACCTGCAGGGCACTTCCCCCGTGCTGTGGTGTATAACTGGAGTTGGTGGGCGGGGCCGCAGTCCGACCTGATGTCTGCCCCCAGCCCACCGCTGGGGCCACAGTCAGACTGGTGTGTGCCTTCTCTTCCCCTCTCCTAGGGGCGGGATTCACTGTGGGGTGGTGTGGCCCGTCTGGTCTACTTGCACACTGCCAGGCTTGTGGTGCTGGGGAGCTGGCGTATTAGCTGGGGTGGTTAGGCAAGGTGCACGGGGGCGGGAGGGGCAGGCTTAGCTCGCTTCTCCTTAGGTGATCCACTTCAGGAGGCGCCCTGTGGCAGCGGGAGGGAGTCAGATCCACTGCTGGAGGTTTGGCTCCGCAGAAGCACAGAGTTGGGTGTTTGCGCGGAGCGAGCAAGTTCCCTGGCAGGAACTGGTTCTCTTTGGGATTTTGGCTGGGGGATGGGCGGGGGAGATGGTGCTGGCGAGCGCCTTTGTTCCCCGCCAAGCTGAGCTCTGCCGTCCGGGGGCTCAGCAGCTCTCCCTCCCTTTGTCCTCCAGCCTTCCCGCTTTCTGAGCAGAGCTGTTAACTTCTGACCTCCCAGACGCTAAGTCGCGCTTGCTGTCGGAACACAGTCCGTCCGGCCCCTCCGCTTTTGCCAGCCCGACTCGGGGGCTCTGCTTGGCCGGCGAGCCGCCCCTCCGCCCCGGCTCCCTCCCGCCAGTCCGTGGAGCGCGCACCGCCTCGCCGCCCTTCCTACCCTCTTCCGTGGGCCTCTCGTCTGCGCTTGGCTCCGGAGACTCCGTTCTGCTAATCCTCTGGCGGTTTTCTGGGTTCTTTAGGCAGGTATAGGTGGAATCTAAGTGATCAGCAGGACGCGCGGTGAGCCCAGCGTCCTCCTACGCCGCCATCTTCCGGAACTCCGATAGCTTATCTTTCCATAATTCTTTAGGAAGAGCAAATATCTATACATTATCAACCTTTACATAGAGGATAGAATATCATATTTTAACATATTTTTAAGAAAAATTTGAATTTTTGTTCGTACGTTTATTTTAATATTAATACCATTTTATGATATACTTTCAAGAATTATTTTATGTTGGCACTTACCTAAGAAGATAGACTTTCAAAAATCATTTTCTATTGGTACTTTACTAAGAAGAAAATTGAATGTGGCTAATAAACTTTTCTTCCTTTCCTTCAACATCTCCCATAGCATATAATTTGAATATCATTTTATCTCCAGGTAATACTGGTATTATATATTTTGATGTGCTCTTCTTATTGTCCTCTTATTTTTTAAGTTTTAATATATTTTTAAAGATTTTATTTTTATTTTATTATTTTTTTTAATGTTTATTTATTTTTGAGACAGAGGGAGAGCATGAACAGGGGAGGGGCAGAGAGAGAGGGAGACACAGAATCCGAAACGGGCTCCAGGCTCTGAGCTGTCAGCACAGAGCCCAACGTGGGGCTCGAACTCACAGACCGTGAGATCATGACCTGAGCCAGTCGGACGCTTAACCAACTGAGCCACCCAGGCGCCCCTAAAGATTTTATTTTTAAGTAATATCTACACCCAAAGTGGGGCTTGAACTCACAACACCAAGGTCAAGAGTTGCATGCCTCCCTGACAGAGACAACCAGGCACCCCTGTTCTAATTTTTTTTTTAATAATTGAACTATATCTCTTGCCAAAGTATATATTTATGAGATACGATAATTTCTGCATTATAACCATAATTTATTCTTAGTTCCAAATACAATGTTTTTATATACTGAGTCTTTTTTACCTCTACCTTCCCAATTATTTTGGTAATCTAAAGTGCATTCTACAGCAGATGCCTTAGGAAAGTCTCATGGGAATAAAATTCCCTGGGATTTTAATAACTTTAGTTCTACTTTTATTTTGAAAATCAGTTTGTCAAGATATAATATACTTTATTCATATATTATTTCCTTGAATATATTTCCTTGAGTAAACACTGTCATCTTCAATAAAACATTGCAATTGAAAAGTTCTCATGGCACGATCATCCCCTTATATGTGATTTGTTCTTTTTGTTTGGATGTCCAGAGTATTTTTAAGGTTTATTGTATTTTATTAGACTAAGTCTCAGTGTTGATCATTCTGGTGACTTTATAATTTCTTTAATTTCTATTATTAGTATATGGATCCTTTGATTTCTCTTTGGGAATTCCTATTATACATATATGGGATTTTCTTTGCATATCTTCTACATTTACCATTTCTCCCTCTTCAACTTTTATTTACCTTCAGGAATTATTCATTGTTTTAATTATCACTTATTCTTGCTTAATTTAATATTCATTTCTGAAATATTTTTTCTTTCATTTTATTTATTTTTTTTTTTTTGATGATTTTATTTTATTTTTTTTTATTTTTTTTATTTTTTTTTATTTTTTAATATATGAAATTTACTGTCAAATTGGTTTCCATACAACACCCAGTGCTCATCCCAAAAGGTGCCCTCCTCAATACCCATCACCCACCCTGCCCTCCCTCCCACTCCCCATCAACCCTCAGTTTGTTCTCAGTTTTTAACAGTCTCTTATGCTTTGGCTCTCTCCCACTCTAACCTCTTTTTTTTTTTTTCCCTTCCCCTCCCCCATGGGTTTCTGTTACGTTTCTCAGGATCCACATAAGAGTGAAACCATATGGTATCTGTCTTTCTCTGTATGGCTTATTTCACTTAGCATCAAACTCTCCAGTTCCATCCACGTTGCTACAAAAGGCCATATTTCATTCTTTCTCATTGCCACGTAGTATTCCATTGTGTATATAAACCACAATTTCTTTATCCATTCATCAGTTGATGGACATTTAGGCTCTTTCCATAATTTGGCGATTGTTGAGAGTGCTGCTATAAACATTGCGGTACAAGTGCCCCTATGCATCAGTACTCCTGTATCCCTTGGATAAATTCCTAGCAGTGCTATTGCTGGGTCATAGGGTAGGTCTATTTTTAATTTTCTGAGGAACCTCCACACTGCTTTCCAGAGCGGCTGCACCAATTTGCATTCCCACCAACAGTGCAAGAGGGTTCCCGTCTCTCCACATCCTCTCCAGCATCTATAGTCTCCTGATTTCTTCATTTTGGCCACTCTGACTGGTGTGAGGTGGTATCTGAGTGTGGTTTTGATTTGTATTTCCCTGATGAGGAGCGACGTTGAACATCTTTTCATGTGCCTGTTGGCCATCCGGATGTCTTCTTTAGAGAAGTGTCTATTCATGTTTTCTGCCCATTTCTTCACTGGGTTATTTGTTTTTCGGGTGTGGAGTTTGATGAGCTCTTTATAGATTTTGGATACTAGCCCTTTGTCCGATGTGTCATTTGCAAATATCTTTTCCCATTCCGTTGGTTGCCTTTTAGTTTTGTTGGTTGTTTCCTTTGCTGTGCAGAAGCTTTTTATCTTCATAAGGTCCCAGTAATTCACTTTTGCTTTTAATTCCCTTGCCTTTGGGGATGTGCCGAGTAAGAGATTGCTACGGCTGAGGTCAGAGAGGTCTTTTCCTGCTTTCTCCTCTAAGGTTTTGATGGTTTCCTGTCTCACATTCAGGTCCTTTATCCATTTTGAGTTTATTTTTGTGAATGGTGTGAGAAAGTGGTCTAGTTTCAACCTTCTGCATGTTGCTGTCCAGTTCTCCCAGCACCATTTGTTAAAGAGACTGTCTTTTTTCCATTGGATGTTCTTTCCTGCTTTGTCAAAAATGAGTTGGCCGTACGTTTGTGGGTCTAGTTCTGGGGTTTCTATTCGATTCCATTGGTCTATGTGTCTGTTTTTATGCCAATACCATGCTGTCTTGATGATGACAGCTTTGTAGTAGAGGCTAAAGTCTGGGATTGTGATGCCTCCTGCTTTGGTCTTCTTCTTCAAAATTACTTTGGCTATTCGGGGCCTTTTGTGGTTCCATATGAATTTTAGGATTGCTTGTTCTAGTTTCGAGAAGAATGCTGGTGCAATTTTGATTGGGATTGCATTGAATGTGTAGATAGCTTTGGGTAGTATTGACATTTTGACAATATTTATTCTTCCAATCCATGAGCAGGGAATGTCTTTCCATTTCTTTATATCTTCTTCAATTACCTGCATAAGCTTTCTATAGTTTTCAGCATACAAATCTTTTACATCTTTGGTTAGATTTATTCCTAGGTATTTTATGCTTCTTGGTGCAATTGTGAATGGGATCAGTTTCTTTATTTGTCTTTCTGTTGCTTCATTGTTCGTGTATAAGAATGCAACTGATTTTTGTACATTGATTTTGTATCCGGCAACTTTGCTGAATTCATGTATCAGTTCTAGCAGACTTTTGGTGGAGTCTATCGGATTTTCCATGTATAATATCATGTCATCTGCAAAAAGCGAAAGCTTGACTTCATCTTTGCCAATTTGGATGCCTTTGATTTCCTTTTGTTGTCTGATTGCTGATGCTAGAACTTCCAGCACTATATTAAACAGCAGCGGGGAGAGTGGGCATCCCTGTCGTGTTCCTGATCTCAGGGAAAAAGCTCTCAGTTTTTCCCCATTGAGGATGATGTTAGCTGTGGGCTTTTCATAAATGGCTTTTATGATCTTTAAGTATGTTCCTTCTATCCCGACTTTCTCAAGGGTTTTTATTAAGAAAGGGTGCTGGATTTTGTCAAAGGCCTTTTCTGCATCGATTGACAGGATCATATGGTTCTTCTCTTTTTTTTTGTTAATGTGATGTATCACGTTGATCGATTTGCGAATGTTGAACCAGCCCTGCATCCCAGGAATGAATCCCACTTGATCATGGTGAATAATTCTTTTTATATGCTGTTGAATTCGATTTGCTAGTATCTTATTGAGAATTTTTGCATCCATATTCATCAGGGATATTGGCCTGTAGTTCTCTTTTTTTACTGGGTCTCTGTCTGGTTTAGGAATCAAAGTAATACTGGCTTCATAGAATGAGTCTGGAAGTTTTCCTTCCCTTTCTATTTCTTGGAATAGCTTGAGAAGGATAGGTATTATCTCTGCTTTAAACGTCTGGTAGAACTCCCCTGGGAAGCCATCTGGTCCTGGACTCTTATTTGTTGGGAGATTTTTGATAACCGATTCAATTTCTTCGCTGGTTATGGGTCTGTTCAAGCTTTCTATTTCCTCCTGATTGAGTTTTGGAAGAGTGTGGGTGTTTAGGAATTTGTCAATTTCTTCCAGGTTGTCCAATTTGTTGGCATATAATTTTTCATAGTATTCCCTGATAATTGTTTGTATCTCTGAGGGATTGGTTGTAATCATTCCATTTTCATTCATGATTTTATCTATTTGGGTCATCTCCCTTTTCTTTTTGAGAAGCCTGGCTAGAGGTTTGTCAATTTTGTTTATTTTTTCAAAAAACCAACTCTTGGTTTCGTTGATCTGCTCTACAGTTTTTTTAGATTCTATATTGTTTATTTCTGCTCTGATCTTTATGATTTCTCTTCTTCTGCTGGGTTTAGGCTGCCTTTGCTGTTCTGCTTCTATTTCCTTTAGGTGTGCTGTTAGATTTTGTATTTGGGATTTTTCTTGTTTCTTGAGATAGGCCTGGATTGCAATGTATTTTCCTCTCAGGACTGCCTTCGCTGCGTCCCAAAGCGTTTGGATTGTTGTATTTTCATTTTCGTTTGTTTCCATATATTTTTTAATTTCTTCTCTAATTGCCTGGTTGACCCACTCATTCGTTAGTAGGGTGTTCTTTAACCTCCATGCTTTTGGAGGTTTTCCAGACTTTTTCCTGTGGTTGATTTCAAGCTTCATAGCATTGTGGTCTGAAAGTATGCATGGTATAATTTCAATTCTTGTAAACTTATGAAGGGCTGTTTTGTGACCCAGTATATGATCTATCTTGGAGAATGTTCCATGTGCACTCGAGAAGAAAGTATATTCTGTTGCTTTGGGATGCAGAGTTCTAAATATATCTGTCAAGTCCATCTGATCCAATGTATCATTCAGGGCCCTTGTTTCTTTATTGACTGTGTGTCTAGATGATCTATCCATTTCTGTAAGTGGGGTGTTAAAGTCCCCTGCAATGACCACATTCTTATCAATAAGGTTGCTTATGTTTATGAGTAACTGTTTTATATATCTGGGGGCTCCGGTATTTGGCGCATAGACATTTATAATTGTTAGCTCTTCCTGATGGATAGACCCTGTAATTATTATATAATGCCCTTCTTCATCTCTTGTTACAGCCTTTAATTTAAAGTCTAGTTTGTCTGATATAAGTATGGCTACTCCAGCTTTCTTTTGGCTTCCAGTAGCATGATAAATAGTTCTCCATCCCCTCACTCTCAATCTAAAGGTGTCCTCAGATCTAAAATGAGTCTCTTGTAGACAGCAAATAGTTGGGTCTTGTTTTTTTATCCATTCTGATACCCTATGTCTTTTGGTTGGCGCATTTAATCCATTTACATTCAGTGTTATTATAGAAAGATACGGGTTTAGAGTCATTGTGATGTCTGTATGTTTTATGCTTGTAGTGATGTCTCTGGTACTTTGTCTCACAGGATCCCCCTTAGGATCTCTTGTAGGGCTGGTTTCGTGGTGACAAATTCCTTCAGTTTTTGTTTGTTTGGGAAGACCTTTATCTCTCCTTCTATTCTAAATGACAGACTTGCTGGATAAAGGATTCTCGGCTGCATATTTTTTCTGTTTAGCACACTGAAGATATCGTGCCAAGCCTTTCTGGCCTGCCAAGTTTCAAAGGAGAGATCAGTCACGAGTCTTATAGGTCTCCCTTTATATGTGAGGGCACGTTTATCCCTTGCTGCTTTCAGAATTTTCTCTTTATCCTTGTATTTTGCCAGTTTCACTATGATATGTCGTGCAGAAGATCGATTCAAGTTACGTCTGAAGGGAGTTCTCTGTGCCTCTTGGATTTCAATGCCTTTTTCCTTCCCCAGTTCAGGGAAGTTCTCAGCTATAATTTCTTCAAGTACCCCTTCAGCACCTTTCCCTCTCTCTTCCTCCTCTGGGATACCAATTATGCGTATATTATTTCTTTTTAGTGTATCACTTAGTTCTCTAATTTTCCCCTCATACTCCTGGATTTTTTTATCTCTCTTTCTTTCAGCTTCCTCTTTCTCCATAACTTTATCTTCTAGTTCACCTATTCTCTCCTCTGCCTCTTCAATCTGAGCCGTGGTGGTTTCCATTTTGTTTTGCATTTCGTTTAAAGCGTTTTTCAGCTCCTCGTGACTGTTCCTTAGTCCCTTGATCTCTGTAGCAAGAGATTCTCTGCTGTCCTGTATACTGTTTTCAAGCCCAGCGATTAATTTTATGACTATTATTCTAAATTCACTTTCTGTTATATTATTTAAATCCTTTTTGATCAGTTCATTAGCTGTTGTTATTTCCTGGAGATTCTTCTGAGGGGAATTCTTCCGTTTGGTCATTTTGGATAGTCCCTGGAGTGGTGAGGACCCGCAGGGCACTTCCCCCGTGCTGTGGTGTATAACTGGAGTTGGTGGGCGGGGCCGCAGTCCGACCTGATGTCTGCCCCCAGCCCACCGCTGGGGCCACAGTCAGACTGGTGTGTGCCTTCTCTTCCCCTCTCCTAGGGGCGGGATTCACTGTGGGGTGGTGTGGCCCGTCTGGTCTACTTGCACACTGCCAGGCTTGTGGTGCTGGGGAGCTGGCGTATTAGCTGGGGTGGGTAGGCAAGGTGCACGGGGGCGGGAGGGGCAGGCTTAGCTCGCTTCTCCTTAGGTGATTCACTTCAGGAGGGGCCCTGTGGCAGCGGGAGGGAGTCAGATCCGCTGCCGGAGGTTTGGCTCCGCAGAAGCACAGAGTTGGGTGTTTGCGCGGAGCGAGCAAGTTCCCTGGCAGGAACTGGTTCTCTTTGGGATTTTGGCTGGGGGATGGGCGGGGGAGATGGCGCTGGCGAGCGCCTTTGTTCCCCGCCAAGCTGAGCTCTGCAGTCCGGGGGCTCAGCAGCTCTCCCTCCCTTTGTCCTCCTGCCTTCCCACTTTCTGAGCAGAACTGTTAACTTCTGACCTCCCAGACGCTAAGTCGCGCTTGCTGTTGGAACACAGTCCGTCCGGCCCCTCCGCTTTTGCCAGCCGGACTCGGAGGCTCTGCTTGGCCGGCGAGCCGCCCCTCCGCCCCGGCTCCTTCCCGCCAGTCCGTGGAGCGCGCACCGCCTCGCCGCCCTTCCTACCCTCTTCCGTGGGCCTCTCGTCTGCGCTTGGCTCCGGAGACTCCGTTCTGCTAATCCTCTGGCGGTTTTCTGGGTTCTTTAGGCAGGTGTAGGTGGAATCTAAGTGATTAGCAGGACGCGCGGTGAGCCCAGCGTCCTCCTACGCCGCCATCTTCCGGAACTCCCTCTTTCATTTTAATTCTACCTGGATTTCTATAATTTCACTTCTAATTTTTTTCATAATTGCAATTCGTGCCATTCTTTCATATTCTCTATTATTTTCCTTAGTCTATTTTAGCTTCTTTTATCGAAATAATGAGTTGTAGATTTATCTGTTTGTCATGCTATTTTTTTTTTGGCATGCTATTTTTTTGTCTCTAGGTGTATTATGTGGTTCTTCCCCCACCCCGCCCCCAACACACACACCTTTTTCCTTGTAATACCTTTGTACAGGATTCAAACATGGTATTTTCCTATTCCTAATTTTTATGTAATTTTAATTTTTTTTAAACTTTAAGGAGAAAGGTTGGGTAAGGAGAGCTTTCTAGCTTCATGCCGTACAGCACCAGCTTCTCTTGCCTCTGTAAAATTTATCAACAATACGGTGTCATAGTTGCAAGGATCTCCAAGTACTGATTCTCTTCCCCATTTTTAACTACTCCTTCTCTATCCTTCGTCCTGTCCTGTTCAATATAGATTCAGATCTCGATATCTTTCCTTAATGTTTGGCTTTGTTAGAGAAGGTAGTCTTGGCTTTTCGGTTTTTAGATTTCATGGGGAGGATACAGACTGCTTCTGCTCCTAGACATCTTACTATGAGCCTCTTCTGGTGTGTAATAGTATTTTATTTTCAACTACCATATTCAAATTTCCCCATGCTATATTCAAATTGCCCCAGATCTTTGCAGTATCTGTTACCTGTTTGGGTTCTATTATTCTTAGGTCTTCCAGGTGTTCTATTCATTTTCGATTTCACACTGTACAGATACTGATAGTAATTGTTTAGCTGTTACTAGTTTGTCTCCAACCATTCATATTTGGAGGTTCATTAAGATGTGTGTTCCCCAAGGGCACCTGCGTGGCTCAGTCAGTTAAGCGATTGACTCTTGACTTTAGCTCAAGTCATGATCTCATGATTCGTGAGATAGAGCCTTGCATAGGGCTCCACACTGACAGTTTGGAGCCTGCTTGGAATTCTCTCTTTCTCTCTCTCTCTCTCTCTCAAAATAAACAAACAAAAAAGATGTCTTTTCCCTAAATTTTTTCTACATGTTTTCCCAACCATTTTTCTAGGGATTTTAAGTACACCACCGTCATCAACCCAATAGTCCCAATGAGTACATTTTCAAAATAACCTAGTGAATAAACCTGAAAAAAAATTTTTTTAAATACTTCACATTGATCTCATATTAGGATTTTAAGATTATAACTCACAAGTCATCAAAAAGTATTTTATATATACCAATGCTTAAAAAGAATCCTTTTGTTCTAAAACATGGTTTTCTTCATTAGCTCTATGCTTCCACATAGGAAACTACATATCATTGGTAGTACTATATAACTGAGACACAAACTATTTATTTAATGTGAGACTGGATTTTCTCATTATTACATTATTTCAATAAAATTGGATATTCCTATATATTAACTTCATATCCCATCACAATATTTCATGGTTTCTAATACTGAGAAAATGTACCATTGCTTGATAAATAGACTAGAAAGAATGAACACCTGTAATGATTGATATTTATAATACAGCCACATCTCATTGTCTAAAGAAGTTTACCATTTACTTCATGAGGCAAATAAGATAGAAAATATTTTGCCTTAAATTTTTTCAGATCAGTATCCAAATAGGCCATGTTAGAAAGAGTAACATTTCATGAAATTAAAATCACGAAACTACATTGTCTTTATCCTAAGTTATGAGCAACCATGAAAAACAAGGGTCACATCTGATGCTTTTCATATAGGTTTCTATTTTTTTTATTTGGTTGTTCTTCTTTAACATTCATTATCTGGGGCACCTCGGTGGCTGTCGGTTAAGTGTCCGACTTCGGCTCAGGTCATGATCCCGTGTTTCATGGGTTTGAGCCCCGCATCGGGCTCTGTGCTGACAGCTCAGAGCCTTGAGCCTGCTTCAGATTCTGTGTCTCCTTCTCTCTCTACCCCTCCCCCACCTGTGCTCTGTCTCTCTCAAAAATAATAAACATTAAAAAAAACCATTATCTTAATTTCAGTTTCATAATTTTTTGTAATTTTTCACAAACTATTCATGACAAAAGCTGTTTTTTCTTCCTACTAATATGAGCAATATCCAGTATTTTTCAATACATAAGGATAAATTTGCAGAGTTAAAAATAAACTGGGACCTAAACATGACCAGATAAATCCACCCATAGAGTGAAGAGACAAATGTAACTTATCTTTAGCTACATGGTGGTGATTGGCACACCTGTTGTTAAAATCTCTTTTCACTAACTTCAAATCAGTGTTCCTTTCCTGGATTTTATGATTTTAATTAAGCTATGAAATGAAACAGTTCCCTAGACAATGTTTTATTGTCAAGAGAAAAAACAAAACAAAAAATGTACAATTATTTTGTTGCTTCCAAGAGGATCACAGGAAATTGATATAATTTGTCACATAACTACTGTTTTGTTCTTTTTTTTTTTTAATATACTAAAAGAGGTATATGGAGAATCGGAGGTCATTGCTTTGCAGAACGTTTCATCTTTTTAGGCATCAGGGTCTTTATTTTTAAAACATAGAAATTACAGTATAAGTATTTGTCAGATTTCAATACCAATTTATGATTCAAGTTATCACAAAACAAGAATGGAAAATCCTTTGTTCCATAAATACCTTGTAACTGAAATTACTGAATGGACGTATTTGCCCTAGCAGAAATCAAAATTGTAGTTTATAAAATTTTAAGAATTAAGGGAGTGCAAAGGGTGAGAAATATTGATAAAACTTTTAAAAAATAGTCTACTGAAATGTTACAGAGGGCCCAGAAACAGAACCAAGTAGGCACAAAGACTGAAATATAATTGAGATGCATTTGCAGAGAAGACAATGAAGAATGGACTAATCAATAACTGTGACAATTGGTTAACTATATGAAAAATAAATGAATAAAATTGGAGCCTTACCTGATATTATAAAGAAAAGCCAATTTCAGGTAGACTCAAGGCTTCTATGGGTAAAACAAGTTTTAATAAAACTTAAAAGCAAAAAAAAAACATCTTAAAAATGACAATCACAAAACATAGACTATCAAAGTAAAAACTGATAAATATGACTATTATCAAAATATATAATCTTTTATAGATTGAAGAGTGAACAGACAAAGCACACTCTGGAAAATGTACATAAAACATTTAAAAATGATAAAGGATTATTATCTCGAACACACAAAGAGCTACTTTGTGTCAGTGCATAAAAGAAGTAAAGAAAAAATTGCATTGGGGTGCCTGGGTGGCGCAGTCGGTTAAGCGTCCGACTTCAGCCAGGTCACGATCTCGCGGTCCGTGAGTTCGAGCCCTGCGTCAGGCTCTGGGCTGATGGCTCGGAGCCTGGAGCCTGTTTCCGATTCTGTGTCTCCCTCTCTCTCTGCCCCTCCCCCGTTCATGCTCTGTCTCTCTCTGTCCCAAAAATAAATAAAAAACGTTGAAAAAAAAATTAAAAAAAAAAATCTAAAAAAAAAAAGAAAAAATTGTATTGAGTTTGCTGTTAATGGAAGAAAAAAACTCAACCTCAACGTCATCAGAGAAATTAAAATGAAAATAATGTATTATCACTTCTCAACAATCAGATGATGAAGCATGCGAGGCAATTTTAAAGATGCAGTAAAAAGGGTATATACTACAAAATATCAAAACATAATATAAAGATATAATAATTCAGAAGCTATGATACGGGTTCAAGGATACACAAACTAACCAGTAAGACAGAATAGAGAGCACAGAAATAGTCCCATACATATGGGGTCACTGATTTTTGACAACAGTGGCACTGTAATTCTGTGAATAGTCATGTGAAAATATGTACTTTGACTCTTACCTCACACAATCAACAACATCCATTCTGGATGGATCAAGTATTAATTGTGACATGTAAAACAATAAACTAGACAAAAACAGAAGAAAATCTTTATTCTCTGATTGTGGGCAAAGATTTCTTAACAAAGTCTCCAAAGTGCTACGTATATATTTACAGTTATCAAGACACTTACCAGGTAGCTGCCAAGACATGGCCTTTACTACCCACCTTCTTGTTCTAACATTTGTTTCCTTTTTCCCTAAGCTTTTCTTTCCAGCTTTCCTCTTAACTCAGGCAAACGAAACCCAAAGCTACGCCCCAGGTGATGGCCAATGCCCTGACAAGACCTCCCACCAGCCCAGACCACCCCAGCCTTTGGAGCTAAATCTGATTTATGCCTATGCACAGATGGACCATGGAGGGACCTCTGGAATTACCTACAATCACTTTACCTCATTATGATATTAAAATCTCCTCCTAAGAATGAGTCCCAGCCTCCTTTACATAACATACACTGTGTGTCCAGGCATGTTTCCTTAAGGCACATGTGTGACCTTATGCTCACCTCTACTTATCATGACTGGGCTTCCTTATCTAAATATTCATCCTACCTTGAACAAAAGGAACCCATTCATCCTCTGAGGGGGATGGGAAGTCATGGCTTTGGAAGCCATTCTTCATGATCTCCTTATTTGTTTCAAAAGGAAGTTTTCTTTGTGCAACAACTCAACCTGGTGCATTTTCTGACCCACCAAGGAGAGAACTCATGTTGGTTCGGTTACAACATGGTTTAGTAGAATGAAAAGCCAACACATGAAACGGGAGAAGACATTCATCATTCTTATATTTAACAGAAGATCCATACCAGAATAAAATTGAAAAAACAAAATGAAACAAAACAAACCAAAACAAAATCTCTTACAAAATCAAAAAGAAAAGTCTGACAACACAGTAGGTAGTAGGCCAAGGAGTGAGAAGACACATCACAAAAGACAACCTGAACATATGAATTGGTGTTAAACTTTCCTAGAAATGCAAATTAAAGCCTCAGTGAGAACCACCATACACTTGCCAAAATGGCTGAAGTAAAGTCAGAAAATAACCACAATTTTGAGCACAGGAGAGTAACCAAAATTCTCATGCTTTGCTGAGGAGAATGTAAACTGTCACAGCCACTCTGCAACACCATTCCGTGTGTATTTACTGAAGCCGAAGACAGGCACACCCCGGACCCATCAAGTCTACCTCTAGGTACCTATCCACCCCCAATTTCTATACATGTTTACCCAAGGGCTAGCATTGAAATATTCATTGCAGTACTACTGGAAATAGCTTCCAACTGGAAATAATCCAACTGCCCATCAACAGCAGAATGGATATATAAATATTAGTATATTCACAAGGTAGAATACTATACAACAATGATAATGAATATCTATAACAAGTTGTAATGCCATGGTTTGATCTCAAAGCATAATGTTCAACCAACAAAGCCAGATGCAAAGGAATGTATAGCAGGTTTGACTAAAAAAAAAAATAATTAAAACATGTAAAATGTTTATATGCTTTTAGAAAGCATATTGTTATTACCCTTTAGGAGATCATGACTAGAAGGGAGAACAATGTTAACTCAGGATGTTAATACTGGTAATGAAATTTTGTTCTTGATCTGAGAGCTGACTATGTGAGTAGGTAAATTTATGAACATTTACTAAGATGGATATTTATGATACGTTTACTTCTTTGTATATGTATGTGCTCTGGTAAACAAATATTTAACCAAAAACTGGCAGAACTAAAAAGAGAAATGGTCAAATTCAAAATCACAGTTGGAAATCTATCACACCTCTTTCAATAATTAAGAGACAAAACTATGTTATAAACAAAACCTCTCTGTGAATGTAGAAGCTTTGAATAATTTGATTAGGAAATGTAACCTAATTGATGAATATAAAGCAAGGAAGAATTACAGAACACACCTATTATTTTTCAAGTACATATCAAACATTAAAGGACAATGGACATATGCGGAGTCAAAAAGCCAGATTCAATAAACTTAAAATGTTGGAAATCATTCAGACTATTTTCTGCCACATTAATGTTAAGCTAAAAATCACTAACAAAAAAAGTAATTTAAAAAGTCCCTAAATAATTGGAAATTAAGCAATATGCTTTAAAATATACTATGTGTCAAAGAAAACTCACAAAGAAAATTAGAATGAATTTTAAATTGATATAAAAAAAAAAAAGATATGCCAAAACATATTGGAGGCAGGTAAAGCTCTGTTTAAAAGGAAACTCGTATTATAAAAGAAAATATGAAAATCTTCTGATTTTCTAAATATATTATCTTTAGAAGTTCTAATATATTATCTTTAGAAGTTAGGAAAGAACAGCAAAGTTAACTTCCCCTTCCCCTAATACAGATGGGAGAAAATAATAAAAACTAGAGTAGAAGTTAATCAAAGTGTACACAGATTTGTAATAAAGAAAAAAGTATTTAAGTTTATTTATTTATTTTGAGAGAGAGCGAGCGAGCGTGCAAGCTGGGGAGGGGCAGAGAGAAGGAGAGACAGAATCCCAAGCAGGCTCCGCGCTGTCAGCGCGAAGCCCAATGCAGGGCTCAAACTCACCAACTGTAAGATCATGACCTGAGCCGAGATCAAGAGTCAGATGCTTAACTGAGTGTGCCACCCAGGCACCCTGCAATAAAGAAAATTTTTAAAAAACAAATGGTTTTTGAAAAGACTAAGAAAATATATACATCTATAGTAAGGTCAGAAAAATGAGAAGTAAGGCAAAATATTAATATTTATATGGGAAAGGGGAATAAAAGTAAAGTTCCTAGAAATAATAAAATGATAATGAGTACTACCATATTCAAAAAACATCTAGAGGTTTAGAGGATTTTTTAGGCTGATTTCTTCTACATGTATAATAAATAAATAACACTAATTTTATGTAATATCTTCCAGAGAACAGAAAAGCAGTGAATAATTTCCAACTCATTTTATGATGATGGCATATCTTTTTGATACCAAATGCAAGTAACAATATTGACCAGTAGACATCATAGGTACAGGTGCAGAACTACCTGATTCATGACCAAAGTGATACTATAATACATTGGGTTAAATAGGGTCTTTTCAATTATCAGTGTTACATCAACGGGAGCACTTGATCCCCAAGCTTACAGTAAGCAAAATAATCAATTCCAGATTGATGATAGATATCAATGTGACAGGTAAGCCAGTAATACGTTCAGAAGCAAACATTTTTTAAACTAGACCTTGAAGCCTTTCTTTAAAAGAAATCTGACTACATTGAAGTAGTAATTTTTATCCATCAGCTTGCCATGACAGAGTGTGGAAAAATCAAGCCACAGTGTTAGAGGTTAACATTTGTTATGCATTTGTTCCAAAAAAAAGATACATACTTCTAATATACAAATAACTACAACAAATCAGTAAGGATGGACAAATAATCCAATAAAAAAGGGCACAATATTTGAACAGCCACTTCACAAAATATCCAGATATCCAGTAACATACAGAGAGTGTTCAACTTTATTAGTCATTATGTGAATGACAATTAAAAGAATAAGATACCTCTACACATTCACCAGAATGGAAAAGTGGAAAAGTCAGACAATGCTGCTGACAAGCATACGGAGCAATTGAGACTCTCACATATTAATGGTGAGAGTAGAAACCGATATAACCGCTTTGGTAATAGCTGTAAAAGATGAACAAACTCACTCAATATGACCCATCAAATCTGACACCAGATTTGGACTCCTTAAAAATGGATACACGTGTTTGCCAAAGGTCTTCCACCAGTATTTCTATCATAGCACAATTCGTAACATGCTAAAGCAACACAAATGTACATCTATAGTAGAATAAATAAACGATGCAATAAATTTGTAGGAGTTTAATGCTGCAAGTTATTTCAGGCAACGGGAACAAAAGTTCATGTCAGTTAACAGTAAACGATGTGGAAGCTGACTTACAAAGAATGAATACACAAGCTGGCGGAGTCCGAGCTAACCTTGCCCATGATTTCGAACTTGAAAATGAAAGCAGTTTGTCTGAGAGCCCCATTTTCAGGGACTGCATATCTAGGGGCTAGGAGAGAAAGGGATTGGGAAACATAGACGCTCACAGAAACAAGAGCTGCCACTTTTTGGGTGTTCATCACATTTTAGACACCTAAGCCCTACTGGAATGAACAACTGTTGCTACACACAAACCCATGCAAATATCCCCATGGGGGCAAGAAGCCAAATAAACAATAGACAAAAAACTACTACGCGATTTCATTTAGGTAACTTAGAAAACTATTTCATACAGATATAAATCTGAATAATTGCTTCACTTGGAGGAAATAATAACTAAAATGGAGAGGGGTGGGGTTCTGGAGGCTTCTGTTTTGGGGGTATTGGCTGCACAAGCATGTTCAATTTGTGATAACTGAGCTGTACACTCACGATCTGTACCCTGCTCTGCGTCTGTTACATTGCAATAACGAGTATTAAACAAAACACATATTAAAAACCAGATGGTAACTATGAGGTTGGCAAAAATTATAAAATGAAAGAACAGGAAGTGTTTGCAAGGATAAGGGTTTGTGAGAACCTTCATAATACTGTAGGAGGAGGGGCGCCTGGGTGGCTCAGTTGGTTAAGCGTCCAACTTCAGCTCAGGTCACGATCTCACGGTCCGTGAGTTCAAGCCCTGCGTCGGGCTCTGGGCTGATGGCTCAGAGCCTGGAGCCTGCTTCTGATTCTGTGTCTCCCTCTCTCTCTGCCCCTCCCCAGTTCATGCTCTGTCTCTCTCTGTCCCAAAAATAAATAAACGTTAAAAAAAATTTTTTTAAAAAATAGTGTGGGAGGAGAGGGTGTAAACTTGTGCTACCTGTCTCTGGCAGTATTTAATAAAAATGAATGATGCTTATACTATTCTACCATTCTCTCTATATATATTTTTTTTCTCTGAATATACACTCCAAAAAACTTCCATGCTGGTTACAAAGGGATTTGCAGGAGATTGTTCATAACAGCTTTGTTTGCAGTAGGAAGTGTTGTCAATCTACTAGTCTGTAAACAGACAAAAGGATAAGTAAAATATGGTAGATATACAAGAATAGCAGACAGTAATTGGAAGTAAGTAACTAAATTAACACACAATGAAACATAGAGGTCTAAAATTATGTTAAGTGAAAGAAAGAGAAAGAAAGCAAAGGACAGCTATTTCATAGAACTGTCCCTCAAAAATATCCATGGAGCATATCCTGGATGGCTCAGTAAGTTAAGTGTCTGACTCTTGATTTTGGCTCAGGTCATGATCTCACAGTTTGTGAGTTGGAGTCCTGGGTCAAGCCCCACATTGGGCTCCTCCTTAACAATGCAGGGCCTGCTTGGGATTCTCTGTATCCCACTCTATCTGCATCTCCCACTCATGTTCGCTTGCGTGCACTCGCTCTCTCTCTCTCTCTCTCTCTCTCTCTCTCTCTCTCTCTGAAAATAAATAAATAAAAAAAAACTTAAGTATATCCAAATAATTATCCCTGAAATCTTTAAATATATTATGTTACTTAGCAAAAGAAACTTTGCAAAGAAGATTAAGAGCCTTGACATTGGGATATTAGCCTGAATTCTCTGAGTAGGCAAAATATCATCTTACCGGTCCTTAAAAGTGGAAGGAGAAAGCAGAAGCAGAAGTCACAGTGTTGCTACATGAGGACTCCATTCACCATTGCTGGCCTTGAAGATGAAGAGGGTCATGAGCCAGGGGATGCAGACAGCCTCTAGAACCTGAACAGCAAGGAAACAAAACCCTTTCTTGCTCCAAGATCCTCCAGGATCAACTACAGCTCTGAAAACACCTTTATTTTAGCTCAGTGGCACCTATATCCGACTTCTAACCTACAAAAAATGTAAGGTAATAAATTTGTGCTGTTCTAAGACACCAAGTTTGTGGTGCTCTGTTACAGTAACCATAGAAAACTAACATGCATGTCAAAGATGCTGACCATATAGACTGAATGGGAGGAAAAACCCACTAAATTAAACGAAAGATGAATCTTGCATAAATAAAATGTTTAGTAAATTTGATTTTTAAAGGATTACATTACAACTAACCTAATTAATTATTTAAGAGATTAGAATAGAGAAAACTCCCTCAGTTAAAAATTCAGGTATTTGGGGCGCCTGGGTGGCGCAGTCGGTTAAGCGTCCGACTTCAGCCAGGTCACGATCTCGCAGTCTGTGAGTTCGAGCCCCGCGTCAGGCTCTGGGCTGATGGCTCGGAGCCTGGAGCCTGTTTCTGATTCTGTGTCTCCCTCTCTCTCTGCCCCTCCCCGTTCATGCTCTGTCTCTCTCTGTCCCAAAAATAAATAAAAAACGTTGAAAAAAAAATTAAAAAAAAAAAAAAACTCAGGTATTTGTTTTTCTTAGTGTTACATAAGGAGGTTCTTTCTCAAAGCATGAAGCTAAAAGGAAATACATTAATCACATTTTCTACCGTCAAATCGAAATCACATTTCCTAAAACAAATGTCAAGAAATAAACATACAGGGAAGGGAACAGCAAAGCTCTTGCACAGTGTGGAAATTTCTGGAAATCAAGCAAACTACAGCTGACTGGCAGTTATTTCTACTTTGCATGTGACAAGAAGGGCTCTTATTCTTACTCCTGTTCACTCATTTCATAGGAAAACCTAAAATGTGGTTCTACATTATTATTCTCCCTTCCAGTGACGGGGGCTACTTTCTCATCTATTTGCTGTCTTTGAGCTCTCTGATTTTTTTTTTTCCTTCCATCCCTTTCTTAGAAAACAACATGAAAAGTAAAACTAAATTTATTTTAATTCGCTATTGCTCTGAGCTGGAGCTTTGCCTCTGTTTTTCTCATTTAATCCTTTCAAAATTCTCATAGTTTTTTTTTTTTAAATCCTCACTTTGTTGATGCCAAAACTGAGACTTAGTCAAGTAAAGTAACATACTCAAGTTGGATAGTTATTAAGTGGATGGAGCCTAAATTTGAAGTTACATTTGTTCTGATTCTAGAGCTGATTCTAAAGCTTTTTGTTATATAAAATTACACTGATTTTAATTTTCATAGAGGAACATTTCTTTTTCTACCAAGGCAGTGAGTAAAATAACTATTGATTATCAAGAGTGCTTTGCAAACATAGAACAATGAGACACACACACTCTGAATTACTTGGAATGAAAAATAGGGTGAAGTAAAAATTTTAAGATAAAAAAACATTCCCAGCCTCTTGTTCAAATATTGCTTCCCTCAAATTCTTAGAAAAAGTACTTATAGATAAAGACTGTTTCAGTGTGTTTTAGAGTGAAACTAAATAAAAAGTTGGTTGTCCCATGATATCATAATTAAACTATTTCTCATGCTCTTTAATGGAACAGAGAAGCTAATTCAAGTTGACATTCCATTTCTGAACTTAAAACTCACAGAAACATTATTGAAGAAGCGAACCTAGCACCCTTTTTTAATATGATTCTTAACCCCTATACTAAGGGACATTTCTTTCTATTGATTCTCTCTGTTCAATAACACGGTTCCCCCCCTTAATAGAACCTTAGTCTCAACGAACCAAAATCATACACACAAAATCAATAAAACCCTCTTATATGTTACGCAAATTAGTGTAAAATAAAGTTCCATATTATCTCACCACATTACCCATCGTGTCTTAGAAGTCTATGTCTAAGATAAGCTACTTGTTTTTCTACCTAGCTGTTACAGTCCATAAATGGTCTGAGTTTGCTTGGAGAGCTTCCAACCAATGTTAGAAGAATTATTTATTCCAGTAATAAATCTGCATTCTGATGGTCATCTTAGGGGTTAGCTTGGGTGACTACTTATGTATTGACACTGGGTAGTACTCACAATAGCATTGAGAATGTTTGCTGATGTCATTAACAGTGTTCCTATCAAACTCTTCTTCTCACAAATCTCTTTTAAAGCGAAATTGCTAAACCAGAGCCTCTTATTTTTAAAAGCGCTCTTCTAGGATGTCCCCATTATGACTCACGGTAGTATTTTCTAGAGATTACCATGCATTTATCTCCTGGTAAGAGCAGTTCACTTGTGTAGCATCTACTAACATCATGCCCGCTACTGCAAAATTATCAAAGCATGAAAATGGAATGTTAATATTGCCATTACTGGTTTTTCTTTGTTCTCGTAGTTTTTTTAAAATTTTTAATGCTCATTTATTTATTCTGAGAGAGAGAGAGAGAGAGAGAAAGACAGAATATCCCACGCAGACTCAGCACTGTCAGTGCAGAGCGCAACTCGGGGTTCAGTCTCACAAACCGTGAGATCATGACCTGAGCTGAAATTAAGAGTTGGTCATTTAACTGGCCGAACCACCCAGGCACCCCTCTTCATCTTTATTTTTAATTTTTCTATTAATTAATTGAAAATTCAACATATACAAAAAGAGTACATACTAATAACTAAGCTGTGGTAACTGTCTTCAAGGAACTCTTAACCAGTAAGAGGTGAAAGAAAGACATCCAAGTATTTCATTATAGTGTGGCAAAGGTTACGGTGGAGACCGTACAATGAGAATACAAGGCAAGATACAGAAAAAAAAAATTTACCCTTTGGGAAGGAAGAAGTGAATGATCACTGGGGAATGCTTTCATAGAAGACAAAGTCTTGTAATGAACTCATACCTGGACTGTACAGACTATACCTAACCATGGGAAATATTCTAGTGCCAGGAGAGATTAAATCCAGAGATACAGCCTTCCAATAAAAGTCTGTCCCAATAGGCTTGTGCCTATGAGTGCTGTATGTCGTATCTTATGTTCCCCTAATAATCATCTCATAGTGCTCATAATTTAATTTCCACAACTATTCTGTGATCTAGGTAGGGTAAAATCACTTTATTTTATGTATGAGGACTCGGAGGCCTAGAGAGATTAATGACTTGCCCAGGGTAAACAGCTACTTAGTGGTATCTCTAATTTTGAGTCTTCATAAAAGAACAAAGAGAAAGTATGAAAGAACAGGATGCAATCCTGTTTTCAGGGTATAAGGGCCTGGGAAACAAATTCAGAAAATGTATCAGAGAGTTGGTCCCAAGTATTGAAAACAAATGGCTAATTTAAGCAGAGACAATTTATTGAAAGGCTGTTGGATAGGAAGCTCCCCAATGTCCAGGAAGAGTTTAACTATAAGACTCCCTCAAGAACAGACTTCAAAGAAGCCACAAAGACTAATTGGGAAAATATAAGGGGGAGTTTCCTCAGCGTGAAGCAAGGACTGAGCACCAACTGTTTGCATCCTTGTGTTAGGCCTCTCAAGAGTTACATTTTCAGGTGTCTTTATTCCGCCTGGCTGTCCTCACCTGGTTCACGTGCCAGAGGATTACAAATCCTGTAAGGATTTCATGAAATAGAGAAAGTGCGATTTCCCCCCCGCTCCCCAAATGAAATACGTCACTACTGAAAGAAAGAAAGATAATGCTGGGCAAACAAACACACACACATTGTTATTCCCAAAGAAACTTCCACAAGACCGTGCAGTTCCTGTACCTAGCTTCGACAACTGGTTGTGCAGCTGATGTCCATCTCTCTTCTAGTTTCAACACTATTCCATCTTATTATTCTGCAATCTACAGGTGACATGATAAATGTAACTACCAATCTGGGAAGGGATAGTAGTCAAAAGGGAAAAAAAAAAAGAAATGATACAGCAAGCAGGGAAATACTAGTAAACACTATGACCTTTATCTCATCAACTGCTCACAAAGCTGTAATGAATATTTTTTTCTTTGTTTCATTGCAACATATTTTATATTTACCTATCCTTTAGCCAGTCCCTTAGTTGGTCAGATGTTTTTGCACATAGGTGTGACCCAAATATTCATCATGCTCCAGGAACAGTGCTTGTGATACTACCGATGTGAGGTTGTAATAGTCTTCCAATAGTTACATCCACCAGGATTGAAAGTACAAAGAGGAGCATAAAGAATATCTAGGTTCCCACCATATCCTCTTACCCTCTGTATCTGGAAGCAGTTGTGTTTTCCCTTGACAGTAAAGGTCAATTACCACTCCCAATGCCTTAACCCCCTTTTGTAAGGAGAACACAATGACCAAATGGTAGCCTCAGCTTCTAATCCAGTGGTCACAAGAGTGTATACCTCCCGGTAGAGCCATTCAACCTTCACCACTAATACCTTTGATCCCGCAGATATGAAATGCATAAGGACAGGACTGAATATTTAAAATGTGGGTCATTTTGTATAAATATAAAAGGCACTACCCCATCTCTGATCCTCGATTACTAGATCTATATATTTTGGCTGGGCGAAATACAGCAACTTTTTTTTTTTTCTGTTTCGGACATACATGACCTTCCTTACTTCACAGAATAAAATTTTCCAGCTGGCACTGGAATTAAGTTTTCGTTGAGCCATTTCACAAGGCCAGCTATGTGTGGGTGATGATGTACACAGGTTCTGAAACTCGTGGATATCTTCTCTCTACTACACATCCTTTAATGTGGTAAGTATTTTCTAGAAGACATTGATTTCATCGTTATGATATATTAAGTGGTAAGTCCAGAAAAATGGGAGACAAAAAGAAAAAAAAAAAGAATCCTAAACATAAAAGCAGAAAAACTATTATTCCAACAAGAAAAAAAATCTATACTGCTTTTCCTATGACAAAAGATGTTCTTTTTAATCAACCTGCCACTGGGGAGTTGGCTGGTCTCTTTCAAGTATTTGTGCCATTCTACATCTTCAGGGTTGACCGCTGCTGCTGGCAATTTAGCAACTTAATAGTTGTAATCACAGGCCAGCCTTGATAAGTGGAAATTAGTTTTTGGATCATTGCCCTCTTTTTTATTACTGCCACATTGAACAAAATATTCACGAGGGCACTAAGCAAGTAGCAGAGGACTGCAGAAACTGACTCTTATCAAAACAGGAGCCTTCTTGTCCACTGACTTATTAGTCTCAACTACACACTGGAAATACTTGGTTAAGTATTTGCAGATACTTTTCAGGCTTTTAGTTCATTCTGAAGGTCCTTTGGCATAACTTGTCACAAAAATAGTCCTTGTCACCAGTTCTCTAATACTTCTTTCCAGATCTCTGACCTTCCAACCAGTTTAATAGAAATGTTTATAAACCCTGACATCGGCCATCTCACCTTTTAGAGCAAATGGTTAGAATGTAATCATCTAGATGAAAGTCCGGAGGTTCTTTTTGGAAATTCCAAAAGGAATTTTCATAGTATTAAAGAACATGCGTTTGGGAATCTGTCTTAAACTGGGTGCAAGTCCTAGCTGTGCCAGTCATCAGGGAGATGATACTGGGAAAATTATTGTTCCTTATGTGTACTGTGGGAAAAATAACAGTGCCGATGTTATGAGAGATGTTTTGGGGATTACATAAATTAATACTTAGATGAGAGACCTGAGAAATTTGGGGGAAATGCTAAGCCCTCGTTACATCTTAGATATTGCTGGCTATTATTATCATCCATATATTTATTCCACAAACATTTACTGAACACCTTCTACATGCCAGCACTTTGCTGAACTAGA
Source organism: Neofelis nebulosa (assembly GCF_028018385.1). Taxonomy (NCBI): domain Eukaryota; kingdom Metazoa; phylum Chordata; class Mammalia; order Carnivora; family Felidae; genus Neofelis; species Neofelis nebulosa. The sequence continues at coordinate 21,338,894 of NC_080786.1, forward strand.
GTACAAAGTGTATGTGAACAAAGCCAATGAGAGACAAGCCTAAGATCAGGGCACTTCACCTCCTAACTACATATTATAAAAACTAGGTCTTCTTGGTATCTGCAATTGTTTTGACGTAGACTGTTCCATTGTGTACTTCTCCCATGCTGCCCAACAGTGGAAACGCTCAATAGTAGCATTTAAAGTAGAAAAGAGCAGTCTCTACGAGCATGTTGAGAGTATTCTGCTCCTTTACATCCCCAATCTACTCTTTAGATAAAACTGTAGGTAAAGTTTTCTGGACCTGGTTGCAGTTAATAGTGGATGGACAGATATCAAATGAGCATTTCTTTCTCTGGAATTAAAACAAAATGTTTTCCTATAGATTATGCCAAGACCCATTTCTGACTCTTAAAAGTCATCTGGGATAGGCCTATGCTGGATCCAGGTTTGAAGGTTTCATTACCCAATTCAGCAAACCAATTTAGTTCCTAGCGGAGCCTTGAATGCAAACTTTGGTCAATTTTTCCTATCAATAAATCCACTTGTGGGAAATATGGTTTTGTTTTTTGTGTTTTCTTTTGGTTTTTTTTTTTTTTGCTATAATGATCTCAATCTCTAATCCTGTAAATAACATCTAGATTTTTAAAGTCTTTCTTCTGAACTAACTATACATTTTATGGGTAAAAAATCATGCCACCCAAGGGCACCTGGGTGGCTCAGTCAGTTGAGCATCTGACTTTGGCTTAGGTCATGATCTCATCAGCTGATGAGTTCCAGCCCCGCATCGGGCTCTGTGCTGACAGCTCAGAGCCTGGAGCCCGCTTCAGATTCTGTGTCTCCCTCTCTCTCTGCCCCTCCCCTGCTCATGCTCTGTCTCTGTCTCAAAAATAAATAAACATTTAAAAAAATGTTTTTTTAAATCATGCCACCCAATTCATATGTTGAAACCCTAACTTGTAGTACTTCAGAATGTGACTGTATCTGGAGATGGGGCCTTTAAAGAAATGATTAAGTTAAAATGAAAGCATTTGAGTGGGTCTTGTTTAATCTGCCTGATATCAAGAGGAAGAAATTAAAAACAAACATAATTAATAACAAACATAAAGGCCTACCAAAAGGTGAAAAATAGAACTACTCTATGATCCAGCATTTATACTAGGTATTTATACAGAAAATACAAAAATGCCAATTCAAAGGAATACATACACCCAATGTTTATAGCAGCATTATCTGTAACAGTCAAATTATGGAAACAGCCTAAGTGTCCTCTGATTGATGAATGGATGAGATGGTGGTATACATCTACAATGGAATATTACTCAGCCATAAAAAATAATGAAATCTTGCCATTCTCAAGTATGCGGATGAGGCTAGGGAGCATTATGCTAAGCAAAATAAATCAAAGAAAAACAAATACCATATGATTTCACTCATGTGAAATTTATCAAACAAAACGAAGGAGCAAAGAAAGAAAAAGACAGAGAGACAAACCAAGAAAAAGACTCTTAACTGTAGATAACAATCAGATGGTAACCAGAAGGGAGGTGGGTGGGGGGTTGAGTTAAAAAAGTGATGGGGACTAAGGAGTGCATTTGTCATGATGAATACTGGGTGATGTATGGAAGAGGTGAATTACTATACTGTACACCTGAAACCAATGTTATACTGTATGTTAACTAACTGAAATTTACATAAAAACCAGAGGAGGAAATTTAGACACAAAAAGACACCAAGAACAAACACAAAGCAAACACCATGTGAGGATACATAGAAGATGGCCATCTGTACGCCAAGGAAAGAGGCCTCAAGAGAAACTCAACCTGCCAACAAATTTAACCTTGGACTTGCAGCCTCCAGAATTGTGAGAAATATATTTCTGTTGTTTAAGCCACTCCATCTGTGTTATTTTGTAATGGCAGCCTGAATAGACTAACACAGTTTTGCAGAGACTTCCTATATACCCTCCACTCCAGGTTCACCTAATGCTAGTATCTTAATAACTCTAATCCAATTCTTATAACCATAACTAGACTTTTGATGATGTATTTAAGAAATGACTAAATTTTTTTTATTATCACAAGGCATGGTGAATCCAGGTTGTAGTTTAAAGGACAGACAGCAATGGAGAGTACAGAGGAAAGGCGATTTTAGCTTTCTTCTAAAAGGAAATACTTAATTCTCAGAATTGAAAAATAAAGTTGAACTTGTTCAGATTATTCCAAGAATTTACTGGGGTACTCACAAATCTTTTCATTCCAACTACGAGGACTCAATATCTTTCTGATCAATGTTGTAAGTGTCACATAAGAAGAGTATGAGGCGGGGTGCCTGGGTGGCTTGGTCAGTTAAGCATCTGACTTCAGCTCAGGTCATGATATCGTGGTTCATGAGTTTGAGCCCGCATCGGGCTCTGTGCTGACAGCTCGGAGTCTGGAGCCTGCTTTGGAATCTGTGACTCCTCCTCTCTCTCTGTCCCCTGCCCAGCTCATGTTCTGTCTCTCAAAAAATAAACAAACGTTAAAAAAAATTTTTTTCAAAATAAACAAGACTATGAGGCTATAAATTTTACTTTTATAACTCAGCGACTTTGTTAATCATTGAATTTGTTTCCAGTACTTGCAAATCTACAGATCTGAATGTATAGAGAGTATGTGATATTTTTCTTTCAATGAGATAAGAATTTTGGTATTGTTTCTTGTCATTATCTTGCTATGGTATTATCCCAACCTATCAAAAACAACTATCCTCCACTATGGTTTTTTCCCAAAATAATTTCCATTATATTGTCTTATGGGAGAATGTACCTCATGTCATAGAACTACAGGCAAGATCTCATATGATGACAGACCATAACATAATTAGCTGATGGTGAAGTGTGTACCTGGGAATGCTAATTTACTTCCCTAAGACTGACTTTCAATTTGTCTTTATCCAATATATATTGCATATGTCTCTGAGGATCTGTCTCTTGCAGCCAACTCATATACAATTCTTATTATCAATTAGAATTTTTTTTCTCTCCAAGAAACCACAATAAATTTTGGCTTATATAAGCAAAGGGGAAAAAAAGGAAATTTCTTGGAAGGATAGTTGGTAACTCATATATTAAAGATAATTTGTACAAACAAGGCTTGGAAGGATAGAAACAAGGCCCTCCCCAAAATCCTTCAACTTCTTTCCATTCCTTCACTAGTTTGTTCAAGACTCAAATTCTCAGGAGAGAAACTCATTATTCTAGATTTGGTCTGAGATAGTGCTCAAACCCTAAGTGAAGCAGGGTGGGCTGGAGTCAAGGGAGACACATCTATTAATTACATTCTAGGCAGCTGTCCAAACAATGCTCAACAAATAATCTAGACGGAAGTGAATCACAAGTATGAGGTAAAGGTACTTAAAGAGTTCCAGATTTTTGTGGTAAAATGCTAGCATTGCCTGATTTACCCTTTTCCATATTCCTACCAAATTACTCATAAAAATCCCAAAATAAATTAAAAATTTAAACAGGACCAGACATTAGAAATATTACTTAATAACCTTCGAGATCATTGATGGAATTGCTTTTCATTAGGCAAAGTTAGAATAAGGCCCTTCAGCAGGACAGAAGAACAATACACAGAATAACACTACACAAAATTCCTACCAACAAACACCAAAAGCATGCTCATGAGAAATTTTCCATTTTTTCCATAATTTTCCATATTTTCCCTATTTTCCAATTTTCGATCTGCTTTTAATGAGACCAAGGAGGTATTATTCTCACTTGTCACTCTTAATCTATTCCATTAGTATCTGTTTTCCCTTCAGTACTTCAGTACGTATCTTTTGACTCAGTATTTCTATCTTTATGTCTATTCAAAGGAAATAATCATTGATACAAACATTTTTATAGAAAAATGTACAACTATAGAATCAAAGGATTAGTGGAATGCCACAATAAACAGATTTTTAAAGGCCATTCTTGGCCATACTATAAAGTTAAAAAAAATCAAACACAAAGACAGAATTCCATAAGTGTTGGTAATATCTACCATAGGACAAAAAACAAATTGGCAATAATGCAGGATAAAGAAAACCAGGAAGTAACATGTTCAAGGTGATACAATAAAACAAATTGAAAGACAATTTTTAGATACAGAAAAGTAGTCATTTAATCATGAAAGCCAAATAATGTTGCATTCAGTTATGCAAAATTTCAGAAATTTCAACACACAATTGTGCTCTTTTGAACATCCTGTTGGAAGTAGTCAAGAAGGGAGAAACAAGTATAGGGTTTCTATAGTACAGGAGGGTACCCTGAAATATGAGCAAGTATGAGAAAATATATTAATCATGCTTACTATTGTCTAAATAAGACCAAAATTGCATACTAACAATAATGAAGATCTGAAATTCTAGATGATATTAATATAATGTTAGCCATGACATACAAGGTAAGTAGGTGGAAAGACCAGAAAGAAAAGGTAACTTGCTACAGAAATTCTCTACTTTTAGGTGAAAATATAAATATTGGAAAATTTAACAAATTGACAGTAAAAATGAAAGAAAATATGAGTCGCAATTACTTACGAAAACTGTAAAAAAATAGATGAAATAGAATCAAACTTTGAAAAGAATTTAAAAATATTGTTCCAACTAATGAGCAGAAAGGAGGGGGACAAATAAGTGGATATTATAAAATAGTATGGCAAAAATGAATTCTGATAAAATACTATACTGAGACTTCAGATTCTGGCCAACATGGAATAAATGGGACCATAATTACTCTTGTCACTTAACCAGAAAAAAAAGAAAAAATATAGGAAATAATGATTTTCAGACATAAGACAGAAAGCACTGTAAGATTGTGATCCGTGAAAGAGAAACAAACAAGATGAGCCCATGATATACCAGCTTACTGCCTGAAGGCAGTTTCCAGGCCATATCAGAGTGAAGAAAAACCAAAACTGAGAAGATGGACACGAGAGTTTGGGAGGCTAAGTTAGGTAGAACTTGTAGAGCAAAGGACTGGACAAAGAGGAGCTGCACACAGGGAGACTGAAAGACAGATAAAAAGATGATCTCTCTGTATTTCTCCCTATCAGTCAATATCTATATTGGTGGGGAGAGGGCTGAGACTCTGAAGAAGGACTCTTGTAGTATTTAGCTGCATGTAGATCAATGCAGTGGAATGGAGAAACTATCCAACACTGGAAAAAGAGAAGTATAAAGACATGTGAATAAAACTAACAATTCCTAGAGCTCACAGTAGGTTGGGAATAATCTGTCTTCCAACCAGCCAGAGTGGAAAGACCTATACATGGAGGCATAGCATAGAAATTAGAGAAGAGTATCACCTTAGTACCTGTAGAAGAGTATCACGTTAGTACTTTAGCCTTAGACTAAGGCTTATTATACTAACCAAAGTTTAAAAACAAGCCTTAAAAATATCCAGCTAATGGGCATTGAGGAGGGCACCTGTTGAGATGAGCACTGGGTGTTGTATGGAAACCAATTTGACAATAAATTTCATATTAAAAATAAATAAACATTTAAAAATTTAAAAAAAAATACCCAGCTAATTCCAAGTAACTTTACCCCACACCAAAACAAAATCCAATACTATTGAAAGGAATATATCAAAATCCAAGAATCAATAATGAAAAAGTCACAACATCAGGCATTCAACAAGAAACTGTCAGGCATGAAAAAAAGGCTAGAAACATCATAATTAATAAGGACAAAAATCAACAATAAAATCAGAACTAGGAATGAGGCATAATGGAATTAGCTGACAAAGATGATGAAACATGTTCCATACGTTCAAGAAAACAAAAGAAAATATGGCCATAATGAAGAAAGAAGAGTAAGGTATAAAAATAAGGTATTACATTCAAAGTAGTTATTGATAAATATCTAGTTATTGCCATTTTATTACTTGTTTTGTGGTTGTTTTTAAAGATTTTTCTTTGACTCTTTCTTGTCTTTCCCTCTTTCGTGTTTTGCTTTCTTTAGTGATATATTTGAATTTCTTTCTCTTTATTCTTTGCATGTTTATCAATGTTTTCTGATATATGGTTACCAATAAGTTTGTATATAACCTCTTCTGAGTATAGCAGTCTATATTGTTGATGACTGTTTAAGTTTCAACTCATTCTTTTCTCTTTTCTTCCCCACGTTAAGGTATATGTTATATCTTATATCCTTTTTTTTTTTTTTTAGTTACGTGACTGGTAATAATAAATAAATAATCATTTAAAATAAATGATTATTTAATCATTTAATCATTTAAAATAAAAATAATCATTTTTATTTCTTTATGTTTCCTACCTTTATACTGTTACTTTTGGTATCTCCTTTCCACTCAAATAGTCCCCTTTAATATTTCTTTCAGGGCTGGTGGTCATGAACTCCATCAGTTTTTGTTGGTCCATAAAACTCTGTATCTCTCCTTCTGTCCTGAGTGATAGACTTTCCAGATAGAGTATCCTTGGTTGCAGATTTTTCCCATTCAGCACTTTGAATATGTAATGCCACTTCCTTTTGGCTTGCAAAGTTTCTGTTGAAAAATCTCCTACTAATCTTATGGACTTTCCCTTATAAGTTAATGACTTCTTTTGTTTTGCTACTTTTAAGGTTTTTTTCTTTATCACTATAATTTGCAATTTTCATTATAATATGTCTTAGTGTTGGCCTGCTTTTGTTGATTTTAATAGGAGTTCTCTGTGCCTCCTAGATGTAGATGTCTTTTTCTTTCACCAGATTAGAGAAGTTTTTGGCCACTATTTCCCCCAAATAAACCTTATACCCCCCTTTCTCTCTCTTCTTCTGGGTCTCCTACAAAATGAATGTTATTAGACTCTCTGTTCCTTCTGGATCTGCATGTTTGTTTCCTTCTCCAGATTAGACAAGTTTTCAGCTATTATTTTCTCAAATAAATGTTCTGCCCCCTTTTCTCTCTCTTTCCTGTATGGAACAACATCCCCAGCAACAGCAGACTGCACTTTCTTTTCAAATGTACATGGGACTGTCACCCAGATAGGACCATACATGTTCAGGGCTATAAAAAAGGTCTTAATCAGTTCAAGATGACTGAAACAAATTAAAAAATGTATTCTATGACTAAAATAGAATTAACTAGGAAAAAAACATTCAAAAGATAACTGGAAAATTGCCAAGTATTATGAAATTAACCTAAAAACTTTTAAGAAACCTATGGATCAAAGACAAAATCACAAAGAAAATTAGAGAAAATTTAAATGAAAATAAATCAAAATGTGACATTCAGCTAAAGCAATTTTTAGAAAGAAAATTGTATCATTAAGCAATTATGTTGAAGAAAAGAAAGATCTCAAATAATTTAAATTTGTAACTTTAGAATCTAGAAAAAGAAGAATGAAAGAAAAGTTATCAATCCAGATCCTACAGTATTAAAGGATTATAAAAGACACAAGGAAAATTCTAGGCACAGGACTTGTAACACACATTTAAAAATAAGTAATGCCAACTCCAAACCAAGTCTTACAGAAAACAGAGGATAAGAAAACACAACCCAATTCACTTTATGATCCTAGATAGCCTCTGTGCAAAAACTTTAAAAGATATAACAAGGAAATTACACGCCAATATTTCTTATGAATATAGGCAACAAATTCTTTAACAAAATGTTAGACGTTGAATCTAGCAATACATAAAAACGTAAATAGATCATAGTTTATCCCTTAAATATGACATAGATTTAACATAAAAATTTACCTATAAAATTCATAGTATTAACATGTTAGAGAATAAAGAAACATACAACCACCTTAATAGGTGCAGAAAAAGCAGTAAAGTTAATAGAATTCCTGATAAAAACACTCAATAAACTAGGAATGAAATGAAACATCCTCAACTTAAAAACTAAAAAAAAAAAAAAAAAAAAAAAAAAAAAAAGGCACAGACAAGGCCTACAGATAATATTCTAAATAATGGTGAAAGAAATGTTCTTTCCCTAAGACTGAGAACAAAGCAAGGATGTCTAATCATTTTGATTCAAAATTTTATTAGCCTGTTAACCAGTGCAATATAGCAATAAAAGAAAAGGAAACAAAATGTAGTAGGTAGTGTCAGCAAGTCCCTTTGGTCTTACACCAGGGCCAAAATCTCCATCTAGTTCTTTGCCCCTGGTCATAAAAAATCACATTTCCATATCTGTTTGATAATATATTTTTTGGCTCTGATCTGAGGCCAAAATTCCAACACAAATACACCGTATATTTTATAGATGTCCGAGGATAACAATGTGTGTGTGGATAAACAGACTGGGTAGGTCCCTCTGGTTGGAGGGAACTGGCTTGGAGGTTAAAGGAAGAAACTGAAATTGCTGATTGCCAGTCATGAGCCTAGGAGCTATGAGTAGTTCAGATATGCACCGGAGAGCCATAGAAACAAACAACATTCTCTACATCTGAAAAAAAAAAATTAAATGTCAGTCAATGTGAGTGAAAAAATTAAAGAGGAAGGAGATGAAAGAACAACCGTTACAATGATATTCCTGAGAATATATTCAGTTGGAACCATTGTCAATGGAAAGAAAAAGCAACACATTTACCACCCTAACTACATGGCAAACAAGAAGTTGAAATGTCCAATTTGTAGGTCTCGCAGCAAGAAAGTTGAGAGAATTCCCAACTGAGAGGTGTTAGAGGTGAGGTCATTTGGTGAGGACAAAGAGGCAGAAATAGCATTAAAAATGGCTTGGAAAATATTTAAATCAAACGTTTTAAGAAATTTTGTACATCAACCAGAAAAATGAAAAACTACATACAAAATCTCCCCTTCTCGTGTACACGTGCATGCACACACACACACACACTATACTTATAGATAAAAATCCACTTACAAAAATGAGACAAGATATATACAATACTAAAATAGGCGCTAAAAGATAAACTAGAAATGAAATGAAACATCCTCAATCTAAAAATTTTACTAGCACTGGCACTAAAAGTGCTAAAAGAGGTTATCCCTTGAATGACGAAATAGCAGATAATTTAATTTAAAAAAATTTAACTTTCTCTTTTTTCTACAATGATATTTACTAAAACAATTTTTACTATCAGATTTTTAAGGACTGACTCAGGGTTGTTTTTTTTTTTAAGAGTCACAGGAGAGTACTACTTTATTAGAGACAATAATCTGGCTAAACCCAGAAGTAGGAATAATCAGGTGAAGAAGTTGCATGAAAAGAGCATCTTCCCAATTTATCATCCAAAGATTTTGTTAAAAATTCATGGAGCAGAATTTGAAGGTTTATAGTATCAAGCAAAGCATGCCATCAGTGGCATTTCTAAAGACAAACTATGGGTCTTGACCTAAATTTCACAGTAGTTTGCATGTTTTTGTAAGTTTTCCCAACTCATATTGAAATTAACTAGTTAGTTCTATATTCAGCCCGTGCTATTGATGTCAGGATGCTTCCCATTCTTAAGAGTGTATTGGAGCCCAAAGGGAATGGGAGATTTTTTCCATGAATGATATGGCAAGGCAATAGCAGAACGGGGATCAAAATCTGACTCCTCCAGATGCTGAATTTTGTGCTCAGCTGAATGAAGTCCATATGATTTTCTTTTTGCTTCTAACATCCTCCAAAGTCTGCATCTGTTTTATATACTGCTCCATTGAGAAAGGTCCCTAAACAGATGCAGTATGTAAGGTTCATGAGAATAAGAAAGATTTGAAGAGATCGTATTATAATCAATCAAGCTAAAATTAGTTTCCTTCTGTTTCCAATATTCTGCCTGACCCAAATGTTTCAAGCCCATTGGTTAAGTCAGACAGCAACCAGGTGGGAAATACCTATTCCTGTGTTTGAAATACAACTTAGGTTCAAATAAAGTTTAAAGTTGTGTCAAGATAGTCAAGTATTCCCAAACTCAGGTAGAGACTAGCATATCACTCATGTGTACTACAGATGTTATATTACAACGTTAAGAATAATATAAATTAAAGCCATTTTCAGCTCCATTGTTTTCAGTTCCTGCCTCTGTCTCATTGAATAAACTCCCCCTAATAGTTACCTATCATCGAGGATATATTTCCAGTATTATTTTCTTCTTTCCATCTCTACTTAATTACATTTAAAGTATGATGTTTTTGTGTCTCTGAAAAACAAAAACTAAGAATTTAGCTTCTAGATATTGTCTCACTGTGATCTTGAAGAGACGTTCCCCAGTCTGAGACATAGCTTGCCTGTTGATAAGACTGTGTTCTGCTGTTGTCAACACTCTCTAGCATTATTTCTTAAATTTGGGATAATTTGGAAATACCAAAGGGTTATAGGATTCCACACCTTACTGTATTCCTGTTAGGGTAACTGCATAATTTATTTTCCAGGGGCGCCTGGGTGGTGCAGTCGGTTAAGCGTCCGACTTCAGCCAGGTCACGATCTCGCGGTCCGTGAGTTCGAGCCCCGCGTCAGGTTCTGGGCTGATGGCTCGGAGCCTGGAGCCTGTTTCCGATTCTGTGTCTCCCTCTCTCTCTGCCCCTCCCCCGTTCATGCTCTGTCTCTCTCTGTCCCAAAAATAAATAAAAAACGTTGAAAAAAAATTTTATTTTCCAAATACAACACTTTTGGAAATGAAAGAAACAATATTAAAAATAATGTCCAGGGGTGCCTGGGTGGCTCAGTTGGTTAAGCGTCTGACTTCGGCTCAGGTCATGATCTCTCGGTTTGTGAGTTTGAGCCCCGCATAGGGCTCTGTGCTGACAGTTCAGAGCCTGGAGCCTACTTTGGAACCTGTGACACCCTCTCTCTCTGTCCCCTCCCCGCTCATACTGTCTCTCAAAAAATAAATAAATGTTAAAAAAAAGAATTTTTTTTAAAATAATAATGCCCAGATTCTCCATGCTAACAGTGGAGAGCCTGTTTGGGATTCTCTCTCCCTCTCTCTGCCCCCGATCCTGCTTGTTCTCTCTTGTTCTCTTGTTCTCTCTCTCTCTCTCAAAATAAATAAATAAACTTAAAAAAAAGATAATTCCCACCATTAAACTGGGATTTTCTGAGGCAAACCAGGGTAAATCTAGACCCAAACTATATTAAGCCTGCAATCTGTACCCTGCCCCCACCATGGCTACAAGGCAGCACCATTCAGAGAGCAAGCAATGTTTCTTTCCCCAAACCAGTTTATTTCCCTAATTTTCCCATCTAGTTATATTGTACCATAATTCTTCTAGGCCCTATATTTTAGGACAGCAAAATCTTTTTTTTTTTTTTTTTTACTTCTTCTCTGTCCTTTGCTTGGAATAGCTACTCATCCTTCAGGCCCTTTTCACTGTTTGTTTACTCTTCACCATACCTCTTGTATTAACATGCTCTCTTTATTCTCAGCACCCCAGTCTAGGTGCAGTAATAACTGAACACCAAACCTAATCTCCTTCTGAAATAGTTTTAAAATTACTGTCCCAAATATTCATCTTGTTAATAAGAAAGGACACTTCCGTCTCTCTTTAGAGAAATACATATTTAGTTGAATACCCAATACTTTATATTTAGTACCACTACGACCACCAACACACACACACACACACACACACACACACACACACACACACACACACGCCCTATTCTCATTATTACCGGAGTATTTTGTTCTTGCTAAACCCCTTTCTTGTGATGCCCTTAAAGATGACGTACAACGTGATGGCACAGCACAGACTCTGGTGTAATCCGTCACTTACCTGACGTGTAATCCTGGAAAAGTTGCTTATTTTTGCCTTGTTTTCTCAGTTATTATCAGATTTTATTTTGGAAGGCTCCCTGACCAGTAGTTGTCTCTAGCACCCCCCTTCCAATCTGTGATAATCAAAAATGCTTCTAGATATTACCAAACATCCTCTGGGTGCAAAACTGCCTCTGATTAAGAATCACTGTATTAGATAGGTCTAATAATAGTTCAGATCTTATGGAATTTTTTGAGACTTTGAAGAATACTAGCACATGAGAAGAATTGTGTAAATGATAAAAATGCCAGCATATTAGCGTCCACAAGGTCAAACCCTGTGGGGAATAAGCTTAGAAATTACCTGAGTTTGCACCAATGGGTTAACAAGGCATAAAGAAGCAGAAAGTCACAGGATGAAGGCATCCAAGATTAGGTAAACAAGATTAGGTAAATGGGCAAAGGCCCCCAGTATAGGACAAAGGTATAGGAATAGGAAATCTCAGGAAAAAAGCATCCAAAAATTAGGTAAACATGATTAGGTATTCAGGTCAGAAATGCCCCCCCAACTTACTACAATAGCAGAAAGCTGCTTTCACAGGAAGGAAGGACCAAAATAGGTAAACAGGGCTATAGACTGCAGCAAGGCAAAGTTGCCAAGAGCATAGCTAATTAGCAAAAGGTGCCTTGTTGACCCTGAGGTAGCATGCTCTGTCTTGTCCCCTAGGCTAGCTAAGATAAACAGACATGGCACCTCATGCCTGCAGTAGACAACTAGCTGCCCGGCACCAGAATTTTGTTTTTTATTGACCCCAAACCCTAATGCTGCATATCTTCAAAACCCCCTTTCCCTCATACCCATTTTGGTCCTTCCTTCCTGTGAAAGCAGCTTTCTGCTATTGTAGTAAGTTGGGGGGGGGGGGGGCATTTCAGACTGAATACCTAATCATGTTTACCTAATTTTGGATGCTTTCATCCTGAGATTTCCTATTCCTATACCTTTGTCCTACACTGGGGCCTTTGCCCCATTTACCTAATCTTGTTTACCTAATATTGGATGCATTCATCCTGTGACTTTCTGTTTCTTTATGCCTTGTTAACCCATCAGTGCAAGCTCAGGTAATTCCTAAGCTCATGGTTTCCTTGTCTGTTTGTGCACGTCCATTACGTTTGTAAGCCTTCTGATCCTAATAAAAACAGAGGAAGGACCCTTACTCAGGGCTCTTGTCTCCTCCCGGACATTAGCCTCTCACATTTCAATCCTGCATCCGCTCTCTTGCTGGGTAAGACAGAACTCCAGATCTAGAGTCTATGACAAAATTTCCTTCTCCTAGAGGTATGAAACCCTCAAAGTACTTTGCAAGAATTTGTCCCTTTGTCTCCTGGGATATATTTTAGAGAAAAGATCTTCATTCCCTCTTTTTCCCCAAAATAAGATACTCAATTTTTCTGTATTTTCTTTTCCTTTAATTTTTCAAAGCAACATACCTATCCCCCCCCTTTTTTTCTGTATCCCATATAATGTATTCTACCATAACAAAATCCTACCATATTTTCAGAGAAAGTCTGAGAAACTACCATGCACCGGAGGAGATGAAGAAGACATGACAATGAAATGTACCTGAACTGAATCCTAGAACAGAAAAAGACCACTGATGAACAACTAGCGAAACCGCAATCTGGAGTTTACTTAATAGTACCAATTACAGTTTCTTAGTTTTAACAAATATATCATGATAGTATAAAATGTAATAATGGGGAAAATTGAATGAAAACTATTCTAGAATTCCCTATACTATCTTTGCAACTTGTCTGTTGCAAGATAGCATGCCCCCACTTTGCTTCTCTCAGGTCTCCCTAAAGCCAACCCAGGTCACTGGTGGGCAAGCTGCTTTTTTGGGAAGTCACTCTCCTGTTCATGGCTACAGGGTTGGAGTCCCCAGAATTCTCAGAATATTCCCAGGCCTCCAGCAGCACAATCACCCATGACTTGACTCTGGAAGCTGTGAGGAAGCAGGCTGGTGGCCAGGCTGGCAGAAAAGATGCTAAGCTCATTAAAGCCCATCCTCTCCCCTCTCCATAGTCTAAGCAGGATGCAGCAAGCAGAAGCAGTTGGTTCTTTTATATAAAAATAGCAAAACACCAAAAAGGAAGTTGAGAGAACCCCACTCTTTACTATCCAAGCCACACACAAGCTTTCATGACACCCTACAACCATATGCCTTGCCCCAAATGGAAAATAAATTCCAAACAGCCAGTAAAAAAAAGTTATAAATAAATACATTTAACAATGTTAAAAAAAATTCTACCAGTTTTGGTAAGAATGAGAACCTGGTAAAATTTAAAACAAAAAACACATGACTTTCCTCTCTGTGCCTGAGTTCCTTTACCTTAATTCTCCCTCAACTACCTCCAGAATGCTTGTAGTTGTTAACCTGTAGGATTTACAACAGGTAGCCTACAACCTGTAGGTTACAACAACAAAAATTGCTCCTGTCTCACCGTTACAAGAGGAGTAATTACTAAAGGAAAAAAAAAAAATACAGGACTGATTTAGTCAGAGGAAAAGAGATATTTCCTTAGAAAAATGACTACAATCTTAATAGCTGACCAGATATAAATGAAATGAAAATCTGAGTCCATTTGAAAAGGGATGAAAAAAGGAGAATTAAAGTATTATCAGATCAGGATCCAAAGTAATAAAACAAAGGAGAATAGGTATATTCTCAGAGAGCAGCCTGGTATGACCACCAAAAGCATCCAGGTCCAGAAATTCACAGAGAAGCAAATGGCTTAATACCATAAGCAGTCTGTAATAAGAAAAATTAGAGAATTATCTTTCAAAGATTTGGACAGTAAGAACAAGGGTTACACAAATTCTGGATGGACTCAGAATCATGAAAGATTATTACAGAATAATCAGAATTCTATTGGAAGATTTTCTCCATTACCTATGTAGCTACAGTATTTCCTGGATCTTAAGAAATTTATAGGCTTATAACAAAGAGAAATCCCAACAAAGATGGTGCATCTTTGCCTAGAAGTCAAATGGAGTTTGGTAGCACTGGTCCAAGCCTGAATTGGATGTTGATCTGACATAAGAGTATCTCTTTCTGGGAGGTGAAATTGGACAAGATTTAGGTGGACAACAGGTCTGCAGACTCAAAACTTTCTACCTGGCCATATGAGGACCCAGAGTAAGCTTTGATGGCAAAATCTAGAAGAGAGTGTTGAAGATGAATTTCTGGACCAAAAATCAAAGAGAAAGAAAAAACAGTACACTAAAATCCATCAAATAATTCTATGTGCGACAGAAAAGAAAATAGCCCAATTTTTAAAACATTAAACCATTAGAAACTGTACTGAGCCTTGTCGAAAGAACAGAACAGCAAAGAGAAATGAAATATTGGAGCCATATCCTGCTATTGATGGCAAAAATGTATTATAAAAAATTGCTGTTCAAACATTGGACATTGTATATTTCTAGAGCCACAAGTTTCATTAACATCAGTAGCAGCTACAATTCAGGCAATCTTCAGGAAGTGATTCTCCAGTTACAACAAATGTGGGATTCAGCGAGAAAACATTCATTGGAGACAGGTTTCACCCTTACTAATTCCAAAGCAAAAAGTGAATGAAGTTGCTAGTGGGGCCTGAAGTAAATATACTGTACTTGCTTACCAGAGTAGAGCTGGTAAGCTTTGCTGCATGTTAGAATCACCTGAGGTGCTATTAAGACTCCCATTGCCCAAGTTGGGCTGCAGACACTCTGGGGGAGTATGCTCATCAGTACTTTAAAGCTCCCCAGGTAATTAAAACTCACTGCCAAAATTGAGAACTACTCTGGTAGAGGCTGTGCCATTAGTGACTAAATTAAGGTCAGCTTCAATGTAGCACTGAGATGCCAGAAAAAGTGTGCCAAGGTCAATTAGTGATTAAGGGGTTTTAAGATGGGTAAGAAAGGAACTTATTTTATTTTATTAGACGTTTACTTATTTTTGAGAGAGAGAGAGAGAGACAGAGCATGAACGGGGGAGGGGCAGAGAGAGAGGGAGACACAGAATCGGAAGCAGGCTCCAGGCTCTGAGCCATCAGCCCAGAGTCCGACGCGGGGCTTGAACTCACAGACCATGAGATCGTGACCTGAGCTGAAGTCGGACGCTTAACCGACTGAGCCACCCAGGCACCCCAAAAGGAACTTCTTTTAAAACCAAGGGACTGGAGGGGCACCTGGATGGCTCAGTCGATTAAACCTCCAACTCTTGATTTCAGCTTAGGTCATGCTCTCACGGTTCTTGAGTTTGAGCCCTGTGTCAGGCTTTACACTGACATTGTGGAGTCTGCTCCGGATTCTCTGTCTCCCTCTCTCTCTGCCCCTCCCCAGCTTGTGCTCTCTCAAAAAGAAATAAATATGTGAAAAACTAAAACCAAGGGACTGGAACAAATTTCTAAGCTTTGTAAGAAGGTGGTGGCATCTCAAATACCCCTCCCAGAGGGAAAGAAGGTAGTATGCATACTTCCTTTGCCAGAATTAAGCTCTCACTAGGAGAGTTCACCCAGCTGAGGTTAAATTCACTCATGCAACCATTCCAGACAATTGCCATAAGCTAGCATGTAAAGCTGACACCAAGATTTTCCTCATGTAACTTTCTTCACTGAGACACCATGCATTTTTTGCTGTAATCCTTGTCAGCACTAAGTCCTAGACTCTGGACACCTCATTGTCCAGAGATAATTGATCTTGAGCTGAGAATTAGCATTTTCTAAATTTTGCGACAGTGAGGCCAGTGATAATACTGTGCACCTTTTTAAAATACTGCATTATTTAAAAAGTGAGACAAATCAGAAATTTGGTATTAAACAAAACTTTGAATTCTAAAGGAAACATATGCAATACCCAGAGAGCAGATGCAACCACAAATAAAAGCTCCTGAGTGTGAATTTTGGATTTAAATTCTTTGAATTTTAACTCATAACAGATAATTTGGTTTTCAATTTAAATTATTTTGGCTTCAGCTTATAAAAACATTAAGGATTTGAATTTCCCCTCATAAAATCTATAGTAGTAGGATTTGCTGCATTTCTCTGTTGACATTAGATATTTTTACAAATTGATCTTGTTGTGCAAACTGTGATGGGCCAGTTAGACAATGTTAGATACAATTTAGCATGTTAAATACAACAATAAGCTTCGGGTTTTTAGCCTCAGTTGGAGCCTAGAAGTTGTTTTAGTGAACAGATACTTTGGACCCATTGTAAAGCCCTCAAAGGCAAAATTTTGTCATTTAGCAGGATATCTGATAGAACGGTGCTTTTTCTTGGAGCCTTAGTCTCATGAACATGGAACCTGGATTTTTCAGATAGTTGAATTCTCCTGCCCTGAGACAGATTGCCTCATTCTTAGCTGACCACACATTTAATGGTTAAGCACCAGATTAAAAAAAAATAAGAAGAAGAAGCAGCTTATTCTCTACCCGCAAAGTTTCCATCCGTCCCTTGAAATTCACTGCAATGACAATTCTCTCTCACTCCATCACTCACGGCTCTCCTGGGGGTAGGGAGGAGTGACATAAAATTCTTGCTTACAGAAGGAAAATCTGAGCATGTGTGGCCCAGACTCTTTTTTCCATGTTTGTTGGAAGCAAGCTTCTACACAGCACATGTTCCCCTGTTCTTCCTTGCCACATGTGGGTACATGTGAAGGAAAACCTTCTCCAGTCCACGATGACTGGACTGAGGGGAAAACCAGAAGTCTGGGTTTGGAATTAGAAGGATTGCTTCCTTACATATTTAAATTATATTCTCCAATATATTTTTACTTTTTTATGCCTTACTCTTTTTTCTATTTCTCAATTTTTTTTTTATAACTAGGATGGAATCGTTCTAGTTAATAAGAGACCACCTCAAAGATTCCTAAAAGTTATAACCTATGGAATTCCTTGCTTTGGTGTTTAATCAAATTTTTCCCTTACTGAGATCTATGGAGGATTGCTTATGAGATCATGGGCATATGTGTATGCCCAGGATATGGTAAGTACTATGCATAAAATATGAATAAGTTGATGCCAGGTGAATGATGGCAGGTGAGCCATTGTCTCATAGAAAAAAATGATAAACTTTCTATGTGGTTATATTAGAGATTCCACCAATTATGCTTTTCTTTATATTCAAAAGAAAACTGAAAAAATAATACTTAGAATTAAAAAAAAAACTATTCTATTTTATTCACTGTCAAGGAAAAGCACATTACAACCACAACACAATGGTCACTTTCAGCCAAGATAGAGTAACAAGCATCAGATTTACCCTACTCCCTGAAACAACCAAAAGACTGAATATAGAAGAAAGATGGAAAGAAGAGATATATAAAGATTATAAAACCTTTGTAGCACAATGGATATGTCCACAATCTTGATCATGCTATGGCTTCACGGGTGTATATACTTGTCAAAATTTGGCAAATGGTATGTTTTACGTGTAGATTATTGAATGTCAGTTATACCTTAATAAAATTGTTATACACACACATACACATATAAAATAGTTATAATGGAAAAGTCAGATCATACCTATTGTTGCCTTGACTGTGGAACAACCAGAACTCTCATTTTCTACTGATGAGAGGATAATTTGATACAATTACTTTGGAAAATTGGTTGTTTAACATATGCGTATTTTACTATTCAACAATTATACTCAGGTATATGGGAATAGAAAGTCACATAGATGTCTACCAAAAGAACTTTTTTTTTTAATTTTTTTTTAATGTTTATTATTTTTGAGAGAGAGAGACAGAGACAGAGAACAAGCAGGGGAGGGGCAGAGAGAGAGGGAGACACAGAATCGGAAGCAGGCTCCAGGCTCTGAGCCATCAGCCCAGAGCCCGACGCGGGGCTCGAACTCACAGACCGCGAGATCGTGACCTGAGCCGAAGACAGCCGCTCAACCAACTGAGTCACCCAGGCGCCCCCCAAAAGAACTTTTTATGCTCTAGGGAGTCTATAGCAGCACTATTTATAATTTCTCCTAACTGGACATAAACTGTGGTATATGGGGCGCCTGGATGGCTCAGTCAGTTAAGGGTCTGACTTCAGCTCAGGTCATGATCTCGCAGTCCGTGAGTTCGAGCCCCGCGTCGGGCTCTGTGCTAACAGCTCAGAGCCTGGAGCTTGGTTCAGATTCTGTGTCTCCCTCTGTCTCTGACCCTCCCCCGTTCATGCTCTGTCTCTCTCTCTCTCAAAAATAAATAAACGTTAAAAAAATAAAAATAAAAAAATAAACTGTGGTATATTTCTACAATGAAATATTATACAGCAATGAGACTGAGTAATCTAAAACTACACACAATACACAACTCTCACATTTGTGCTTTAACAAAGGAAAATGGACACAAAACAACACATTGTGTATAGACCCATAAATACAAAAGTAATAAACTGGGCAAAAATAAACTAGGTTTTTACAAGTCAGGCTACTAATTACCATTAGAGGTAGATTTGAGCAAACTGGGCCTTCTAAATTGTTCTTTTTCTTCATCTGGATGATGGTGACGTGCGTGTATTCACTTCAAGAAAATACATCAAGCTGTGTACTTTGTACACTTTTCCACATGCATGTTATTCTTCAAAAATGATAAAAATAACACTTTTAAGAAAAAACTCTATTCAAATCAGAAGGCATAAAAGTTTATCATTTCTAAATTCATCAGAGAATACCAAATTTTCAAAGATTTCTGCCAAGTTTCAAATTCTGTTATTTTCTTATACTAGAGTAAGTCCGAGAGTGAAGGTATAGGACTGTATTCTGATTTTTCCCAGAGTTGCATCCTGAAAGCGATTCTATTCAGTTGTGTGCACAGGTAGCGAGTGGAAAGGATAGGGGGAGTATATTGAGATGTTAATTATAATCCAAAAGCCTGTAT
The DNA here is from genome assembly GCF_028018385.1 of Neofelis nebulosa. NCBI lineage: Eukaryota > Metazoa > Chordata > Mammalia > Carnivora > Felidae > Neofelis > Neofelis nebulosa. The sequence goes on from NC_080786.1 coordinate 21,358,475, forward strand.
TTGTGGCTATTCAAGTAGTAGAGAGAAAAGTCTTAGGAACAAAGCTATCAGAAAATGTTTTTGAAGGTATCTGACATCTTTGCTCTGTCATTGTAAGTTGTATATACTATTGGCTTCTAACACTATTTTATCTTTAAATCACAGATGAAAGAAGGATATAAAGATATTAAGTGCACAGAGTGAGTTTTGACATATGTATTCATCCTGTAGCCAATACCCCATTCAAGATATAAAGCCATGAAATTATCCTAGAAAGTACCTTATGCTCACTTCCCGTTTATTTTCCTCCAGGACCAGTGCTCTGATTGCTATCACTGTAAGTATATATTTATATATATATATAAGTATATATAAGTTTATAAGTTTATAATAAGTTTATAATAAGTTAAACTTATTATGAGTTTATAATAATATATATATTTATTATTATAAATTATATATTCATATTATGCATTTTGTAAATTATATTAATATGTAGTTACTTTTAAAGAATGTTAAAATTCAGATAAATGGGAAAATAAGGTACACACTCTTCTATCTTCGTAATTATTTTTCAGGCCAAATTTCTCTTCTCCTTCTGGTAATCCTAGTACACAGTTGATAATTTACTGAGTATCATAGTTCATGTATGCTGTGTTCTTTTTCAATCTTTTTTCTCTCTCTTCTTCATTTCAGACAATTTCTATTGATCTCCGTTTACGCTGATTGATCATTTCACTTCGAGTAACTCTGTTAATTTAATGTGTTTTTAAATTTCCCATATATTCTTTGGTAGGCTTTCTATTACTTTTGCAGTTTTCATTTCTTTGATGAAATTCTCTGTTCTTGCATCCTTCCCACCTCTTGCTATAAATTTTTCAACATATTTGCAATAATTCAAGTGCTCGTCAGCTACTTGTAGTATCTGCATCACTTGTGGGTTAGTCTAAGTGAACACTATTTTACAACTTCTACGTATTCCTTCTTTGCATGTCTTCCAATGTTTTATTTCATAGGGGAATTATCTATGGAAGAATAGTAGAGGTTGAGGAATACTATCAATTTACTTCTCCTCCTCTCCCTGAACAGTGGAAACTCTAACACTGGCTTGCCAAAGTAGAGACTTCACCATGAGTCTGTAACTGAACCACAATGTCAAGAAAATTAAACCCAACCACTTGCGCTATTGCTGTTTTTATCACCATAACTTTCCCTACTGTCATCTAGGGGTTCGACAGTTTTTTTTAAAAACGAGTGTTTAAGCCCAAAGACCAGAAGGTGGAATTTGAGGTTGAATAATTTGGTTCAGTAGTTCCAGCCACAGGGAGAGAATGCGAGACTACCTAGGTTCTTTCTGCTTGTCAGTCCTACTTTCACTTCCTTTTTCATATAAAAAATACGCAAAAGGAGAAGCAGGGAGCTTTGTTATGCCAAACGATGACCGTGTTAGCGTATTTTTCAAGCTCCAACCCATCCCACCTGCTCCTATTATTGCCACTGACTCTGTTGCCTTCCTCTCAACCTCAGAGTTTAAGGTTTCTGGCAGGCTTTCTCCATCACTTACATCCAGAACCAATTTTTGCCCCAGAACCTTCATCTCGCGGCTCTAGCGTGCAGGGCTTCATCCTCTGGATGTCAGGATCATCAAGGCTTTCTTGAACGTAGAATCCTTCAATAGTCATACAAATCACTCACATAAGTCACTTCAAAACATCATCCATATTTTACTTGGTGTTACCATAAATGAAGGTCTTTCTTACATGTCTTTTCAGATTCTATACCAGAAGTGGACATCCGCTGAAAATCTATTTTAGTGTTGGAGGGGGGAAAGTAATGTTTCTGGACTCACTAGGAAATGGTGTGAGGATCTGACATGATTTTCACCTTACAGGGGCCTTTTCAACCTCAGCACTATTCTGAGGACATTCTTGTGGTGGGGGAGGGGGAGGAGACTGTCAGGCATTGCAGGATGTTTAGCAGTATTCCTGCTTCTACCTACCACAGGCCAAGAACATCCCCACACCCCTCGCTGTGACAAGCAAAAATGTCTCCAGACATTGCCATGAGCAGTCCCAGTTCCTTTCTGAGAAAATTGTATTTTATTTTCTTTACATATGATTTGGTAAAAAGATACTTGACTTTTTTAGTCAAAATAGGAAAAAATAGTTTTCACTTATTTGTAAGTCTGGTTTGAACTTTAAATGGGTATATCTTTTTTGTAAAGAAAACAAATTTCTAAATTTCATCAAAGACAGCTCAGCTTTAAGGCAGTCATTGAAAATGATTTTCTCATGCCAGGCTGTAATAGGAAGTTAGAAAACCTTGCAGTTTTTTCCTCTAAACAAATACCCAAATGATGATGGTGATGGTGATGATGATGATGGTGATGATGATGATGGTGATAATGACTGACAGCCTTCACAGCAAGTCTGCCTAACCTGGCAAAGGATAAATCTGAGGCCATACTATGCAGCATATGTGTGGATGCCTGCAGTCACAAAGATGGTCCTGATGATAGAAATGAGGACAAGATCCTTGGCCAAAGGTGTCCCAAATGTCCATCGTGTCCCTGGCATAGAATTTGCTTTCTAAATGATAAACTCACAGAGGATGGATTCCTTTAGTTTGGAATCCATCTGCCACCCTTCATCATTTCCAATTTTTTATTATAAGGACAGATTTATATTGTAGCGTTATCTGTTTTCATTCCAACATTGAGCTAAGCAATCTGGTGTGAAAGCAAGGTCACCCCAGACTATTGCAAGTGGCTGTTTTCGTTGATGGCAGAAGTGGGGGGGCAGGGAGCAGGGAAAGCAGAGATTCTGTGACTAAATATGAAAAGTCTCTAGTTAAAGTCTATAGGTACTTTAGGCAGGACACATTATTTGCTGCTTTCTGAAAACAAAATTCATAATAAAGAGAACAAATAGCATCCTTTGGAAGATTCCATTTGAGTACTAAGATATAGGATATTTTGTTCATCCTTAACTTCTATTCGTCTTCTAACTTAGTTTTGTTTTTGGGTTTTTGTTTTTGTTTTTGTTTTTTTCTCTTCTTTGGCTGCTACAAGTGTACTTGGGAATTCTTATCCATTGAGTCAATCAACCTCCAGTTTCAGGAGAAAGAAAAGCCATAATACCCAATCACTACAAAGGGAGCAGTTGATTCTTGTTGCTAAGTGTTTCAGATATTTAACCCTATAAGAGGCACTTCAAGAGTAATTTCAACCAAGCAGTTGGTTCAGTTTGGATAAAAAAGACAAACTCTCAGGTCTAAAGTAGCACTGAGAAATGAATGTGCTTTAATGTGATTTCTTGTCTTTGAAGTGAAGGAAGGAGTGTTTATATGCTGATTTCCAGTATATACATATGCTAGTTGAAAGTCAAAAAAGGTATAATTGAGACTTGTCACAGAGAGGAAAAATGTTCAGCTTAGATGATTATGCTGTAAGTTTCCTCACTTTCATACTACAGAACTCCAGAGTTTGGAAGTCTGTCATCTCCTAAGGAGCTTCTGCAGACACCCATGACCACAGCTATCCAATACTACCATATGCTCTGCCTTCTCTTCTGTTACTGTACATAAATTCCCCAGGCTCCTATATAAAGACAACGCTTCCAACTATGAACTAGATTCTATCTCATCCTATGAGATATGAATAGACATTCGTAGACATTCATACCAACAATTCTCTGTTCTTTGGACTACATCATCAATTTCCCCTCATTTACTGAGTGACTCTCATCAGCATATAAACCTGCTAATATTTATCCATATTAAAATAAATACTTAAAAAATCTCTTTCAACCCCATTTCTCAGTCAGGTACCAGTCCATCTCTCTATACACTTCTACAGAACAAAAAATCATAAAAGTATTTTTTATAATTATTCTCTCCAATCTCTGCCCTGTTCTCTCCTAAATCTTCACAATCAGAATTTTGTCCTCAACAATGTATTGAAACTGCTCTTTTCAAAGTCACTAACAACCTCGAGGATGCCAGGGTGGCTCAGTGGGTTGAGCGTCAAGCTCTTGATACAGGCTCAGGTCATGATCTCATGGTTTGTGGGTTCGAGCACAGAGCCTGCTTGGGATTCTCTCTCTCCTCTTTCTGCCTCTCCCCTGCTCTTTCAAAAAAATAAAAATAAAAATAAAAACCTTTTAAAAAGTCGCTAGTATCCTCCAGTGTCAAATCTCAGTCTTCATGTTACTTTCCCTATCAGCAACATTTCACATTGAAGATCATATTCTCCTTGATGCATGTTCTTCACTTGGCTTCTAGTGAAATAGTCTATTTTTTCCAAAGTCATTGGTCACTCAGTCTTGATTCTGAGATAGACTGCATTAAAAGAATAAATCATTCATCTCACCTTTGCATACGTCCTTGTGAAAAAACTTTACAATTCCTTCTCATTGTGTACATAGCTTACTTCTCTTTGAGTTCAGGTTAAACTGTGTGACTTGCTTTGGCCAATGGTTCATTAGTAAATATCTGCAAAAAACCATTGCCATGAAAAGGGCCTCCCAGGACTTACCCAATAGTCCCAGAAGGAGGCCTGGCATGTGAACAGAGCTGCTGCAGATAAGGTGCCCTGGTCCAGCTCTGCCTAAAACAAAGCTTCCAACCAGTCAGCAGATATATGGGGGAATGCAGCTGAGATCAGCTAAGCCCAGCCTAGGACCGCTCATTCTAAGACTTCTAAGTTAAACAAATACTTATTATTATACACCAATGAGATTTTGTGGTTTGCATGATGCAACCCTGGTTAAGAGATGCAGTCTCCTCTCCTTGCTTCTCTTGTTCTCTTGTTCCTTATCATTGGAATAGCCTATGCCTCAATCTTTGAACCTCTTCCTGTCAGTTAATATTTTAGTATAACATTTTTTCTCCCTTTATTTATATTAGGTAATATTTCTACTAAAGGGAGTGACACAAAATGGTGTGATAAATCCTAATTCAGGAATTAAAGGTCTGGATTCTATGAGTGGTATAAAATAACGGATAAGGAGTAGTCTCTATTAGTCAACAATATTCAATGGGGATAGGATAGTCTCTTCAATAAATGATGTTGGGAAAACAGGACAACCACATGCAAAAGAATGAAATTGAATGCCTATCTTTTACCACATACAAAATTAACTCAAAATGGATTCAAACTTAAACATAAGTTCTTAGAATATATAACTTCTAGAAGAAAATGGGACAATCTTCTTGACATTGATCATGGCAATGATATTTTTTGGATATGACACTAAAAACACATGCAACCAAAGGACAAAAAAATAAGTGAGACTCTATCACACTTAAAAATTTCTGCATAGCAAAAGAAACAATCAACAAAATGAAAAGGTAAACTATGGAGTGGGAGAAAATATTTGCAAATCATGTATCTGTTAATACCCAAAATATAGAAAGAACTCATGTAATCAATACTAAAAACAAACAAACAATCCAATTTAAAATGGGTAGAAGAACTAAACAAACATTTTTCCAAAGAGATGCAAATGGCAAACAGTTACATGAAAAGGTACCCAACATTGCTAATTATCAGGGAAATGCAAATCAAAACCACAATGAGATATCACTTCATATTTGTTGAGATGGCTTTCATCAAGATGACAAAAGATAACAAGTGTTGCCTGAGGTATGGTGAAAAGGGAATCCTTGGTGGGAATGCAAATTGGTCCAGCCACTATGGAAAAGAGCATGAAAATTCCTCAAAAAGTTAAAAATGTAACTATCCTATGACAGTTAAATATATAGATATTGTGTCATTGTAGTATACATATAGTTTTATATATATATATATAGTTATCTATATCTATCTATATATCTATCTATAGATAGATATATCTATCTATATATCTATCTATAGATAGATATATCTATCTATCTATCTATCCATAGTAGTTGTATATATAGATACAGTATCATTGTAGTATTAGTCACAAGAGCCAAGCTATGGAAAAAACACAAGTGTCCATCAATGGATTAATGATTAAGAAATATATGAAACACACACACACACACACACACACAAAGATTATTCAGCCATAAGAAAGAAGGAAATCCTTCCATTTGGGTCAACATGGGTAGATCTCAAGGGCATTATGCTAAATAAGTCAGAGAAAGACAAGTACTACTATATGAAACCACTTTTATGTGGAAACTAAAAAGGCTGAATTTATAGCGAGTAGAATGGTGGTTACCAGGGCTGGGAGTTGGGGCAGATGGGGAGATGTTGGGGAGAGAGTATAAGCTTTCAGTTATAAGATGAATAAGTTCTAGGGATCTAAGGTAAAACATGGTGATTATAGTTAGTAATACTGTATTATTACTTGAAAGTTGCTAAAAGAGTAAATCTCAGATGTTCTTACCCCAGAAAAAGGAATGGTAATTAAGTGACACGATGGAGCTGTTAGCTACTGCTATGATGGTAATCATTATGCAATTCATAGGTGTATCAAAGCAACATATTGTACACCTTGAACTTATACAATGCCATATGTCATTTTTATCTCAGTAAAGCTGGGGGGGAAACAGGCTCTTTAATTACATAGCTAGGGCCCACATCCTAGTTCTATGATCCCAGCTATGGGACCTTGGAAACAACTATCTTAAAAAGTCTTTGTATCTCTGTATTCTTATCTGTAAAATGGACAAAATGAAGTACCAGTTGAGGATCAACGTGTGAATTAAAACAATTCACATTAAATTCATAGTATATTGAATGAATATCATGTCTTAGTCTGTTAAGGCCATTTTAACAAAATACCATAGACTGGGTGGCTTATAAACAGCAAAAATTTACTGCTCAAAGGCCTCGAAACTGGGTCTGATATCAGGCTGCTAGCATGGTTGGGTGAGGGCACTCTTCCAGATCACAAACTCCCCATCATGGCTTCACATAGCAGAATGGGATAGGAAGTCACATGGGGTCTCCTTTATATGAGCAATGATCTCATTTATAAGGGTTCCACCTTCACTACCCAATCACCTCCCAAAGGCCCTACCTACCAACACTATTACCTTTATGTTAGAATTTCAACATACAAATTTTGTGGGTACACAAGGGTACACAAACATTCAGAACATAGCACATAATGAAGACTCAATAAATGAACTCATGATGTTGTTATTTAAATAGTTCTGTGATATTTTGGTTATCAATCTTTCTGAACCTTAGGTTTCGCCTCTGGGCTTTATCTCTTACGAGTCAAAAAATCACAAAATATCAAAAAAAAAACTTGTCATGAACTTTTCATGCACTAAAATGAACCCGTATCTGATTAGTAAATTCCAACTTAAGGTATACATGATTGAGCTTCCTTCAGTACCCTTTACAGTTGCCTTCTGAAAGGGCTCAACATTTTAAGCTGATGAGATTATTTTTAATGGAAAATTTTTAGGCTCCAGAATAGGAAGGTGGGAGAGAGATGTTCTTAGGATAAATTATTTGAAATTACAGCATTTTGATACACAGTGATGTGCTGGTAATACTTAACAGTTTCTCCAAAAAAATTAAGTTCATGTATGTACACACACATGCACGCCTAGATGATTATAAGTTTGCTGATAATGAGGACATATGGCACTCTATTTGCAAAAAAGAAAACACATAACATTCTTTATTATAAATTCATATATCCAATTGATTCTCACAGAATCCTTTCATTGATTTGGGTCCAATTTTTGTATCCATAAATAGTCAATGGTTGCAACTGATGAACAAGTGTAGCTTCCACATGAGTGTCAGTTGATATTTTTATGTTTATTGGTAGGAGAAAAGTGAAGCAATGAGGTTGTTTTTCATTGACTAAGGGATTTCTTTGCTGAACTGTATACTAGTTGTTGATACTATAAGCATATTCCCCCAATTTGTAATAATTCACAAATTATTATAATTTGTATCAATGTAATTGCTATAGAGACTGCACATCTTTTTTAATTTAAGACTATTTTTTAGAGCCATTTAAGGTTCACAGAAACATTTAGAAGATGCCACTGAGATGTCTTACACACTCCTTGCCCCTTCACATGCACTGACTCCTCCAATGTTAACAACCCCCACCAGAGTGGTACATTTATTACAACTGATACACTGACACATCATAATCTCCTCAAATCCATAGTTTACATTAGAGTTCACCCTTTGTGTTGTACATTCTATGGATTTGGACAACTGTATAATGGCATCTATTCATCATAAAAATATCATACAGAGCATTTTCACTGTCTCGAAAGCCTTTGTGCTCTGCGCATTTACTTGTTTTCTCCTCCAACCCCTGGCAACCGCTGATATTTTTAGTCTCCATAGTTTTATCTTTTCCAGAATGTTGTATAGGTATAATTGTAGAGTACATAGCCTTTTCAGATTGACTTCTTTCACTTAGTAATATGCATTCAAGTTTTCTCCATGCCTTTTCATGGCTTGACAGTTCATTTCTTTCTAAAATTAATTAATATTCCATTGTCTGGATGTCCCTGTTTATGCATTCACCTACTGAAGAGCATCTCATTTCTTTAAGTGTTGGCCTGAATGAATGAAGCTGCTATACATATCCATGTATAAAGTTCTGTGTGGACTTAAGTTTTCAACTCTTTTGAGTAAATACCAAGCAGGATGACTTCTAGATCATATAGGAAGGCCATGTTGAGTTTTGTAAGAAACCACCAACTTGTCTTCCTGTATTATTATGCATTTCACCAGCAGCATATGAGAGTTCCTGTTTCTCCACAGCTTTGCAAACATTTGATGTTGTCCGTGTTTTGGATTCTGGCCATTTTAATAGGTGGTTAGTAGTATATTATTGCTGTTTTGATCATGTGGAACTTTTTTCCATATGCTTATTTGCCATCTGTGTATCTTCTTTGATGAGTTGTCCATTAAGGTCTTTGGCCCGTTTTTATTTATTTACTTATTTATTTAATATAATTTATTGTCAACTTAGCTAACATACAGGGTATACAGTGTGCTCTTGGCTTCGGGAGTAGATTCCCATGATTCATCGCTTACATACAACACCCAGTGCTCATCCCAAAGAGTGCCTTCCTCAATGCCCATCACCCATTTTCCCCTCTCCCCTGCCACAATCCCATCTACCCTCAGTTTGTTCTCTGTATTTAAGAGTCTCTTATGGTTTGCCTCCCACTCTGTTTGAAACTATCTTTCCTCCTCCCTTCCCCCATGGCCTTCTGTTAAGTTTCTCAAATTCCACATATTAGTGAAAACATATGGAATGTGCCTTTCTCTGACTGACTTCATTCAGCATAGTACCCTCCAGTTCCATCCACATTGCTGCAATGTTGATAGTGCTGCTATAAACATTGGGGTACACGTACCCCTATGAATCAGCACTCTTGTATCCTTTGGATAAACTCCTAGTAGTGCTATTTCCGGATCCTAGGGTCATTCTATTTTTAATTTTTTGAGAAACCTCCACACTGTTTTCCAGAGTGGCTGTACCAGTATGCATTCCCACCAACAGTGCAAGAGGGTTCCATTTTCTCCACATCCTCACCAGCATCTGTTGTTTCCTGGGTTGTTAATTTTAGCCACTCGGGGGGCACCTGAGTGACTCAGTCGGTTGAGTGACCAACTTTGGCTCAGGTCATAATCTCAAGGTTTGTGAGTTTGAGCCCTGGGTCGGGCTCTGTGCTGACAGCTCAGAGCCTGGAGCCTGCTTCTGACTCTGTGTCTCCCTCTCTCTCTCTGCCCCTCCCCCACTCATGCTCTGTCTCTGTCTCAGAAATAAACATTAAAAAAATTTTTTTAAGTAAATAAATTTTAGCCACTCAGACTGGTGTAAGGTGGTAGCTCAATGTGGTTTTGATTTGTGTTTCCCTCATGATGAGTGATGTTGAGAATTTCATGTGTGTGTTGGCCAGTTAGCTGGTCTTCTTTGGAAAAGTGTCTGTTTGTGTCTTCTGCCCACTTCTTGACTTCTTTTCGGGTGTTGAGTTTGGTAAGTTCTTTATAGATTTTGATACTAACCCTTTATCTGATATGTCATTTGCAAATGTCTTCTCCCATTCCATCAGTTGCCTTTTAGCTTTGTTGATTGTTCAGTTTATAGTGCAGAAGCTTTTTATCTTGATGAGGTTCCAATAGTTCATTCCTGCTTTTATTTCTTTTGCCTTTGGAGATGTGTCAAGTAAGAAGTTTCTGCAGCCCAGGTCAAAGAGGTTGTTGCCTATGTTCTCCTCTAGGGTTTTGATGGTTTCCTGTCTCACACTTAGATCTTTCATCTATTTTGAGTTTATTTTTGTGTATGGTGTAAGAAAGTGGTCTAGTTTCATTCTTCTGCATATTGCTGTCCAGTTCTCCCAGCACCACTTGCTAAACAGACTATCTTTTTTCCACTGAGTACTCTTTCTTGCTTTGTCAAAGACTAGTTGGCCATATATTTGTGGGTCCAATTCTGGGTTGTCTATTCTATTCCACTGGTATATGTGCCTGTTTTTTTGTGCCAATACCATACTGTCTTGATGATTATAGCTTTGTAGTAGAGGCTAAAGTCTGGGATTGTGATGCCTCCCACTTTGGTTTTCTTCTTCAATACTACTTTGGCTATGTGGGGTCTTTTATGGTTCCATACGAATTTTAGGATTGTTCGTTCTAGCTCTGAGAAGAATGCTAGTGCAATTGTTATGGGATTTTATTGAATGTGTAGATTGCTCTGGGTAGTATTGACATTGTAACAAAATTTGTTCTTTTAATCTATGAGCGTGGAATGTTTTTCCACTTCTTTGTGTCTTCTTCTATTTCCTTCATAAGTTTTCTATAGTTTTCAGCATACATATCCTTTACATCTTTGGCTAGGTTTATTCCTAGGTATTTTATGGTTCTTGGTACAATAGTAAATGGGATCGGTTTCTCAATTTCTCTTTCTGTTGCTTTGTTATTGGTGTATAGAAATGCAATCGATTTCTGTACAATGATTTTGTATCCTGTGACTTTGCTGAATTCATGTATCAGTTCTAGCAGCTTTTTGTGGAGTCTTTCACGTTTTCCATGTAGAGTATCATGTCATCTGAAAATAGTGAAAATTTGACTTGTCATTGGCCCATTTTTAATCAACGCTACATATTTTCCTGTTTTTAATGTTATTTTTGAAAGACAGAGAGAGAATAAGTGGAGGAGGAGCAGAGAGAGAAGGGGACAGAGGAACTGAAGTGGGCTGACAGCCAGATGCAGGGCTTGAACTCGTGAACCGTCAAATCATGACCTGAGCCAAAGCTGGATGCTTAACCAACTGAGCAACCCAGTGTCCCAATACTGCATACTTTTAAGTTTAACCTGAATTTTTCACATTTTCCATCACCTTTTCATGTCTGGACCATGAACAAAATAATAAATCAAGCCTTGACTTCTAGTATTTAGAGATATCTGTGGTGTAGAGACTATCACCACAACCACTTGTAAATACTCCTACCATTGTCAATGTCAAACTACCAAGAAGTCATGAACACAGCATTAGAAGAAATGTACAGTAGCACATAAATTATCTCAAGAGCACAGATAATAGTAAAGTGTAGTAAAATAACTTTGGAATTAAGTAAGCTAATTAGGATTGATTAGTTTTTTATGTGTTTGGTTTTAGTTTTATTTCAAGGTTGATGTTACTTTTCTAAGTTTTCAAAAAGCTTCTCTGTATATTATTTAAGAATCAAAATGGGTCAGGGGCACCAGGGTGGTCAGTTGGTTAAGTGTCTGACTCTTGGTTTCAGCTCAGGTCATGATCTCACAGTTCTTGCATTTGAGCCCCACATCAGGCTCTGTACTGATAGCACGGAGCCTGCTTGGGATTTTCTCTCTCCCTCTCTCTGCCCCTCCCCTGATTGAGCTCTCTCTCTCTTTCAAAATAAACAAATAAACTTAAAGAAAAAAAAAGAATCAAAAAGGGTCACAAAGTCATTTTATCTCTCCTAAAGGATCCAGGCAGGGCTTCATTTAAGAAACGCTAAGAGAGGTAGATCACTAATCTGCTTTAATAACTCAACATCTCCCAGAGATTTTGCATGCATGTTTTAAAATCAGTATTTCTTTTTCTTCTTTTCAATTTTCTAAAGAAAAACAGCCTTAAAGTTTTTCAGATAGAAGTTTCTGCTACCTGGCTTCCCAAAGAAGTGCCTCTCAGATGTGTTAATAGTAGCATAATAAAAGGTTGCTTTTCTTCTCCATTATTTCAGGGATCAGGTCTCCATTCTCCCTTCCATAACATCAATGGAAATGACATAATAGAAGTATCTGTTGTATCAGACGTTTTCATAGTCACTATATTGACCCTGATGATCCTTTACAGAATACACACTAAATGGAACCATTATGGTTATTCTCAAAATGGATTGTCAATATAATTGCCATTGTACAAAAAGCGATATGAACATTTACTGCTTCTCTGCTTTGACAGCCGATCCTTTTGAAACTTGAGTATCTCAGCAATTAAAATCACAAACATAATCATAGCAACAAAGGCCCTGTCTTCAACTCTCATTTTTAAAAAACGATGCTAGTCCCCCCCCCATTTTAAGTGGAATAAAATGGTTCCACATTTTAGATTCAGTATTGACATAAATTGAATAATGCAATTAATCAGGATCCTTAGTCACATAATTATCTTTCATACAAGTAAATCACTTTATACATCAGTTTATATTCACTGAATTAAATAATTCAAGATAAACACTTGTAAAGAACCATTTCATGGCACTTTAAGAGCAAATCAATCAAATTTGTATAAACTAACTGGGAAAGAAACATATACACATGGAAACACAGATATATACCACACACCCCACCCTCAATGAGTTCAAGAAAAATCCCAGGTACTTTTATTTTCTTTCCTGCTTTGGTAATATATTGTGCCAAAAGAACAGCCTGACGTATTTAGGCCAAATTTTAATCGAGTTAAAATTGTGTAAGTGCCAGGAATTTTCAGCCTGATTTGAGTCAAAATAGCTGAATCATAAATCCTGCCCAGATTGACTCTGAAAAGAGCCCAAAAGTCCATTCCCTTACATAGAGTAGGGGCTGTGATGCCAGAGTGTATTTTTGTTCAAGATTAGATAGACTGCTGACACTTAGCATTTGTTTGGTGGAAACTGTACATTCTCACTAACTCAAAGATCACTGCAAGAGATTATCCAAGGAAAGAGCATGATGAAAAGGGTAGGAGGAAGTGGAGAGTAGAATGCCTACATACACACTATAGGTACATTCTGTACAATTAATTTACAGAAAAAGCCAATCAGACAAACTTTCAGAGGACCAAGGTTATAGACACCTATCTGATCATGTCTATTGAAGTGAGAAAATCTTTCTTTCTCCAAAGAAAAGGGAGATACACTTTCAAACTCTTTTTCTCAAATACAGAGCTAGAAATCAATAAAGCCACCAAAATTGGATGGGTGGGCTTTCCTAGGCATCAGACTGAAGGTCAGTTCCTTCCCTGAATTTGAGACTTGATAGACACAATTATGCCAATTAGAGTCACAGTTAGTGCTTTCCAAATAACTTTGAAGTAAGGCAAAATACATTACAGCAGCATATTGTAAGTCAGAGATTGTGCTGAATCCCTGTTCTGACATTTACCAGCTTTTCAACTTTCTCTTAATGTCCTCTATACTCTGTGCTTTCCTTTCCTCATCTATAAAATAGGTATGATGATTATCTCATTCTCAGGATTGTTATGATGGTAAAGTAATACATTAAACAAGAATTATAGGGGCATCTGGGTGGCACAGTCAGTTAAGGGTCTGACTTTTGGTTTTGGCTCAGGTCATGATCTCACAGTTCGTGGGTTGGAGCTCCATATCAGGCTCCACACTGTTGGTGGAGAGCCTGCTTGGGATCTTTTTCACTCCCTCTCTCTCTGCCCCTACCCGGCTCGTTCTCTCTCAAAAGTAAATAAGTAAACTTAAAAAAATTGTTTTAATTTATAACACTGGTATGTAGTAAAGGGGGCACAATATGCTACCCCAAAGTATGCCACTTGGCTTCACTTGAGTTAAAAATACTTGAAAAAACAAGACATGCAAGAAAAAACTGTAATCTTTCTTTTTCTGAAAAGCAGGACATGAAATTCCCCTTTGAAAGATATTCTCCCTGGGCCAGAAATAAAGTGACATTTTTTTAAAAAGTGTTTGTTTATTTTTGAGAGAGAGAAAGACACAGTACAAGTGGGGGAGGCAGAGAGAGAGGGAGACACAGAATCCGAAGCAGGCTCCAGGCTCCAAGCTGTCAGCAGAGCCCGATGCGGGCCTCGAACCCACGAGATGAGAGATCATGACCTGAGCTGAAGTTGGCCACTTAACCGACTAAGCCACCGGGGTGCCCCAGAAAGTGACACTCTTAACATCAAGGACAAGAAGTTGAGACCTAAAGAATTCTATACAAACAGACCTTATTCAATAATTCTTATCCTTTTTTCAAGCTCCCCACATAGTTTACTTTTCTACAACTGCGTGTTTGTTCAACCTAGTATAAGAGCATACTGATTACATCATTTCTATGGGTTTGTTTTCCTTATAAGAAGTTCCAATGTCACATAAAAACTTACATAAATGTACACGCTTTTCTCCTGTTAACCTGTCTTATGTCAGTTACAATTTCAGGTCACCCAAGCATCACATTTACTAGTTACCTAGCTTACCATCTACACTCAATATGTGTGGAAGGCAAAAACAATAAAACAAAAAAACCAAAAAATCAAAAATATTTACATGTATGGTCCATTTTAGAGAAAAGAGCTTAAAAAACTATATACTAATACCTCTTTCCTCAAATTTCCCTGGGGCCTATGTCGGACCTACTAAATCAATCTTTAGGTTTAATAGCGAATATATGAGGAGTACTTAGAAACTGTTAGCTATTAGATCAAGTTACAGGTATGGCTCATTTGATTTCCTAAGTTCAACCCTACACTTTGGAGCTTAGTGGTTCCAATGTCACCTGCACATGCAAATGACCTGGGCAGGGATTTGAAAAATGCAGCTATCCAGCCCTTGCCACAGAGATCTGAGACAGGGCAGAATATGCCATCCCCAAATGTGCCTCTTTGGCATAAAGACTATTTTGAACCAATTATTTAAACTGCAGGAACAGGAGGAGCTCCGAAAACAAAGTAGAAGTTACTTTTGGAAGAGAAATTTACATTAGAAAGGGGCCCTGTACCAGGAAGAGAGCTATTATTACCAGAGATAAATTTTTCCTGTGGGGAACTTATTTTGTGTGTCAGGAAAACCTTTAATGACCACACATTTGCTCTTCTCACCTTACCATGAATTACCTTCCCTTTGAAATGCCAGAGCCCTATTCCTGTCCCTAGCACAGACGGCCTTTTGAGACTTACATCTTTGTGGGACTCCTGTACATATAGTAGGAATTAAAATTTACAGAGGGGTCCCAGCCAAAAGCAATGAAGGATAGAAGTGTTAAAAAATGATTAATGTTAAATAAACACAAACTATTTAACATCTCATGAAGCAGTCTCCTTTCAGAGAACTGCAAAATGGGGCAGAAGGCGGGAAGATTTTATAGGATAGAGAGCAAAGAACAAGGAAGACACAAATAGAGAAAATCTGCTTGGCTGGGTCCTCAAAGTCCATCTTGTTTAGGGCGAGAAGGAGCAAAGAAGTAAGTATAAAGGCCAGTGTTAGGTTGGTATTTGGGGACTGACTGACCAGATACACTGTTTCTTTCTGGTCAAGCAGAGCATTTACAGGGACCCAAAAGTTATCTAAATTTTGATTTGCTAATGTGGCACCCAGGCAGGAACCGATCCATCTTGGGCCTAGAATTTTATTTCAACAGAAGAAAATTATTTTTCATTTCCTACCATTCTGATTTAGTAACTGGAAAGGAAAGGCAGGCAACTCTGTTTAACACAAACACCCTCGAAAGATGATTGTGATATCTAAAGCGACTTGAAAATCAGTGATTTGACCCCCCAGAGTCCCTTTTATAAGAATCAATGAGACTGTAGCTGTCATCGATCCACAGGATGTTAGAGAAGGAAAGAAAAAGAAAAAAAAAAGACACCTTAGAGATCACGGAGAGGTTTAGTTTTTACCTTTGTTAGTAGTAGAAGGCTTCCTCGAAAATAATTCCTAAGTAGAAACTGGATAGATAAAAACAGCTAAACACATGGCCGCTTTGGTAGATCTCACTGGGGATGGGCCACCAAGCACCTCCGTGAAGCTGTCAAGATTCTTAGTAAAATATTTTAGAAATCCTCAGTTTAGACATGAGGGAACTAACACCCAGAAAGTCAAAATCACTTTTTCAAGGTTACCAGCGAATTTGCTCTGAGACCACGATTACAACTTTTCTTTACCCAATCCAGCTTAACTTTAAATTCAGGAGTGTCTTGAAGAGACGGTTAAAAATAAAAGTCATCTGAATTCGTTATTTGTCACGGTGAAGAAAAATTAAAGATAACACTGTATTTAACAAGTGTTTCTCTTGTTCTGTATTTCTCACTTTCTCTACTTTTGTCTTCTCTCTTAAAATAAAACCCTAATTTTCCTTCAAATTGCTTTATATAACATAATTAGTTTTTACACATACTTAATTCCAAAAGTAAAGATGAAAAAAAATGAGCATTTTCTGTGAGAAGCAAAGCTTAGAAATCCTCATTCTCACTTAGCACACGGCAAATTCCACAGTCACAGAGAAATCTCGCTCCAAAACCAAGGGAGAACCTGGAGTAAATGTTGTCACATTAGAGCAATGATCAGATGAGTGTCCATAAAAGATCACAGCATTAAGATACACAAAGGAGCAATGCACAGAAGAGAAGAGTAGGGTAATACGAGAAGAGGGAGAGGGTTTATGAAACAGAGAGTTGGCTAGGGAAATGACTATGTTTCCAAGGGTCACTTTTAAAACATCTCTTCCTCATTGTAAAAGTGAATAACTTAAAAAGAACAGGAAATATAAAATACAAAATCAGCAGTCCTAGAAATTCAACTATGCATCTACAGATGACAAAATATGCCCGAGCACAACATAAATTTCAGGATAGCGCTAAGTCTAGAAACAGGGAACAGAAATGAGAACACGGAATATATTGAGTCATATAAGATAATGACTAAAATGAGATTTAAGGGAGTTGTAGAAAAATCCTTAAAGCTATGAGTCCAGTATATTGCTGCCATTAAAAATGGAAGAAGGAACAAAAGTAAATACTGGAATAGGATATGTCAATTCAAACAAAACAAAACAAAAGTAACAACAACAAAAAAAACACACCACCGAAACAAATCAAACCAGGCATTGTCCTTTAGAGTATTTTATTTTATCTTTGTTGCACTGGCCTTGCTCAAAGTATTTGCAATATTTAAAGATGGAAAGTGCTAAAAAGACTCGATGGACTATAAAAAGTGACTTGAGGCCTGTTTTAGTTATACACATATATGAAAACACAATACTTAAGTTTCTGACTTCATTCAAATATATATATATAATTATATTATATATACATATAGATACATATTTTAATGACATTTCACTAATATTTACTTACTAATGTTTATTTATTTTTGAGAGAGAGAGAACACGCACATGTGAGTGGGGGAGGGGCAGAGAAAGAGGGAGAGAGAGAATCCCAAGCAGGCTCCAGGCTGCCAACACAGAGCCTGATGCAGGGCTCAAACTCACTAACTTTGAGATCATGACCTGAGCTGAAATCAAGAGGCAGATGCTTAACTGACTGAGATACCCAGGTGGTCCTGTAGATACATACGTATGTATGTATGTATGTATGTATGTATGTATGTACGTACATATATATGAGAACCTAAGCTAAGCTAACATCTAAGCTCGCTGGAACATAAAGAGAATAATCATCTTTGGTGTCAGATGTACTTGTTGGGTGTGAAATTTTCTTTTCTAGAAATAAATAAAATCATAAAACAAACAATTCCCATTTGAAATCATTCAGAGATTCAACAGGTTGCCATTTTTCACAGGAGTAATTCTAGAACCTGGTCCTTAAACTCAAGGCTGACTCTGACCTGGGCTCCCAGTTATATTCTATGCAGAAATCAAGTGCCTGTTGTCAGATTTTGCCTTAATATACAAACAAACAAAGGAAAATCTCCATTAGAACAATCACATTTTAAAAATTATAATGAGTAAGAAGTAAAAGTATCTACCTCAAGGCCACTAACCCCTTCTTCTAAGACCTCTTCCTTATAAAGATACAGATGTATATAAATAAGCTCATGCACTCCTTTTATGGTTTATAAAAATGCGATTATTACATATAATATGTATTATTTTATAATATATAACATAAATACATTTAATTATGTGATATAATATATCAAGATATCAAAATATAAAATACATAATGTATTTAATATATAAAATATCAATATACAATATCATATATTTTACATAAGTTATTAAGTATTATACATATAAGTAAGCCATTCAATTTGTCACTTAACAGTGTTCCAATGTTATGTTCCTTTTCTCCTCTGATTTAGCAAAGACACCACTCGCTACACAGGACCCACCACATTCACCCTTGATTGTCAAGTCATAATCCAAAATTCAACTCTGATATACTTCACAAGTAACTATGCCATGAAGCAATTCTAATGTGGTATAATTTATTGTGTTTTATTTTACATAAACTAATAAAATTTTACATCCTTGTAAACAAATTAGTCATTTTTATTACTGGGCCTTCATAATACCTCCTGGATAACTCTATTATAAATTTCCTATTATGTTTTAGTTGTCATTTAGTCTGTTTTCCTCTTTTGATTATAAACTATATGAGGCTTAGACTCTGCTATTATCATCTATCTTCCATCAGCTACCATAGAACTACATAGTATTAGAGTTCATTAGCTTGCTATAAATTTATCAATTAAAGAATAAAAGACCCAAGGGTCGAGTTGCAACCATGAGTTCTAGAGCAAACATAGTACTGAACACTACTATACTTTTACTGTTGTTTATGGTGACTTTTCTGTGTGTGTGTGTGTGTGTGTGTGTGTGTGTGTGTGTGTTAATTTTGTATAGTAGATTCATTGTTTTGGTTGAATTTAACCCATGGGAATCACAGCAACCAATTTTTCTCCAGATAACATTTGCTTCCCCTGGGCACAAGGGGAGAGCCACTAACCCAGAAGCACTTTAATTCAGTGGGCTCTAAAGTTCCCAAACTATTCAGAGAATATAAATTCAGAGCCAAGACCAACTTGGGAATACATCATACTTCAATATTCTATAGAAGAATATTTTTATTATTAGACATTTTTCCATTCAGAACTATGGCAAAGATTGACAGATTTCCTTGTGGACTTAGCTGGCACACAACTTTTTCCAACCCATATTTCACAGAAGCTCTCAAACCTTCAAAAGTTCTAGCTAGATGAACTGTGCCACCCAGGTGCCCCAGGCCTCTATTACTGTTAAGATGCTTTATATATATGATTAAACAACAACCCTATGGAGTAGGCATTATTTTTCTGTGGTAGTTTTCAAAAATATTCAAATTTTCTTCTCTAAGCCCACAGTGGGACTTCACCCTTCCACTTCCTTTGAATTTTGTCATGGCAAGGTGACTTGTTTGGCCAGTGAAATATGACTTACCTAGAAATCATGGTTTTAAATACTTCATTTAATAAAACCTACCTCTAACCATGACTACAGCTCATTGAGCCTCTACTACTGTTTGTTTGTTTTTATTTGAGAGACAGTGCACAAGTGGGGGAGAGAGAGAGAGAATGCAGTGTTCCATCACATGATTCTGGGATCAGGACCTGAGTTGAAATCCAGAGTCAGATGCTCAATGAACTGTGCCACCCAGGTGCCCCGGGCCTCTATTACTGTTAAGATGCTTTATATATATGATTAAACAACAACCCTATGGAGTAGGCATTATTCTTCTGTGGTAGTTTTCAAAAATATTCAAGTTTTCTTCTCTTTCTAAGCCCACAGTGGGACTTCACCCTTCCACTTCCTTTGAATTTTGTCATGGCAAGGTGACTTGTTTGGCCAGTGAAATATGACTGATAGTTTCTACCCAGAAATGACACATGGTTACTAAGATCTAATACATAATAGGCACGAAATTTTCCTTTTTCCATGGTACCATAGAAGCACCTCTCATACCAGAAGCTCCGAAAGCATGGATCCTCAAGTGACTACAACATGCAGACAGACCCCCATCAACCCAGGTTGAAAGATATTATAAACAGTAAATAAACATTTTTGTGTAAAGCAATTGAGGTTTGGGAAATGTCTGTACAGCAACATAATCCGGCCTATTAAGAAGAACATAATGTCCCTTCACATGACAGAAAGAAATAGGTATTGCCTATATAACATGGCTAGTGACTGATGGGACTATAATTCAACCCCAAGTTTATTTGATCAAGGCCCCATGTCATTTTTGCTTTACCATGTTATGTTGCAAGCTGAAAAGTTTTCCACCTCCTCAATGTCTGAAGACCACACACACATTTAGAGCTAGAAGAGACATAGCATCGACACTCAGAATTCTGGAGACATTTCTTTCAGGTGAGCAGTTACACTACAGGATATTATATTTTTAAAGCAGTTAAATGGATAGCATGTTAATTGCTGTCATTTATTTCTCCACTGAATTATAATGACAGAGTTGAATTTCTCTGGTAGAGATTCTTCATCAGATATCATGATAACTAGCCAGAGAAAAGTGTTTCAGTAACTTAACACAAGCATCATACTGACTAAATCAGGAGAGGTTTCAGATCATTAATTAAACTTAAAAATTAGAGTCCCCATCTTCCAGGGGAAGAAGATGAAGTAGGAGGATCCTGAACTGACCTTGTGACAAGAACACACCCAGATAACAGCTCCGTTATGTGACTGTGAAAACAACCTGAAGGCTGGTAGAACAGACCTATAGTTAGAGAGGCCACATTGAAAAGGGCAAGAGGGGCAGAGATGTGATTAGGAACCAAACACTCTGCATGACTAACTACAAATGGGAAGGACATCACAAGCATGGGGAAATGAGGATCAGACCCCATGCCAGACACCTCTACAACTGGGGATACACACTATGGATGAGTCCCCATAATATATGGCTTTGAAAACCAGAGGAACTTAACTCTGAGAGCTTTATAAATCAGTGGGCTTTACTCTAGGATAGCATGAGGGCAACAGGAAATTGAGTCTCTGCCCTTAAGGAGCCAGAGTACTAAATAACTTGGCTTGAAACATAGCCAAGAAACAACAGTTTGAAAAACTCATGAGGTATACATGAAGAAGATTTATTGAATAATCTTAGAATGTGTGCCAGAAAGGAAGGGATGTACAGATATCTCTGGGAGCAAAAGTGCTGGTGGACATCATTCCTCTTCCCCTCCTCCAGTGTAGATAGTTGGATGTTCGTGGAAGCAACTTCTAACCCTTTCCAACTACCTCACTAGCACCATGGCTCACCACATTGACCCCTATGAACTCACCCAACCAGCTTGGCTCTGCACATGTCCCTCCAAAGTAGCTTCTGCCCTGCCACAACTAGCAGGAAGCCCTGGCAAGGACTAGCACCACTCCAAAGTGACTGCTACCTTGGGGAGGCAGGGAAGATAAAACCACACATGAATGCACTCACAGTTCAGCTGCCCAGCCCCTTAGCTGGCTGTGCAGGGAGGATGCTCTGCCTTTTGGTGTGCCTACGCTTGTGGCAGAGAGGCTAACTGAGACAGCTACACTAAATGCTGTCCTCATCCACCTATGTGCCTGTGGTGGCACAGACAGGTCTCTCAACAGCATGGAGAGCAAACCTTGCCCATGTGCCACAAGAGTCATTACAGCCAACTGGAGTAAAGGCAATCAGAGCTCAGCCACAACAAGCAGATATCTACAGCCCACACAGAGAACATCCCTGGAGCACCTGGTTCTCATGACCAAGGGGATTGCACTATAGGACACCGCAGAACCTCTTCTATACAAGGCCACTGCTTTCAAAACCAAGAGATGTAGCTGACTGACCTAATACATATGAAACACACCCAGGCAGTTATAAAAAAAAAAAAAGAAAAGAAAAAACATGAAAAGACAGAGAAATAAGTCCTAAATTAAGGAACAAGACAAAAATCACAATCAACAAGCTAAATGAAACAGAGATAAGCAATATGTCCAATAAAGAATTTAATTATGGGGTCCCTGGTTGGCTCAGTCAGTTAAGCATCCCACTCTTGGTTTTGGTTCAGGTCACAGTCTCATGGTTCATGGATTCAAGCCCCATGTCGGGCTCTATGCTGATGGCATGGAGCCTGCTTGCGATTCTCTTTCCCCCTCTCTCTTCCTGCCTCTCCCCTGCTCTCTCCCTCTCTCTCTCAAAATGAATAAATAAACAAAAGAATTCAATGTAATGGTCATAAAGATACTCATTGGACTTGCAAAAAAGAGTGGACCATCTCAGTGAGAATTTCAACAAAGCTCCAGAAAATATTAAAAAGAACTAGTCAGAGTTGAAGAATTTAATAACAAAATAAAAATACCCTAAAAGGAATTAACAGCAGATTAGAGGATGCAGAAGAATGGATCAGTGATCTGGAAGTCAGAGTAATGGAAAGCAACTAAGCCGAACAGCGTAAAGAAAAAAGAATAAAAAAATGGGAATAGTTAAGGAAACTGTACAACCTCATCAAGCATAAGAACATTCTCAGTATAGGGAATCCAGAAGGAGGAGAGAGAGAAAGGGGGCAGAAAACTTACTTGAGGAAATAATAGCTGAAAACTTCTTCAATCTGGGAGGAAAACAGACATTCAGATTCAGGAATCACAGAAAGCCCTCAACAAGACAAACCAAAGGAGGTCCACACCAAGACATATCATCATTAAAATAGAAAAAATTCAGGCACCTGGGTGGCTCAGTTGGTTAAATGTCTGGCACTTGATTTCAGCTCAGGTCATATCTCACAATTTGTGAGACTGAGCCCCATGTCATGCTCTGTGCTGACAGCATGGAGTCTGCTCGAGATATTCATTCTCTCTCTCTCTCTCTGCCCCTTCCCTTCTCATGTTATCTCTGTCTCTGTCTCAAAATAAATACAGAAGCATTTCAAAAATACAATAAAATAAAATGGAAAAGTGTAAATGATAAAGAGAAAATTTTAAGAGTAGCAAGAGAAAACAGTTGCATACAAGGGAAACACCATAAGGCTGTGAGCTGATTTTTCAGCATAAACTGCAGGCCAGAAGAGAATAGTATGAAATATTCAAAATGTTGAAAGAAAAAACTTCTAACCAAGAATACTCTACAAGACAAGGTTATGATTCAGAATAGGAGATATAAAAATTTTCCCAAGCAAAAATTAAAGAACTTCCTAACTACTAAACCGGCTTTACAAGAAATGATAAAAATAATTTTTTAGTGGAAAGAAAAGACATAATCAGGAGTAAGAAATTGTGAAAAGTAAAAATTTCACAGGAAAAAAACCAAACATATAGCAAAGGCAGTAGATTAACCACTTTTAAAGCCAGTATAAAAGTTAAAACACAAAAGTAGTAAAATCAATTATATCCGCCAAAATTAGTCGAGGGATACACAAAATAAAAAGATGTAAAATATTATATACATAAACTGGAGGGGAAGGAAAAAATTAGTGCTTTTGGAATGTGTTCAAAGTGACTATTAATTTAATATACACTGCTATATATAAATTGTTGTCTATAAACCTAATAGTAACCACAAATAAAAACATATAACAGATACACAAAAAATTGAAGAAAAAGGAATCCAAGCGTAGAACTAAAGTAAGCCATCAAACCACAAGAGACCAAGAGAAGAAGAAAGGAACAAAGAAAAATTAAAAAAAAAAAAAATCAAAACCAAAAACCAAAACCAGAAAACAACGAATTGGCAATAGGTACATACCTATCAATAATTACGTTAAATGTAAATGGACTACATGCTTCAATCAAAAGATACAGAGTAAATGGATGAATTAAAAAACAAACAAACAAACAAACAAAACAAAACAAAACAAAACAAGACCTATCTATATGCTGCCTAAAACACTCACTTCAGACCTCAGGATACATACACATTTCACAGACTGAAAGACAAGGGATAAAAAAATGTGTATCATACAAATGGAGAGAAAAAAAAAGCCAGGGTAGCAAAGGGTAGGAAAATATTTATATCAAAATAGACTTTAAAACAAAAACTGTAGCAAGAAACAAAGAAGAGCACTACATAATGATAAAATAATTCAATAGGTCAATGAAGAAATCAAAGAGGAAATAAAAAAATACATTCAGACAAATTAAAATGGAAAAACTGCACAAAATCTTTGGGATGCAGCAGAAGCAGGTCTAAGAGAGAAGTTTATATTATACAGGCCTACCACAAGAAACAAGAAAAATCTCAAATAACCTAACTTCATTCCTAAAGAAACTAGAAAGGAACAACAAAGCCCAAAGCTACTAGAAGGAAAAAAATGATGAAGATTAGAGTGGAAATAAATCAAATTGAAACAAACAAACAAAAATCAATGAAACCAAGAGTTTCTTAAAAAAATAAAATTGATAAATCTTTAGCCAGTCTCATTAAGAAAAAGAGAGAGGACTCATAATCAGCAATGAAGGAAAAGAGACAACAACTGACACCACAGAAATACAAAGATTATAAGAGAATATTATGGTAAATTATATGCCAACAAATTGGAAAGCCCAGAAGAAATGGATAAATTCCTAGAAACATATAGCCATTCAAAATAGAATCAAGAATAAATAGCAAATTTGAACAGACCCCTTACTGGTAACAAAATTGAATTGGTAATCAAAAAACTCCCAAATAACAAAAGCCTAGGCTTCACAGGTGAATTACACCAAATATTATAAGAAGAGTTAATACCTATTTTTCTCAAACTGTTCCAGAAAATAGAAGAGGAAGGAAACTTCCAAAGGCATTCTACTAGGCTGGCGTTACCCTAATTCCAAAATCAGACATTACCAGTAAAAAAGCTACAAATCAGTATGTCTGATGAACATGAATGCAAAAATCCTCAACAAAATATTATCAAACCAAATCCAACAATATATTAAAGAAATCATTCATCATGGAGTGCCTGGCTGGCTCAGTGGGTAAAGCACAGGACTCTTGATCTCAGGGTCATGAGTTCAAGCCCCACATTGGGTATAGAACTTACTTTAAAAAAATAAAATCATTCACCATGACCAATTCCTGGGATCCAAGTGTGGTTCAATATTCACAAATGGATCAATGTGATACATCATATCAATAAAAGAAAGGATAAAAACCCTATGACCCTTTCAATAGATGCAGAAAAAGCATTTGCCAAAATAAAACATTTATACAAAATAAAAATCCTCAACAAAGTGGGTTCAGAGGGAACACACCTCAACATAATAAGGACCTTAAATTAAAAACCCACAGCAAACATCATAGTCAATGGAGAAAAATCAAGACTTTTTCCCCAAGCTGAGGAACAAGACAAAGATGTCAACTATGACCACTTTTGTTCACCATATTACTAGAAGTGCTAGTCACAGCATTCAGACAACAAAAAGAAAGAAAAGATATCTGAATCAGCAAGGAAGAAATAAACCTGTCAATATTTGCAGATGACATGATACTATATACAGAAAATACTAAAGATTCCATCAAAAACAATTAGAACTGATAAATGAATTCAGTAAATCCCAGGATACAAAATCAAATAAAAAATTCCATTGCCTTTCTATACATCAATAATGAAGCAGCAGAAAGAGAAATTAAGAAGCCAAACACATTTAAAATTGCACCCAAAATAATAAAATACCTAGGAAGAAACTTAACCAAAGAGGTCCAAGACCTGTACTCTGAAAACTATAAAACATTGATGAAAGAAATTGAAGATTCATAAAGAAATTGATGAAAAAATGGAAAGACATTCCATGCTCATGGATTGGAAAAAGAAATATTGTTACAATGTCTACACTACCCAGAGCAATCTACAGATTCAATGCAATCTTTCGGAAATACCAATAGCGTTTTTCACAGAAGTAGAACACACAACCCTAAAATTTGTATGCAACAACCAAAGAATCCGAATCACCAGAACAATCTTGAAAAAGAAAAACAAAACTGGAAGGATCACAATTCTGGACTTCCAATTATATTGCAAAGCTGTAGTAATCAAAACATTATGGTACTGCCACAGAAATAGACATGGATCAATGGAACAGAACAGAAAGCTCAGAAATAAACCCATGATTATATGGTTAATCTTCAACAAAGGAGGCCAGTATATGCAGTGGGAAAAAGACAGTCTCTTCAGTAAATGCTGCTGGGAAAACTGGACAGCAATATGCAAAAGAAGGAAACTGGACCACTTTTTTATAGTACACAAAAAACCAATAAACTCAAAATGGATTAAGGACCTAAATGTGAGACCTGAAAACACAAAAATCCTTGTTCAAAGCATAGGAAGTTTTTCTCTGACATCAGTTGTAGCAACATCTTCCTAGATCTATCTCATGAGACAAAGGAAACAGAAGCAAAAATAAACTCCTTCTGCACAACATTGGAAACAACCAACAAAACTAAAATACAACCTACTGAATGGGAGAAGGTATTTGTAAATGACTTACTTGATAAAGGGTTAGTATCCAAAATACATAAAGAATTTATAGAACTCAACACCAAAAACAAAACACAACAAAAAAATCATAATCCAGTAAAAAAATGAGAAGACATGAACAGACATTTCTGGCCAACAGACACATGAAAAGATGCTCAACATCACTTATCATCAGGGAAATGCAAATCAAAACCACGATATCACCTCACATCTGTCAGAATGGCTAAAATCAACAACACAAGAAACAACGGGTGTTGGTGAGGATGCGGAGAAAGCAGAAGCCTCTTGCACTGTTGGTGGGAATGCAAACAGGTACAGCCACTCTGGAAAACAGTATAGAGATTCCTCAAAAAGTTAAAAATAGAACTACACTATGATCCAGCAATCACACTACTAGGTATTTACCCAAAGAATATGAAAACACTAATTCAAAAGGATACATGCACCAATATGTTTATTGCATAATTATTTACAATAGCCAAACTATAGAAGCAACCCAAACATTCACCAATTATGGATGGGTAAAGAAGATGTGGTACATATACACAGTGGAATATCATTCAGCCATAAAAAAAAAAAAAAAGAATGAAATACTGTCCTTTGCAAGAACATGGGTGGATCTAGAGAGTATAATGCCAACTGAAATAAGCCCATCACAGAAACATAAATGCCTTATGATTTCATTCATATATGGAATTTAAGAAACAAATGAACAAAGGGAAAAAAAGAGAGAGAAACCAAAAAACAGACTGAATTATAGAGAACAAACTCATGGTTACCAGAGGGGAGGTGGGAGGGGGATGGGTGAAACAGATGAAGGAGATTAAGAGTATATATATCTCTGGAGCACTGAGTAATAAATGGAACTGCTGAATTACTATAATATACTCCTGAACCCAAAATAACACTGTGTATTAACTACACTGGAATTAAAATTTTTTAAATTCATGGAAATGTATCTCATAGGGAATATAGTCAGTAATATCCTAATAACTTATGGCGACAGACGGTGGCTACACTTTTTGGTGAGCACTGAGCAATGTACAGAATTGTCTAACACGTTGTACACATGAAACTAATACAACATTTTATACCAATTATACTTCAATAAAAAATGCTCTAAAAATTAAATTGGAGTCTTGTTTTTCCATATAAGCAACATAACTTCCATGACCAGATTTAATATTCCTCTATTTGTTCTTTGTTGCTGTGGCTCATGAACACAGCTCTGCTTATCACCATGAACCATGTATGTATTATCCACAGCATCATGATAGATGCTGGTCCTGTCCTCAGGTAGTTTTCAATCTAAGTGTAGCAGTAAGACAACTGTTGGGCCCCCATCTGCCTTTTCACAGTCAAATTTCAACCTTGCACTACTGAGGTACAACTCTCATCTGAATTCCAGGCCATCTCATGGCAAGCAATATTTCTTTTTCACCCCAATCTAAACTGTCTACAAGATCATCTGTTTCTACAACAGAGTCCAAGCCAGCTTTGGACATATTTTAAAAATCTGCTTATTCTTGTGTGAAAGACCTATTCTATATTTTCATCTCTACTAGGCTTCACAAATTTCCAATTTTACGGCCTTTTCTCATGAAGACATTTTAATGTGATCCCTACTCACAATACTCATATTTTCACGAAGGAAAAAGATCGGAAGAGTTTCCTCCCAGTTTTCACAAAACGTAACAGAAATGCAAAGTTGAGCGGCAGATATTTCTTGAAGGGCCTCTCCTTGACTTCTTTCAAACCCTGAGCAGCTCTATTTTTACAGAAGTTTTAAAATCACAGAAATTTCAAATGAGATACTGGTTTCCAAGATTATACCTGGCAGAAGGAAGTCTCCATCTGGATTTTATTTCCCATTCTTCCACATTCCAACTTTACTTAGAATTTCTAATTTCTGCTTTCAACAGGTCTCCCCTTCCTCCTACCCTTATAGTTCCCTCCATTTGTATTAGAATGTGTACATCTGGGAGGACAATCATGACAGTTGTCTCTTTCCCACGTGCATCCTGAGTGGCTCAAGTTGATTCCATGTGAGTATTCAAAACAAGAGGATCTTTGGCCCAGAGACACTGCAGACCTCATCTCCAGGACTGCTTTCAAGCTTGTGGTCTCTCGGTGCCAGCCCAAACTGACCTTGCCTATCACTGCCAACGTTGCTGTCAACCCTGGGAAGCTACGTTTCCCTTGCAAGACTCTGTACACTTTCTTGTGCTGTAGGAATTAAACTACTGCTCATAGTGTCATATTAGTAAATCTATTTAGCCTAACACTGACATGCTTCTCTCCCACACCCCTTTGTGTTCCTGGAATAAGACAAACTGCCATTGGATTTTTCTTGACTTGAGTGCACAGACCGAGTATATAATTTGTGGAACCCAATGCCTGATAAAAATATGGAATCTCATGTTAAAAAATAAGAAATTCAAGATAGCAGACAGCAAGCCATTACATTAAGTGACTGCACAGGTTGTGTGTTCACGAAGCTGGCCCTGTTGCCAACTTTGTTGGCAAGGTTCCCTTATCAAAACTAGCATTTCAGGTATTGGTTACCTTCTTGAGGATATTCTTGAGTCCTAATATGATAATTCTGACTCAGAACCTTCCCTAAACTTTCAACCAAGCAAACCCAGTGGAGTTCTCTTGGCGAATAAAATACTTGGTAGCTCACAATTACTCTCCCAAAATCCCCAAGGACATGAAAATTTGAACCCATTTTGGAGCTTGAATATCAACCATATAAACAGTCCTTATAGTCGAGTAGGACTGAGGTTCAATTCCATATTGCACTCTAAAGCAAGTATTGAGTCTGCTGGTGCTTCCTACGTGAACAATGCCTAAAATCAAAGTCTCTCTGAACACTAGCTAATGCCTACTGACACCATTTTGTGGACTCACAAAATGTTCAAAGTACTTAAAAGTTCTGTCAAATAAAGGCACTGATGTCTGAAGGAATGTTTTCTTATCTTTGCATAGAACATGTCTTCCAACATGACTGAGAAAACTATTTGGCCATCGTAAAATGGCAGATCACCTATTAGCATTTTCTTAGAAGCACAAAATTCTTTTCTAAATATACCGTTTAGGTAAGCAGAAAACAGACGACAGAGATCAATGATCCCTTTTGGAAAGATCATCAGAAAAAAAAGTCCAGTGTAAAGCTGTATGTGTGCATGAGCTGTCTGGTTCTCCATGCCTTCTGCCTCATTCTATATAAAAGATGGACCCGCTCCTTTCCTAAATGCCATAGAACTTATTCTGTGTCTAAGTCATTCTATGATGATGGGTTGATGTATTTCTAAGCAACATTTTTTTTCCAGATAAATCTCAACTTTTAGAGCTGCACAGGTGGAGGAGAGATGGTAAATCACCTTCTACAAACAGTCCTGACAATACCTATCAATGTGTTTTTAGCAAATGTGAGATTGCGCTTATGAGATACATCAAATAGCAGCAACCCTGACACTGATAAGAATAGAATGCCTTCATGCTCCCACCTCTCCACATGTGAAAACTATCTGATGACAAACTAACTTACACTCCTTTCCTTGTGGTTTATTTTACTTCCTGGATTTTAAAATTCTAAACATAAAGGCAAGACATTTAACAATTCCTTGATCCTTAGGCTGTCTGTCATCTAGTTAAGGGTCCCCTCCCTGTTTCTCCAACAGCCATGTTCTACATGGGAATAAACAGAAATTAACATATTTATAATAGATAACAAAGGACATTGGTTGGTTTAACTCAGATATGTTTTTTTTTTTTTAAGAGGCACTAGGGAAAAAAATCTGCCAAATTTCCAATGTAAGAATTTTTAAACTGGTGTCAATTTTTTTAGATTCTCTTCATACCTTTTCGTGCATTGAATTAAGACCATCATATAAGGGCTAGATTTGTGTGTTTCCATTGGTAAACATGGATATAATCTGTGTCTTTTTTTACTTTCATTTTTATATTTTCAAACATTCATTCATTTTTGAGCATCTTTTAGATACAAAGATGAACTTGACAGCCCTCCTACGATCAAAGAATTTAAGTCCAGTGAGAAGAGAGACCAAAAAAATAAAATCAATGGTTAATATGCAAAAATGTTAAGTACTGTGATTAAGGTAGGAATTAAAAGTACCTATTTTTTGGCCCTAGTCCCAAACCGTAAATAAGTAACCACAGAAGCAGTGTTAATCTCACCCATCAGTGGCAGCCTCCTTTCAAAACCCATGCACAGGAAGGTGCATCATTGTCTCAACTATTACTTCTGAAAGTCTGCCAATTCCTAAGCAGCACACTTCTTCTAACCCTACCTATCTATGGTGACTTCTTGCCTTGCTCATAAAGTCTGTGTCCTGGTGGGCAGTTCTCCCTGGCTTAGGAAATAGTAAATTGCTTTCCTTTGTTCCAGATTAATGTGGTGTGTGTGGTGGGGATGATGGTACTTCTCAGTAAGGATATGAAAAGCTATGAGAATATTCTGGAAATCAGAGCACTAAAAAGTGACTTCCAACTCCACATAGAAGTTAGAGAGAGGTTAGCTAGGCAGAAAAGAGGCAAGTGATCAAATCATTCTTCAAAGATGGGAAAACTTTTAGCTGAAGTATGGACATAGAAATTAGCTAATTCAATAAGCTGTCAATGGATTCGCAGGCAGAAAGAACAGA
Source organism: Neofelis nebulosa (assembly GCF_028018385.1). Taxonomy (NCBI): domain Eukaryota; kingdom Metazoa; phylum Chordata; class Mammalia; order Carnivora; family Felidae; genus Neofelis; species Neofelis nebulosa. Next base: position 21,389,725 of record NC_080786.1, read on the forward strand.
TGAGCAAAATTAAGAAGACATTTGACTTTGTAGTGCATTTGAGAAACACCTAATGTTCATTGGTTCAAAAGACTGCAGGTGGATATGTAATTGGAGATAGCACAGGTAATATGTACAGGTGCAAGGCTCTGCATGGTACATTGGTGTGATGAGAAGTCAAAGATTTAACCTGGGGAGTAGTAAAAATTAGTTTGACATTTAAATTTTTTTTTTTCCAACGCTTTTTATTTATCTTTGGGACAGAGAGAGACAGAGCATGAACAGGGGAGGGGCAGAGAGAGAGGGAGACACGGAATCGGAAACAGGCTCCAGGCTCTGAGCTGTCAGCACAGAGCCTGACGCGGGGCTCGAACTCACAGGCCGTGAGATCGTGACCTGGCTGAAGTCGGACGCTTAACCGACTGCGCCACCCAGGCGCCCCTAGTTTGACATTTAGAAAAGGTAATCTCATAAAGAGACTAAAGTGTATAGACTCTAATTGAGCGGGGATTTGTTATTGCTGTAATGAATTTTGAATATCCTTTAGGAAAAATTCTTTATTTTGAAAATAATGAAAATAAGGACCAATGGGTTATTTTTAAATGACCTGTCCAAAGTCACAGAACCAGGATTGGAACTCTAAACGGCTCCCTCCAATCTGTTGAAAAATCTAAAAAGCTACATAGTCCTGTTCTTTTTTGTAGGACTAAATCCCACCCCCATCCACCACCCAAGAAAGAATCTCTGCATGTGGGACACATTGTTATTTCTGTTTCTTAACTGGGACAGATACAGTGCTGGGATAAAACAACAAGTGTCTGGATGATAAGTGATGTGCCAGTAATAAAATACTTGGAAACATGGCTGAATACCGTATTACTGGAAGAGACTGAACTTTCAGCACATGCCTAACATGTCTCTCACCGCATTTGAAGGAAACAAAAATTAAAATCCAATTTATTCATTTTACCTGTTAAAACCAAGAAAGATTAAGATATTTGCCCAAGGTCACACAACCAAAAAGCAGAGAGAGAGAGAGAAATTGAAATTCAGGTATATCAACCTGCAATTCAGGCTTATTATTGCAAGCTGCCTGAAAGTTTGGCCTACGACCGAACTGAATGACAATTGTCTTTAGCTGAGGCTCTGTTGATTGTTTTCTCTTCCTAATTCTGCTTTTAAAACATATCTCGTTTCTTTTATGTTTGCTTTTAATTTAAAGATACTTTACAAGCAATGAAACACATATGTGTTGTAACAATTGCACATACCTATATAACCACATTTAAAACCAGACATGGAACATTTTTATCACTCCAGGAAATTTCCTGTGCCTCTTTCAAGTCAGTCCCATCCTCCAGGCAACCACTTTCTAATTTCTGTGATTAAAAGTTAATTTTGCCTGCTATTGAACTTCTATAAATAGAACAGTGGTATGTGCTTTTTTGTGTCTGGCTTTTCCTGCTTAACTTAAAAAAAAAAAAAATTCATCCACATTGGGATGCCTGGGTGGCTCAGTCCATTAAGTGTCTGACTTTGGCTCAGGTCATGATCTCGCAATTCATGAGCTCGAGACCTGCATCAGGCTCTCTGTAGTGACAGCTCACAGCCGGAGCCTGTTCTGGATTGTGTGTGTGTGCGCGTCTCTCAGGCCCTCCCTTACTCATACTCTCTGTCTCTGTCTCTCTCACTCTCTCTTAAAAATAAACAAACATTGAAATTCATCCATATTGTTGCATATATCCGTAGATTTTTTTTATCGCTAAGTAGTATCGATTTGACTATTCCACAATTTATTTATCCACTCAACTATTAAGGGACATCGGGGTATTTCCAATTTTTTATCTTTATGAATAAAGCTGTTATAAACATTCTTCTACAAGTCTTTTTGTGGATGTATGTCTTCAGTATTTTTGTAAATATCTAGAAAGGAAATTGTTGTATTATAAAATTGGAGAATCTTTAATTACATGAAAAGTCGCTAAGAGTTTTCCAAAACAAACATACAATTTTAGTCTCACAGGAGCAATGTATCAAAGTTTCAGTCTCACCACAGTCTTGTGAATATTGATGTTGTCAATCGTTTCAATTCTAGCCATTCCAGTATGCGTGCAGTGATGTCTCACTGTGGGCTTATGTTCTCACTTCAAGGGTGACCAATGGTATTACATGCTCATTGGCCACTCATGTATCTTTTCTTAAATGTCTCTAGAAGTCTTTTGCCCATTTTCATATGGAGCTGGGTTTTTGGTTTTGTTTTGTTTGGGTTTTTTTCTTTTTAATTTGTAGGTAGAAGACTTTTAAATATTCTAAATAAAACTCCTTTACTAGAAGTATTTATTTTGAAAATTCTCTCCTAGGTTGTGGCTTGCCTTTTTGTTTTTGTCATACGGGCTTAATGTGAATGGGTGTTTTTAAATTTGATGAAGTCAAATTTATTATTTCTTTTTTGTGTTTTCTGGGTCTTCTCTGACAAATTTTTGCCTACCCCTAGACTGAAAATATATTCTCTAATATTTTCTTTCATAGGATTTATAGTTTTAGTTATAACTTTATGTGAAATTGGCAAATATTTTCCAAACTGCCTGCACCACTTTCCCACAAGCAATGTATATAATCAATGTATAGAATTAAGAGTTAGGGGTGGTACAAGAGTGAAGTTTTATTTTTTCCCAAATGTATATACAGTTGGTCTAGCATGACTTTTTTTTGTAAACACTTTTCTTTCTCCATTAAATTGGCTTGGACTTCTGTCAAATAACTATTTACCATATACATGTTGGTCTATTTTGGGGCTCCATATGCTGTTGCATTAATATATTTGTCAGTCTTCATGCTAATGTCATACTGTTTTATACGTCAGGTAATGTCAGTTCTTCCATTTTTTTGTTTTTCTTCTTCAACTATATTTTTTTCTAGATCCTTTGCTTTTCCAAATAATTTTAGAACCAGTTTGGCAATAGAAAAGTCTTAGAATTGGGATTGTGTTCATATGGAATGTATTCATCAATCTGGAAGAAGCTGACATTTTAACAATATTGAGTTTTTCAATCCATATACAATTCATTTCTATTTATACAGGACTTTTAATTCTATTTAGGAATGTGTTTAGTTTTCAGTTTGTATGCATTTCATTAAATTATTTTATGTTTTTTGATGTAATTATACATAGAATTGGTTTCTTAATTTTATTTTCCAATTGTTTCCTACTCATAAAAAATACAGTTAATTATTGTATATTGATCTTGTTTCATGCCACCATGTTAATTTCACTTACTAGTTCCAGTATTTGTGTTGCAGATCCCTAAGAATGTTCAAAATGAAAAATTATCACCTATAAAGAAGTTTTACTTTATTTTGCCCAATTCTTATGACCTTTATTTCCTTTTCTTGTCTTGTTGAACTAGCTGGGACTTCCAGTAAAATGTTGAATAAAGTGGTGAGAATCAACTTTCTTGACTTGTTCCCCAATTTAAGGGGAATGTGTTCATTATTTCACCATTAAGGAATATTTACTGCAGTTTTTAGCAGATACCCTTTTAAAAATTGAGAAAATTCCTTTCTCTTCAGTTTTCTGATAATTTTTATTCATCATAAATGAGTGATGAATAAAGTTAACTCCTTTTTCTTCACTTTGAAATTCTTATGTATGTGCTTTCCTTGTTACGTAAGAACATAAACTATATTACTCAATCTTTTTATTGTAAAGCCAAACAACTTCCTACAACAAATCCTACTTTATATTTCTACATATCACATGCCAATACTTTTATAAAGGTCATTTGTGTCTATATTTAAAAGAGATTCTGTTCTATAATTTTTTCTTATCAGATGTTCTTGTCAGATTTTCTTATCAGAGTTATTCTGGATTTATGAAAGAAGTTTGGGTGTGTTGCTTGTATTTTCCAAAAAGACTTTTATGCAATGTATAGCATTTCTTCCTTAGAGCTTTGATGTAAAGTTGACCCTTGAACAATGCGGGGGGGGGGGAGGTTAGGGGCATTGACCCCTCTGTCCCTCGAACCTTGCAAAGTTGAAAATACATGTGAACTTGTACAGTTCAAACCTGTGTTGTTCAAGAGTCAACTGTAATTTGTAAACATCTGGTCTGGTATCTTGTGAGAATTTTTATTATGAGTTAATTTTTTTTAATATACAGCTATTCAGATTTTCTATTTCTTCAATTTTGGTAAGCCATGTTTTTTCTAGGAATGGCCTATTTCATTCATATTATTGAATTTATTTCCAAAATGTGTCCATAATATTTCTCATTTTATACCTTCAATGTTTGAGGGGTCTATGGTAATATCTATTCTCTCTTACATTTCCAATATAGTTTTTTTTTTATTTTTCTGCTGAGTCTTATTAATAGGTTGTTCAATTTTGTTAAACTTTTCCAAGTGTCACATTTTTCCGTTATTTCACATATTCTCCAATATTTGGCATAGTCAGTCTTTTTCATTTTAGCCATACTAGTTAATGATAACTAATGATATTGAACATCTTTATACATGTTCATTTTCAATGCATAGATCTTCTTTGGTAACACGTTCAAACCTTTTTTTTAATTGGGTTTTTGTTAACTTGTAAGCATTCTTTATATATCTTAGATATGGGGGCTCTCAGTCTTTCTGAGATCAAAAGGTTTAAGAATCATGTATACAATATGAATTGGGGCCATCATTCCTGGCAGAGAATAAGACAAACATACAGAAAAAGAAGGAGAACTGAAAGGTGAAAAGTTCTTCATAACTATGTATAAACACCTTGCTCTAACCATCTGTGAGACTAGATAATTCTGGATTGTTCAGTGAAACATTATGTGTCCTCCTTTGATTAAACTGCATGGGATTTCTATTTTGCAACCAAAAGTCCTAATGTAACAGTTTTATTTACTTCTCTCTGCACATGGCAGAAAATGTTTACAGCAGCCTAAATAGCATCCCAATCCAAGGGATCCACAGGAAAGCAATTAGAGCCTCTGAATGCCAACTACAAAACCCTAGGAGAGAGATCTGATTTATTGGATCAAGTGACTATGGGCAGGTAGGTGGTTCATATGGCCTACTACTCAAGCAGCATGGGTTGTGGAAGAAGATATTGAGAAGAGAGTGTTCCAGTTTCTATACTATGGGTTGTGGAGGTAAGGGGGGAAATGTCACCTATTTACATTAGGTAATGACTAGTATAAGTTCATAGTGAGGTAACCTCAATTGCGTGAAAGAAATAGTGTAGAAAATATGAGAGGCATGAAGAATAAGAACTTGAGTAAATAAACTGACTATAGATTGACCTTTGAAGAAAGTGCTAAGAAAAAAATCATGAAAATGGAGGCATGATTGAACAAATTCAGGTAAGCACCCTGTCTTTAAAGATGGATTTAGCCAGAATGATTGAACTTAATCCTTGACTAAGCATTTTAGCACAGTGTGCCTTTGCTCTTAGGGATCTTTCATTAGCTTTGGGCACTTAATATCAGTTGTTAGTTCCCTGGTGAGAAGAATCTTCCCTGCAGGCACTGGCATCTGAAAAAACCTTTCTCACCCCAGGAAGCAGCTTACACCTGCCATTCCTTATCTGCACACACCAGGGAGGCTGCTTAAAGCCAGAGTGGAAGGCCAGTGAGCACTGCCAAGCTTGAAGATTCAAGCCACATTCTGTGTTTCGGCCTGCTGTGGTCCTATTCCTAGATTTTCAGCCCAAATTTCATCCCCTTATTCTTTATCTCAGTGTTCACCCTGACCTCTTTAGCCTAGATATTCTAATGATGCTTCAACTTTACTTTCATGTAACCTTTTGGATGTCCTACTCCACCCCATACCTGGTCCACATCCATCTTGACCTTCAGGATTCATATGCCAGTGCAGTGGCTCATTTTAAACTCCAATCAAACCCTAGTATTTGACATTGTTCTCTAACTCTGATCCTAGGTCCATTGTCAGACTCGTGGCAGCCACATGGCAGGCCCATGGCAGCCTCTCTCAGTCAGAGGTACGCTGTACTCACGTCTCACCAAATATGTATCAATCAAGCGCCTGTGCATATTAGGAAGAAATCAGTGGTGCTCATTCATAAGCAAACATTATTGAGAACCTATCATATGCAAGGAAATGTAAATATTTGGAAGTCCTCAGAAAAAGTAATAAAAATAGCAATAGCTGACATTATTTACTACATTCAAGGCATTTTGGGAGGCACATGGTATGACTTTACTATTTTTTTTTAATTTTTCTTATTCCCACATTATACTTGAAGATACTAAGGCACAAAAAGTTTTGTAAGTGATTTGTCTTGTATTATCCAGCCAAGTGGCCAAATCAGGATTTTAACTCTAATCTTAATGCCAGAAATTATTTTTCAGTCTAGTGGGGACCAGAACCATGTATCATAAAATACAATAAAAAGGCAATAGTATTCAAGCAAATAATTAAGGACTACCAGAAAGTACAATTAATTGCTTGAGGGGAGAAAGGAGGAAACATTGAGGTTGGCTTTCTCGGGGAAAAGAGATGATTAAGGTAGGCATTGTAAGATAAGGAGAATCTGAACAAGGGGAGGAAGGCAATGTCACTCCAGGCAGAGAGAACAGATTGAACAAGATTAGAAACAGCCATGTGAATATATGATAAGGCAGCAGTAGGTTTTCTCATTCTCCAGAGAAATCTCCAACTTTGGATCTCTAGATAGGGCTTTCCAATGACAATCTCCCATACTAGCCAGGAAAGAAAGAAAATTTTATGTAGATGAAACATCTTTCATTTTCTTTTCCTCAGGCTCATCAGAAGGTTATGGGGAAGGCCTGGCATAAAGGAAGAAGTCAGCAAACACACACCAGAGCTCAGGACACAAGGGTGGGGTTATACATTATATCCAGGATCCTGGTACTTCTAGAATAATTTGACCATCTCAAAGATAAATAACTTCTTGGGGCACCTGCGTGGCTCAATCAAGTACACATCTGACTCTTGATTTCAGCTCAGGTTGTAATCTCACAGTTTGAGAGATTGGGATTTTCTCTCTGTCTCGCAAATAAACTTAAAAAAAAATTCTTATAGAGCATAATGATGCCAGATAACGAATTTCATTTCATTAAATATTTTTTCAGAATCTTTTGTCAATAAGGTTGTAAAAGGTTACATGCTGCAAGCTTTAGAATTGTGCCGATGCCCCCCGCTGCCGCTATTCAACCTAAGATTCTCAAATCTTTTCCCCATCATGTCTTTCCATCTCCATGACCTTTTGGCTTTTTCAGCCTCTCCCTTCATCATCCTCTAACTTTTTAGGCTATTCATGTGCAAAGCCACACAGAGAAAGGCTGAGATATCCATTTCTGGGAAATGGCCTATATTGGCTGCATTTCTCTAAATGGCCTATTTCAGTAAATTGCCGTCTGGGTTCTCTGAGATGATGACTGTGTCAGCAGTCTTGCACCATTGGCCCAGTTCTGGGTCTTGGCTCTTTCAGGCCATATGCCACCTATAGCCTAGTGCTGGCAGATCTGTGAAACTGGGGATTCTTTTGTTTATCTCTGGAGTGGCAACACACAGTAGCTACTTTGGAAATCTGTGACTCCCAAAACCTTCTCCTTCCTTGCTCTGAAAATGCTCCCTGCTGCAGAATATTTTCAAGTTCATCATTTACCTTTCACTAAGGCATGGTTTAGTATTTGCCACTTCTGGGTTTGAAGGAAAAATTCTGGTGATTGTTATCTTCTGGTAATACAGGAAGATGAAAATGCTTATAAGCATGGCAGCTTCTTACCCACAGCAGTTAGAAACTATTCAAAAGAGAATTAGAGCACAAAGAGTTCAACATAAAGAAAAGAAAGGAGCTAAAATAATAAAGGTTATTTATATCCAGCTTACAGAAAATCTATACCTAAGGGTCAATTTATATATAGTTTCAAAACATATCACATAATGCGTTTATGTCATATTCTCCTATTCTTGACCATCTTCTCGTACCTTAACCATGGTTTTAAGACTATATTTTAAATTTTATTGTGCTTAAATCTTTTCAGTTGTAAGTTCGCTACATATTTTTTATTTTATCAATACTCACAAAACTTTAATGAAAAGGCAATATTACAGGCTATGAGATTTTTTTTTTGTCACATATTCCTTACATGGGAAACAAATAGAATTTTACTCCAAGGACAGATTTATCTTGGGCTTCCAGAGATCTCTTCTTGAAGTCCTTAACAGTGTTCTTTGGCTTAATCTGAACATTTTAGTTTTTCTCCCTTTGTCCTTTCAAACTGGCCAATTTCCTAGAAGCTGAAAAGCTATTACTAACAGTGCCCTGAATTTTTACAGCATTGCAAAATGCTTCTTGTGCCATGAAACTGATGAAGAAACAGGCTAATGAATGAGTGATCACACAGCTAACGTATGACAGCTGGAGCTATATGCTCCAACCTTTGACCTCTGGTCTAAGTCCTTCCCAATTGGAAAGGGAGAAAATAATGGATATTAAGAATCAAGAGGCAGATGTTAGAAGAAGAAATAGAGAAAAGTTTACAAGTTTAATAGAGGAACACTACTACCTCCTGTGTCTTTAAAATCAATTTCACCTGGATTCTTAAGATTTTGGTTTAGATTTTCCACTTACTGCACCAAGGGCCTTGGCTTTTTAAAAATATATTAATACAGAATCCAAGGATTTAGGCATAACAAACAATTAAAATATATTTAAAAATAAAACTGCCACATGGTCGTGTGAATTTTGGCTTCACAAAGATTAAAAGGAAATAGTGCCACAATTCAAAGGGTTTTTTGTCCATTATTAAAAAAAATCATTCTAGCACTAATTTTTACTTGGCTTCTGAATTTTCTTTTCCCTTCTTTCTACACCAATCCCCATTCCCTTCCCCTTGCTAGTTAATTACTCTTGACGATAAATGGAAGGGAATGAGCGTTACCAATTATGTGGGTATTCTGCAAAGAATTTAAGTGTCCGACCATATCCTCAGCCTGAGATAAGTCTTAAATTTTTGGTATAAAAAGATTTAAGGACCCAGAGCTGTGAATACAATGACTGTGTTCAAAGATGACAGAATAGGGATACCTGGGTGGCTCAGTCAGCTGGGTGTCTGACTTCAGCTCAGGTCATGATCTCATGGTTCATGGGTTCAAGCCCCACATGTGGCTCTGTACTGCCAGCGTGCAACCTGTTTCGGATTCTCTGTCTACCTCTCTTTCTGCCCCTCCCCTGCTTGTGCTCTGCCTCTCAAAAGTAAATCAACATCAGAAAATTGTTTTGAAAATATGACAGAATAAAACTCATAATAACGTATTAGTTCTATTCATAACCATTAAAAAGTATGTATTGTGGGGGTGCCTGTGTGGCTCAGTGGCAACCAATTCTTGATTTTGGCTCAGGTCATGATTTCAGGGTTCCTGAGATTGAGCCCTGCATCGAGCTCCAGGCTGACAGCATGGTGCCTGCTTGGATTCTCTCTCTCCCACTCTCTGTGCCCTTCCCCCACTCCTGTGCGTGTTCTCTCTCAAATAAACAAATATTAAAAACTATGTATTTTGAAGTAATTACAGCTGCAAAGGAATTTGCAAAGCAATACACAAGGACACTTTTCCTTTAGCTTCTCCCCCAATGCCAAAATCCCACCGAACCATGGTACAACATCAAAACCAAGGAACCGACATTGACACAGTCCAAAAAGCAGGTTCAGATGTCACCAATTATACATGCACCCATTTGTGTTTTTGTGTATAAAATCCTCCACGATTTTATCACATGTGTAGTTTTGTATAATCACAACCACAATCAAGACACCCCACTCTGTCACCAACACAAGTTTATTCTTTATAGGCACACATTCCCTTTCCCCATCCACTAATCATCCACTAATTTGTTCTCCATATTTATAACTGTTATTTCACAAATGTTATATTCATGTAATTGTGCAGTTATGTATCATTTTGATATTTCCACTCCGCATCATTTCCTTGAGATCCATCCAAGTTTTTGAGTGTATAAATGTTTCTTTTTTAAAATTATTGCTGCATAGTATTCCATGGTATGAATGTACCACAGTGTGTTTAACCATTCACACTATAAACGACATCTGGATAGTGTGCAGTTTGGCGTTATTATGAATAAAGCTGCTAGGAACATTCATACAAATTCTTATGTGTAAATGTCTTCATTTCTCCAGGGATAATGCACAACAGTGCCACTGCTGAGTCATATGGTAAGTTTATTTTTAGTTTCAAAAACAACTGCCCCTTTTCCAGAGTGGCTATACCATTTTACATTCAAACCAGCAATGTATGAGTGATCCAGTACTCCGCATTCTTTTTTTTAATGTTTATTTTTGAGAGACAGAGAGACAGAGAGAGAGCACGTGCACAAGCAGGGGAGGAGCAGAGAGAAAGGGAGACACAGATCCCAAACAGCCTCCACTCTGTCAGCACAGAGCCCAGGGCAGGGCTGGAACCCACGAACTGAGATCATGACCTGAGCCAAATCAAGAGTCAGATGCTTAACTGACTGAGCCACACAGGTGCCCCCAGTTCCTGCACATTCTTGCCTGTACTTGTTGCCACTATTTTTTATTTTAGCTATTCTGATAGATGCGCAGTGAAACCTCCCTGTGGTTTTAATTTTCATTTCTCTACTAGCTAATGATGTTGAACATCTTTCCATGCGTTCATTTGCCTTCTGCATATCAGTGAAATGTCTGTGCTTGATTTTTTTGCCCATTTTTTAATTGGATCAATTGTTGTTTTTTTCCTAATGTGGAGTTTTGAGACTTCTTTACACATTTTAGATACAAGATCTGTGTCAAACACATGATTTGCAAATATTTTCTCTCAGTCTGTGGGCTTTTAAAAATACCCTCAGCAGAGTTTTTCAAAGAGCAAATTTTTAAAATTTAGATGAGATCCAATTTAGCACTTTTTCCTCTTATGAATAGTGTTTTGGGTGTTAAATCTAAGAACATTTTTCCTGCCTAGCCCTAGGTCCCCCACATTTTCTCAACATACCTAAGTTTTGCTTACAACTCCATGATCCATTTTGAGTTAATTTTTATGTAAGAGAGAAGATCTAGGTGGAGATCCTTTTTTTTTTTTTTTGGACAATGGACGTCCAGTGGCTCCAACACTACGTATTGACTTAACCTCCTTTGTCAAAATTAAGTGGCCATCTTTGTTTGGGTATATTTCTGTATTCTCTCTTCTGTTTCACTGATCTATAGGTCTACCCCTCTTCCTACCCCTCCTCCAGTATATCACTGGCGTGACGACTAAAGCTATATTAGAAGCTTTAACATTAGGAGAAGTGATTATTCCTTCTACTTTTTCAAAGTTATTTTGGCTATTTAATGGACTCTACCTTTCCATATAAGTTTTAGAAAATTTATCTGTCTACCAAAAAAAAAAACAAAAAAACCCAAAAAAAACCACTTTCTGAAACTTTGATAGAAATCGTATCAAGCCTATAGATAAATTTTGGAAGAAATGATATTTTTACTATATTCAGTCTTCTAATCGAAAATATGCTGTATCTCTCAAATACTTAAGGTTCTTTTTGATTGATTTCATCACCTTATAAATTTCATTATATAAATTCTGTATATGATTTGTTACATTTATACCTATATACTTCATTCTCTGTGGAGAAATTCTTGGGTGGTATTTTTAAACTTTGGATTTCACTTGTTTATCAGTAGTATATATATGCATACATATAGTGACCTTATGTGTTGCTCTTGTGTCCTGTGTTTTATGACAATTGCCTTAGGTCTTGTTAGATAGGGTCACCATTTGATTCAAATTAATATTAGCGTCTATTTATTACATTTCTCATTCATGTTTTTCTTATTTTCTTATTGTTTTTCTCATGGTTTTCCTGGTCTTTGGTAGAATAGATGATTTTCTATTTTATGCTGGATATTTTGATTATTAGGAGACTCTTAATTGTACTTAAATCTTCTTTTTTACCTGATATTTGCCCTTTTAGATTTAGTAGGTGAACTCTGGTTCACTTTTGTGGGGCTTAGTTTCACTGACAGGTTTTCAGAGCCCTTGCAATGCTGTTCTGGTCTCCTTCATTCTTCTGTTGCCATTGGAGCTCCGGATCAATCCTTGCTGGTGTCATCTGTGGAGACAGAGTACCTCCCTTGGCTGCCCGGTTTTGTGGGTTCCTTTTGTTGGGGGTGGGGCAGCCCAATTTGTTGGGCCTGAATTTCCTTATCCCACTGGGTGGAGGGCAGGTAAATACAGGTCTCTGGGATGCTGCCCCGATGGGCAGTCAGTCTGCCTGCTGGTGCCCTAGCTGTGAAGTGAGGGTTGAGTTGGCCCATTGTGTGGCTAAGTTCAGTGGATCAAACTACTGCTAGGACCAGGCTGTGAGGGGAGACTGATAGGGCAACTCACAACCTTTGTAAGCATAAAAAAGACATGAGAAAGGCAGAGACCTTTAGCTTTTAAAATGTGGTCCCTGAACCAGCAGCAACAGCATCAAGGAGACACTGGTAGGAAATGCAAATGAAAACTGATTCAGACCTGAGTAGGTCAGAAACTTTGGGGTGAGGCCCAGAAAAAGGGGTTTTAAACAGTTGCTTCGGGTGACAGAAAGTTTGAGAACTGTGGCATAGACAATGGCTATAATTAAAGTGAATATGGCCTCCTAGGGCCCTCTTCTGCTCCTTACAGAGATGTCCCCAGAATGGTCTTAAATGGGAAAAAGAATCTTCCAAGTACTATTTATGAAAATGTTTCATAAATATTTCTTCCACAAATACTCTTCTCTACCCAAGCTAGAAGAACCACATTAGCAATTTGAAAAAAACACGTAAAATAATAACATCAAATAATTATTTGAAACTGCCACATAAGACAATAATTATCCCATTCAAAAAGCCACATAAAAAATTTATGGGCTATTTTTTTATTCTTCACCTATGTTTTTTCATCCTAAATAATCTTGCAAAACCTGTTGTCTTTTAAGACTTTTGAAAAACAAACAAAATGAACAAGCAAGACTTTTGAGAGGCAATAGTATAGATTGGTTAAGAATATACACTCCAGAGCCAAACTGCCTGGGTTCAAACCCGGCCTCCATCACCTATCAATTGTGAAACTGTTCACTTTATGTAAGAATTAAATGAGAAAGTAGACGTACAAGCATACAACTATGCTCTATAAATGATGGCTATTAAGGCACTAATATCCAGTAGATACCAGCCATGTGGAAAATGCTTTAAATTGCTTTTCTAGTAATTGAGACAGGTATATGTGATTTTAGCCACACTCCTATTGTGTATTTTATCTTCTCCGCAGGTAAAAGAATGTTAGTTTGGAGTTTCTCTAACATCAACTGCCTAAGTGTCATGCTCTAACAAGCAAAAACTTCTCTTCCTCTCTGCCATCTGCTTGGCAGCTGCAAAGCAGCAACCATGCATGAATGCATCTCCATCCATGTTGGCCAGGCTGGTGTCCAGATTGATAGGGACTGCTGGGAGGTCTATTGCCTGGAACACGGCATCCAGCCCAGTGATCAGATGCCAAGTAACAAGACCACTGGAGGAGGAGATGACTCCTTCAACATCAAGAGCTCTTCAGTGAGACAGGTGCTGGCAAGCATGTGCCCAGGGCAGTGTTGGTAGACCTGGAATCCACAGTCATTGATGAAGTTCGCACTGGCACCAATAGCCAGCTCTTCCACCCTGAGCAGCTCATCACAGGCAAGGAGATGCCACCAATAACTATGCCCAAGGGCACCACAACATTGACGAGGAGATTACTGACCTTGTCTTGGACCGATTTCAGAAATTGGCCAACCAGTACACAGATCTACATGGGCTTCTTGGTTTTCCCCAGCTTTGGAGGGGGAACTAGTTCCTCTGCTGATGAATCATCTCTGTGGATTATGGCAAGAAGTCCAAGCTAGAGTTCTCCAATTTTCCAGCCCCACAGGTTTCCACAGCTGTAAGCTGAGCCCTACAATTCCATCCTCACTATCCACAACAACCTGGAGCACTCTGATTGTACCTTCAGGGTAGACAGTGAGGCCATCTATGACATCTGTTGTAGGAGCCTTGATATTGAACACCCAACCTACAGTAGCCTATATAGGTTGATAGATTAAATTGTGTCCTCCATCACTGCTTCCCTCAGATTTGATGGAACCCTGAATGTCGGTCTGACAGAATTCCAGACGCATCTGGTGCCCTATCCCCACATCTACTTCTCTCTGGCCACATATGCTCCTGTCATCTCTGCTGAGAAAGCCCACCACAAACAGCTTTCTATAGCAGAGATCACCAATGAATCCTTTGAGCGAGCCAGCCAGCCAGATGGTGAAATGTGACCCTCGCCATGGTAAACACATGGCTTATTGCCTGTTGTACCATGGCAACATGGTTCCCCAAAGATGCTAATGCTGCCATTGCCACCATCAAGACCAAGTGTACCACCCAGTTTGTGGACTGATGCCCCATTGGCCCCAATGTTGGCATTAATTACCAGTTTCCCACTGCGGTACCTGGTAGAGACCTGGCCAAAGTACAGCAGGATGTGTGCATGCTGAGCAGCATTGCTGAGGCCTGGGTCTGCCTGAACCACACGTATGACCTGATGTATGACAAGTGTGCCTTTGTTCACTGGTATGTGGATGAGGGTATGAAGGAAGGAGAGTTTCCCAAGGCCTGTGAGGACATGGCTGCCCTTGAGAAGGATTATGAGGTGGTTGGTATGGATTGTGTTGAAGGAGAGGAAAAAGAACAAGTTTAAAAAGTCACATAGGTGCTGCTTTTACAGGGAAGCTTAGTCTGTTTTAAACATTGAAAAGTGTGCTCTGATCAGTTAATTTGTATGTAGCAGTATATACTCTCACATACAATTACTGGCCTATATTTTAACATACAATGCTTTATTATAGACCCAAGCTGTCCATTTCTCTGATGAGTTTGAATGAAGTATTCCCTGTCTTAAATGGAAAGAAAGAAAGAAAGAAAGAAAGAAAGAAAGAAAGAAAGAAAGAAAGAAAGAAAGAAAGAAAGACAAAAGAACAGAAAAAAGAAAAGAAAAGAAAAAGAAAAGAAAAAAGAAATCAAGAAAGGCAGGCAATATTAGTTTAGATTATAGGAGTATAATCATATCATGTGTCATAGTTAAGCTAATTTACACAAAAATGGTGAAAGCAACCTGATTAGTATACTGCACTAATTGGATTATTCAATTGTACAGTCTTCCGGATATATTTTGTTCTTCCTCTACATATATCTTATCCCTGAGAATACTTTATCAGTGTAACCGTTTATAGGTCTGATAACCAAAACAGAATGTTAAGTTTCATAAGTATAATACCTTACACAAATTGATGTCCCCAGCACTACAATATACAGTGTGTGACACAGAATAGGTACTCAAAAAATGTCTGTGGAACTGAACTTAAAACAAACAAACAAACTCTTATGGCAGTCACCCATTTAAAGCCAATGAATCCCATTTTTGTTTTTTTCCCTCTGATACTCTTTTTGGCCCCTCTGATTTATAAAGAACGTAGAAACGTTAAGAATTGATGTTTAAAGAGTCTTTTCAAACTTTTAAATCCCACTAAATCTGTTGCTGCAAGTTTTTTGTTACTTCCTTACATAGTTCCTATGTTCAAACTTTGAAGATTTTCTCAATCTTGCATTACTGGCTGTCGGGAACATCTATCCAGAATCCCCCAGTGCTTCCAGTTACAACCCCAAAACTCATTATTTCCCTATATCTTCACTTTTTTTTTCCTTATGTGCAACACTGTCATCTCTTGGAAGTTGCTCAGATTCTGCACCCA
This sequence comes from Neofelis nebulosa, assembly GCF_028018385.1. NCBI lineage: Eukaryota > Metazoa > Chordata > Mammalia > Carnivora > Felidae > Neofelis > Neofelis nebulosa. Next base: position 21,405,511 of record NC_080786.1, read on the forward strand.
TTCTTCATCCCCACTGCATGGTATATGCACGTATCATATTGCTTGGTTTAGACATTTTTGATGGGTGACAATCATCTTGTTATACAAAACTTATGTTTTTCAGTTCATACAGCATACTGGTCCCAAATGATCTCCCTAACCATTGCCCTCCATACTGCCCACTGTACATCGGGGCCCTTCATAGAAACACAAGGGTCTTGAGTTTGCCCTCTGTTAAACTTACTTGTCTCATATGCTGATACCCTGCTCACTCACACTTCTCAACAAACACCAAGTGCAATTCCTTATTTAGAATGAGTGTTTCCATTTTGGATGGCAGAGTATTTTCTTTTTAGTCCTCAGCAACTAGATTCCTCACTTCAGAAATGTTTTCCTAAACTTACAGATAAAATTAATCACTCTTAGCCTTGCACTTTCAGGTAGCTTCTCTGTGTTTCTATTGCCTCATTTGTCACATTGTCACTTATTTGTTTACATGTCTTTTTCCCCTGGTAGGAGATAGCCCCTGTGTCTGATTCACTCTGAGAATCCCAGCATGCAGCAAAGCTCAATGAAATTTTTTAATTGAATTGAATAATCTCTTCAGTATTGCCTTTATACATACAACACTTTAGCAGTTTCTTGAAAGCAATTTTCAAATGTTATTCTTCCATATACCCTTACCCTAATCACCCTGCTTTCCATGTAGTGATTTAAAAAAACAAAATCAAAATTAAAGTTGTTTATGTTCACAAATGTACACACTTTCTTAGCATTAAATGAAATATCAGAATACCTGGTTCAGTGACACCATTGGTGGTGGTGGTATCATCATACCTGCAAGGCCTTGGGACCTCATTCATGTTAGAAAATTTCATTCAAAATGATTTCATCAGCCATATTTCAGGAGGGGATTTATTCCCACTTTAAGATTGGCTTCATAAGGACTAGATAAAAACTGTATGGCTAACTTTGATTTCTCCTAGAAAAAAGTTTCTAATATTGTTTTTCTTATTACGAATGAATATGGACTTTTTTGGAGAAAAATTTAAAAACACAATCACAAAGAATGTAAAAAGCAAGGAAGTGTATTCCTAATGATTGAGACAGCTGCTACCAACACCTTGGTAGACAAGACTTTTCTAGGGAATGTGTATATCCTGCTGCAGTAAATGCTGCCATTTACTAAACACCTACTCCATGCCAAGCTATCTACATATTTAGCCCAGATGTCAGCTCAGCCCATTTTGGCTCTTAACGTCTTTGTTGGATTGAGCTGAACTCCCGCTCTAGAGCCTAGGACAATTCTACACCTTATTCATTTTTATGAATTTTAGAGAAATTGGTCCTGTGCCTTTGCAAATTGTCCCGGTTTTCATCTTATGTCAATCCAATTCCACAGTTTTAAATTGATCCATTATAATTCCCTCTTAGATATTTTTGTTTGTCCTGCCTTGCTTCAACCAGAGACCACCCAGCCTTTCTCCTTCTGGCCTTTCTCCAGCCCATGATCTCATCCTCTACCCACTTATTTTTATTTTAGGCTCCACACTCTCCTTCCAAAGTTATTTTTAGAGATACTCACGTTTATTTCCTCTTCTTAAGCCTATGACTTAAAGATAATCTTTTGTCAATTAAGCCTGACCTCTGGGTTTTATCCTGTACCACAAATGTATTGATATTTCTTCTAAATAAGAAGAGTAATTAACCAAATAATTCTAGAGGGTAATACTTTTTTCATATCCTTATATAGTATAATATTGTTTAATTCTCACAACATATAATGAAGGTACAATTAGCTCTATTTTACAGGTGAACCAAATGGAGAATAAAATGGATAAGTTATAATAGTGTTTTTAAATGTCTTCTAATACATCCCCACTAGTATATGATTCCTAAAGGTAGAACTTATGTCCTCTTCTCATTTTTATCTTCAGTGTCTAATCAGGGGCTGAAATATAGTAGGTAGGCAATAAATATTTTTTAAATAAACAAAATCACATGAGAGAATAAGTCCTATTATCCTTTATTACAGTTCTCATGTTGGTTGACATAACAATAGCTTTTGACACTGTTGATGGCTACCCACGCCATAAAGCACTGCCTCCACTTAACTCCCAGAACACTTGCTTCCCTGGCAGCTCGTCAGTATCCTTTGCTGGTTTTTCTCCCTTACTTAAACCTTGCAACACCCCAGGGCTGTGTCCTTGGCTATCCTCGCTCTTCAATTTACACTAAAGATATTGGTGATTCCATCCAGTCTCATAGCTCTCTCTATATATCAACAATATGCTGGGGACTCTCATTTCTAGGTACAGTCTTGAACTGCCCAAACTTAACTCTGTTAACCCCACAGACCTATCAACACTGTTGGCCAGCTTAACCCAACAACCTTATACTAACCTTATGATTTCTCTCTCACTCCATACCCAATACCTTTAGAAAATCTATTGGCTCCAATATATTCAGCACTCAATTTATCACCACCTCCTCAGCTACCATTCTAAGGTTGAGCCACCATTACTCCTCTTCCAAATAACTACAATGGCTTCCAACTGTTCTGCTTGCTTCTTTCTTTGACACTCCATATACTATTCTTACCACATCAGCCAGAGTGTTTCTGTTACCCCTTTGTTCCAAACACTTTATAATCCTGATTTACACAAATAATAACCATAAAAAACACATTTCTAAAATAATTGGGGGAAATGTGAATGCTTACTGGATATTTGTTAACACCAAGATTTTTATTTTCAGGTATAATAATGGCTTTATGATTATGTTTAAGACAATGAAGGTCTTTTCTTTCAAAAATATTACCAAATAGTTATAAGCCAAATGATATGATGTCTTGATTCTGCTTTAAAATAATCAGGAATTGAAGGACTGAGCAGGGATACAGAAGAAATAAGAATGGTCTTATATCAACAATTATTTTAACTGGATGATGAGGCTCAATCGTACTATCTCTCTACTTTTACATATGCTTGAAATTTTCTATAATAAAGAGGAAAGAAAAATAATTCTCTAATGAATCTCCTTTTCACTCATGGTAAAAGCTAAAATCCCTTCCTGATTGTCCACACCCCACCCATTTTTCTCACTGACTTCATTTCCTCCTGTTCCTTGAATTGCTCTTTATACTCCAGCCTCTCTGCTGTTCATCAAACATTATCAGGCACAATTCCACCTTAGGACTTGTGCTCTAGATATTTTTATCTGTTTATATCTTCCTATGTCTTTCAACTCCTTTGAGATTTTGCTCACATATTAACATCTCAGTGAGATCTTGAATACCCTATCTAATAATGCAATTTGTCCCCTACTCCCACCAAACTCCCAATCCTTACATTTCTCCTTCTTTCTCCATATCGTTCATAACTTTTTATAGTCTTTGCCATATTTATTATGTTTATTATTTGTTGAATACCTCCCCCCCAGTAAGATGTAAATTCTCAAAAGTAGTGGTTTTCATAAGTTTTTTTTTTTCTCAGACATAGAAAATGGCAGGAATTCAACAAATATTTGTTAAAAGAATGAATCAATAGGCTGACACCGGTAGAACACAGATTCAAACCAGAGTGAGCTGTTTCCAAAGCCAATGTTCTCAAATGCTAATTCATGAATTATCACTTGTTAAAATGTCTCAAGTTACTGGCCAGTAAACCTCTATAAAATTCTGTATCATCGACTGACTACTAACTGGTATAGAATACAGCATTTCCCTATTTCAATATAAAGCCAATTATAAAGTTTTCTGCAATGCAGTATATAAGCCCTGTGCCTCTTCCATCAGTCCCGTAGTTAGAATGTCCCCCAAAAGTGGCAACACACGGCCAAACCAGACTTTCTCTTCTTAAGAGATTGCTTATATTCCTGGCAATAGAATTTCAATGAATACCAAACACTCTACCTAATATTCTTGGCTCTAAGCAGGAATCCATTGATTTTGCTTCTTAAAACTTCTCTGGAGTTTGGAATTTAGTACATGAGCAATCTTTTCCATCTAGGCATAAGAGCGCTCTTCATTTAAAGGCATTTGACAATCAGGTAAGTGGGGTCTGGCCACTTGCTCAAATCTGTCTGTACTTCAAACTCGACATGGTAAATATGAAACTCATCATCTCTCCATAATTCAAATCACCTACTCATGCTCCTCTGACTTTTTCATTTCTGAGAATGACATCACTAATCTTATAACCAACAACTGCTTCAAAGAGTCAAGTCACTTTTGATTTTGCTTCTCCTCATCAACTCATCAACTGTCACATCCAATGAAATCAACTCCAGCAAAGGTCTTACATTCATTTTCTTTCTGTCATTTTCTTCCCTTACTTCCACCCAAGTTAACCACTGCCTATCATTTAGACATTGGCAATAGTCTCCTGCCTGGACTCCCAAAACTACATCTGTATCCTATATACTCAGCCAAATCTTTCTTACTAAAGTAAAACTGTGGCTATCTACTCTCTTGTTCATAATGCTTCAGGGTAATGGTCCTTATTATTTAGGAAGTAGCTCAAAAAATGTGTATATCATTTAAATTAACATTTTATTCTATTTCTGAGATCTGGAGCCCATTTATTGGTTTAACTGTCAGTGAACTACTGGTAAGGACTTGTTATAAAGACCCATTACAGCACACCCCCACTAGACACTACCAGCTAGGTTGATCAACTATGATTGCCTAATAAATTACTCTAAAGTGCAATGACTTAGAATTAAGCAATTCTTTTTCTCACTTACATATCTGTGAGTCAGGTGGGATAGCTTTGCTTCAGGTTGAAGTTTTGTTGGCTTTGGATCAACACTGAACATTGGGTCCAGATCTGCTCTATGTATCACTCATACTCTTTTAAAAAACAAACCATCCTTGGGGCTTTATCTCTTATGTTAGTTTTATGGCATAAGGCAAGCCAAAGTATGTAAGCACATCTAAACTTGAATCACACCTGATCATGTTCCATTTGGCAAAGAAAATTCCATAGCTGAATCCCAAGCCCAAACAAGATCTGGTCAGAGAAATATGCTCTGGCATAAGACAGAAGAGAAGGTAAACTTAACTTCAATGTATCACAACAGCCTTATATACTTACTACTCCCTTTCATGTTTGATGACTGCTGGTAATGAACATGATTTTAACTATGATGATGACTGTGAATCAATAATTATGGTAATTCCTTATAAAAATAAAAATAAATATCATTTTAAGGTAATTTTAGCATGTATCTAAATACATTGTGTTATTTGTATATATCACATCATTCAAAGGACAGTTACTTTTCTTCAGATAAGTCCCATATTTCTCTTATATTTTGTTTTATTTGCTTAGTATGTTTTTTTTCTACTTTTATTACTTACAAAAGTTATCAACATTTTATGATCTATTTCAAATGTCACCTTTTCTCTGAAACCTATTCTGTTTTAACTAATGAGATCTACCCACATTGAAATTTCACGGCAGTTTAAAAAAACTAAATCATGACATTCCAATTCTGTCCCATCTCAGCCAATTTATGTTCCCATTCTCACTCTAAGAATGAAGCTCATTGAGAATAGTACACCTGTCATGCTCTTTGTTTCTCCCACTAGACCTTAGCAGTGATCTGCACTGGGCATTGTCTACTGAGGTTAGTTATAGGCAGGATGCTTCCAGGAGTCCCAAGCCCCTTTCTGCAGCAACCTCACTGATTTCTGTGTGACTTTGAAAAAGTCACATAACCTCTCAGTGCCCCATTTGCTCCAGCTGTAAAAATCAGAAGAACCATGCTTATCGTCGGGCTGTCTAATGATTCAGAGGCATTGTTAAGGATTAATGAGATAGAATAAAGCTCTCTGAGTCCTCTAAAGAAAGGTGCGATAGAGGAACAAATGAGTTATTATTATCTATTAGTAGCACCTTGCATAAAATTCTCCCCAACCCTGAAAATAAATTAGATAATTTTTGCAGAACAATTAACTCTTTCGGTCCATTAGGCAATGCATTAGCACATTAAATTTAATAATAAGAACTTACATATTCCATTTGCAAAGTGCATTCATAAATACATTATCTAATTTCACCTTCACAAAAATTTTATGGAATGAGCAGAGCAAGTGTTATTATCTGAAATCTGCATGTGAGGAAACTGAGGCTCAGGAATATTAAGTGGCTGTGCAAGTTTGAACAATTAGTAAATGATAAAGCCAAAATTCGAAATCATTGTTTTGACTATAAAGTCAGATCCACTTCCACCTTATCACACAAGAGTAAATATAACTATTAATACAGTGTGTAAAAATGTTCTGCAATGTCAATAATACCAGAAATAAAAAGAGAACGTACAAACATTAACTTTTTTTCAATGTTCAACTCTGAAAATGTAGAATGAATGGATTCAAATAACGTTTACTGGTAAGTTAAAATGGTATGACCAACTTCAAAATCCATTAATTCACTTAGCAGGTATTTATTGCCTTGCTGATGGGCTAGGCATGCTGAGGATAACATGGTTCCTGCCTCTGAGAGCTTACACTTTAGTGGAAGCAAAGAGAGAGTCAATATGCAATGAATAAGCAAGTGATTTCAGATAGTGAAAAACTAAGTAATGAAAATCAAAGGATGTCGGTATAGAGAACTATGGAAATAAGTATTTTAGACACACTTATTAGGGAGAATCCCTGAAGAGGTCAGATTTGAGCTGCACTCCGAACAATGAGGGGTTTGCCATGGAAAGATAAAGGAGAAGAACCTTAAAGGATAAAGGGATGTGCAATAGCCCCGGAACAGGACAGAACATGGCCTTGTAGAGAGTTAGTGTGAGAGTTCAGGCTGGGAAAAACTAAAAACCAGTTATTTCTTAAGGCGGGGCGGTGGGGGGAAGGGATGTAATTCTATTGATCTAAACTTACACTGACAAAGAATAAAGAATAACAAAGCTCCAAAAGTCTTTTGTATCTTCCTTGCTCATACGATGTAAAATGTAGAAGAATGTGAAAATTAGTAATTCCCAATATCAATATTATTATTAAAGATTCCAAATGAACTAATGAAAACTGTTTTTGTAAATTATGTATTTGTAAAAATAAACAGTATTCCAATGGCTAGGACACTATTTAAAAAAAGAAGAAAAAAATTTCTCACTGGAAGGGAAAAAAATATTTTTTTTTCTTATTTAAAAATACTAAAATTTATCTTTAGCTATTTCATTTTTTTCTATTTCCTTACTTTAATTATATAATTAGACCTATATTTATACATAGGAGAGCTAAATATCTACTCAATGTTCTGTCTAAATTGCTTAATAGATTCCATCCGCTTTCTTAAAAAGCCAATTCTAATTTTTTTATGGAAATGCAAAGCCCCTAGAATAGCTTCAACAATCTTTTTAAAGTCTTTTTTTTATGTTTATTTCTTTTTGAGAGAGAGAGAGAGAGAGAGAGAGAGCGAGCATGAGCAGGGGAGGCACAGAGGAACAGGGAGACACAGAATCTGAAGCAGGCTCCAGGCTCTCAGTTGTCAGCTCAGAGCCCAATGCAGCACTCAAACCATGAGATCATGACCTGAACAAAAGTCAGACACTTAACCTACTGAGCTACCCAGGTGCCCCAGCATTAACCATTTTACAAAAGAATAATTGAGAGGACTTACACTGCCCGATTTTAAGACTACAGTAATGAAAACAATGCATTATTGGCATACACTAACACATCAAGGAACAAAAAAAGGACTCCAGAAACAGACCTATACATACACAAATGGTTTTCAACCAAGGTGTGAAGTTAATTCCATGAAGAAACCTAAGTCTTTTTTCAAATATTGCTATATCAACCGAATATTTAAAATGTTAAAAAAAGAAAAAAAGAGCACGGATCTCTAGCTCATTTCATACACAAGTTAATTTGAGATGGATCATAGATCTAAGTATAAAAACCAAAATTATGACGAACAAAACATAGGAAACTATCTCTGCAAAATGGGGGCAGAATTTCTGACAGGGCATAAAATGAACTAACTATAGAAAACAAAAATGGATTAGCTGGACTTAGTCAAAATGAAATATTTACACTGTCAAAAAATACTATTATTAAATAAGCCACAAATTGAAAGAAAAAAATTAGCAAAACGTATCAACAAAAGCCAAGAAACAAACTCTTAATTACAGAAAACAAACTAATGGTTACCAGATGGGAGGGAAGTAGAGGATGGGTTACATAGGTGATGAGGGTCCAGGAGGGCACTTAATGTGAGGAGCACCGGGTGGCGTATGGAAGTGTTGAATCGCTGTTATATGCCTGAAACTAATACTACATTGTATGTTAACTATCTGGAATTTAAATAATTTAAAAAAAAAGCATATGAGAAGGGAGCCTGGGTGGCTCAGTTGGGTAAGTGTCCGACTTCAGCTCAGGTCATGATCTTGTGTTTTGTGAATTTGAGCCCCGCCTCACTCAGAACCTGGAGCTTGCTTCAGACTCTGTGTCTCCCTCTCTCCCTGCCCCTCTCCTGCTTGCACTCTGTCTCTCTCTCTCTCTCTCAAAAATAAACAAACTTCAGAAAAAAAAATTAATAAAATAAAAAAGCACATGCAAATTTTAAAAAAGAAGAAAAAAGAATGGAATCGGGATATATAACAAATTCGCTCATCAGTAATAAAACAACCCAGCAGATAATTGGTAAAGGACTTGGACACTTCATGAAAAAAGATATATAATAAATATACAAAGAGAACATCAAAATATCTAATCATTACAGAAATAAAAATTAAAACCACAATTGAATAAACATTATATACATACACTGATGGGGCTAAAATTAAAAAAAAAAAACAATACCTAATGTTGGTGAGCAAATTAAATTCTCACACCTTTCTGGGGTTGCACCTTTTATGATCTGTTTGGAAGTGTCATGTAAAATATTTATCCAAGGAACTCAAATCTCTTTCTTTACACAGAAGTACATGACAATATTCATAGAAGGATTTTTTTGGGTAATAGCTCCAATGAAAAACAACCCTAGGGTTCCTGGGTGGCTCAGTCAGTTGAGCGTCTGACTTTGGCTCAGGTCATGATCTCACAGTTTGTGAGTTCGAGCCCCGCATCGGGCTCTGTGCTTTCAGTACGGGGTCGCTTCAGATCCTGTCTCCCCCTCTCTCTCTGCTCCTCCCCTGAGCATGTGTGTTCTCTCTCTCTCTCTCTCTCTCTCTCTCTCTCAAAAAAAAGAAAAAAAAGTAAGAGTCCAATGGAAAACAACCCTAATATCCATCAATAGAATAAAGAAATTGTAATGTATTCATACAAGGGAGTACTACTCTGCATGAATAAAAAATGGCTTGCATAAAACTCAAGAATATCACACTAAGCAAAAGAAATGACACACACACACACACAAATTACATGCTATTGGTTCCACTGTATGAAATCACGAATAGACAAAACTAATCTGTGGGGACAGAGAACAAAAAGAGGTTGAAGAGGATGACTGATAAGAGGCCCATTTAATTTAGTGAGACAGCAACGTTTTATTTGTATTTTGAGTAGGTGGTGGTAACATGAATATGTTGAATTGTGCAATCTCAAACAATTGCATGTCTGTGCATTTTGTTCTGTGCCTCTGGTAGTATAGTAATTGCATACTGGTAATTTAATTTTGATTAAAACACACATTACTTTCTTTCAAGATTCTTAAAAAAAAGAGACACTGTATCTTTTGGTTCTTCCATGGGAACCACTGAGGAAAGAGGGGAGACAATTCAGGTGAATGAATGAGGCTGACAGAGTCAAATTATATAGCCATCTGCTTATAAAAATTGTACCAGAAAGAGTTTGAGATTTGGTTAAGTGTTCAAGATTGAGTGTGTTTCAAAAGTTAAAAGACTTCTATTTTTATTTTATTTTTTTTAAACAAAAGTGTCCCTAAATGCAGGGGAATTAGTGCATATGGTACTCATCAAAAAGAAAATAAGCTGTTTTAATGCCAGAAGAGGAATTAGATTTATTGGACTAGATGAAATCTGTACCGTTCCTTTTGCAATATACATTCAAGGGACCTCCAAGGGTTATAGCGATCATGCAAAATTTTCATATTATACACTGATTCTGAACCTATGCTCAGAATATGGTTCCCTTGTAGTGAAAACTAAACAATTTCAACAAATTCTAGACTGCACATGGGGTAAAAAAAAAAGATGGTTATTCCAAAGAGTAACTTTCCATCCATGGCATGTGCCCCAATTCATCTTCTCTAGATGTACTGACATGGGAGCTTGTTGACTTTCAACTAATTGATTAATCAACCAATCCGTTGAAATAGCAACTTTAATATTTGTGAGTTCCTAGTTCAGGATCATCTCTAGACCAGATTTCCCTACACTGTAACTAGCTAGAAATGCGGTGTAGAGATGACGTGCATTAGGGTATCTAGTGGCATGGTTCCTGGTAACACCCAGGTTTGAAATCATCATTTAGCATACTCCCATTCCCAAGGTGTCTACTACAAGTCTTACATTCTCTTCAGGTTCCTACTAGACATGGGATCTTCCTCTCCACACTTGTCCTAATAGTCTACTCGAATTTCTAATTTTCTCTACAGATTTTCTCTTAACAGATAAAATAACAACCTTTATGTAGAACAGTGCTTTATAAAAGTTAATGCATAATAATAATAACTAACTGGGATCTTGTTAAAATGACAATTCAGATTCAGTAATTCAAGGGTAGAGTCAGAGATTCTGCATTTCTAAGCTCCCAGATGATACACGGTTTCATTGACTACACTCTGAATAGAGGGGTTGTTGATTCCCTCTCCTACAACCTCTCACATGCCATAGACATTCATCTACTCTTATCCTTTACGTGCATCCCTCTAGTCCTAGAAGAGTCATCTCAGTTTTGTTGGAACATTTCACATGCCAGTGTCACCAACTGGGCTGTGTATTTTATACCTTGGGATCTTCATACCCATAGCATAATAGGATCTCAATAAATATTTAGGCAAATCCCAAAATAAAATGAAATAATGAAGAGAAAAATTCGTGCAGGATTCTGCCAACATCTTAATAATAAAAAAAGAATGCTTAAAAGATTCTAGGACAATTACAAAGACACACATTCAAATACAGGTACAGATACTACTTTGGGGATAGACACATTCAAAACTTGCAGAAAGTTAAAGAGAAGTCAACAGTTCTCAGAAAAGTCCTCCCCCTACATTATAAAATCATCTGTTTTGACTATATTTTATTTCTTAAACTTGATAAAGAAGCTTTATTACAGAACAGAAGAGACAAGCATGATAGACAACTGTGGTAAAACAGTGAGGGAGAAATAAGTGCCTTAGTCTCAAAACCAGCAAACTATCTTTTGCCTCCATTTAGTTGATGCTGGCAGAGTATATTATTCATTTTTATTACAGAAAGACATCCATGGTTTACACAAATAACTGAATCTGGGAATTTGTTATCTTTCTGCCTTTGATATGTTTCATGAAAAAATGATTTCTTTCTTTCAGAGAATAATAGTAATAATAAAAGTAGCTTCTACACATCAACTTTTTCACAAAGATGCTTCTTCCATCCTTGCAGATTGGCTAATTGAACAATTAAATCCTCTACTTCCCAAACCAAAACATCATCACTAGGGAGACAAACATTTCTTCCAAGAAAATTTCGTAAGCCTACATTTTGTCCTTTTGTAAACGCTGAACTGCCCAATATAAAAATATATCATACATTCTTAGAAAATAATCACTTTTTCTCACGTAAGTTGGGATTATGGAATTGTCCTCATGAGTATTTGTGGAAATTATAATGGGTCTCATACATAGCACTTTAGAAAATTATGGAAAGTTAAAGCTGGAAGGAGCCATGAAGATACTCATAATTAAAGCCATCATTGTAGTACAGATGTAGAACTGATGTCCAAAGAGGTTCAATAACCCATTAGAAGATACCAAAAAAGGAGCTGGTATGAGATCGCTGGAATTTTATATCCACAAATGAACTGAGTGAATCTTTTTCCGATCACTCATCTGGTTTTGATTACACTGCCCCTGAAGCACATTCTTTATGTGATATCTGAATATAAGCATTCTCTCTTGCTTTGTGTTTTTCTCTGGCATTTTGTTTTTTAAGATATAAATATTGGCCAGAGTACAAGCAGGTCTATTCTTATTTGAATGCCTTTTATTCTTTCTTTCAAATTCTGACATATCCGTAAGAAAAGGATTGAATTCATGCTCTATTTGAAAGCTGGATGCTGGATCTTGCTAACTCTGCATCTGGATTTGACATCATTTTCACACCATATTATCACCTGTTTCTCTTATCCCAATCATTTGTAACTGCACATGCACAAAATAAATCAAGTTCATGCAATGTCCTTGGGCTGTGAAGATTACTCTTTTCTGTATGTCCATGTTGGTACCCTAAGAAAAATCCTTGAACCTTTATTAAGGTCCTAGAATAGGAGTCATTTGAGAGATTGCACTACCCTTTTAAAATTACAGGACACCAAGGAAAAAATCAATGTGATGCCTCAAGTTTATTTCAGAAGAGTATTTTTTGTTGAAATATAATTAACATATGCTATGTTAGTCTCAGGTGTATAACATATTGATTTGACACCTCTATACTCAAAGCTCACCACAGTAAGTATAGTTAATAAGCGACATTACTACAATATTTTGACTATATTCCCTACACTATACTTTTCATATCTGTGACTTATTTATTTTGTAACTGAAAGTTTGCACCAATTAATCCCTTTATCCATTTTACCCATCCCCCAGCAACCTCCCCTCTGGCAACCACCAATTTGTTCTCTGTATTTCAGAGTTTGTTAATTTCTTCTGTTTTTTAGATCCACATATAAGTGAAATAATATGGTATTCGTCTTCCTCTGATTTATTTCACTTTGCATAGTACTCTCTAGGTTCATCCATATTGTTGCAGAAGTCAAGATCTCATTTTTTATGAATGAGTCATATTTCATTGTGTGTGTGTGTGTGTGTGTGTGTGTGTATAACAACTTCATTCATTTATTGATGGACACTAAGGTTGCTTCTGTAACTTGGCTATTATAAATAATAGTGCAATAGACATCTTTTCAAATTAGCGTTTTCAATTTCTTTGATTAAATAGTCAGTAGTGCAATTACTGGGTCATATGAAATTTCCCTTTTTAATTTTTTGAAGGAACTTCCATAGTCTTTTCCACAGTGGTTTCACCAATTTACATTTCTACCAAAAGGGCACAAGAGTTCCATTTTCTCCATATCCTCAAACACTAATTTATCTTTTGAAACTAGCCATTCTCATTGGTATGAAGTGACACCTCACTGCAGTTTCAATGTGCATTTCCCTGATTATTAGTGATGTTGAGCATCTTTCCATGTGTCTGCTATCCATGTGTAGGTCTTCTTTGGAAATTAATATTATTAAAATGCCCATATAACCCAAAGCAATCTACAGATTCAATCAAACCCCTATCAAAATACTAATGGCATTTTTAACAGAGCTAGAACAAATAATTTTAAAATTTGTATAAATCACAAATTACCTCAGAGGTGCTTGGGTGGCTCAGTTGGTTGAGCGTCTGACTCTTGGTTTTGGCTCAGGTTATGATCTTATGGTTCGTGAGTATGAACCCCATGTCGGGCTTTGCGTTGATGGTGCAAAGCCTGCTTAGGGTTCTCTCTCTCTCTCTCTCTCTCTCCCCCTCCCCTACTCGTGTACGTGCACATGCATGAATGCACGCGTACACACTCTCCCTCTCCCCCTGCTCAAAAAAATAAACTTAACAAAAAAACCCACAAAACACCTCAAATAGCCAAAGCAATCTGGAGAAGGAAGAATAAAGCTGGAAGTATCACAATACCAAATTTTGAGATATACTACAAAGCTATAATAATCAAAATAGTATGTTACTGGCACAAAAACAGACACATAGATCAAGAGACTGGAAGAGAGGGCCCAGAAATAAACCCACAACCATACGGTCAATTAATCTATAACAGAGGCAGCTAGAGTATAAAATGGGGAAAAGACAGTCTTTTCAATACATGGTGCTAGGAAAACTGGACAGCTACCAGCAAAAGAAGGAAACTGTACCACTTTCTGATACACTGACATAAACTAGTTAAAGATCTAATTGTAAGAACTGAACCACAAAACTCCTAGAAGAAAACACAGACAATAATTCCTGGACATCAGCCTTAGCAACATATCTATAGACAGGTCTTCTCAGGCAAGGAAAATAAAAGCAACATAAATGACTGCTGCTACACCAAAATAAAAAGCTTTATCATAACAAAGGAAACCACAACCACCACCACCAACAACAAAACCCAAAAAGACAACCCAGAAAATGGGACAAGATATTTGCAAATGAAATATCCAATAACAGGTTAATAGTCAAAATATACAAAGAACTTATACTACTCAACACCAAAAAATCTGATAAAAAATGGACAGAAGACCTGAAGAGACATTTTTGTGAAGAAGATATAGAGCTGGCCATCAAAAACATATATTTTTTTAAAACGTGTTTTTAAATACACATTAATAGAGATCTCAAAGATCCCCTTTTCCAAAATGTGTCATAAAATGGTTTCCTGTATTAGTTTCATGGTTTTTAAACTAAGCTCTGCATGGTAGTTCACCAAAGTTATAGTGGCATTGGAGAAAATTTTAAACTTTTCAGGAAACACAATGACATATGTTAGACACTGAATTACCAGCTTGAGGTAGTTCACAGTTTCAACATTAGATCATGCTACATTACTTCTGATGATGCCATAACTTTGTGAAGCTGAATTTTCCACAGCTGCTGTGATGAAAAGCCAATGCTGCATGAAACTCAGTGTGCAAGAGAAAATGAGGGTGACAGGAACCAATCTGATCCCAAAGTTCAAGAAATTACATGGCACTTAACAGGTGCATTAGTAATTGTGGTTAAGAATAAAAATATTTTTTTTTCCAACGTTTTTTTTTTTTTTATTTTTTTATTTTTGGGACAGAGAGAGACAGAGCATGAACGGGGGAGGGGCAGAGAGAGAGGGAGACACAGAATCGGAAACAGGCTCCAGGCTCCGAGCCATCAGCCCAGAGCCTGACGCGGGGCTCGAATTCATGGACCACGAGATCGTGACCTGGCTGAAGTCGGACGCTTAACTGACTGCGCCACCCAGGCGCCCCAAGAATAAAAATATTTTTAAGGACTTTTACATGCTACTAAATTATCAGATTATATTTATTAAAGTTTTTTAACTTACTGAGTAAATGGAACTAAGTAATGGTATTTCTTTAGACGTATCAGTGTCATGAGAAAAAGAAAAGTTACTGAGTCAATAGCATACCATGTGCCAAAAAGGGACTTTTCTATTAACTGCATTTAATAATTGGGTCAAATCTGTCATCTTACAATAATTTTCACAATTTATGAAATTTGCCTATCTGTTGTCCCTATTTTTTAAAAATTAGCTTTACAAAAAATACACCAATTACAAATGTAAAATTCTATGAGCTTTGGCAAATGTATATAATTGTGGAACCACCATCACAATAAAGATATGTAACATTTTCATCATCTCATAGGTTATTTTGTGCCTCTTTGCAGTTAACCCCTTCCCTGGACTCTGGCAAACAACCACTGCTTGGCTTTCTACCAGTATACTTTTGATATTTCTAAAACTTCATATAAATAATATACTATACAGTCTTTCATTTCTAATTTCTAACATTTAGCATAGTGCTTTTGCAATTGATTTAGGTTGTTCTATGTATCAGCAGCGTTTTTTCCCCCTCTTTATTGTTGTATGCCATTATATAGATATACCACCATTTATTCAATCACATCTTAGTGGACAACTGGACTATTTCCAGTTTCTGGCTATGATGAACATATTTGTGTGAATATATTCCTTATTTCTCTTAAATCTCTAGAAGTTAGATTGAGTAAAATGTTATCAGTTTAACTTATTTTTTTTTATCTCCATTGATTGATTAAATTCCAATAGAGATAACATACAGTGTTACATTAGTTTCTGGATTACAGTGCAGTCATTCAACAATTTTACACATTACTCAGTGCTCATTATGGTAAGTTTATTCTTAATTCTTTTCAACTATTTCATTCATCCCTCACCCATCTCCCCTCTGATAACCCTCAATTTGTTATTTTTAGTTATGAGTGTTTCTTGATTTATCTTTTTACTTTTTTCATTTGTTTCAATTCTTAAATTCTACATATAAGTGAAATTATATGGTATTTGTCTTCTCTGACATATTTCACTTAACATTATACTCTAGATTCATCCATGTTGTTCCAAAGGGCAAGATTTCATTCTTTTTATGATTAATAGTCCACTGTGTGTGTTTAAACATATGCTATATCATTTTCTTTGTCCACTCATTAATTGATCGACACGGGTTGTTTCCGTGTCTTCACTATTGCAAATAATGCTACAATAACATGAGTGCACACATACCTTTTGAATTACTGTTTTTGTATTCTTAGGGTAGATATCGGCGGAATTACTGGGTCCTATGGTAATTCTATTTTTAATTTTTTGAGGAACCTGCATACTGTCTTCTAAGAGGCTAGACCAGTTTGCATTCCCACCAACGGTACACAAGCATACCTTTTTCTGCACATCCTCACCAAATTTTGTTCTTTCTTGTGTTTTTTATTTTAGCTAGTCTGAGAGGTATAAGGTGATATCTCATTGTGATTTTGAATTGCATTTCCCTGATGATTACTGATGTTGAACATCTTTTCATGTATGTCTTGACCATCTTGAGGTCTTCTTTGTAGAAATGTCTGTTCCTATCTTCTCATTTTTTAATTGGATTATTTGTAGTTTGTGTTGAATTGTAAGTCTTATATACGCTGTGATTGTTTAAGTTCTTTACATATATTGTATAGTAACCCTTTATTGGATATGTCATTTACAAATACCTTCTCCCATTCAGATTTTCATTTAGTTTTTTGTTTATTTTCTTTTAGTTTTGTTGACGGTCTCCTTTGCTGTGCAGGAGCTCTTTGAGTCACAATAGTTTATTTTTGCTTTTGTGTCCCTTACCTCAGGAGATACATATAGAAAAAATGTTACTATGGCCAATGTCAGAAACATTACTGCCTGAGTTCTCCTTTAGGATGTTTATGGTTTCATGTCTCACAGTTAGGTGCTTAATCCATTTTGAGCTTAATTTTGTGTATGGCCTAAGAAAGCAGTCCAGTTTCATGATTTTGCATGTAGCTGTCCAGTTTTCCAAACATCATTTGTTGAAAAGACTTTCTCCTATTGCATATTCTTGTTTCCTTTGTTGAAGATTGACCATATAATCATAAGTTTATTTCTGGGATCTCTATTCTGTTCTATTGATCTAAGCATCAATGTTTGTGCCAGTACCATAGTGTTTTGGTTACTACAGATTTAGAGTATATCTTGGAAACTGGGATTGTGATACCTCCAGCTTCGTGCTTCTTTTTCAAGATTGCTTTAGCTAATCAAGGTCTTTGGTAGCCCCATATATATTTTAGGATTATTTCTTATAGTTCTGTGGAAAAGGCTGTTGGTATTTTGATAGGGATTGCTTAAAATCTGTGTATTACTTTGGGTAGTATAGACATTTTAACAGTATTCTTTCAATCCTTGAGCATGAAATATCTTTCCATTTTTTTGTGTCATCTGCAATTTATTTCATCCATATTTTATAGTTTTCAGAATACAGTTCTTTCTACCTCTTTGATTAAGTTTACTCCTAGATATTTTGGTTTTGGTGCAGTTGTAAATGGGATTGTTTCCTTAATTTCTCTGTTATTTCATTATTAGTGTATAAAAATGCAATTTTTCTATATATTGACTTTGTACCCTGTGACCTTACTGATCATTTATCAGTTCTAGTAGTTTTTGGTGTAGTCTTTAGGGCTTCTATATACAGTATCACATCATACGCAAATAGTAACAAGTTGTACTTCTTTCTTACCAATTTGAATGCCTTTGATTTGTTTTTCTTGTCTGATTACTGTGGCTAGGACTTCTGTAGTGTGTTGAATAAAAGTGGTGAGAGTAGACAACCTTGTCTTGCTCCTGATCTTAAGGGAAAAGCTCTCCGTTTTTCACCACTGAGGATGATGTTAGCTGCGGGATTTTCCATAGATGGCTTTTATTACATAAAAGTATGTTTCTCTCAAGTTATATTGTTGAAGGTTTTTATCATGAATGGATATTGTACAGGTCAAATGCTTCTTCTACATTGAAATGATCATATGGTTTTTATCCTTTCTCTTAATGTGATGTATCATGTTGACTGATTCATGAGTATTAAAACATCCTTGCATCCCAGGAATAAATCCCATCTGACTGTGGTGTGTTGAATGATTTTTTTTTTTAATTTTTTTTTCAACGTTTTTTTTTTTTTTATTTATTTTTGGGACAGAGAGAGACAGAGCATGAACGGGGGAGGGGCAGAGAGAGAGGGAGACACAGAATCGGAAACAGGCTCCAGGCTCTGAGCCATCAGCCCAGAGCCCGACGCGGGGCTCGAACTCACGGACCGCGAGATCGTGACCTGGCTGAAGTCGGACGCTTAACCGACTGCGCCACCCAGGCGCCCCATGAATGATTTTTTTTAATACATTGCTGGATTTGGTGTGCTAATACTTTGTTGAGGATTCTCGCACTATGTTTATCAGAGATAATGGTCCATACTTCTCTTTTTCTTCTAGTGTCTTTGCTCTTTCTGTCATGGTAATGATGGCCTTGTAGAATGAAATTGGAAGCTTCCTTTCCTCTTCTATTTTTTTTTGAATACTTTGAGAAGAATAGATATGCATTCTTTTTTAAATATGCAATATATTTCATCTGTGAAGCCATGTGGTCCTGGATTTCTCTTTGTGGGAATTTTGTGTGTGTGTGTGTGTGTGTGTGTGTGTGATTAAATTTCATTCAATCAGTTGATTCAAATTTTCTCTTTTTTCTTGATTCAGTTTTGGGAGGTTATTCATTTCTGGGAATTTATTTCTTCTAGGTTGTCTAGTTCATTAGCATGTAAGTTTTCATAATAATCTCTTATAATCCTTTTTATTTCTGTGGTGTTGTTATCTCTTTCATTTCCAATTTTGTTTAGTAGAGTCTTCTTTTTTATTAGCTGGCTAAAGGTTTACCAATTTTGTTGATATTTTAAAAGAACTAGCTCCTGGTTTCATTTATCTAGTCTATTACCTTTTTAATTTCCATTTTGTTTATTTCTGCTCTAATCTCTATTATTTTGTTCCTTCTAGTGGTTTTGGTTTTTGTTCCTCTTTTTCTAGCTTTGAGATTTTTCTTGCTTCTTGAGTAGGCCTGAATTGCTATAAACTTCCCCCTTAGAACAGCTTTTGCTGTACCCCAAAAATTTTGACCATTTTTGTTTTTACTTTCAACTGTCTCTGTATTTTTTGATTTCCTCTTTGATTTGTTGACCCATAGTAGCATGTTATTTAACTTACTTAACTTCTATGTATTTGTCTTCTTTCCAGATTTTTTATTGCAGTTGATTTATAGTTTCATACTATGTTGGTCAGAAAAGATGCACGGTATGGAGTGCCTGGGTGGCTCAGTTGGTTAAGCATCCAACTTCAGCTTAGATCATGATCTCATAGTTCATGAGTTCAAGCCCACGTCAGGCTCTGTGCTGACAGCTCAGAGCCTGGAACCTTCTTCAGGTTCTTTGTCTCCCTCTCTCTCTGCCCCTCCCCCACTCGTGCTCACTCATACTCTCAAAAATGAATAAATGTAAAAGAAAAATTTTTTTAAAAGATGCATGGTATGACTTCAGTCTTCCTAAATATTTTGAGACTTGTTTTGTAGCCTAATAACTAATCTATTTAGAGAATGTTCCACGTGCACTTGGAAAGAATGTATATTCTGTTTTAGGATGGAATGTTCTAAATGTATCCATTAAGTCCATTTGGTCCAATGTGCCATTCAAAGTCACTGTTTCCCTGCTGATTTTCTGTTTGGATGATCTATCTATTGATGTAAGTGGGGTGTTAAAGTCCCTTACTATTATTATATTACTACTGGTTACTTCCTTTATGGTTATTAGCTGCTTTCTGTATTTGGGTATTCTCATGTTGGGCGCATGAATATTTACAATTATATCTTCTTGTTCAAGTGTTTGCTTTATAATTCTAGAGTGCCTTTGTTTCTTGTTACAGTCTTAGTTTTAAAGTCTAATTTGTGTTATGCGATTAGGGCTCTCCCACATTTCATTTCCATTTGCATCCCATCACTTTCAATCTACATGTGTCTTTAAGTCTGAAATGAGACTTTTTCAGGCAGTATATAGATGGGTCTCACTTTCTCATCCATTTTGTCACCCTATATCTTTTATTGGAGCGTTTTGTCCACTGACATTCAAAGTAATTATTGGCAAGTATGTACTTATTGCCATTTTTTACTTGTTTTATGGTTGTTTAGTTCTTTTCTCATTGATTATTGGCTTTCTTTAGTGATATACTTGGATTCCTTTCTCTTTACTTTTTGCATGTCTATCACTGGTTTTTTGATTTGTGGTTACCATTAGGTTTGTATATAACATCTTATACATCTAGCAATCTCTATATTAAATTGATGGTCACTTAAGTTTGAACCCATTCTTTACTACTTACCCCTGCCCACCATGTTTTAGGTATATGGTATCATATGTTACATGCTTTTGAAAATCCCGATTAAATTTTATAGATGCACTTAATTTTACTTGTTCTTCCTACTTTTCTTACTCCTACTTACAGTCTTTTCTACTCAAAAAGTCCCCTTCAATGTTCCTTTTATGGCTCATTTAGTTGTCATGAATTCCTTTAACTTTTGCTCATCTGGGAAACTCTTTATTTCTCCTTCTATTCTAAATGGTAGCCTTCCTGTATAGAATATTCTTGGAGGCAGGTTTTTGGTTTTTCCTTTCAGTGCTATGAACACATCATGTCACTCCTCTCTGAAGTGTTTTGTTTTCTCTTGCTTTAACATTATCTTTTTATCTCAACTTCTTGCCATTTTAATTGCTGTGTATCTTGATGTGGACTTCCTTGGGTTGATTTTGCTGGGGGAGGGGGGGATGTCTGTGTCTCCCAGATCTGTATTTTTTCCTTCCTCACATTATAGAAAATTTCAGCTATTATGTCTTTCAATAAATTTTCTGCCCCCTTTTTTCTTTCTTCTTCTGGGATCCCTATAATGTGAATATTATTACACTTGCCTGTATTGCTGAATTTCCTAAGTATTCTTTATTTTTTCTCTCTCCTGTTCAGCTTGATTGCTTCCCATTACTCTGTCATCCAGGTTGATCTGTTCTTCTGTTTTCTCTAGTCTACTATTTCATCCAGTGTATTTTTAATTTCAGTTATTGAGTTCTCATCTCTGATTGATTCTTTTATGTTTTCTATCTCTTTGTTGAGGGGCTCACTGAGGTCCTCCACTCTTTTCTCAAATCCACTGAGTATCTTTATGACCATTACTTTAAATTCTCTATCAAGCATATTGCTTATCTCCATTTCATTTAGCTCTCTTGTTCTAATTTTGACCTGTTCTTTCATTTGGAACATATACCTCTGTCTCTTCAATTTCTCTTACTTTGTCTGTTTCTATGTGTTAGGAAAGTCAGCCATGCCTCCTGCTCTTGAAAATAGTGGCCTTATGAAGAAGAGGTCCTATAGTGCCCTGCAGAATATCATCCTGTCTTCAACATAACCTGGTGCTTCAGGGGTGTATCTTATACATGTTGTGTGCTTCCTACTATTGTGGCTGGGTTGCTTTTGCTTTCAGTCTAGTCATCTGCAAGGGCTCTCTTTGCCTGTTTGGTCTCTATGTTCCTAGTGGTCCAGTCTGGGGCTGCCTTAGGTTTGAGTTGAGTCAGACTAGGCGTTCAGTGATGCAGTAACACCAAACTGCATGGTGCTTTCCCTGTACTGTCCCCTGAAAAGCTTTTGTTGGAGAGCAGGGTCTGCACTCAGACCAGATGTCTGCCTATGGCCCACTGCTGGGGCTGTAGCAGCTGTTACGTGTGGTTATCCTCCCTTCTCCCCAGGGCAGGAGTCACTTTGAAGTGGTGCTGGCCCTTGTCAGGGCTGTTTGAAGACTGCCAGATTTGTGGACACTGCTTTGGATGGGCTCTGGCCAAAGGTGTATTGGAGGGGGAAAATCTGCAGGACAGTGCCAGGGAAGGACACACAGTGCCAGCAAGGCCCACTTGCTGGAGTAGACCTGCAGCCACCCAAAACTCCTGCCAACACCCACTTGATTGAAGGGGCCAGATCTGCAGAAGAGTGCAGGAACAGGGCACACAGCATAAGCAAGGTTTGCGTGGGTCTACTCTGGGAGGAGACCTGGAGCTGAGGTCTGACTGGAGGGTGTGTTAACAAGAGAATGTGGGAATGGGGAGCAGGGGGCACCGTTAGCAAGTCCGGTGGAGAATTTTAGCACTGAGTACAGTGCAACAGGTGTGTCTAGACTGAGCAGCAGGAGAAGGAAATGGCATCAGCCAGCTCCTTTGTTCCTGGTTAAGTCTCCTAAAGTTCCCTGCCCCTCAAGCACATGTTCTGAGATTGGTAAACAAATCCCCTTCCCATAGATCTCTGGCATTTTTCAAACTGCTGCTTCTATGCTGTATCTCAGCAGGGTTGTTTGTTGTGGTATCTCTTTAAGGGCAGGAACTCAGTTTCCTATCACCCTCCTGGGACTCCCAGAGCCAAGCTGGCTAATTTTTTCATGTTCCAAGTGTTAAGCTCTGCTGATTTTAAGAACTTGTGAAATTAGTCCCCTCCAGTTTTCAAAACCAAATGTAATGGGGATTCATCTTACCCATGTGTACTTGGTATAAGGGTCTATTATTTTTTTTTCTTTCTGTACTTGTAGTCTCTCTCCTTCCTATGGACACACCTGTGGGTTCCTTTAGCTCCCAACGGTGTCTCGGCCCTTTCTATCCTCATCAATGTGTCGTCTTCTATACATTTATCTCTGCATAGTCTGTTCTGCCAGTCTTCAAGTTGTTTTCTGTGTTGTTTACAATGATGTGGGTGTTATCCAGTTGTAGCTATGGGACAAGGTGAATTTAGGACCTTCTTATCCTACCATCTTCCTCAAAAGTCCTATTTATCCCTACCTGTTCAACTTTATAAGCAACTGTTAACTGTTTTCCAAAATGGTTAATTTTTGCTGCATAAAAACCAACGTCAAACCTCAGTGACTTGCATATAAATAAATATAGATTTTGTTCAAATACATAAATGTTGGCAGGGGTTTGGCTGATTTCCATATGTTTGGCTGGATACATGTCTCTAGGATTCCGATCACATTTGTCTCTGTTCCACGATGTCTCATTCTTGTGGCTCAGGCTGAGCAGGTAACCACTAACTGGGGCATTTTCTTCTCATAGATCAAGGAGCACACAGGGCAAACTAAACCACGAAAGCACTTTTAAATACTCTGTTCAGATCATGTCTTCACCAAACCAAGTCACCTGGCCAAGGCCAGTATTGACAGGGTGAGGAATATACCCAGCATAGAGTGGGAGGCAATGCAAAGACACATGCCAAAGGGGTGAATAACTGGGAATGATGATCCAATCTACCACTGTTATAATGTCCACTTGTCACTGCTTCCATATTTTCATGCCCAGTGGACACAGTCCTGCCCCACTCTGCTGTTTTGTCATCTCAGACTTTATGGCCCCAACTTGGCTATCTTGGTGTTGAAGAGTCTAAGTTGCCTGACTTCTTACATAGAATTAGAGGAAGTAAAAGGGTGACTGAATTCTGATCAGAGGCTGGATAGGTCATAAAAAAAAAGAAAATATGTAGGTGCCTTGGTCTCCAAATAATGCTGAAATAAATGCCCCTCAAGCAGGAGGAAGGAAAGAAAAGACTGCATATGTTTGAACATCGTCGCTATTTTGTCTTCAAGCACTATCTAATCATTGGTAGAAAATGGAGGATAGATTCTAAGTTGTTCTGCTTGTCTACATAATTCATTTCATTCTTTTATTGTTAAGCACTTATGTTAATAAAAGGTGAAATGAATTAGCATTTGTATAACACTCATTTATCTTCCTACTAGGCATCCTAATTTTTTTTCAATCTGAACTGCTCTCCACTTCCAGTCTGCCATGTGAACTTAGTATCTCGAAAGATACTAAGATGTATTTTAAAATCTCCCAATAGGAAGCATTCTCTGATATACTAACTATTCTACACACACACACACACACACACACACACACACACACACACACGTGTTCACACACTCCTTTCTCTTCCATCACTCTCTACCCCTGGCACAAGAGTTAGCATTCCTCTATTGTGCAAAGTCGGGTTTATATCTATTCTTTTTATCCCATTATATTCTTTATACCACTGCAGTGCAATTTACTTACACCTATATCCTCACACTAGACTATTTCTTGACATCAGAGGTTGTGTGGAAATCATCCCTCTACTATAAATAGCAAGGTGGAGTATACGACGCCTCTTTATCAAGTTACAACTTCTCTGAGCTTTACTAGTGACCTCACAATATTATTAAGATTAAATAAGGTAATGTACTTAAAATGCCTATCAGGGATACACAAGGTGGTTATAAATATGCTGAATCTGCATAGGAAGTTATAGCACACACATGCTTCTGTTATCTAATTGGTCCTTGAAACCACCTATCGGATACATAAAAAAAAGAGATGCTATTAAGTCTCATTTTTGCAAATGAAGAAACTGAGGCTGAGAAAAGTTGGAGCAGGAGCTAGGCTTCCCTGAGATAACATGGCTTAAGTACTAGGCAGATGATACAGGAATCCAACTCAAAACGTTGCATGAGTGCCCAACTGATCTAAATGATTTTTTTCATGTGGTGTGGCAGGAAGAAGTACAGGATCACAACGACCAAAACCAGAGAGAAAAGGGCATTTAACTAAGGCTTTTGGTTTTGTTTTGTTTTGTTTTGTTTTTTTGCAAACAACAGGGAAAGAAGAAAATAGCAGTTATTCTCTGCACCTCCTGCTGGTCATTACACTCTCTTGCTTCCTCAACTCCCTAAATTCCTTTCAACTTCTTCCTGGTAGACTACCACCATGGAAATCTACAAAAACTCCTTCATGAACAAAGTCCAGTGCTGCTCTTCACTAGAGTCCATCTACGTCAAGCTTCTTCCCAGCAATCCACACTTTTTGACTAAATAGACAAAAGTGAAAAACAGTAGGAAAATAATTGCTTTTATGTATAATGCAAAAAGCAATTATTCCCTTTTGTGTTGAAGTCCAAAGAATCTGCATAGATGGCTTTGTCACAGAAGTCAAGTCGATCCCTTACTGCCAAATGGCATAGCCCACTTCTAAGTTAATGATGCATTTTGGTTTTTAATACTCTAGTGACTGAAAGAACTGTAATGAATCTCCCTGACTTGAATTTCAGGGCATGGACCTGCTAATCAATGGCTTGGAAAAGTCACCTTCAAGGTTGTCAAAGTGCTACATTATGCTTTATTTCTCCTGGTGTAGAAAACTGTTCTCTTTTCTTATTCAAGATTATACTGCTTGCGTACTTGGGACTTTATCAAAAGCTAAAGAACATCCCGGCATCATTTTCATGGGGATTATCATCCAAATCCTATTAGATTCCTGATCAAAATACCCCAACTTGAAAATGCACATACAGGGAAAGGGTGGGATTATAAACATTGCAGGGTGTTCTTTCTCAATTGCCTTTTTTTTTTTTTCTGGTGTGGTTACTGTGGTGGTTTGGCTTGAAAATTTCAAATATAATAGAAAGCAATTGAGGCCGGAGAAATGTCCAGCATGCCAATTACACAAATTCGCCCGTCTCATTTACATTCCTCATGGGAGGCATATGTGCTATGATAGAACAGCAGTCCTTGATGTCTTTGGGAGCTCGGGGATTTCTTTTATCTCTTCTTCTTAATTTGCATTAGTATTTAAATTGGACAATGTGCTTTCTGTTTAAGCTGACATACAAGTGTTTCATGAGTCTGTTTGAAGCCTAACATGCCAGCGAATGATAGCAACCTGGAAGAGACAGAAGTATCTGGTGTGTTCTGATCACCATCATTCTCCTATTTAAAATTGTCCAATGTGTTCTTAGCTATGGGGCAGTCCTAATTTCCTTTCTGTCACCTCTTTTTCTTTCCCCTTTCTTCTCTGCTCAAGCAACTTCTACGCCTCTAAAGCTCAGCTCAAGTACCAACTTCCTGGCAAAGTCCCTTCCCATTCCCAGTCTGTGTGGTCATTCTTTTCCTTGAGGCTCTTATAGCTCCCTCAACACGCCTGGAACGTAGTACCTAACACCTCACACTGCATTTATTTATATGTATTTTTATTTCACTAAAAGTTGAAACCTTCAAGAGCAAAAAAGGTCTTATTGGCGGTTGGCTCCCTTTCTTAGTAAGTACATGGACTAGAGCAGGAGCACAAATGTTTACTATAGAAGCCAGGGAAGAACGATCAGAGTCATGATGGACAGACTCTGGCTACGTTGGAACCACTCTTGAATTGTTTTCCCCTCCTCTACCAAGAGGGAAGAATTATTTTTAGGATCTCTAACATATCTTTAAAAAGTCATAGGGAACTTCCAGTCTTAACTGATTTACTGGCCAAAGCAGATTGGACCTGTGCAGGTCACAGCTTCCAAGGGATTTTTTAATAGCTGGTTAAATGCAAAAGAAGCACACACGCCCCAAGGCTCTTTGCAGGCAGATATATTTTTAGAAAAGCAATCCTCTTCTGAGGGGATGGCAAAGCTTAAATTATAAAACTCAAAGTATTTGTCTGCCTTTTAGTAGCGCTATTATAGCAGACAGACCTCAGGGGTATATGGATTTATTCTAAAGGTTAGCTTAGTTGCTTACCAAGATTTAACTGATTGGAACTGCAGTATATTTTATTGTGACCACAGTCCAATAGTGAGGTCTCTGCAGCCCAGCAGCAGGGCCTCCTCATCACTTTACCTCTCTGCACACCCACTCAGCCAGGCTGAACAGGGACTTGCAGGAGTCTGATGAAAAAGTAATGGCAGGGTTGCAGGCACAATATATAAACAAGCAACTGAGAGAAAAAAAAAAATGGACAGAATACTACCAACAAACTGAAGAGAAATATTCTTTCTTACAAATACTCAGAACTTAAAATAATGATATGCCATTTTCCCCATAGAAAATGTAATCATTTAAAGAATAAAGGCTATAAACTGATCCCCAACTTTTACTACACATACTGTAAGAATAAATTCGAAGAGGACAAGAGACTTAGATGTTCATGTAATCTGCGGTTCCATAGGGCTACTTCCCAGAATCTAGCCTAAAAAAGTAACCAAAGGTGGGGCGCCTGGGTGGCTCAGTCAGTTGAGTGTCCTACTTCGGCTCAGGTCATGATCTCACGGTGTGTGGGTTCGAGCCCCGCGTCGGGCTCTGGACTGACAGCTCAGAGCCTGGAGCCTGCTTCAGATTCTGTGTCTCCCTCTCTCTCTGCCGCTCAAAAATAAAGAAACGTCATGCTCTCTCTCTCTGCCTCTTAAAAATAAAGAAACGTAATAAAAAAAAAAAAGTAACCAAAGGTGGGTTATACTTATACATAAACATGTTTGTTTAATGTTATTGTAATAAAAATTTACAAACATGCTTCATGCTCACCATGAAGAATTTCCCTAAGTGATAGCTTACATAAACAGTTTTATAAAAAATAACCACAAGAATCTGTAAAAAAGAAAAACCAAAACAACATCAGTTTAGGAGCCATATATACGATAGGTTTACATCTTGCAAACGTGTTTTGGTCACGCAGCCTTGGAATAGGACTTGGCATTTCTGTACCTTGCCAATCAGAAGTCTTAATTCACCAGGGATTTATTGACACATGGACATTTTACTAAAAATTCACTCAAATGTGTGTGTTGCAGGGCAGGTATACACGCACACAGAAAACATGATTCTCCTCTGAAATTCTCCAATACTCATCCTGATATCTACCTCATGATTGTAAGCCTCCATCTCTACTTTTTTTCCTTTGCCCCATTCAAGGCACCGAATCTTCCCTGGCTCTTATGCTAGGATCTGAGCAGCTCCCAGCCACCTACTGCTATCACACACTTGAAATTAAGCTGGGAGCCAACGCACAACACATTTTAAATATTTCAGCACAAATAAAATAGTGTAAAATATCTTGTCAATCATTTTATAGAGAAATTATATGTTTGATATCTTGGTTTAAATAAAATGCGTTAAAATTAATTTCATTTGTTTCTTTTTATTCTGTAATATGGCTGATAGAAAAAAATAAATTTCATACGTGGCTTGTGTTATACAGCTGGAAAGGCAAAAGTGGAATTTAGATTTTCAGACTCAATTCCTGTTATTTATCCTCAGGATTACTCTAAACCACGACCACCACCGCCAACAACAAAACTTCATTTCTCTTCTTATGCTGAAGATGCTGGTCTTTTCCTGAAAAATTCTCAACACTTTACAGGTTTACACAAATATACATGCACAAATTATGAAATGCGATTATACAGTATTGAAGTATCCATTGTTAAAGAACTCCTCTTCTGTTACCAGTGATTTAGAGCACAGTTAGTGATGATTTATTCAGAGAGAATTTCACGTGGAAGCCAGAGGGATGTGGTATGTAAAATCCACAGGATGGCTACATTAGCAATAGTTAAGCCTTTGAAATCTTTCTTTGACTGAGAATGTTGCAATATAAGAAAACAAGGAGTGTCAGGGTAGTGGGCATTTTACAGTCTTTGGAGTCAAGTTTCCCGAATTGGAAAGCAAAGCAAAAGATATGAGTAGACTCTGAGTCTGGTTGTGAATGGGGCAATTAATGATTTTTAAAATGTGTATTACGCTACCCCGTGAAAGGGCCCTGGTCAAGTCTTTCGCTGTCCCCAAGGCACAATGTGCAGGAACATTATAGGGCAGTGCCACTCAAACTGATCTGGGGAGCAGGGGCAGTATGTGGACTGCAATATGATACCTGCACAATTTGACAGTAAGCATTTAGAAACTTTAGAGCAATTCGCTGAAGTTTGCGGAATGAAATAATAAAGTTTATAGTTTTATGACTTATTTTCTTTAGAAAATCACTTTTATTATTTTATAAAAGGATGAGGTTGCACAAATGGTATCAATTGCAAAAAGGAGAGGGAAGGAGGGAAAGAGGGAGGGAGGGAGGCAGGGAGTAGTTCTTCATCACAGACAGCTTGAGAAGCACTGCTTTAGAAGACATGCATCGCCATTTTCCTTGGGCAAAATAAAGCCAGTTCGCTCCTCAGTCCCAATCTATCTATTTCTTCTGTTCTAAACTCACTAAAAAAACCCATGAAACATAAAGCACAACTTAAGTCCCATAGGGCCCCTTTGGCTAGTTCAACTGAACGAATGGAAGACAAATGGTAGGAACTACTCTAAGAGGAAGGATGACTATAAAGAAAAACAAGCTGAAAGACAAAAGAATAGTAATGATTCAGTGAAAAAGAATGAGGGAAATAAAACCTCCAACTGTGTGTTATTCATATGTATAAAGGCAGCAACCAGCACAGCGCCTGGTACATAGCTGTCCCACAGTCACTATTTGTTGCATTACAGAAGTACTAAGTGCTGTTATTGTTGCCTTACTCTTGGCACGTTTCTCCACTCTTCCCCTGCCCAACAATCTCCCTCTGTTACAATTCAGAAAAAAAGCAGAAGCGTATCAATTTCTATATACTTCATTAATTAGGCTATTAGATGAATTCAGGAGTTATGTGAAAAATACTACTGCTCTGTGCGTACTGCCATCTATGAACTATATCATGGTTCCTATTGTTTCTGGATTCTTTCCTTTCCACTTCATTACACATTGGATACCTCACATTATCATCTTCTTTATTCCCCCCTGGGACCACTGATACTAGCTGTTGTGTGAGGCAGTTTTTTACCGTAGTTTAGGCTAAGGCTGAATGATTTTATTGTTACATGATACAGAAACAACCGACATTAAACATCATGACCTAAAGTATCATTGGTCATTCCTCCCAAAGGGAATGCTCATGGTTGTTCCTTTACTTTGACTCCATCTTATTGCTATTCTTAAGGACTTTTGTATTCCCTGAAGGTCATTTTCCTCAACATTCCTGATGCTACTTCAAATCGCCAAATTCCTATTTTGTTGATTAGCTTTGTTAAGCTCTTTCTCAATCATCCAGTTATGCCCAGAGGGCCTCACATCTTCCAAACCGAAATGTCTATTATAGGTCATCAAGACTTACCAAGACCCTAACTACCTCTCCCCTCATGATGAGAACAGCATCAGCCCTTTGGTTTTCTCCATAGTTGTCTTTCTTTCATTGTTTGGTATTTAAACACCCATCAATGGAAAAATATGGCCTGGTAAGATATGCATTGTCTAGCACTATAGCAAGTGCTTTGAACTATGGATAAGTATAGCAGTTGGTCTTTGACATCAAGTAGAAAGGAGACCTATATGAAGTACTATGTGGTACCTTAGATTAAATACCATTTAGCAGACTTTAATTTAAACCATACTATGTTCTTTTTTTTTTTTTTACATTTATTTTTGAGAGACAGAGAGAGAGAGAGAGACAGAGCACAAGTAGGGGAGGGGCAGAGAGAGAGGGAGACACAGAATCCGAAGCAGGCTCCAGGCTCCGAGCTGTCAGCACAGGGCCCAATGGGGGGCTCGAACCCACGAACTGTGAGATCATGATCTGAGCCGAAGTCAGTCACCCAACTGACCGAGTCACCCAGGCACCCCTAAACCATACTATGTTCTAAGCAAGAACAATGAGTCATGGTGGTGGGCAGGGGGTGAGGGGAGGCATGGATCAACATGTAAGTAAATCATAATGTAGCACGATATGATTATAATAATGCAGATATGTATAAGAAACTGAAGTAATACCAATAAGAGCGTGACTAAATGTGTACCTGGGTGTGGGAAGCAATGCAAGTTTTATAGAAAATGTGATGATCCTACGGAACTTCAAAAGTTGAATCTTTCTCTAGGTAGTTAGAAATGGGCAAAGGGTTGACATCCCAAATAGAGAAACCAGCGTGTGCTAGGGTACAGAGAAATAAAACAGTGTATCATCAGAGAGTTATAGGAAATTGCCATGTCTGAATTTTAAAAATCTAGAGAAATACACAGCTAGATGAGGATCAGAACAGAAATAATCATTAAGCTTTGAGTGGCAGTCACTGTTGGCTACCTACCCACCAAACATTTACCTCTGACAGATTCCCAATGTGTCTGACTGAGGGAATAAGTACTAGAGGGACTAATCCAGTCTGGGAAATTCCATTCCTTGTTGCCAGATATTGATCTGTGGTTTCGCATATGACCCAGTTTTAGCCAACAGATCATGAGAGAGGGTTTCAGGCATTTTGCAACCCAGAGAAGGCCAAGAGCATGACAGATATGACCCAGAGCCTTGATGACATTGATCCAACATGAATCCAGCTCCTTCCATCTTCCACTTAAATGATATGACTAAACACCATATTGTTTCACTTTAAAAAGGTTTTCTGTTATTTGCAGCTACAAGCATTTTCTCATATGTATTCCGTTAAGTAACTATTTAGGAGGGACAAACTATAGAATACGAGAGAAAAGCCATTGGGAATGATCAAGAATGGCTTTACAGAGTTGGTGTTGCTTTCACCAGGGTAATCAGAACCAATGCCCCTGCAGCCCCTTGTAATTTACAAAAGAACAAAGCATTACATTATTCGCAAGGCAAAGTGAGCACAAACAAGAGAAAGACACATCATTTCAAATAAATAAGTGAGCACATTGGAGTACCTATGTAGACATATTTTGGATGAGAGGAATTGAATGAATACCGGGGCTTTTGATAGAGTTTAAAGAAATGAAGCTTATAGGTGGGAGAGGCAGAGGTAGAACACATGCTTTATAAACTCTGCCATGCTGCCTTTCAAAGCGGGGTAAAGATAATTTAGAAAGATGTGAACACCCATCAGAAAGTTGCAATGATGATCCAGGGTTGGGGCTCATGACTTAATGCCTTGCCCTAAACAACAAAAAATCACCACTCTCCTCTCAAATCTTCCTGGGAAGTCATGCTTTTCCCAATGTTCTATACACTGTAGCCAAATACATCTTTCTCATATTCTCTCTCTGCTTAAAAACGCTTCAAGTTCTTTTCATTATTCTCATATTAAACACAAAACAACTTGAACTGGTCTACAAGGCCCTACAGGTGTCTCCTTTACCTCCAACTCTTCCATCACACTCCCATTGACATTTGTGTTCTGGTCACCTTAGACCCCTTACAACTGTTGCTTATAGGCTTTAGCCCATTTTATCTACTTTCTATGTTCTTTTCTCCTTCCATTTGCATTGTTAATCCTTATTCCTTTTTTATATTCTTCACACAAGAAGGAAGAATAACTTCCTTAGGCAAGCCTGGCCTGAACTCACCTGGCAGAGCCTCAATTATCTATCTGAATGGCAATGTGGAATAACAAGCCATCATGAAACTACAGTGGCATACATCAAGAACAGTTCTTGCTTTGTTTGTGAGCCTCTGGGTCAGCAGGGCAATTCTGCTGATCAGACATAAGCTCGGCTCAGTGGATTCATGTGTCCGTGGTCAGCTGTGAGTTAACTAGGCAGTTTTGCTGATTTCTCTGGGCTTTCAAATGTGTCCAGGGCCTTGGATAGGACTACGGGGTTGACTCTGCTTTGGTCTCTGTAGTTCATCCAGCAGACTGGGTCAAGCACGTTCTCACGATGAAGGCAGAGCAACAAGAAGAGTCGTCTCACAAAGCCTCTTGAGACCTAGGTGAGCAGCCATCACAATGTCAATTCTGTCACTTTCTCTTGGCCAAATGAAGTCACAAGGCCAGCACAGGTCCAAAGAGTAGGGAAATCGACTTCACTTCTGAATGAGAACTATCAGGACACGCTGCAAATTGTATGGATATAGGACAGAGGTAGAGAATCAATATCATCCTCCAAGTCAATCCTCCATAAACTCATAGGACCATGCATCTTTCCTTGAGAGCACTTGTTGAAATTTTCGTGATTTTTCTTGAAATCTGTTTGCCTCCCCCACCCCATTAGATTATAAGTCCCATGGAGGCCAATACTCGTTGCTTCTCACACAGAATTTGTTCCATAGTTACTTTTTGTGAACAAATGAGTAAATGAATGTATTAATTATTTTATCCGCTAGGGGAAAGAAAACATCCTAGCTCTGCCAAAACTGAGACACAGCTGCCCCAAACTATCTTTGACTAGCATTAAAAGCAATGGCAGACCAAGGTTGGGTGAGCAAAGGGCATCTCACAGATTTGGAGGTAATCTAAGTTTGGAGACTGGAGGTAATCTAAGTTTCTCTGGTACTCTATCAAGAAGCAAAGCACATACTTCTATTTAAAAACAAACAGGGCACCTGGGTGGCTCAGTTTGGTTAAGCCTTCAGTCTGGATTTTGGCTCAAGTCATGATATCACAGTTCATTAGTTCAAGTCCTGCATTGGCCTCTGTGCTGACAGTGCAGAGCCTGCTTGGGATTTTCTCTCTGTCTCCTCCTCTGCCCTTCCCCTGCTTGCTCGCTCTCTCAAAATAAATAAACTTAAAAAAATTAAAAAATAAAAACAAGAAGATAACATTAGCTTTTTCCAGACCCCTGCTCAGAATAGTAATTAATAAATGTACTGATTATATTCATTTTACTGATAAAATGATCAGTAAAAAAAGTTTATTTTTGGTGAGCCACAAGTACCATTTGACTCACTGATATTTCCATTTTTGTTTTAAACTAAGTTTGGGAACCCGTAAAATTGCACTGCCAATTTGGTTCAATAGATAACAGAATAATCATAGTAAAAAGAATGTCTTTGTTAAAAACTGAATTTTCCCTACATTCCTTTAAAATATTTGGCTTTGTGATTAGTAGATAGGCTTTCTGTTTGAAACTGGAATTATAGTTTTCTCACAAAATATAAATAACCAGGACTTTTTTTTTTAACAGCAATAGGTTTCAGTTATTTTTTTTTAAATAGGGAACTTTCTACCCTTGTAAGAACCTTTCTTGATTTTATCACTCATCAATTATAGGTTGTGCAACATATGAAACATACTGAACAACATTTGTGACCTCTAGCTCTAGCCAAGCTTTCTTTGTTATAGTTTTTCATTTCCCAGAGCAGTCACATTTTTTAAGCTCAAAAATCTACTCAATGGAAATTGTTAAATAAAAATAATGTTGCGATTAAACTAGCTTTAAAATGTTGAAAGCTCCTTGAAAGATATGCAAAGTTCTTTTCAGTGCTGTGGTAGAAAGGTCTTTCTGACATGTATTTTTTATTTCCATTTTTTTTTTAACTATGGCTTTTGTGCTTTAGGAATTTATATTCTGTTTTAAAGCTTATCTTTTCAGTGTTCAACTCTTTGTTGTGCTATATTACAATGTGCAATCATGTTGTAGATGGAAATGAAAGTCGTTTTTAGAAAACACAGCCAATTTACCTGCCCTTCAGCTGCTTAATAACATTAGGCAGTCACTTGCTTTGCATCAAAGGCTTGTGAAAGTGATTGTGTTTAAAGCCCTTTGTGGAATCCAAAATGGAATGTCAATAGCCAAAAGAACAGCCTGTTCTTACATTTGAGGAAATGGAATCCATTTGTGGGATGATCTTAGGTTGAAATAAGTGCTATTAGAGGAGTCTGCTACAACTTTTCAAGAGTTAAACTGTCCACAAGACATTAGCAAACAATAGCGGTATAAGAGTTAGAAGACTCTCCAGTTCTGTCACTAGACCTGACACAAATTTTGTGGCAGGATATAGTTGGAGCGTTGGGAGTGTGGGATCAAAAAACAGGGATTCAAATCCTAACTCTATTACTCTGAGTGGTGCAAGTTAAATTTAAGCAAATTACTTTGTATCTAAAAGTCTCAAGTTCCTCATGTGTGATTTAGTGATAACTGTGTATTTTACTTCATGAGATTATTAAAGCAATGAAGTTGTTTGATCCTTGGCACGGCAACTGGCACGCTGTTAGGACTCAGTGAGTGTTAGTGGGCTAATTAGTTGTCTAAACTTGGACAACACATTGGTGCCTTTTAAGTGTCAAGCACTATGCTAGATACTCTACATAGCGTATCTCATCTTAGGTGTTCTTCAGTTCTATGAAATAGATGTTATCTTCAGTAAAGACAGACAGACTGTGGCCACAGATTGATGTAAAGGAATTTTCCGAAGGTTACACAAAGCCATGGTTCAAACCCATATATGTGCAATGCACAGATATATGCCGGTCTCATTTTACCTTGTTTCTCCCAAAGTCATGTAATAATTCCTATGTCTCAATTTCTTTCAAAACTGAAGGATTCTGGTTCTGGGTAAGTTGGAGTAAACATATGCCAATCTAAAGCTGACCAAAAAAGAAAGAAAAAAAAAAAAGGTCCAGACTTGACTGAAACACCCTGTTACCTCTCTTCCGGGTTACACAGGTCAATTTTTCCTTTTTATGAATCCAATCAAAGTAAAAGCATTGATCTTACCACCTGTCATTTGTTGCCTTAGCAAGAATTTATATGGCGAGCAAATACAGGTCCCAATTTGTGGTATCTCTTGTCAAGGTCTCAACAAGAACCCCACCGTTCTTGCCAATGCTATAATCATCAATGCTCTAGCCTGCAGCCTCTAGAAAGTAGCCAAGAAATAAAACTTAGTAGGGCTCTTACCCTGAAGTCTACTGAAATCTTGCATAGAATTCACAGACTTGAAAGGGGGGAAAAATACAACTTAATTTTTGCTAACCTGTATTTAATATAGAGCATGCCCTTCAATTATAATTATATAGATCTGTGTCTTTATCACTGGTTAAAGTCACAAATATCACTTTACAAGCATTGTAGATATCTCAACATACTACATTTGACTACCTCAAAATTCTATTAGTTATTAGATCCACTGCTAAATCTTGTTATTTAATGTGCTAATAAAGAAGTGTATATATTAATTAGAACATGACAAATTTAAAAATATTTATACAATTATATTTGAATGTGATTGGCTTCTTTTTAAATGCTGTGCATTTTATTGTATGCACTTGAAAGCATTATTCTTAAAAAATAGTTAAAAGTATTATTTTCTAAAAGAAACTATTATTCTTTTTTTTTTTTAATTTTTTTTTTCAACGTTTTTTATTTATTTTTGGGACAGAGAGAGACAGAGCATGAACGGGGGAGGTGCAGAGAGAGGGAGACACAGAATCGGAAACAGGCTCCAGGCTCCGAGCCATCAGCCCAGAGCCTGACGCGGGGCTCAAACTCACGGACCGCGAGATCGTGACCTGGCTGAAGTCGGACGCTTAACCGACTGCGCCACCCAGGCGCCCCAAGAAACTATTATTCTTAAAAAGACTGCCAAAGTGGGGCACCTGGGTGACTCAGTCAGTTAAGCGTCAGATTTCGGCTCAGGTCATGGTCTTGTGGTTCGTGAGTTCGAGCCCCACGCCGGGCTCTGTGCTGACAACTCGGAGCCTAGAGCCTACTTCGGATTCTGTGTCTTCCTCTCTCTATGCTCCTTCCCTGCTCACACTTTGTCTCCTTCTCAAAAATAAATATTAAAAAAAAAAGGACTGCCAAAGATAATGAGACCACTGGAAACTAAGAACCATCCCCCCCCCCCCCCCACACACACACACACCAAGAATAACTAAATCAAAGGCCAGAGCACTATGAGGTGACAACAACCTTTACCACCTGACCCTGGTAACTCCAGTGAAAAGTTAGCCTTCCAAAAAAAGTCACTAATAATTTGACCGATTATATTTTATTGACTTGATATTTATTCATTTACCAAGTGTGCAGTAGAACTGTTCTTGTAATTACTAACAATCATGAAAGGTGGAGCTGCCAGCCATGGGCTTGAGTTAAGGCCACAAATAAAGTCTAATATCCCCTTCAGCATTTCCAACATAAGAGCCATTTCAGAATTTCAGATTCCTGAGTTGAGACTGTGTTGGGGAGGAAGAATTTCCTTAGATCTAAGATGACCTAAGAGTCAAATTGACATGAGAAAAATTGACAGGAGAAAAACCAATTTAATGGCATACTTATGGGGAATCCACACATGGAAATTCCAAAGACAGTGAAGCAACATGATACTTACATGGGCTAAGGAGAGGGTAGGTCTGAAGATACAATGGGGAAAGGAACCATCAGCAGGAAGGTGAAAGGAGAGGTTGGGGAAACAAACTTGCTCCATTATGTGGATGTTTCTTAAGTAAAGGGAAATCTCTGTTAATAGCTCTCTTCCTGGGACAAACAAGCCGTTGGTGGCAAAGGAGGAGCTGTTTAGAAGCTTTTTCCTGCATCTGCTGGTTTTAATTGCTTTTAACTCAAAGTTCCTGTCAAAGGGGCCCATCTTGGTGCAGCTTGCCCTTGACCCCTACAATTGTCAAGAAGTTCTAGAAGATACAGCAGTCATACCACTTATCTTTTGCTAAAGTGTATTATACATGACTCTTTAGCGTCAAAACAAACACATTTATTTGACAAAACTTTGAACTCTGAATGATCTTGTTTCTTCTTTGTGTCTTGCCACTGCATTGAGCAAGGTAAAATATCCATGGTAGGATTTTTAGACATGGCAGGAAAAAAATACATTAAATTGTAAATAATTACAACCCTTTCACTTTTCCATTTCCACAAAGAGAAAGGATTCTTTGTTTGGGGCACTGAGATTTTTGTGCTTCTCTTTACAATTCTGAAGAATGGCTTGTGAGGGCCCCAGAGTTGTGGAGGAGGTGGTGAGGAGAGAGGAAAAAAAAAAAGAAAAAAAAGAAAATCTTCCGGAACTGGAAGGGTTGGCCTAAGAAAAGCATTTTTAAAAAATAGAGAAAAGAAACCAGAACTATTGTTGGGCTGTCTGAGACTTTGGGAGGAGGTGGATGAAAAGAAGCTTTTGAGCAAGTTCTATTAAGTATAGACAAATGTAATCCTACTTGACCATCCCCTCAAGAAAATT
The DNA here is from genome assembly GCF_028018385.1 of Neofelis nebulosa. NCBI lineage: Eukaryota > Metazoa > Chordata > Mammalia > Carnivora > Felidae > Neofelis > Neofelis nebulosa. The sequence goes on from NC_080786.1 coordinate 21,443,512, forward strand.
TCAAATCAACATTGCTTTTCTTTTGAAGGTATTTTCACAGGGTTGAGATAGGCCTAAGGCAGGAGGCAGAAAATCTAGTTTTATTTGTTAAAGGCTTCTGTCAACCTTTTAAGTGTATGTGGGCATGCATGTGTTCATGTGTATGCCTACCACGCATTTGAAAAACACTAGCCTACATCTATCGTCTTACCAAATGTCCTTTATATCTCAAACCACAGATTTCTCTCCCAAACTTCTATTTTGAACGTTCAGCTACTTCCTTGACAGCTCTATCGCAACATCCTATTGATATGAAAATGCAACATGCTTAAACTTCCCTTTCCTGAAAGCTAGTCTCTCAGAATTATTGACTTTGTACAAAAGATCATTTATATGAGCATTTTATGCATCTCTCAAGATAAATAACCCAGGACTTCCTTTTGCTCTCCTCATGAACGCCTTTCCATTTATTATTAAACACATAATTATTGAGTATAGATGTGTTGGGTATTGATCTACCCACTGGGGATGCAGTGGTGAAAAAGACACCTAGGTCAAAGTTAACCAAAAGTATGGGATGATTTTCTTCCGGAATCTTTTACATCTATCCCTTTCCATTGTTACTATCACAATCATAATTCTGACCATCATTTATTTATGTGTGGGCAATTATTATTATCTACTATCTGACCTTCCATTTACCTTCTAAACTTCCATACTCTTTTAAGTTTTTATTTTCTTATCCTTTGTTTGTAAGGGGAGCAAAATACATGGCCCTAAAATATTTCACTTTGATATGTAGATTATTTTGAGCTGAAGGAAATCAAAACCCAGTAGACTCAAGAAAACTTTTTACCTCTTCCTTAACTACCTATAAAAATTTAGATAAAGGGCTGAAACAGCTATTACTTGAGATAACTCTATCTAAAAGACCTATCTGTATAGGGCAAACATTTAATTACCAAACATTTACTCTTCTTATTGTCCTAAAAAATACCTTTCTCCCCTTTAAGTCCCAGAACCCCAAACCTATTCCTTAGCGCAAGATGGCATATGAGCCTCAACTGACCAACTTGTCCTTGGGTCTCATATTTCTATGGGACTCCTGTATGTAGGTGATTAAATTTGTTTTCCTCCTGTTAATCTGTCCTATGTTAATTTGGTCATTAGCACAGCTGAAGAATCAAGAGCCGAAAAGAAAATGTTTTTCCTCCCCAAACTTGAAACCATCACATGACAACCCCATCATCTATCCCACAGAATTCAGTCTCTTTACCTAGCATTCAGATAACTCACAGTCCAATCTTGACATTACTGGTTAACTTCATCTTTTCCATGTATACACTGATACATACTCTTCTATTCATCACACTTTGAACATATGCCTTATGCTATTATTTTTGTTGCACATTTGTTTCTCAGGCATGGGAATTTCTCTTCTACTCTCCACACTTATCTGAATGTAAAACTTTACTGTAAGAAGAGAAGTGTGACCCATATTTATAGAACCCCTTAAAATTCTTACAACACATTCACATTAATTATATCATTCATTATTGTTTCTGATCCTCATAGAACTATGGTTGGAAGGACCAGTTTTAGTTTGACCAATTTACAAATAAGGAAAAGAAGTCAAAATAAGGTTATGAGTGAATGAAATGGTAAAAAGGAACTAGACATTGTGAGTCTTATTTTTTTCCATCTTTTTCCATTGTGCCACGTATTTAAACAACTGAAACTTGAGTTTAGAATTACACTAAGGAGGTTAGAATTCCAGCAACTTAACAAATGGCAAATGCATCCTTCTGATGGAAACTTGTCTCCCCTGAGGGTAAATAACTTGGTCAATTAGGATTCTATGTGACACAAATGCTCTGTTGTGGGACTGACTGTACCTCCTTTAAAAGCACACAGCCCTTTAGCTTTCACTCCATCTCCTTCTCCCTGCCTGGGTGAAAACTATTGTTGATTTAACACTCTCAGCCTCCTTTTAATTCTTAAGATTGATCTGGATGATGTTAAACTGAACGCGTCAAACTCAGGTTATGTATTGGGACTCAAAGTGAACCCCTGGGACTCCTCAGAACGGTTGGTGTCAACTGGAGTATGATGAAATCCTGTAAAAGCTAAATGGACTATAAAAACATTGCAGTGAGACCACAGCAGCAGGACAAACTAGAGTTTTTTAAGGCAGAGGAGAAAAAGAAAAGAAATTGCTATGGAGATACAACCAAAAATTGGTTCTTACTTTATGTAACTCTTCTGACTGAATGGTATCTCCATATGGCAAGTAAGTCAGTAAATAAATAAATTGCTCTAGCTTAGCTTTTTAAAGGAAGTTTTGCTATTTGTGTGCTAACGTGTATATTTTTACATTCTACGTAAATGTGAATTGATACTTTTTGTCAGTCAAAGAGAATGAATATTCACCAATTATGTTTCCATAGAAAACTCATTTAAATGTTTTGAAAATATATCACTCTTGTCTGACTAGAAAGTATGTATCTTTGTAGAAAAGTTGTAAAAAAGGTTAATCTCTTGAAATGTCCAAAAATTATATTCTTCGTGCTTTTATTAGAACACACTTGGCAATGAAAAACACGTATTAAAGTGATTCAACCTCAAAAATTACGTGTTTATTTCTTCAATCAACAGAGACACAAAAGTTGGAAGTGAAGGGGGGCAGAATTTGGCACTCTAAAACACGTATCTTTGGTGTTATTTTGAGCAGGTTGTTTTAAGAAACAGCACACACAAGAGAAGCTCTGAAAACCTAGAAGCTACCCTCTTATAAGCGTATTTACATTATAAATGTAATACATTTACAAGGGAAGTCTCCATTATAAGGGTTTTCTTCCTTTCTGTTTCAGGAAGAGAAGGAGGACTCTAAATCTCCAGAAACTCTTATCAATGGAGAAAGCAGTGACTTAAACCTGCATAACAATCATACCCGTGCGTAATGTGCTTTTCCTGGTAAGCTCCTATAAAGGCCACACCTACAACATCTTCTTTTGTCATTAGCTGAAGATATTAAGGTGATGGTTTAAGCCATTTGGGAGAGTTACTCAGTTTTCTGAGGTTTTTCCTATGTATACTGAAGGTATATATGTTATTAAACTTCTATTGGTGCTTCTCCTGCTAACTTCTATTACAGGGGGTCCACCTCAGCCAAGAACCTGGAAGGGTAGGAGGAAAATTATATTTCCTCCCCTACAGAAGTAAGACATGAAAGTGAGTGGAAGCTTTCCAACATCTATGAAAAGAAAAGAGGTTTCCTCCACTGATTGGAGAATGACAGCATCAATAAAAACCTAAGACGTTTGCCCCGGTCTCTTTTAAATGCTAGTATCTGAGCAGTCAATCTTTATGCCCACAAAACTAGCACTATGGACAAATTGGCCTGTTCCTTTGAATGAAACCTGTGGCAGCTCAGCCAGTTGTAACTTCACAGCTTTGGCTTCTTACACGTATTTCTAACCTTAATGATGTTATTGAAAGATGTATTTCTTTGTTTCTGTCTAAAATAGCCTCTGGTTGTGTTATTTTTCCCCGTTAAATGTTTTTGTTCTTGTTTTTGTTCTGAATAGTATTTGAATTCCAGGGATAAAGGTCTATAGTATGGTACATAGCCTAAGTATTTTGTTGGAGCTGGTGTCGCAGGATTCTTTACCTCAATACTCAGGATTTGTTGTCTCATGGCTTCGAAAAATGAAGAGGCAGACAAAGAATAAAATGAGCAGCAGGCAGAAGTTTATTAGAGAATAAGATTAGAAAATAGGAATAGTATGAAAGCTCTCTTTACATAGAGGGGGCTTTAGAAAGTGAATACCCCTGACTACAGGCAAGGAACTTTGTTTTATTGGGTTTTGGTCAGCCTCCTTCCCTTCCCCCCTTGGTCCTTCTCAGGTTTTGCCCTTACTGGCTGCATCACTCTAGGTTCTGGGTTGTTCATTTCTGATTGGCTTAATTCCACTGTGTGAGGATTCACACTATGGTTACACTGCTCCTTGTAGAATGTAAGTTTTATGGTTTACTTATTTTAGTCAGGTATTCTGATTGTCAAATTCCTGAGGGGAACTTGATAGTGGGTAGGTGGTGTCTGTTACGTTAAGAGGAACCTTAAGCCTGAGGGAGTTGGGTCAGATGGGCCCAGCCTTGTTTTAAAACGTGTTTTTCCCCATCCAGGGACCTCAGGTCCTAACCTTTCCCTCTCTGCCTATTGTGTCATACCTTTCCCTATCATAGAGGCATTAGAAAAGTGCCATCTGTCGGTGTTTTATACAGTGATTAAAATGTCATGCTCTGCAGTTAGGCTCAAGTCCCAGTTCTCTCATATGCTAATTGTGAATTAGAACAAATTAACTTTTTATGCCTCAGCTTCCTCATCTTTGAAGTGGGACTAGAAATAATACTATCCATGTGATTCACACATAGTATTATTTAATCTTATAATATATGGCTTATAAAATATTTAATACAGTGCTTGTCAAATGATATTCATCAATGAACAATAACTTAACTATTTTTTACCCAGTTATCCATTAAAACACTCAGAAGAGCTTAGGAAAAGAGAGATACATGAACCTACTTTGGAAATCAATTAGTGTCTCTGTGGGAAGACCAGACTCTTGTCCTTCCTATGTCCTACCTGAATAGTCTGGTATGTGTGTGTTTCTCAATGTAATTCATTCCCACTGAAATTGGATCCCAAGAGTACGGAAGGATATTCACCAATTTCATTTCGGATGAAATTAAACGGAGTAGCACAAGTGATGACACACACTGTAAGTGGGCTAAGAATTCTGCATATTAATACAGCCTCCAACTTCTGCATCAGAAAGGAGCAATGAACTTACTCAAGGTCAATTAATCTTGATATAAGGCTTAGTTTCCTATATATTTAAAAAATGAGAGGGGAAATGCTGTAACATTATTTCTACAGTATAAAACCAAAATATATAAGGTTAAAAAGGAGCATTTTTCAGAAAATTCAGAAAAAAATACCATACTAGTTAGTTTTAAAAGGCTGGGAAATCCAATATCAAGGTGATGGCTGATCCTTGGAGTTCTCTTTTCCTGGCCAAAACTCAGGTATCTCTTCTTCTATTTTTTTTTTTAAAGTTTATTTATTTTGAGAGAGACAGAAATAGCGCCAGTGTGGAAGGGGCAGAGAGAGAGAGAGGGAGAGAGAATCCCAAGCAGTCTCTGTACTGTCAACCCATAGCCTGATGCAGGGCTTGAAATCAGGAACAATTAGATCATGACCTAAGCAGAAAGCAAAAGTCAGACACTTAACCTACTGAGCCACCCAGGCACCCCACCTTCCTCTATTTATAAGGCCCCAATCCTATGCAATTAGTGCCTCACTATTATGACCTCATTTAACTTTACCTCCTAAAAGCCCTATACCCAAATACTAAGACATATTGAGAGTTAACTTCAGTAAATTTTGAGGGATACAAAATTCAGTCCATAGCAAGGACATAGCTCCAAAAACATTTTGATTCGAAAAATAAGAAAAAGAAAGGTATTTTAGAAGCCAGATGTATATATATATATGATCCTCAAGGGAATAGAAAAAGACGAAGGATTTATGCAATGGGTTGCAAGAAACAACAGACTAACAAAGATGAGCAGAGAGTAACATGAAATGTAAAATGCAGTGGCAAAATTAAAATTTTTAACTCAGAGACTTCTAATTCCCTTATTAAATCACTTACAACAGCTATTCCTAAAGCCTTCACTCTAACAGAGGAGTGACTATGATTAACACATTTTCCCTAATATACAGCGGTTGGTTAGATTGCAGATTTTCATGGAGAGAATTTTAGAAATACCTTTAATTTTTTTAATGTTTATTTATTTTTGAAAGGAAGAGTGTGAGTGGGGGAGGGGCAGAGAGAGAGAGAGAGAGAGGACCAGAGAATCTGAGAGGGTTCTGCACTGACAGCAGAGTCCAATGCAGAGCTTGAACTCACGAACTGTGAGATCATGACCTGAGCCGAAGTCAGACACTTAACCAAGACGTCCAGGTACCCTGAGAATTTTAGGAATAATTTTTGAATAAATTATAAATTGTAAATTATAGTATTTGGTGTGACGAGAGGTATGGAAACAAGGAGATTAAGAAAAGTAAATAAATAAAAAAGAATTAAAAAGAGAGCTAATAAGGTAAGGACAAGTCAGGGAGAATTCAAGATGGAAAAAAAAGTGGTAGAGAAAATGACTTAAGAGTAGAAGAAATAAAGTAAATGACAGGAAAACAAAAACAAAAACAAAAAAGCAAAATGCTACTTCAGGAACAGCACTTAAACTATTACCAAACACGAAGAGATGATCTAAATCATCAGAGTCAGGAGAATAACAAAAATACTAAAACCAGAAAGGGGTTCAAATAATTGTTCCATAGTATGTTAATAAAATCTTGGTGTTTTATTCTGTAGGTTATTTTAGGTAATGGTCCCTGTCTTGTACTGTCTTTATCCCCACAGTACCTTGTAAGCTAATTGTGTTCCGGTAGTATTTGTGGATTGAATTCAATAAATATTGATGTCCTTGGTTCCTACAAGATACTGTGCTAGTTGCTGAGGATGTAAAAGTAAATGTGCCTTAGTTTCTGACCTCAAAGAGTTATCAGCTTAAAGAGAAATATATCATAGATATCCAATATTTAGTTCGGAAATAGAAACAAAAATCATCTGCAAACAAGGAGAAGTGTTGAAGAAAGACTGCAAGTTCTGATTGGGGAGAAAGGTGAATTTTTTAAGCGAAAATAGAAATCTTAATGCCCATTTTAATTTGTTAAAATGAAACATCCTTCTCCATATTAGTGTCAAACACAGCTGACCCTTGAATAACACAGGGGTTAAGGATCCCAACCCCCACAACATCCAGTCAAAAGCCCATGTATAGCTTTTGACTCCCCATAAACTTAACTACCAATAGCCTACTTGTTGACCAGAAATTTAATCGAACTTGATTAATACCTATCTTGTGCATTTTATGTGTTACATACCATATTCTTACAATAAAGTAAGCTAGAGAAAAGAAAACGTTATTGAGAAAATTTTAACAAAAGTACATTTACAGTACTGTAAAAAATCCATGTATAAGTGGACCCACACAGTGGACCCATGATTTTCAAGGCTCCAAGACTCTTCTTTAAATCTTGATTTCAGACTAAACTTTTTCTTCTACTTATTCTATGAGTTAGATTCTTTCTTCATACCATGAACTTCACATACTGCATATATGAACCCCATAATATTAATATATGTGTAAATCCAGCCCACCTTTCTTTCAATTTCATTCTTGAAAGAGCTAATCAAAAATCTAAAAGTCAGTCTTAGGGCTATGATAAGAGCTAGAAACAAAAGCAAAAAGTACACTTATCTAGTTTAAGCAATTATAGAGTCACTTCTTAAATCAGTCCAATATCCAGCAAGTCCTATCACATGATTCTGCCCAAAAGAGTCCAGCAAAATATGAACATGCTGCCAGAATCCTCTGACACAGCTCAGCTTTATAACTCTTCTTCAGAATTTTGACTGAAGCTTTTCATCAGTCTTGGCTAAATCACCAGATGGGTTTGAAAGAATGTCATTACAAAGTCCTTATGTGAGCTGGAAAATAGATGTCAACAAAAGCTTTGTGTTTTATCCAGACCAGCCCATGCTGAGAAGTCCAAAGTCTGATTCTCAGTGCTGAAATATTTTCATCTAAAAAACATTTCCCCACTGAGCTCTATAGCTTTGCACTTGTACACTCTCTCCCTCCTTTTTTTTTTTTTAAGGAAAAGTCACAAGATATTTAAACTTAGACCTCATAAGAACAAAATATTTTAAACGAGTACCAATTTCAAAAGGCGCACCATAAAACAAAAGTTAAAGAGATTGGAGCATAATAGCACTTTGGGGGAGATTGAAGCCTCTGGGTACCTAAAGATATGCATGATTGTGTATGTGTACACGCACATACATACTTACAATTTTCTTCTTTTTGTGTATTGTTTGCCGTCCTCTATTTGTTACATAAAACAGGTGATGGGTCATTCCTCTGAGAGAAGAGAAATCAATGTGATCAGTTGACGGCGCTATCAGAAGTTCTGCCTTCTAGGCTGTAGCAGTTCTCCATCTGAATCTGACTTCTGTGCCAAGCAGTGCACAAGCATTTCCAGAAGGAAACCTTTTAAGTTATATCTGTGTAGGGCAGGCCACCTGAGTTGTCGAATGGCCCATCTGTTCACATTAGCAGTCTCCATGAGAGGCAGGAATGGCTACTGCTAAATTGAATGTTCCACACAGCCTCCATGATCATTGAAAGGGGAAGCGTCAAATGGCTCACCCATGCTGTGGCCCAGCCATGTGAGAACACTGATGCCATGGTGAAGAGCAAACATGGCAGATGTCCTCAACAGGGAAAAACAAGCAGCATATCTGCAAACTATGCTTCTGGTCATACTTGCCTTGTGAGGGGTTGGAGTAAACAAGTACACAGAAAAGTTCCTGAGATGGGAAGGGGCAGAGAAGCATGCTATTCTGCAACAATATTAACATACTCATTATGTTTTAATACGTATTTAGTAGTTTAGTTTAAACATTTGTAATGTGTCCCTCGCTGCCTCAGTTTAAAGAGAAATTCTAAATTCCACCTTGATAAGACAAGGATTTTCCTTTCATGTTCCAATTTTTCAAGAAAATTTCTAGTCTGCCACTCTCAAGGAGGTTTAGAGGGGTTTTCAGGTATCCAGGACTGGTGGATGAGAGTAGTTCACAGGAAATGGTGGGGAGGGGATCCCACATTGAAGATAGCTTGGGGCTCTGATTTTCTTCTACTGTTTCCCTCATCCTGAGAAGAGATCATTCTCATCTCTCCCTCATCAAGGACTTAGATGCCTGAGCTTCATTCTTAGAACCCATCTGCCTTCCCCACCCTTTTCACAGCCTTACTGTTACCTAGCTTTGAGAGTGGAAAAACTTACTCTGCAACCTTACATGCATTTCAAATCTTTGTTTTTTAGCCCTTGGGGCAAAGGTTTCATTGAGTATCTGTCCCTACCTTTGGATAAGCTTAAAAAGAAAAATGGCTCACAAGCTACCACTGGCAGAGCAGAAAGGGAAGAAACTACACACAATGTATATATGTGTGTACAAGGAATAACCCTAAGTTTCTAAATACATTATCATATGTTTTCCTCAGAATAACACTCCCAGTAGACATTGTTAGCCACCCTATATATATGAGAAAATGGAGGTTTGGAGAGGTGCCAAGTCTATTCAGCTGAGTAATGGGAGAGGTGGCCTATGTCACACGTAAAGTTATAAAATGATAGGAATATAGATAACAGAATATATCACCCCAAAATATGCCTCTTTGGCATAAAGGTTAGTTTGAGTTGATTATTTTGAGAAAGAGCAGACACAAGAAAAAAATCTGGAAAGCAAGCTGAAGTTCTCCTCTTTCATAAAGGAAAGTTACATTTATAAAGGAAATCTCCAATTTTGTGTATCCTTTCTGTATCCTGAAAAGAAGGCTGACTCTCACGGGAAACTTATCAATGGAGAAGGCACGGACTTAAATCTGCATAAACTTTACTGTGCTTTTCCTGGTAATCTCCCATAACCGGCCCTCCTTCTACTCCAACTTTTCTTTTTTGGTCTTTAGCTGAAGTCGTATTTAAGGTGGTGGATTAGACCATCTCACTGAGTTTACTTATTTTTCATGGGTATCTCTCATATATACATAAGTATGTATGTCATTAAACTGTTTTGTTTTCTCTTGTTTATCTGTCTTACGACCAGGGTTTGCAGTCAAGAACCTGAAAGGGCAGAAGGCACATTACTTTCCCTCCCCTACAATGGATATTGAAATTATGACATGTTTCCATTTTCTTTTGGTCTGTTAGAGCTCTAATAAAGTTGTAATCCTTATGGTTGAATTACAACCAATGGGTGAGACATTACCCATTGCTTATAAGCTTCCTGACCAAATTTCTTCTGCTCACTATTGAAACTGCCAACACTTAGCGCACTGTGTGGCACATGAATGTTCAACAGGTATTTGCTTATTAGTATGGCTAAGGGATACAGGTAGAACTATAGTTCATGTGTTTCCTAATTTTTCTTTTCTGGTGCGGCTTAAAAGCCAGGGTTACTCTGTAGCCTTAGGAGATAGAGTTGTATAGATTAATATATCCACTCACACATACATAGGTATTTCAGTGTTTCCTGAATAATGTAGTATATTAACTACTTGTGGCCTTCCTTCTGTAAGTAACCCACTGATCAATGGGAGTATGGAAGGAACAACTATCTCATTATTTAGCTGTTTGTACATAAGCAGAACCTACTTCACACAGTGTACAGAGATAGTCTGTGGTTCTTTTTTACTCTTCTATCTTGTCAAAAGGTCGATTTCTTACCTCTGTACGTTTTCTATACATATAGAACAATACTTTTATGAAGAGTTTTAGTGATGCAGAGTCAGTGGAAGGCGCTATAAAAATGTTGGCTCCTATTACTGAAGGAAGAGACAATTCTTGCCAGAACAAATTTTCAATGAGCCTGAGAAAAATTTGGTTTAGGGAAAAATACCAATCGGCATCTAACCAGAAAAGAACAAAAACACAGACAAAAAACAAAACAAAACAAAACAAACTATGCCTCAATTCAAAGCATCTTCAAATACTCTTTTGTGGAGGAGAAAATGCAGGGAGTTCAAAATCCAGTTATCTTCCAAGCACCTTTTCATTGGTTTTATTGTTTGTTTTTTTCTTATTTGATCTGCAAAGAATGTAGTACTTTCCCACGTATTATTATATTGACTTTTTGGAGCATGTTGTCATTTTAGTGGAGGTCTAGAGGCAGAAATGGAGTAGGTTAGTAAGAGAAAATGGTTATGTTTCCTGACAACATTCTTGATACTTTATACATATTACCGAATATGGATTTTATAGACATAATTATGTATCAGGTTCACATATACATTTCTGACATACATGTATTTTGAATCAGGTAGAAAACTCAACTGAATAATTTAAGTGTTGACAATGTATATATGTGTGTAACTAATTCCATAATAATGCAATTATGTCCATATTTAGAACCTAGTAGAAGGCAGATTTGTCAAATTGGCAAGGGATAAACAGCCATGTATTATTAAGGGCAGGGTAAAAATCGTTGAGGGGTTAAAAAAAAAAAAGTTCAATCGTTGTCCACATATGTAGAAATAGACTGCATCTCTATCATAAGTTCCTTTTTCTGAGTAATTTAAAGACAACAGGACTGATTTCACTCACTCATCAACTGACTGTAAAGAATTGAAATGTTTAAGATGAAGATTATATTAAGGACAGACCCTTATAACCAGCCATCTCCTATCCTATGTGAAAGCACACAGATTCAAAACAATGACACTAACACACATTCACACCTAGTCATAAACATATTCTAAATGATAAAACATGCAGCCTGTCCCTTAGTCGACCATGGAGCTAAGATTTAATGATGGTGTGTGGTTGATGCTGGGATGTGTCACCCAGATTGTTCTCTTTAGGATCAAGACTCTCATTACTTGTCAGGAATTTCAACTATGGCCACTCACATATATGTTCCTCTCTGCAGGAGAGAGTTGCCTCACCAAGGCCATACCCCTCCCCATGGATGAGGGCAGTCAAGACTGGCAAAGGTGGGGCACAAGGGCTTTCACTCTTGCCTCAGTCTTGGACCTTTCTAAAAGGCCATTTCAGCTCCAGAGCACTCCATGCGGTAGGCTGTGGCCCCTGTTGTTAATGTGCTACAGTTCAATTTCTCTCTCCGCATCCCGGACTCTCTCACAGGTACTGTTTCTGAGAGTAGCCCTGTTAAACATCAGGCATACACAACTCCATCTCAGAGTCCATTTCTCAGGAGTCCAAGTTATGACAGGATGATTTTTAAAAACAGCATTTACTGGAGTTATCTTCTGTGTATATATATAATAAACTGATCCAAGAACTACCACCACAAATTTCCATCCCCCCAACCCAACCTTCATAGGAGAGAATGTTCTTACTTTATTATGTTCCTCATCTCATCTTGCTGGCTTGGCCCAATAAGAAAAAAAAAAAAAAGAACAGTCATATTTATCTTTACAAATGGTTCTTTCTACTTTCCAGATCTGGTCTGTGCCAGATGTCAAGAGGCCAGCACTCTGTAAAAGTGGAAATAAACTTTCACTCTTTCTTTGTGGTAATGAGGGTATATAGTATACATATCAACTGGTTTGAAAAAACCTTCAGTTCTTGCTTATTTTCTACTTCAATCATTTTTGTTGAACAGCAGTGCTATTCTACATGAATAATATTTGCTTTATTTGTGGGACTCTATAATTCTTTATCTAAAATTCATTTTGTCCCTGGTCTCTTCTATACTTCTCCTTAGCTGTTTATGAGAATGAGCTGGCTCAAGAGATTATGGGTTTTAATGAAATATGGAATATAATACTAATATTTAGACTTTTTCTGTGATGCAAAATAAATACTTAAGGGTCTATTTCTCCAAAGGATCTCTTCCTAGATGACCTAATGTAAGTTTGTGAAATGAGTCCCTGAAATTCACTCCTTGCCCCCAATTCGGCAAAAATATCCTAATAGGAAGAGGAAATTATCCTAAGAGGGTGTTCTCCTTGCTGTATCATGAGCAGGCTTTCAGGTTAGTTTTCATGAAACAGCAAGAACATATGTAGCCATCTGAATTCTGCATATAAGCTGCTATTAGCTAGGCTAAATATTAATAAAAATTTCCAGTATTAGAAACCAAACACTGAAAAAGAGACACAAGCATATTTTGCTCTCCAAGTCCCACCGAATTTTCTCTATCTGTGTTTCTAACGATGTTAATGGAGACAAAACCGCAAACTTACATAGAATCATCCAATTATAATTGATATTTCTTGCAAGCTACATAAGGTCAGTTCCAAAGCTCTGCAAGAAGGACAATAGTAAACAACAGGAGAAAATACAAATGAAAACAGCATTAGCATAACAAGAAATCTTTATTTCAGCAAAGATTCCAGAAGCAAAATAGAATCCAGTTTTCCTGAGAGACAACTCTGGTATGGGAGAACACAATTTCTTTTAAGGCCAAGATTCTGTCAGAGTTATGACTGCAAAAAGAGAGAGAGAAAGAAAGACAGACATAGAGATGTAAAATCTTCTAGCATTGTCCCTAAGAGCCAAAGCTTTTACTACCATCCACTACACCAGTGTGGCTTTCCTATGAAGTTCTCAAGAGAATTCACAACCCTAAGAATATGTAATTTTAAATTACTTTTCAATTTTTTTATTCTAAACATTTGGTAATACCACACTATTCCCCCCCACCCAGGAAAAATATTATAGAATGTGAACGATACTCACTACTCTGAAGAGTATCAGTAAATGCCAAGAAACTGTCAAAAGGGATATGGAATCATAGAATTCTATATTCCCAGAAGCCTCTTTACCCACAAAGCTAATAGCATTGTCTTATAACCAGTTTCCCACATTATTTTTATTCTATAAGAGAGTAGGTAACTTCCCAAATGGTAGATTTCAGAAGCATCACAAAGTCTCCTTTTCCCCAACATCATTTTATTAATATGATTTAATAAGTTGGAAAAGAAAAACAAGCATTCATTTAAAAATAAAGAGTAAATAGGAAAGCAAACATTTTTTGAGCTCTTACTGTGTGCTAGCATTTGAATTGTAACTCCTTCTAAATTATCTCATTTAATCATTAAGAGTAACAAATATCAGACAATTTGTGGTCATGGATTCTGCCACTCCCACCATCTCATTGCTTTATTCATTTATTCATTCAACAAATGTTTATCGAATACCTACTCTGGGCTAGGGACCATGTGACATCCTAAAAACAGAACTGGGAAAAAAAATGTGATGATCAGAGATTCCAGAAAGCAATATGGTCAATTGTCTTAGCTTCCTCTATAATTCAGCCAGAACACTATTCAGAAGAAACTATGATAAACAATGATATCATGAAATTAAGTCTTTGAAGGATACAAGAGATAATGTTATTTCCAGTTGAATGTCAGTCCCATCCACATAATAGTCTTATAGTAATGCCCCCTTTCTATAAGATGACCTGATAAATATCTCTGTTAACAGCAAACTAAATCAGAATTAACAAAATTCACTGGAAACAGAATTTGCCATTCCTACTTCAGATGAAAAATGTTAAAGGTGTTAAAGGAAGAAAAGAGATTTGCAAAGACCATACAACCAGGGATATTACAAAACTGGAATTTTAACCCATCTCTGAGTACAAAGTACCCTACATACCTTGCCTCTTTAAAGATAGTAAGAAGCATCACATTCTTTTTAAGGGCACAGGGAATATTATCTAGGATAAATCACATGTTAGGCTAACAAAACAAGTCTTAAATAAAGTCAAGAAGATTGAAATCATATCAAACATCTTTTCTGGCCACAGCAGTATGAAACTAGAAATAAATTACAAGAAAACTCTAGAAACAACACAAATACATGGAAGCTAAACAACACGATACTAAACAATAGATGGGTTTACCCTGAAATCAAAGGGGAAATCAAAAAAAAAAAATACATGGGGACAAATGAAAATGGAAAAAAAATTCCAAAAGCTTTGGGCTGCAGCAAAAGCAATTCCAAGAGGGAAGTTTACAGCAATATAGGCTTGCCTCAAGAAACAAATCTCAAATTAACAACCTAAACTTACATCTAAGGAGCTAAAAAAAGAAAAAAAGAAAAAAAGAAAAAAAACAGCTCAAAGCTGCAGAAGGAATGAAATAATAAGATTAGAACAGAAATACATGAAATAGAAACTCAAAAAAACAATAGAAAAGATCAATGAAATTAGAAGCTAGTTTGTTGAAAAGATACAATTGATAAACTTTAAGCAAGATTCATCTAGAAAAACAGAGGACTCAAATGAATAAAATCAGAAACAAAAGAGGAGAAATAACAGCACAGAAATATAAAGAATATTATCAAAAATTATATGGCAACAAATTGGACAACTCAGAAAAAAATGAATTGATTCCTAGAAACATACAATCAGCCAAAATGGAATCAAGAAAAAAAAATTTAAATAGATTACCAACAGTAAAATTGAATCAGTAATCAAAAACTTCCCAACAAATGTAAGTCCAGGACCAGGTAGATTCACAGTTGAATTCCACCAAACATTTAAAGAGTCAATACCTATTCTATTCAAACTATTCTAAAACCTGGAAGAGGAAGGAAAGCTTCCAAAGCATTCTAAAAGGCCTGGAACTAAAACCAGACAGACATTACAAAAATGGAAACTACAGGCTAGTATCTCTGATGAACACAGAGATGAACATATGATACAAAATGAACATATGATACAAAAATGATGAACATCTGATAAAGTAGGATTTATTCCAGGGATGCATGGGTAGCTCAATATTCAAAATCAATGAATACAATACATCCCATTAACAAGAGAAAGGAAAAATCATATGATCATCTCAACAAATGCAGAAAAAGCATCTTGTATTTTGACAAAGTACAATATCCACTCATGATAAAAACTCTCAACAAAACAGATTTAGAGGGAATATACTTCAACATGATAAAGGCCAAATATGAAAAACCCACAACTAACATCATACCCAATGGTGAAAAACTGAGAGCTTTTCCTCTAAGATCAGGAACAAGATAAGGATGCCCACTCTTGCCACTTTTATTCAACATAGTAGAAGTCTTAGCTGCAGCAATCAGACAAGAAAAAGAAATAAAGGCATCCAGATTAGTAAGGAAAAAGTTAATTTATCACTATTTGCAGATGACATGACACTATAATAAAACCCTAAAGACTTTAGCCAAAACAAAAGAAAAAAAAATCAGAATTTAGTAAAGTCACAGGATAAAAAATTAATATACAGAAGTCTGTTACATTTTTACACACTAATAACACTGAAATCAAAGCAACTGGAGGAGAAATTAAGTAAACAAACCCATTTATAATTACATAAAAAGAGAATAAAATACTAGAAATAAGCTTAACCAAGAATGTGAAAGAACTGTATTCTGAAAACTATAAAACACTGATGAAAGGAACTGAAGTCAACACGAATGGAAAGCTATGTCATGCTCATGGATTGCAAGAATATTGTTAAAATGTTCATGGTACCCAAAGCAATCTACATATTCAATGAAATTCCTATCAAGATACCAACAGCATTTTTCACAGAACTAGAACGAATAATCCTAAAATTCGTATGGAACCACAAAAGACCCCAAATAGTTAAAGCAATCTTGAGAAGAATACTAGAGTATCACAATCCCAGATTTCAAGATATACTACGAAGCTGTAATAAAACAAATAAAAAAACAAAACACAGACACACAGATCAATGAAACAGAATAGAGAGCCCAGAAATAAACCCATGCCTATATGGTCAAGTAATCTACAACAAAGGAGGTTAGAGTATATAATAGGGAAAACTGGACAGCTACATGCAAAAGAATGAAATTGGACTACTTTCCTACACCAAACACAAAAATAAACTCAAAATGGATTAAAGACTTAAATGTGAGACCTTTTTAAACCATAAAAAGCCTAGATGAAAACACAGACAGTGATATCTTTAACATTGGCCACAGCAACATTTTTCTAGATATGTCTCCTCAGGCAAGGGACAAAAGTAAAAATAAACTATTGGGACTTTATCAAAATAAAAAGCTTCTTCACTACAAAGGAAACTACCAACAAAATGAAAAAGCAACCTACAAAAAAGGAGAAGATATTTGCAAGTGACATATCCAATAAGGGGTTAATATTCAAAATATAAAAACTTCCTCAACACCAAGAAAAAAAAAAAATCCAAACAATTCAAGTAAAAAATGAGCTGAGGACCTGAATAAACACTTTACCAAAGGCGGCATGTAGATGATCAAGAGATACAGGAAAAGATGTTCAACATCACAAATCATCAGGGAAATGCAAATGAGAACTACAATTAGAATCACCTCATTATACCTGTCAGAATGGCTAGAATCAAAAAGATGAGAAATAACAGGTGTTGGTAAGGATGTGGATGAAAAAGATCCTTCATATACTGTTGGTGGGAATGTAAACTGGTGCAGCCACTGTGGAAACAGCATGGAGCTTCCTCAAAAAATCAAAATAGAAACACCATATGATCCAGTAATTCCACTACTGGGTATTTACAAGTACCCAAAGGAAATAAAAACACCAATTCAAAAAGAAATATGGATCCCTATGTTTATTGCAGCATTTACAGTAGCAAAGCTATGGACACAACCCAAATGTCTACCAACAGGTGAACTGACAGATAAGTGCACATATGCGCACACACACTCCCCCACAGGAACATTACACAGCCATAAAAAAGAATGAGATCTTGCTATGTGCAACAATATGGATGGATCTAGAGGGTATTATGCTAAGTGAAGTAAGAAAATAACAAACTCCATATGATTTCACTTATATATATGGAATCTAAAAAGCAAATGAACAAAGAAACAAAGAAAAAAATAAAAAGATACTCAAATATAGAGAACTGTGGTTGCCAGAGGGGAAGTGGATGAATAGGTAAAATTAGATAAAGGGGATTAAGAGGTGCAGAGTTGAAATTATAAAATACGTAAGTCATGGAGACGAAAAGTGCAGCAAAGAGAATGCAGTCAATAACACTGAAATAGTAGTGTATGGTGACAGACGGTGTCTACATTTATCGAGGTGAGAACTCAATATAACATAGAATTTTTGAATTATGTTGTACATCTGAAACTAACATAAATTGTATGTTAATTAACCTGAATAAAAAATGGAAGAAGAGTAAGAAGCAAACATACCTGGGATAAAGAAGATAACTCAAAAGCTACAAAGATGTGAAAGACTATCCTAGCCTTCAGAGTATGGAGTTTGACAGTATAGGAGAAAGAAATGTTGGCCACATACAATAATTTTCCTCAATTCACAAATTTGCCTTCAAATAGAATAAAAACTGTGATTTCGTATTTTTTGCTTATAGATGAATGATCTATGGGTTGTGATATTCTGGGTCCATACAGAATCAGGATTGTGGTGAGAAAATTTTTCTAAAACCTGAGAGAACAATTTCAGTTACAATTCATTACATTTTTAACTAATTGATACTCTGGTGGCAAATCTAGACCTCAAGGCCAATGGCCATCTATTCTGATATTTCTACAGAATATCAGCTTTTCTTAGAGAATGTTAGAAATGGAAGTAACTCAAAAGATCATCTAATTTAGTTCTTTGGAGAGCAGTGTTCAATAATAGATTCTTAAAGATTTAGTAAGAAGGATTAGGTTTAATCTGAAGCTATTGATTAGACCCAGAATGGACACAGCTGGAACTGCATAACAACCTCAAAGCACAGTGGCTTAAAACAACAATGTACCACTAACTTCCGTGGTTCTCTGGACTGATTAGGCCCATTTGGCAGTTGTTATTTGGGATTTTAAACGTGCTTCCGGTCAAATGTCAGTTAATGCTGGAGTCATCTGAAAGCTCAACTGACCCACAGCTGATGCTGGCTATTGGCTGGAAGGAGTTCAGCTGAGTTCCCCATTGGAGAAGGTGCACCTGGCTTGTACATGTGGCATAGGCTTCTGAGAGTATGGTTCTTGAGTTCCAGAGGGAGCACCCATGAGCAAGCCCTCCAGGAGATACAGGGCAAAAGTTTCAAGGCATCATATGACTTGAACTGGTAAGTCCCAGAACATCATTTCATTCCCATCAGTCAGTCGTTCAAACAAGTCACTGAATCCACCCTACATCCAAGAAATGGAAAATGAGACTCCACCTTTCAATGTAAAGGGCAACATGCGTACACAAGGAGGAAAGGGATGGACGGTGGCCATCTGTGGAGAAGATCGATCAAAATGTCTTTTCTTTGTATGTAGTTAGATTTGGTAAAATTTTACCTGGCTGTTTTATTGTCTTGAGTTTCTTTCTTTTACATTTTCTTGAGATCTTAATAAGGGACATGTTTTGGGGTAGGAATAATACATCAAGAGTGATTTTCTTCCAGTAATGTCAATTATGTGTCTAATCAATAATCAAATAAAATGAGCCTAATCCTTCTCACTAAATTTCATAGAACCTGCGGAACTCTGCCCTCTAAAAAGCTCAAGCAAATGGCCTTTGAAGTATTTTCCAATTCTAACATTCTGTAAGATGACTTTCTGGAGGAATATCTGCCTCCACATAGCCAATTACTACTTAACTACATAAATTTTCCCAAAAGAAAAAACTTCATGATCAGAGCGGCCATCTCCTTTCTTGGCAAGTAAGTAGCTCATCTTTTACTTGAACTTGCCTTATAGGAATCACGTTTTGAAAAAGCAGGGAATTCTATGGTTCGATCAGAATTCCTATCTGGTAACTGAGTTTCTGCTGCCTTTACCAGTGCCTGAAATAGTTACTACTCAGTAAATGTTGACTGAATCTTGAATGGCTGAGAGAATGCATGTGCTCATGGTATTGTTAACAGTGTCTGAAATAGCACATACAGTGCCCAAATCTTGGGAAAAGATAAATATATTCTCTCTGCGTGGATATAAAAACAGAATAATTTGAGTGATATTTCCATAGCATAGTGCAACTAGATTCATAATTTCTGATCTTCATTGCATAGAGCTGTATGCCAAACCCAAAACCCAAAACCCAAATCCTATGAACCATTTCCCCATTGTGCTCCAGAAGTTAAAACTTTGGATGCTTTGTGTAAGGAGGTTACAAGCTCAGTAGGTTAAAAAAAAAAAAAAAAAAAAAAAAAACAGATTTCTATTATAAATCCTAAGATATAATTTCCACTTTAATCCTGATTCTGGAAAGAAGTCAGCCCAGCTCCCTTGAGACTACAGGCCAGTGCGTGCACAGCCTGCCGCTGCGTCTGTAAGAAAGCAGACACAAAGACAATGTCATTTGAATTGGTCAGGTGCCCCAGCATCTGTGCTTCCAAGGTGATCGTGAATGTTCCAGGTAATGGGAGTTTGGTGATTCTGGCTCATGTCCAAATGGCCTGGAGGGCCATGTGCTTCAACATTTTTAAAAATAGTGTTGCTAAAATCCTGATGCTCCTTTTCCTCATCACTAAGAAACTGCAATTGATTCAAATATGATAGTATGATTTCATGAGTCTCTCTATTAGCCTGAGAACAGATGTACTGCTACATATTGCCAGAATCAGAGTGGTTTGGCTTTGGTCCAAGCTGTGCTATACACACATACCAATTTTGTAGAGAAAAGCTTTGCATACAAGGAAGCAATTAGGCAAACTCCTTAGGTTAAAGATCTTCTCTACCTTCTCTGTATAAGGAAACCCTTGCAATAAATCATTTTTTCAAAATATTAACATGCCTTTTTTAATCGTATTACCTTATAACTTGTTTTGCCCTCATCATCCCAAAGTATGTATGTACTTCAAGGCCAAGGGTTAGGAAAGGACCAAGAGGGAGTGACAGCAGTTACAGCAGAAATAATTACAGCTAAGGTTTGACTGCTGCCATCTCAACTGAATTTTATTTTTTTTTCCTTTAAAAAAAATTTTTTTAACGTTTATTTATTTTTGAGACAGAGAGAGACAGAGCATGAACGGGGGAGGGTCAGAGAGAGGGAGACACAGAATCTGAAACAGGCTCCAGGCTGTCAGCAGAGAGCCCGACGCGGGGCTCGAACTCACGCACCACGAGATCATGACCTGAGCCGAAGTCGGCCACTTAACCGACTGAGCCACCCAGGCACCCCTCAACTGAATTTTAAAGTCTACAGAAATACAATAGTGAAAATTAGGATTTATCTTTAAAAAAAAAAAAAAAGGTTTGTACTAATTTTCTTGACATCTTTCTCCCATTTAAAATATCAAGCAGTAATCCTTGTCAATTTGGTTGTAGAATTTTACAAAATTTCCCAAACAGGAAGAAAAAAAAAAAAAGAAGAAGAAGAAGGGAAGGTATATCCAGTTCTGCCAACTTGAAAAGAGGAAATAAGAAAC
Source organism: Neofelis nebulosa (assembly GCF_028018385.1). Classification (NCBI taxonomy): domain Eukaryota; kingdom Metazoa; phylum Chordata; class Mammalia; order Carnivora; family Felidae; genus Neofelis; species Neofelis nebulosa. The sequence goes on from NC_080786.1 coordinate 21,464,524, forward strand.
AAGCTCAAGCCTGACCTGTTCAGGCTAGGATCATTAAGAAAAAAGCAAAATACATGAGAGGGGTCAAAAGGAATTCTCAGAGTGGACAGGGCTCTATTTCACTGCTCATTTGAATGCCAGGAAGAGTCCTCTGGGAAGGGTAACCCTAGAACTTCATAATTCCAAAAGAGTAAACAAATAGGGAGTCACAGCATGCTCAGATTCAGAGAGAATTGGGTAGCACTCAAGAGTGGCTATTGGCCATTAGTTCCAAAGTTCCAAACCGGAAATTTATGCATGCCTCCTAAGGTTCAGTGAGTGTGGTAGATAGCTCCTAAAATGGGCCTAATGAACACAATACCTCCTGGTATTCATAGCCTTTGGAATCTCCTTTTGAGTAACTTGCTTTGAATTAATTGAATGGAGTAACCTGAGGGGATATCAATTCTGTGATTAGCTTTCCAATATTGTGACTTCTGTCTTGCTGAAAGACTCTATTGCCTTCTCAGCTCGTACGTTTTAAAGAAACAAACTGCCATGTTGATGAGGCTCACATGGCAAGAACTGAAGGGTGGCTATATGAGTCTGCCCAGGTTGCCATAACAATACTACAGGTTGAATGCCTTAAATAACAGATCATTATTTTCTTACAGTTCTGGAGACTAGAAGTCTAAGATCAAGGTACCATCAGGGTTGGTCTCTGGTTAGACCTCTCTCCTTGAGTTGCAAATGGCTACTATCTCACTGTCCTCACATGGCTTTTCCTTTGTGCACACATGGGGAAAGAGAACTCTGGTGTGTCTTCCTCTTCTTATAAGACCTCAGTCTTATTGGATTAGGGGTGACCTATTTAACCTTAATTATCTCCTTAAAGACCTCACCTCCAAATTCACATGGGGGTTAGGGCTTCAGATCAATTGGAGAGTGAGGGAGGACAATTCAGCCTGTAACAGTGGCTTGTGAGCACAAGCCAGTGAGGATCTGTGGCCCTCAGTCCAACAGCTAATGAAAAACTGAAAGCTGGCAACAATTAATGAGTGAATTTAGAAACAGATCCTTCCCCAGTTGAGACTGCCAACTTTGATTGCAGGTTTGTGAGATACTATGAAACAGAGGACACAGCTAAGCCATGCCACGGTTCTTGACCAACATAAACTGCAAGATGATAAATATACATTGTTTTAAATCATTCAGTTTTTTAGGAATTTGTTAGACACCAATAGGTAGCAAATACAGGGCAGTAGATGTTGTGAGAGCCAGTAGGTCATCTAGAGAGGCCAGGAATCAGGCGAACACATTGTTCAGGAAGAAAGAGAGTACTTTTGACTGAAGCAAACCTAATGTCCTTCCTCAGTATGTTATCCACAGGATAAACCTGAGTTCTGATTCCGCTAACACTCCCCAGCAGTACATTCTTAGGCAAATCACTCTACGGTAAAAATGAATCTAAAGTGGAGAATGAAAAGCAAAGTAGCCTAATATCTAAAATGGATATAATAAATGTGCTAAGAAATAAATGAAATAATGAGAATTATTTGACACATAAGTGTTTGACTGACATTAGCTATTATCGTTAGGATGCAAGGAGAGAAAGCACTGCGGTTAAAACAGAGTGAGCTCCAGACAAGTGCCGAGAAATTTACTATGTTGTATGTATATGAAATTCTCAGCACAATTTTCCTCAACAGTTACCACTGTCCTCATTTTTTGCAACAGAAATCTCAGGGAATCTTTGTAATATGACTAAAGTCACCCAGGTCCCATGAGAATTTAAATCAAGATCACAGGTCTTGAGAACTCAAGCATCTTCTGGTTGTACCATGTCTCCAAAATGACAATACAACACTGACAAAAATCTGCAGAGGTTGCTCAGTATACCACAGAGTTGAGGGCCAGCCTCTTGCAAAACAGAAAATTTAATGACAATAAAGCACTGGTTGGTTCAGACTGTTTTCAATTTAGATTGAATCCCTTTTCCTATTATTTCTGTTAATGTCATGGCCACATCAGAAGGAGATTATCATTGGCTAATTTAAAATGACTTTATTCAATTTATTTGATTTATTTCACAAAAGAGAGAAGTGGATTCACATTTCCCACTGCTTATGAACAAGATAGTATTCTCACCCTTTGCATTGCATTGATTTGATTTTTGTTCCCATCTTTCTCACATACTCCATTAGTTGCAGCTGGATTATTATGGCTTCCTGAAACTGATCAAGTTTACATTGGGAAAGATGATTTTTGTAGGAAAAGCCAGAAAAATGAAAATCTTTTTCCTTCACATTAATAAGACAGAAGTGGCATTTCCAACTACATGGATGGAAATAGTATTAAGCCGAGTGAAATTAGAAGAAGACAAAAATCATATGACTTCACTCATATGAGGACTTTAAGATACAAAACAAATTAACATAAGGGAAGGGAAGCAAAAATAATATAAAAACAGGGAGGGAGACAAAAAACATAAGAGACTCTTAAATATGGAGAACCAGCAAAAGGTTGCTGGAGGGGTTGTGGGAGGTGGGATGGGCTAAATGGGTAAGGGCATTAAGCAATCTAGTCTTGAAATCATTGTTGCACTATATGCTAACTTACATGTAAATTAAAAATTAAAAAACAAAAACTTTGCTTTTCCAAACAAAAAGAGAAATGGCTACTTAAATTGGCATGTTAACCTTCGATTTACATGCACTCTTATGGAACCAATCACACTGCTGTGTGCATATGTATTTTGTGACTTTTCAATATTCTCTAAATGTTCCATCTGGAAAATACCATCCTCAGGTTCTATAAGAACATCAATGAACTGTCAGGCCCATCCCACAAAGAGTGACAGGAAGACAAGAAAATGAGACGAGGGAGAAAAACACTAGATAAATAATGTCAGAAGCTAGGAGCAAACAAGGGAAATGACAAACTATCCCACTATAGACACTTTCAGATGCTGTATTTCTATTAAACACAGAAAATTGCCTGCTAAAATGACTACGTAAAGAAAAAAAAATATGAGAGAAACATAAGGTATGCTTTATTTCTAGCTCATTTGTTATATACTCCAAAATCCAGTAAATATATTCAAGGACATATTGACCATGAAGTTAGCCTTTATTCAGATCCCTTGGGAGGAAAAGGAATATTTGATATATGAAATGATCAATTATGGTGAATGCAAAGCAAAGTGGCTTCAGCAATTCTCTGGTGTTCTGCTGGTTTCCTTCAGTCTTTACAGGATGTTTTGCTATTGTGGTGGTGTTTTGTTGTTGTTGTTTTTTTCCACTCTGTATCTTTTCTCTTTTCTTGTTCTTTCATGAGTTTAATTACAGTTATTGTTCATGGGCTGTTGAGCTTAAAAATCATTTGCTGTCGTGTATATTTACCCTGTACTTGATTCATTCACAGCTGTTCATCAGTGCCATGCTATTCAGACCAGCGAGTGCAATTGCTTATCTTTACAGAGCAAAGAAAGCAGTTTCATTTACTCAAGGTCTATAAAGGGAGAATAATAAAATGATTACAATGGTAATTCTTTAGTTCAATTTATTTAAATTTTCTTTTATGTACCAATATTGTGGTAGGCTCTTTTTATGACCTCCTGTTAACTATGGTCACTAATTTCTGGAGATAGCTGGAAAAGTGAAGCTGCACTTTTTCTAGAGTGACTAGGTCAACATCTATTGGCCCCAAATGAAGACATATTGGCATCTCTGCATCAGCACTGATAGCTATGGATTGGCTTTACTGTCAAGGCATAATTTGAGTAACATCAAGTAAGGTTTCTGCGTAAAAGTTTTGCTGGAGTGCCTGTTTCACATTTTTACTCTTGACTTTGTGTAAAGGTATTTTCCCGAAGTGAATTCTTTTAATATGTAAGATGTTACCTGGGAGAAGCAACGCATTTGCTATCACCAGCATCTGGCATTTGTTTATGAAATGACAGAATTGCAAGTCCTTCCATGGAGTATACTCCCCCATTTCAGGATGAATCAACTGTTCTCACGCAATGAGCACCAGCCAGTGAAGGCAGCCCTCTCTGCTAAAGTCCCCCAGGGCAGTCTTCACAAGGTTTGGCATGTCAACTTCCTCTTTTTACCATGAAGGCTATCAGTTAATCCATCAAAAAATACCTAGTTTGAAGATTAAAAAACCATACCTACACTTATTGAGAGTCATGCTATAGAAGATCACCCACTCGAACTGCTTCATCTAAAGGTGAAAAAGCATGACCCTTAGAAGTTTGAAATGAAATTGACGGCCAACGTTTCAGGGTTTAATAAGAAGTCTAAGAGAAAATATACAGAAGCAATCAACTACCTATGGAAGTTTGAATCAAGTATACATACCCACACAAAGACAGAAAACCAAGACTCTCAAAAAGTGATACCTTCAGCATCTCGGGGGTCCAGTGGACTGTTTGAAAAAGAAGGAAATGGGACTACCTGTCTACTTTAGCTTTTAATCAAAAAGAAAGAAAATCTTCCCTGAAAATTCTAGCTACATGCTGGTAGGAGACCAGTATTCATCCAACTTGGATGCTTCAGAGTACCCAAAGAAGAATACTCATTTACTGGCAGTGGTTCTCAGTAGTATTGCCTCTAGGAACCTGGCAGGAGTAAAGGATAACTCTCCCTAGAGGAACATATTTTAACGTGGCTTCAAAATTATCATACAGATAACATGTGAAAAATACTTTCACAATAAAAAATTATTAAGGAATACACTTTAACCAGGCCTAAAAATTATCATACTGATAGCACGTGAAGAAAATAATTTTGCCATGAAAAATTATCAAATACCCAAAGAAACAAATCCGATCACACAGACTACAAACATAAAATTATCAGACACAGAACAGTAAGTATGTTTATGTTATTTTTATTTTTATTTTTGGGACAGAGAGAGACAGAGCATGAACGGGGGAGGGGCAGAGAGAGAGGGAGACACAGAATCGGAAACATGCTCCAGGCTCCGAGCCATCAGCCCAGAGCCCGACGCGGGGCTCGAACTCACAGACCGCGAGATCGTGACCTGGCTGAAGTCGGACGCTTAACCGACTGCGCCACCCAGGCGCCCCATGTTTATGTTATTTTTAAAAAATGAGGTTCTAAAAAGGATCCTAAAGACACAAAAGCAGTAAAAAACAAATAGGTAATTTGAACAAGAAACAAATGGAATTTCTTCAAATGAGAAGAGTGTAAAAACTCAATGAATTGGATAAACTGCAAATAAGACGCAAATTAAGAGGTTAGTGAACTGGTATATAGAAACATGTTTAAAAAATGTACCAGAAGGCAAAATTGTGGAAAATGGGAAAACTGAAAATCAAAGAGGATAGTGTGGGCTAGTCTATTGCAAAACTAACTGAAATTACAGAGAGGAGGAGAGAAAAAATAGGAGATGGGAAATGTTTCAAGAAATGAATGAAGAGAATTTTTCTAAACCAATGAAAGACACAAATACTCAAATCAAGGAAGGCCAAGGAATATCTAGCATTATAAATACAAAACAACTACATGTATTTACACCATAATAAAACTGAGAAAGACTTAAAAGCAGTCAAAGAGATAAAATAGTAAACCAACAAATATCTGGCAACTTAGCCACTGACTGTATATGGGATACTAGAAAACAGTGTAATCACAGGTTCAAAATGAAATCTAGAACTATATCCTCTCCAAAATTTTCTTTCAAGGGGCACCTGGGTGGCTCAGTCAGTGGAGTTTTTGACTCTTGGTTTCAGCTCAGGTCATGATCCCAGGGTCATGGGAATAAGGGGGATTCTCTGTCTCTCTTCTTTCCCTCTGCCCTCTCCCCTTTTGCACTAGCTTTCTCTCTCTAAAATAAAATAAAAATCTCCTTTCAAAAGTAAGGGGGAAAGATGAAAATTTTAAACATAAACAAAAAATCACTGAAATGTTCACCAATAGATCCTTACTAAATGGTAAAAGATATTTCAGGCAGAAGGAAAATGACGCCAGAATATCTAAGTCAAATATGCATATTAAAACTTTCAGGGTGACTACCAAACAAATATATGTATAAAGAAAACATTAAATGATAACCACAACCACTATTTTAACAACAAACTCAACCAGTCTTAAAATTCAAGACAAAACAATTAGAAAAAGCAGAAGAAACAGAAACCACAAAAACATTTTAGAAACCTTTTTTAAATAAATAATCAAAGACAAAATGATCTAATATATCTCCCATTAACATATTTTTAGTTTAAAATTTAAACAATAATAATAATTTACATGTTCTTTACAAGAATACATGTAATCTTTAAAAACACAAAAGTACTGAAAGTAAAATAATGGAAAAGATATGCTGGGTAAAATAAGAAAAGACAACTTATATTTGCTCTACTATAATGAGACAAAATAGATATTAAAGCAAAAAGTATTTTAAATAAACATGACATACATTAATAAAAGGTTTAATCCATTGAAGGATTAAAAGGAAGGGGAGATATTTGAAACTTCTATATGCATAACATGGTCAAAATAAATTACGTAAAAGCAGCCACAAACACAAGAAAAAAACCCAACATCAAAATAAGAGACATTAAACAAGTAAAAATTTAGAACATTAAAACAACACAATGAACAAGGTTGTACTAAATAACATGTATAACATCGAGTCTAACAATTCATGCATCACTGACTAAAGTAGAATATTTTTCAAACATTTATCTTGCCACAAAGTGTGAGAAAATTTTAAAATCGGTATCATTAAGACTATATTCTCGGGGTGCCTGGGTGGCTCAGTAGGTTAAGTGTCCAATTTGGCTCAGTTCACGATCTCATCGTTCATGGGTTCAAGCCCCGTGTCAGGCTCTGTGCTGACAGCCCAGAGCCTGGGGCCTGCTTCAGATTCTTTGTCTCCCTCTCTCTCTCTGCCCCTCCCCTACTTGTGCTCCGTCTGTCTCTAAAATAAATAAACATTAAAAAAAAATTTAAAAAGAAAGACTATATTCTCTAAGTACAGTGTATATATTGTGAAAAGTTATTAAAATTCTTAATAACTAATGATTAATAATCAATCATGATTGTAAATCTATTTTTTAATTCTAAAAAAATTTTTTAAAACATCTAAATAATAGTTTGATGTTAAAGAATTTATAAGAAAATATTTAGCACTGAACCATTAGAAAAATACCATACATTAAAGTTATGAGATATAAAGTAGTCTTTATTTTTTTTTTTTAATTTTTTTATTTTTTTCAACGTTTTTTATTTATTTTTGGGACAGAGAGAGACAGAGCATGAACGGGGGAGGGGCAGAGAGAGAGAGGGAGACACAGAATCGGAAACAGGCTCCAGGCTCCGAGCCATCGGCCCAGAGCCTGACACGGGGCTCGAACTCACGGACCGCGAGATCGTGACCTGGCTGAAGTCGGACGCTTAACCGACTGCGCCACCCAGGCGCCCCTAAAGTAGTCTTTAAAAGGAAACATACAGGTTTATAAATATATATTAGAAAATAGTGTAAAAATTAATGAGCCAAGCATCCAACTTAAGATAGCAGACAGGCAAAAATAATTTATCAAGAAAATAAAAGAAAATAAATCCAAAAAAAAGGAAATTGCATTATATTAATAGAGAGGAAAAACAAAGATAAAAATTGGTTGGTTGAAAATGACTAATAGGGATGCCTGGATGGCTCAGTCAGTTAAGAATCTGACTCTTGATTTCAGATCTGGTCATGACCTCATGGTTCGTGAAGTTGAGCCCTCTGTCAGGCTCAGCATGGAGTCTACTTGGGGTTCTCTCTCTCTCTGCCAAAAATAAACAAACTTAAAAAAAATAAAAGACTAATAAAATAAATGAGCCTCTTGGCTAACTTTAACTGTAGTAATAAAAATATACAGTAGAGATTAAATATTAAGCATATTATGAAACACTTATGCATAAATATCTCAAATGTTTACGGAATGAATTTCCAGAAAAATGTAAATTATAAAAACTGACTCAAGATATAATAAAGAACCTAAATAGTCTTGGAACCATTAATTCAACCTGCAGTTGAAAACTATCCTAAATGAAAACACCAGACCTGTATGATTTTTAGAGGCAAACTTAATTACCCTTTATTTTTAGCAGGAAAAAAATAATTCTCCAACTCACTGTATAAGGTTAACGCAACAGACACTAAATCAGGAGATAATATCAAAATAAAACACTTTGTAGTAAGGAAGATTATAGAACAATTATATTCATGAGCCTGAATACAAACATCCCAAAAGATGGAAAAAATGTATATAAATGTGTATATTTATATAATATAAATTCATATTTATATTTATAATATGCATTCATATTTATATTTATAATATATATGTTCATATGTATATGAAATATATGTTTTTAATGGAAAGAAAAAAATTTTTTTTTGAAATAGAGCATAAGTGGGGTAGAGGGAGAGAGAGAATCTCCAGCAGGATCCATACTCAGCATGGAGCCACACATGGGGGCTTGATCTCATGACCCTCAGATCACGACCTGTGCTGAAATCAAGTCAGATGCTCAAATGACTGAGCCACCCAAGAACACTAGTAAAAGGAAATTTTAAAGAAAAATTACAGTACAATTTTGTTCATGGATCTGAATATAGGCATTCTGAAAGAGGGGAATATACACACACACACACACACACACACACATACATACACACACATATATAAATACTAATATAATTTACATTTTAATGGAATTATTTTAAAATGACAATGAGTTAGCTATAGCTACAGCTAATAGCATTGCTGAATTCCAGAAACCTAACATTGAGAATAAGGAGTCATAAGAGAACACAGTTAATATTTTTATTTATACAAATACCCCAAACATGAAAAACCTAAATAATCCATTATTTAAAGATTCATGCTCATATAGTTAAAAATTAAAGTGAAGCACTAGAATAATAAACATAAAACTCAGGTTAATAATTACATCCGAGGTAGGAGGAAGTAAATTATAATCTGAGTGAGGGCTCAGTGTCCTGAACGATGTTGATAATGTTCTAATATTTGAGTGATAGGATTGATACATGGGATTTTGCTTTATTATTCTGTTTTAAAATGTGCCTGTATGGGGAAAAACAAATCAAAATCACAATGACATACCACTTCACACCCATCAGAACGGGTAACATTAACAACTCAGGCAACAACCGATGTTGGCAAGGATGCAGAGAAAGAGGATCTCTTTGGCACTGCTGGTGGGAATGCAAACTGGTACAGCCACTCTGGAAAACAGCACACAGTTTCCTCAAAACGTTAAAAATAGAATTACCCTATGACCCAGCAATTGCACTACTAGGTATTTATCCATGGGATACAGGTGTGCTGTTTTGAAGGGGCACATGCACCCCATGTTTATAGCAGCACTAGCAACAAGAGCCAATGTATGGAAACAGCCCAAATGTCCATCGATGGATGAATGGATACAGATGTGGTATATATCACCATATCACCACCAGAGAATAGTAAGTAACATAGAAATTGAAGGCCAGAGTTCATGTTGATGGTTATCATGTCCAATCAACTACTTTAGTATTTTTTATGATATGTCAGGAAGTAGTAGGATGTAAGATTTGGAAGGTAGAGTCATTACAGATTCATTCTAAATTCCAGTTTAAAATGTAGATTATTTTGATATGGTAGGTAAAACTCTAGTAGTATCCACTGAATTTGGAGGCTGTGATCAGTCAGGACTCTGCTTACATTTACTCCTTCAACAAATATTTATTGGCTAGTAAGCTGGACACTGAAGAAAGGGCAGAAAGGCACACTCCCTGAGCTCAAGGAGTTCAAATCCTATTAGAGGGATAGATGACTAAGTAGGAAATTATAATATAGCATAAAGCAAATAACACAGAATTTATGTAGAAGAACTGCTAAAATAGATCAGAGACATGTCACATAAGGTAAGAATTGAGTCAGGACTAGGAATTGATCAGGCAAAGAGTGGAAAAAACAGAGAAGAAAAACAACGTAGAGTGATTCAGGAACAGGAACGAGCATGCACAATGCACCAGAAATGAGAATGATTTGAAGTTTTTAAGAAATTCAGAGTGACTGAATTTTCAGGGAAGGAACAAGCAAAAGACCAGACTGAAAATTAAACAGAGTGAAAATGAAGGCTGAAGACAATGTCAGTAAACTTAAGTCTGAGGGGATCCACTGAAGGGTTTGCAGCAGGGCAATAATATATTCTAGATTTGCATATAAGTTAGATCATCCAGCAATCTGAGCTATTTTAAGTTTGGGTAAGATTGGAGGCAAAATATTTAAGAGACTATTGCAGAAATCTCCAACATTTTTAGGGCAAACAGGAGAAATGGAAGGATTCAAGACAGAGTTAGGAGGTACAGAATAAACAGAATGTAAAATAACTAGATGTTCATTGCAGAGAGAGGAAGGTCTCATAGATGACATTGAAATTTGGGTCTTGAGCATTGAGTAGACCACGGAGCCAGTCACTTAGCTCTGGAACCAAGAGAATAAACAAAACGGGGAAAAGATGACGTTTAATTTTGAACAAAATGGGTTTCAGATGTCTGAGCACAGGCCAAATGAATCTGATTGTATGCCAGTCTGAAGGTCAGGTAATCAATGTGATCTGGAGATGAATTTTTACCAGCCATTATTCTCCTACAGATAACTGAAGACATGGGATTTTAGGAGCTTTCTCAGAGAAACTCTGTAGCCTGAGAAGAGAGAGACTAAGATTCGTAAAAACTTCCAGTATTTTAAAAGTAAGCAAATAATAGATCTTCCTATATAGGAAGTCCCAACTCAAGGGTACATAGGTATAGAAGCCACAGGATCTGGTAAGAATGACAAACAGAAGTAAATGGTATGAGAAGTTAAAGCAAGATGAGCAAGGGCAGCTTCTGATCAATACTGACAAAAAAGGAGTTTGATGATGTTGATGAAGATAAAAAGCACAAGGTTAAGGGGACAACAGAAAGAATAACCAGAGAACATTTAATAACAACCATAAAAAAACAGATAGAAGCTAGTGGACCAGTTAATTGTATAGGCTAAACAAACAAAAACCAAACAATAGCATCAAATTAGGAAGATGTCACCACAGGGATTTGGAATCTGAAAGAATAAGAGAAAGATACACCTTCTTTTTACAATTACTAATAAGTTAGTTCCATAGTTTATCACCATTAGAATAATTTTAATATATTTACTTCAATACACTTTAGAGTTTTAGGTCTGAGGCGTAATCTATGAACTGCTGTATCAGTCTCTCAACATCCTTTTCATTCAGCAATTTTTTTCCTCCATTTTTAGTTCCTCTATCCTACCAAGACCATCTTCTCCCCCTCTCTCAACTTTTTAGGTAAATCTAATAAAAATTGAATTTACAATAAAGAAAAGTTAGGTCCCACTTCCAAAATCATTGAAATAGATTTTTCTTGGCTTTTCTGGGAATTACAGCAATGAATCAACCTAGTTTAAGCTCCACGTAACTGCAGCTAGCAATTAGACTACAGTCAAAGGTGATAATGGAGAACAGAGATAACCTGCTGACTTCTGTAGCAAATTCAGACACATACATCACTGAGCTGATCTGATCATAACAAGTTAGTGCAACATATTCTTTTCAAATGGTTCACAATCAACGGTCTGTGTAGGTAATAATAATAAAAAAAGACAAATGGGTGCACCATCACATTTTATCCTGTGCAAATGATGTTTTCTCAATTAAAGATTCAGGGCACGCTTGAAGCCATATCTCCTGGAGCTTATACATAATGTAGGTAACTCTTTACCAGGAACCATTTGCCAGTGGCCATCTCTTTTATACTATTTAGCACAGGCAATTCCTCCCTTGTGGTATGTTTCAGCATATCCTATTAATTAGTGGGTAATATTCTCATTTTAGCCATCTTCTGTAATAACATTCATTAGCATCCAGGAACAAGCCCTTGTTGCCTATACAATTTGACTCAGGTGTTTGCTGTTTTACTAGCATTTTTGACCTTCCCCATAGAACTGCTCAATAGAACTGCTCAATAAAAGGAGAGCAGCCTTATCTTCTCAGACCCACTACCCTCATGGTATCTGTTCTGAGCACAGCTGTGTGTACCAAGGAGATCAACAGACTATCCCATTGCCTCCTTTCTATCTGGCTTTTAGGTATTCTTTAAAGTATATTGTTCTTCACTCCCAACTGACTGAATTTTAGTGTTCACAAAACCTCTTTGAATTTACTTTGTGCCAGAAAACATGTGCTTGCCAAATGTTGTAGGTCATCTGTATCTCTCTAAAGGAAGAAAAAAAAGGAAAAAATTCTTCTCCTGCATTTGTGCTTATGAAATGATTTGTCTCAAAGTATTGGCAAAGTCCCCAGGACAAAGAGAAACTATAAAGGCAAATAAAAGGCATCAAGAGAGTTAGGCTTACCTATACGTTGAGTATGGAATCATGGAATGAAGTTGAATGGTGTCTTAATATCCATCTAGTCCAAATGCTCATAAATTCAACAATCATTTCTCCAAACTCAAGCTCTGTAGTCATAAAACTCCTACTTGAATAAATCCCAAAAGAGCATCTTGCCACTTAATGCTTGATCAGGAATGTGAACAGCTCCTTTTCTCCTTTACCACTCAGATGGAGTCCTTGAGGCTAAATATACACAAATTAAGTGTCCTCCATCCAACCCTAACCAAGACAGACAACATCTTAAGAGCACCACACCTATTAGGAGGTAAGGTCTGAGATTAGTTGCACTGCTATGATCTTAGCAGATGGTGGTCCTTGGCAAGAGCCCCAGCAGCTCAGTCTTGCCAGAAGCCCTGGTTTCCCACAATCTCTAACATACTTTTCCAGAACCTAGACTAGTCTTGTCCTTGATTACTCACAGAGATCTCCAATGTCATACAAGGGCTGAAACCTTTCCTTAAGTCCAGGTTCACTGACATGGTATCCTAAAAGCTTCCACTTTTGATACCTGACTTAAAAGGCTAAAAAAGTTGGGGTGCCTGGGCACCTCAGTTGGTTAAGCATCTGACTTTGATTCAGATCATGATCTCATAGTTGGTAGTTTAAGCCCTGCACGAGGCTCTGCATTGACAGTGTAGAGCCTGCTTGGGCTTCTCTCTCTGCCCTTCCCTCCCTTCCTCCATTTCCCTATCTCCCCCAAATAAATAAGCTTTAAAAAAAGGCTAAATGTTGTCCTTACGCCACAAGATTAACATAATCTAGCCTATTTAGTTAACCCGTCTGACTTCAATTTTTTCCCTTCTAACATGAAGTGAACTTATCTTGTTCCTCTTAATACAGAACACCTCCAAGTGACAGAATTCTATTTTCTCCTAAGAAAAGAAAACTAAATTATACATTTGTCCTGAATAACTTCACATCTATTAATGCAGCAAAAAATATTCATTTTCTTGAAAGCTACACCATAGTGTTTACTTTTGAATTTACCAAATGTAGCAGTTCTGCAAATAGTAAGTATTCAGTAACTTGTCAAGTAACCAGTTAGAGTCAGATTTCCTTCTGTGGGTTCTTGTGCAGGTTGGTTGTCCTGAACCTAGAAATTTGCAGCTATTTTTAGATATTTTGTTTTATTCAGTTGATCATTCTTCTTTGTTTAGATACTTGCACGAAGTTTTTCTTAATTAACTGTATTATTTACAGTTTATGTAAATGTCACCTAAAATCTAATAATTGTGCCTATATACTCATTTAAATTACTGGTTAAATTTAGGACTAAATGGGGGTGCCAGAATGGCTTAGTTGGTTAAGAGTCCAAATCTTGGTTTTGGCTCAGGTCTTCATCTCATCTCATCTCCTGCTTTTGAGATTGAGCCCTGCATCAGGCTCTGCACTGACAGCATGTAACCTGCTTGGGATATATTCATTCTCTCTCTCTCTCTCTCCCTCCCTCCCCTGCTCTCTTTGACCCCCCCCCCCACATGTGTACACTCTCCCTCCCTGCTTCCCTCTCTCAAATAAATATACTCTTTAAAAAAATCAGGGGAGGGGGGCGCCTGGGTGGCTTGGTGGGTTAAGCGTCCGACTTCGGCTCAGGTCATGATCTCACGGTCTGTGAGTTCGAGCCCCGCGTCGGGCTCTGTGCTGACAGCTCAGAGCCTGGAGCCTGTTTCCGATTCTGTGTCTCCCTCTCTCTCTGCCCCTCCCCTGTTCATGCCCTGTCTCTCTCTGTCTCAAAAATAAATAAGCGTTAAAAAAAAAATTTTTTTTAATAAAAAAAAATTTAAAAATTGGGGAATAAATGTAACCAAAGGCAATCTATTTTCATAAAAATTCTTTGAAATTTTTTAATCTAATCATTATCACTTCCAAATCATAATTCAAGAATTTGTAGATTACACATCTATGTATCTCATGGTTTTCCCATCTCATTCAAGGATACAATGTATTCAAGGATACAATGAGATATTTAAATATTTGGAGCAGTTTGAAGACTCATCCCTATTTTATAAATAAAGAACTGAAACTAAATCAAGAGCTAGTATTTGTTCATTTCCGTCCAGAGGTCCTACCATTCTTAAAAATTTCTTAAATACTCAGCACTGATCCAATTCTTAATTCATTCAACATGAAACTAGTGTTCAGTTATTATGTTGAAAGGTCTGTTCAATTTTACCTAATATATACTAGGACATAATTCCCCTTTTATTATTATTTTTTTAACGTTTATTTACTTGAGAGAGAGAGATCGCACAAGTGGGGGAGGGATAGACAAAGAGGGAGACACAGAATACAAAGCAGGCTCCAGGCTCTGATCTGTCAGCAGAGAGCTCAATGTGGGCATCGAAACTCACCAATGGTCAGATCATGACCTGAACGGAAGTCCGCACTTACCTGACTGAGCCACCCAGGCGCCCCAGACATAATTCCTTTGAAAACAGCAACAGGCTATCCTATGAACTTCCCATAGGACTGTGTGACTGTAAGATCGAGGATTTGTTTTGCGCTGTTCACCCGTTCATCCCCAGTGCCTAACAGAGTCTAGCAAATCATAGGCATTAAGTAAATCTTTGCAAAAAGCAAAGTCATTATGTCTTCACAAATACTAGGCTTCAAATCTGTCTTAACTATCCTGCTTTATCCGTTTGAACTTAAAACTAAGTCTCGTTTCAGAAGAGACAGATGCTAAGAATCAAGTAGCCCCATATTCTCCATTTCATCTTTTTTCACTTCCTGCTTCAAGCTAAAAGCCTGGTCCTTCTTGATACTAAAATAATTAAGAGGTCCTATTGACTAGTCCTTGCCATTACTGTATGAAATTGGAGCTTTTGTTTTAGTCATATTTTTATTTTACATAACAATTTGTGCTTTTTACTCTAAGTTTACCAATAATGTTCTTGTTATAATAAAAAATAAATTGATATTGTACCTATCTTTTAAGGTTGAAAATTGGATACTGAGAGGTGATACTATTTTCTAAAAAAGTAGAGTGGTTGTGTATTGATGAATCAGGACTCAAATCCATGACTCATCTCTTATAGAGCCGTCCCAAGCCCTTCAGCTGCCTCCACAACTCTTATAGTCACCTCTGGTTAAATAGTCCCTCCTTTCATCCTTTTATTGTCCTTAAAAAAAAAAGAGTAAAGTTTAATTCAAAATTTAACTATAAAAACAAATTGATTTCTATGGATACCATCTCATTTGCTTTGTCATTTAGATCATGTATATATTCAACAGTTTATTTTTACATACTGATTTTTTTTTGCATAGTGATTCATTTTTTCTTAGAGTCTCAGCCGATGAGTGCACTAAATTTCTTCCAACACGGTTTTTGAAATTTAGCCATATATAGCCAGATATACAAATATCTATTCAAGACTTGATAATCTCAAATTCCAAGAAGCCAGAAAATCTCTCTGAAGAATTTATTTTATCATAGCTCATTCTCTAATGTACTTTGTTTTCAGTGCCTGTCCTTACAATAATTGTGTAAGACCCTACTCTCCTGTATTAAACCCTCATATTTATACTGCATTAAGAGGCTTCTGATTTCCTGATAGAACCTTGATGAAAGCAGTAACCTAGAGAAAAATTAGCACATGGCTTCTGGGAAGCATGCATAAGAATGTTTATAGCAACAATACAATAGCAAACACCCAGCAATGGGAGAGAATAAAAAGGGAGTTGGTTCACAGGAATGCTGTTCTCTTTATCACAAGAGGGAATGAAATGAACAAAAATTAAGACCTCTCAATGTATACTATTGTTTTCAATAATTTGTTTTATCCCTATTAAATAGAAATTTTAAATACCTCACATATTTTAATCCTCACAACAAAGTTTATGAGTTAGTATTATTTTTACTAGTGATTTTATTATTAGTGGTAGTGCCATTTTCCCTTTGTAAATTCACAAGAGTTTAAGAGACTTGCCCAAGATCATAAAACCTGGAAGCAGTAAGATTCAAAATCTAGATTTTCTGCCTCCAAATCTAGCCTCATTTAGTTAAGATTTTAAGGCCATTAGGAAGTTTCCCTTATTTCTTCTGTCCCCTGTAAGTTAAAAGTATGTGGTCTCCTGCATCCAAGGATTTTAGAAGTTTCTGGAAGATCTCTGCTGCCAAATTCCTGCCCCATGTAGACTCCCCCAAACCTGAATGATGCTCTCTTTATTCCTTTGGTGAGGTAAGTACAGGTTCACATCCATCTAAAAAGGAACATTAAAGCCCTTCCACACACTAAGCTCTTGGTTGAATCATTTCACATTCCCCCTGAGGGAGTATTCCTGAGTGTATTAGAGAAAGCAACATGTTAGGTATGGGAGCCCTCTAGGCTGCCTGTTGCATTTATCATACCTCAAAGTTAAATACCTCTCATGAAGCTAAGCCAGAAAACTTTTCACAAACTTTTATAGAAACATTCCATGAATGGGAATAATTAGCCTATCTACCATGGGCTAACTGTTCAATATGCTACTTTACAAATGGATCTTATTCCTCATTTTGATCACTGAGGAAACAGGTTGAAGCCGGTTAAGTAGCAAGTCTTAAGATTATACAGTAAACTTGTAGAGACAATCTTCACTTTAGGGTCTGTCTGATTCTAAGGCTTGTTGTCTTTCCATAACAAGAGGTGACCGCCCATACTTGTATCTCCTTGTACCTTCATTTGAAGTCTTGCTATGTCACTACCTATCCAGGATATAGGGACCCTCACCTGCACAGGCTGGGAGTTACAGAACTCACCCAACTGAGAACAGAAAGGGCAACATTTTCAGATCTTTCTGGTCTGATCACGAGTGAGTTAGCAGGCGCTTAAAGGATGTACCTCACAGAAACCACGAGATGGTCCCGTGTCACCAATTAGAAGGTGAAGTAAATGGAAAATAAAACCCATCAGTTTAGAATTGTCAATAATTGTTTTCATGATTAAAAATAAATTTTCTAAAAACAAAAACAATTTTGATTCCTCACAACTATTTTGCAAGTTAGTTATTACTGTCACTGTTGTTAATATTTTCTTTTTATAGAGATTGAAAGAGTTCAAATGACTTGCCCAAGATCAGAGACTATAAAGCAATAATCCAGACCCAAATTTCATAATTTCTAACCCCAAATCTGATCTCTTGCCACAATATTATACAATTTATACCTAACTAGTCATCACTGCAATACACAACTCCAATGTGTATACCAATGGAACCATTAAAGCCTACTTTGAATTAAGAGGAGCAGAAAATAGGAGGTATGAGCTCTGGTACTTAGAAGTAAAGAATCACAGAATCAGAGTTTGATGACAAAATTGTCACACACACACACACACACACACACACACACACACGACCCCTGATTCAATAGAACCCACTTTGGTGCAGACTTTCGGAGGAGCCTTGTGAGAAAGTATATTTGCTTTGTTGTTGTTGTTGGCTACTCTTCCTGGGAAATAACCCCAGCATGGGGAATTGGCCTTTATGCCTAACTGAATAGAGATGATGAGGTCTAATATTAAAAGAATAACATCGATTACCAGCTTTAAGAGGGTAAGTAGAAAGCTGTGGTCAGGAAATAATCCCAGGGATCAGGATCCAAGGATTCCAGAAACAAATCAGGAAACAGAATGAATGGCAGGAGAGCATTCAAGACGTAGCTAACTTTGATGCCAGGGAAGAACTCATGTTTTTTGTTTTTTTTAATTTTTTTTAACGTTTATTTCTTTTTGAGACAGAGAGAAACAGAGCATGAACAGGGGAGGAGCAGAGAGAGAGGGAGACACAGAATCCAAAACAGGCTCCAGGCTCTGAGCTGTCAGCACAGAGCCCGACGCGGGGCTCAAACTCATGGACCGTGAGATCATGACCTGAGCCAAAGTCAGACGCTTAACCAACCAAGCCAACCAGGCGCCCCAGAACTCACGGTTTAAAAGCCACATGGCTATTGGGCTGACCTGTTTAAGGACATCAGGAGAAGCAAAAAAGTAAGGTATGATTAAGGAAATATATATTAGAGATTATTTCCACGGAAGAAAAACCTACCAAACTAAATACTTAAGTATTTCATAAGTTGGGAAGTGGGGACACTGAAAAAACTTGATGCTACTCACACCCATACCTGCCTGGTGTGCAGCAGTAACAAAAGCACTCTAAAGCTCCATGAAGAACATTTTCTAGTCCTAACACAAGGGCAGGTACCCAGGACTTTCACACTCTCAATTAAATAGAAGGGACAGTGAGAAAGCATCCTTATTCTTTTCATTTTCACAATGAGAAGTACACTATCATATCTTCTCCCCAAATATTCTAAGATGCATTTTCCTTCTGGTACAAGTGAAAGTGTGAATGGACACGTAATGAATCTCAGGAGGAACAATCATGGGATTAACATGCTCATGAAAGTGACTGAGAATATCAAGAGAGATTTTTATTTTTTTTTAAACAGAGATCCTATCTAATATTCATCTTGCATTTGTATACCTGGCTCTGATGTACTGCATAAAATATAAACCATTACAAATGAGTTCTGTATAGCACTGTAGAGTTAAAATATTATCCAGTTCATCAATATGATCCAAAAGAAAACCCATTCTTAAATCCATCCCCAGTAATTTTCTGGAAAAGAAAACTAGGCAAGTTTTAGAAAAACTCAATCCCCATATAATGCATAATTATTCACACCATATATTTATCAGAAGTTAGATCCAAATGCAGTGTACCTACCCACCAGCTGCCAAGAGTGACTGACACATTTGGTAATTATAATACAATTTTGAAAGGAATATATTACCGGTTTGACATCTGGAAATCAGAAATCTAAATACTTATGCAAGCCTCTAGTGAAGATGTGTCCCAATTCACATTTGTGTCATGCCTTCTTTATGCCATTTTTAAAGTCACTTTCCATTTTTAAGAGCAATCCTATTAAATTTGCTGTCACTGAAGTTTGGTTCCTATGGCTTCACAAATGGTGTTAATCCAACTGGTTTATGGTAAAGCAGATCCCATTGTTTAGGAATAAAATAAACTAGGTTTACACAGGAGAACAAAAAAAGAAAATACTTGATAATGTTATTATTCTAATGGCTATTAAACAAACTCTGATGTAATGTCTCATAAATATATAAGTCCACATGTGGCTCCATTTTCATGCCAGAAACGCTGGTTAGGTATGGCTGAGGAAGATTATTTAGTAATAGAATACCAACAGAGTAGATGATGTTTTAAATGAATAGGTGCTATAGAAAACAGTTTTTAATTGTACAACTCTCATTCACGAAGGCCATGTATCTAAGAGGATGTGATATTATTTCTGCTTCACATAAGCATCTTATTATGGTTTTAACAATGGCAATGTTAATGGTAGAAGGAATTAGGTATTAGCAATTGGACTTTATTCTAACGAACATTTTGACGAAGCTCCTGATTTTTAAAAGGATTATGTTTGCGTTTGGTCTTTGCATTTTGAGATGTCCAATGACCACTCTCTACCATGAGAGACAAAATACAAGTATTTGTTAGAGATACCTGGCCCAGAATTATTTTGAAGATACTCTATTAAGAGTCCTATCTCAGTAAAATCCCAAAGAGGTACCCTAGGGATACTTTTAGTCATCAAATTTTAATGAGAGAATACTTTAAGACACCAAAGTTTTGAAGCACACTTTTAATTTTATTTTATTAATAAGTAATGTAAAAACCTTGTTGTCAAGGAATTGGAGAGAGCAATAATAAACTTGGGGAACATGCTTAGCTCTTAATTTAAAGATGAAATTAATGAGGACATTTCATTCACTAGAATGCTAAATGAGTACACTGTTGTGGGTGTTTTGGAGAAAGACAACAACAGCAACAAACACTTGAATAAGCTGAATGGGGTTGAGAACCGAAAGTGCTTACTAAAATAAACCAAAGAAACCATTAATCTTCTTCCTGTATCATGGAGCATCATAGTAACCAGAGGTGCTTCCAATATTTGTTTAAGTTCATAGGTGGACCAGAGGATACACATCTGTAGTACCAGCAGGAGAGCGCAGAATCTGTAACATGGTACAGGGAAGACATCTCGAACTTTCTAGGAGGATCTAGCAAGGAAGAAATGGAAGACGGAAGGGAAGGGTAAAGAATCCCCCTGTGAGGACACAAACTAAAAGCTCTGGAATAATAAAACTGTTTGCTGGGATTCATGATAAAAACCTACCCTTCTGTCTGTTCTCCAAATTCAACAGTAAATAATCCATTGCTTTCTAACACTATTCTGCTATGTAAATAGGGGCCTTGGGGAGCAAGAACAGGACCAGGACAAGCAGGACACCAATGAGGGAAGCACCGACATCTGGTCAAATAAGCAGGACCAACATGGCACTCTAGGAAACCAAGATGCGGCTGCAAGAAAATTAATTCAGATCGTTTCTCACTTCTTCTGCTCTGTTTTTCATTAAACCATTTTCCTAATCATTTGCAGCCACCAAATTATGCTTACATGCTTCATAGCTCAAACCTTAAATACATTCCGTTTGTTTTCTGTTTTGTTTTCAAAGAAAACTCCCAATCCTTTCTTAGCTCTGGAATAGTTTCCTAAAATATATGCACAGAAAATGAGTCCTGTGGAACGTGAATGGCTTTTAGGTGAATAAAATGTTCTGTAGTCAAACACATTTGGGAAATATTTAGTTAAGTGGTTTCTTCTCTGCAGGACTTTTTACAAACTCTTTTGTGTTCATGTATATTATGAAATGAACACTCCAGGAAAGGTTATAGGATATGCAGCACTTCCCTAATTTATTTGACCCCAGAATCTTTTTCTCTCCTACTATCTCCTGGAACTGATATTGAGAGGAATCCTTTCTGAGAAATGCTGCTCCAAGAAAAAAAAAAGTGCTTTCTTCCCTATCTTATAATGCTTGAACAAAAGTCCATCAAATGCTTACATGTTTCAACAACAGCAACTGACATTTAATTGTCCTCTTTACTTATGAGTAATCCGTAACGCAAATATGTCAAGTTAACTTGACCAAGATAATGACAGTATTCTTTAACTTATGAGGAACAGTAAGTTTTCATGCCTATTTGTGAGGCTTGGATTGTTTGCCCTCAATACACAAGCCAATAACAGGATCTAAGTGTACAGAGAATACGAATTGTGGACACATTCAGGAGCCTTAGCTCCCAAAACTTGGTTCTCCCTGAGTTTATGATTCTCACCACCCGTTCTATTTTCACACCTCCTTGGCCTGAAGGCTCCCAAGTATCTGTAATTTCCTTAAGTCAGAAGGCCAAGCTATAGCAAGGACTCACCAAAAGTGGGTGCAAAATGTGAAACTGACAAGGTCAAGTAGTGGTGGGAACGATCTCAGTACAATTCAGTTACCATCCAGAGAAACAGGAATGTCTCTGGATTCAGCCACTTGTGTTTGCATGAGGAACAAAAACGGTTTATGATACACCCTGCCCCACATACCTACTCACCCCCACAGATCTGCTGGGCAGCAGTAAATTCTGGGAGGGGCTGCTAAAACATGGCTTCTCTGTGAGCTTCCGTAGTTGGTTCTGTTTAATGCACTGTTATTCACACACACACACAACCGGGTTATCCATCCCCAATCTGTGGACATGGGAGCCACTGCAGTGTAAAAAATGCAGCTGGTGAATTACTCTATCAGTGTGAGGGAAGAAGGCCTCTTATTTAATAGAAGTTAAGAGACCGACAGTCTAGGTTTGAATTTTGTGTGCCATTTTCTGTGTCCTGAACAAATGACCAAACTTCTCTATACCTTGACTTCCTCCTCTGTAGAATGAAGACACTTGGAGGGTTACTGTAAGTAATAAAGGAAATGACACATGTTTTCTAGGATGTGTTCTACCATAAATTGACCCTGAGAAATACATTCAAGTGCAAAGAGTTTATTTGGGAAATGATTCTAAGAAAAATATCAGGAGAATGAGAGAGTGAACCACATAAAAGAGGGAGGCAGATTAAGGGCATGATATCAGGCAAGCCACTGATGTGATCAACTACAACTTCATTCCACTAGGAGACAGTATGGAACCCAACTGAGAGTTTTTCTGATCAAGGGCAAGGATGACGGAGTATCTGCGAAATTTTTTTTATCTGCCATTGAAGTATGCTTCCAGAGTCATTTATTACCCAGAATTTCTGTTTTGTCCTGTACGTGTAATTAGTGAGTTCCTGCACCCTCAAGAGTTCAAGTATAGACAACCAGAGGTATTCTCCAAAAGCAGCCTTTGACGGAAAGAGGTGAATGTTTATTAAAAGCCTCTGCTACACACATCAAATATATGGAATAGTGCCTTGTGCATATTAAATACTATTGCAATTTAGATATTATCACTCCAGTTCAAATATTCATATAAATCCCACCATTTAAAAATTATTTTAAATAACATCCTTGTTAATGACTCCCTTCATGATCCCGGAAACTACTGACCCTCATTTATGACTACTTCCAAGGGACAATTTAAGCTTCCTGATTTATATGTCCTCAAACATACTTCATGGTTTCCCACTGCTATGTTTTGTACACATTTTTTTTTTTACCTCACTTAAAAACCTAAGTTCTCCATCATTTTATTTCCTAGTATTGCCTTTTCTATTAGACCCAAATCAAACATCTCCTCAGTGCCCTCTATGATTTTTTATGGAAAGTCTTCTGTCATGTGAAGGCTCATACAATTTTACGCTGAATTCTCACATTTATCATTTTTTGCCCTCTGTGAGAAGGCATTCTCTTCTCTAGTAAGAGTTGCGTTTGAAAGACAAGTTATATGTTTTGCATTTTATCATACGTTCCCCCTCAATGCTATTAAATGAATGTTGCTATGCATCAGAAGTTATAATTAAAAGTTTGGTTGGGAAAAGTTTGGTGTGATGAACTTAAAAAAAGGGTGGGGTAAATGTAGATGGTGTTGATTTCTAAGAAGTTGTGCTCAGGCAGAAACAAGACAAGGATGTATGCTTGCACCACATCTATTAAACATTGTACTGGTGGTTCTGGCCAGGGCAATTAGGCAAGAAAGAGAATACACACACAATTCACCTCCCATAACAGCTAAGACATGAATTCCGCAAATCTGTAAGATGCAAAATCAATATACAAAAATCAATTGCATATCAACACGTGAGCAATAAATCTGAAAATGACATTATGAAAGTGATTTCATTTGTAATAGCATCAAAAACAAGTTATTTAGTAATAAGTATAACAAAAGGAAGTATAAGCTAGTACATTAAAGACTGGAGACTCTCATTAAAAAAAATGAAGATAACCTAAGTAAATGTAAAGATATCCCACGTTTATAGGTTGGAAGACTACTATTGTTAAAATGGGAATACTCTATAAATTGATACACAGACTTAAAATATTCTCCTTCAAAATCATAGCTCAATTCTTTGCAGAAATTGACCCAACTGATCCCAAGATTCACATGGAAATACAAGAATCCCCTAATTGGCAACACAATCTTGAAAAGGAAGACCCAAGTTGGAGGGATCACATTTCCTGATTTCACAACTACAAAGCTATGGAAATAAAGACTGTATTAATGGTATAAGTGTAGACAAATAGGTAAATGAAATAAAATTGAGATTCCAGAAATAAACCCATAGATTTATGGCCAATTTATTTTCAACAATGGTGCTGAGAGAATTCAATGAGGAAAGAGTAGCCTTTTCACTAAGTGGTACATGCTACAATCTTGATGAGCCTTAAAATTAAGTGAAATAAGCCATATTTAAAGGGCCATATATTGCATCATTCCATTAATATGAAATCCAAATCCAAATAAATAGATTAGTGATTGCCAGGGGGTAAGGGAGGAGAGGGAAATGAGTGACTGTTATTATATATAGGGTTTCTTTCTGGGCTGATGAAAATGTTTTAGAGTTAAGACAGTGGGGATGGTTGTACAACCTCATGAATACACTAAAAGCCACCAAATTGTAGTTTTAAAAAGTGATTATGTTCCACGAATATCTCATTTAAAAAAAAAATGTGGTGATCATTGTTCTAAAAAGGAAAACTCTAGCATTTAAGGGAAGCAGATACAAAAAGTAAAATTTTTTCTATCTCTTTAGTTCCTGAATCCTATCTTTTGCTTAATTGATTCCTTAAACACATTTCTGTTTTATGCCAGATGGTATCTTCTATGATGGGCATACAGAGTGTAGAACCAGGTGGAGTTCCTGCACTCATAGAATTTACAACCCAACTCTAAAGAAAAGTCAGATCTATGCCAGAGTGGGGGGAAAAGTGTATGTAAAATAAGAAGTGATAGGACTCACAGCAAGACTTGAACAGCTGAGGCAGGCTTTCAAGCTTATCCCATGTTTTCTTCTCAAACTTCTCAACTGGTTTTCAACTCTGGGAGATTGTGTCCACTATTTCCTCTACACAATAGTGAGGAATGACTTTGTTGAGGTGACCAGCATGCAGACTGCCTACAAGACAGAGCTGCC
Organism: Neofelis nebulosa; assembly: GCF_028018385.1. NCBI lineage: Eukaryota > Metazoa > Chordata > Mammalia > Carnivora > Felidae > Neofelis > Neofelis nebulosa. The sequence continues at coordinate 21,489,426 of NC_080786.1, forward strand.
AAATTTATACCCCCCCCCTTTTTTCCAGATTCTAAAGATATACCATGGCACAGCAGATACCTATTTTAAAAAAAATATCTACATCTCTTATTCCAGTTGCAAAAACCAGAAACAGCAGCAAAATTCACACCAAGTATCTTGGTCATTGTCTCTGGTTCCTTGAAGGAAGGGATCTGGCCTTCAAATACACCTACTTTAAAACTGTGTGCTCTCGTTACTGCATGCAACTTCTCTATACTCTCTCCTGTTTATTCCACATACATTTTGAAATCCCAGCCTTAATATTTTTTTCCTTAAAAATATGGCCATGTTATAGAAGTAAAGAGGAAGTAGAAGTCTCCGCATCAACCATACAAAGCACATAAGGCATGGTCAGCACAAGCCTTGCATATACACACAAAATTCATGTAGGTGCAGTGAAAAAGGGAGAACAGTGGGGGCTCCCAAACATTAGACTAAGGGTTGCAAAGAAAGTTGCAGAGTCTTTTCTTCGAGGTTTTTTTATGTAGGAAGAGGGCTTGGTCTGTGAATTTGCCCAGGTAATCTTTTGCCTAAAGACAGGAAGAGTCATTCCTGAGACTTCTGTTCTCCTTAGATTTCAAACACGGTTTTGCATGGGAATTATAGTTCTTTTTAAACTCTTAGTGACCTGGAGTAGTTCAAAGTCATTCTACACGAGTGTCTTCCTTACATCCTGTAGTCTTGAATCATCTATTTTTCACATTACTTTTGAAAAGAGATAAGTGAATTTTACCATAGTCCCTGCTTTCTTTTACTCTTCTGAACTTTTCATGGCTCAAAAAAAGAACTGGCATTTAACATTTCAGTAAAGAATGGTTATATTTGGGGATATACGATTTTTTTAAATGTTCATCATCTATAACAACTTAAACTTGAAAATAAATAATTCCACATTAAGCCATAATATTTCCAGCATGACACATGTGTTGCAAAAATATTTCAATGCCTGTGCTCTCATGCACAATCATAAAATAAACTCGAAATTTGGCTCAGAGAAGACAGAACAGGAAACAAATGGATGTTAGTCCTAGGAAAGGAACACATGATTAAAGAGCTGAAATAATACCCTAATTTGTAAAGGAAATTGCATCTGGAACTCCAGATGCAAAGTCAATTCATATACTTTAAAGATGTTTGACCAAATGACAAGAGAAGTTCTATCAGTGTTTACAAATACTGAGCCATTCCAGAAGGACTAGGAGATTAGAGTCCTTCACTGTGAAAGAAACCAAGAAAATGAAAACTCAAAGTAGAGGAGAAGGTGTGTGTGTATATAAAGATTTCCGGAAGGTGTACGTCTGAGTGGCTGTTGGAATTAGGCAACACGTGTTTACTCCTGAATGAAGTCTTGACTATGTATAAAAAAAAGGGAATAATGTGACAACTGCAGCATTTAAAATTACCATACAGGGGTGCCTAGGTGGCTCAGTCGGTTGAACATCCAACTCTTTATTTTGGCTCAGGTCATGACCCCAGCGTCAGACTCCAGGCTGAGATGGGAGCCTGCTTGAGATATTCATATTTTTTTCTCTCTCTCTCTCTCCCTCTCTCTCCCCACCGCCTTCCCCTGTTCATGCTCCAAAATAAAATAAATAAAATCATCATATGGATTTCTAGTACTAAATAAAAGTTGGCAGATTTGCTACTGGTGTATTTCAGGGAAGCATTACTCTATCACTCAAAATCAACACTTGCCTATCCGTTTGCCAAATCCTAAATGAAGAATTTAGGTCAGGGGAAAGGAAGGAAAAATAAGATGAAAACAGAGAGGGAGGCAAACCATAATAGACTCTTAAATACAAAGAACCAACTGAGGGTGGCTGGTGGGGTGTTGGGTGGGGGGATGGGCTAAATGGGTGATGGGCATTAAGGAGGGCACTTTTTGGAATGGGTACTGGGTGTTAAATGTAACTGATGAATCACTAAATTCTGTTCCTGAAATCATTATTACATTATACGTTAAATAACTTGGATTTAAATAAAAAATGTTTAAGAAGAAAAAGAAAAAAGAATTTAGGTCAGTGTAAAAATAATCATGTCACAGTGTCCACAATATCAAAATCTGAAACATAAAGATGCCGTTTCTAACTACTTAAGACACTCATGAAAAGATTTTGAAATAATGGTTGATTTGTTTCCATTTTTCAGTGAAAAATGTTACTGAAATGAGGTTTTAGCTAACCGGTATTTACCTGTAACTGAATAAATAAATGTGCATCTACCATATGCCAACACTCAGGCGTGCATGCTGGGGGGTGTGGGATGCTATAGTGAGAGTAGGTGATATAATATTGGATCTATTAATATCCACCATATTCTAGTGATCAGAGGATCCTCTGATGGAACAGTTGGATGATTCATTTGATAAGTAAATGTCTGTATTTAAATGCTGAAACAGTACTACTCTAGTACCTTCTACGGGCCAGTTATTATAAGCAACACCCGGAGCTCATTAGAAATGCAGAATCTGAGGTCCCATCCAAGACAGTGCATCCGATTTTCTAGGGGTGGTGCCCAGGATTCTGTGCCTGCATTCACTATTTCTTCCTACTATTATATCTACTAATAGGGTAAGTTATTGAAATATTCTTCTTAGAACAGAGGTGTATATGGCTCTTATACATCCAGAGTCCTCCCTCAGTCTTGGAGGCATCTCTGGTAACTCTTGAGTCTTTTCCATCCAGGATGTCCAGTTTTATGTTTGTCCTGTTGCACCAAACTAGTCCCTGTGATTCCAGCTTATATCAGAAACCCAGACTCTTGAGGTACAATGTTATTTACTTCTCTTGTGCTGCCAGTTGGAAAATGGTGGTGGTCTCCCTATTAATGCTAATCTCAGGGTTATGGTACCATTCACTTTTTGTCTTGGCCCTACCATCACCTGCTTAACTTACTCCCTGTATTAAATTCTGCCATTTTTAAATACTCAAGAGTGAAGTTTCTTTTCAAGGTTGAACACTAAGTTATAAATGTGCTTAATGATGTCCTTCCTAATTCCCTTTTCCACTTGTCCCCTCTTCTGTTGCAGTACTTTAAAAAAATCTGGACTTCTAAGTCAATCTTTTTGGATCCTTGCTTCCTATCTCTGTGACCTTGAGTAAGTTGCCTTCCTGATCCAGTTTCTTCAGCTGTGAAATAGGAATAAAGTTTCCTGCATTTTAAGAAGAGATAGTGGTTAAGCTCACTGAATTATGAGACAGATCGTAGAACTCCAATTCTGATTCCATCCCTTCCTAGCTGTGTGATTTAAGCAAGTAGGCTTGATGTATGTAGGCCTCTGTTTCCTCCATAAAACACGATTATTATAAAATTCTCACGCAACTATTCTGAGGACTAAATGAGACGACAGACATGAAACATGTAGTTTCCTGGTACCCTCCAAGTGCTCAATACTTGTTACTATAATGACCATAATGATCATTATCACAATTACCATAATATTTGTAAGTCAGGGAGAACCTTGCCAATAGTACCCCAGTTTTTTCTCCTTTCTCTTTATACTTCTTTTATCATCTCCCTTTCTATTCCTACTTCTGAAGTACTTATAAAAAATGTAACAAAGTTCACTTTTTTTTTTAACTTACCTCATAAAGCTCTTACTATAAAAATTTTAAATTAGGTAAAACAGAAGATAGCACTACAGTGTGCCTAATGCCATTATTCACAGTCCAACACAAGGGCTCATCACAGTAGGAAGAGAAATAACTTGTAATATATTCACGCAACGGTGTATTAACCAGCAATGAGAACGCATGAAGCACAACTACAAGCAACAATGTGAATTAATCACACACACAATGTTGAGCAAAAGAGACCAGATACCCGAAGACTTACGAATGATCCTATTTACATAAAATTCAAAAAGAGGTTGACTATGAGAAGTTAGTAAAATGACGGTGTCTTGGTGAGTAGAAGGGGGAACGTCTAAGGTTGCCAGTCATATTCTGTTTCTTTTTTTTACTACATCTTTTAACGTTTATTTATTGTTGAGAGACAGAGAGAGAGACAGAGAGAGAGAAAGAGAGAGAGCACGAGGGGGGAGGGGCAGAGAGAGATGGAGAAATAGAATCCAAAGCAGGCTCCAAGCTCTGAGCTGTCAGCACAGAGCCCACCTCGAGGCTCTAACCCACAAACCATGAGATCGTGACCTGAGCCGAAGTCACACACTTACATGTTCTGTTTCTTGACTGCACTGCTTATCACACAGGTGTACTCACTTAGAGAAAATTTACGTAATTCAACACCTATCTGTGCACGTTTCTCTACATAAGTTTTAATTCAGTAGACACACAAAACAGGCAGGAAGACAACTTGTTGTCTAGTATTAATTATGTCTAGAATCAATTGTTTTATGTTTATGGCCACCAAGTTATGTTCCCTTCTAATACTCTCAATAGGAACAAAACATACTTCCACTTGACTTCTTTTCTGCTACTTGCTGCTTTTCTGCTTCACTTTGTAGTATGTCAGTGAGATCAGTTTTAAGTGTCATTAACTGTATCTCACAGTTCCTGGGGGGAAATACAAATTGAATACAGTGGGTGGAGTGTGGAAAAAACCAGCCAACCTCAACATGGCAAAAGGCACTGTTTCTGGTCCCACTTCTTTGCTCACTTACTCAAACTCTGTGAGAAATCACAAACCCTCCCTGCACACCAGTTTTTTTCATCTATAAATATCATGGATGGTATCTGTGATGATAAAATACCACATGGCCACCGCCCCCCTGAGCTGCACTCAGAAACAAATGAGGTGGTCCATGTGAAAGCCTTTTGAAAGGTGAATGTGCTGTATGGACCCAACATGAATATACGAAGTAAATGTATGTAAGACCCTCCACGAGGTGTTCACACCTGTTTCTTTAAAGGCACACAACTTTATGCTAGCATTCCTGTCGATCTTACACATCTTACTAGACTAATCCAGATGTCACCTTCTCTGATTTCATCCTCCTAGGAAGAATAATTTTCTCTACATATGTTTCAATGAACCTTAGGCACACTTCCATCCCAGAATGAATAAGTTCTTATAGTTCATTTTTCATGATCTGCTCCTGTGATTCCCCCTGCGTAAGGAATCTGGCTTTTCATCCTAATAAATGACTAACAAATCACAGAACAGAGGATTAGGATTCCTGAGATTCTTTAAAGAATTTTACACTTAAATGATTCACTTTGTCATTCTATTTGTTCTTATATGCTCCCGTATTATGTGTCTTTCAAATTTATGCAAACATCATGTTTACTTCCCTTGCGTGGAATTAGGAACACGTGGCACCACCTCAACAAACTCTCATAGTGTGATTATAGGGCACCAAACCCACTAGTTCCCATTGTACAAGCTTTCTATTGCAGGGTGGAGAATGCTTCAAAGCCCTTAGTGGAAATGCCATCGAAGTTATAATGACCTTTGTAACAAAGGGAGTGAATCCAGTGGCATTTTGGAGCTTTCTTGTATTGTAACTGAATACTTCATTTCCTTTTTCAATTTTTTTTTTTTGACCTGTCTCCCCAACTGTATGCTGTATTTAGGCTTGAACGGTTCAGAGAAACTGTAGTTTCCTTAAGATTTGACCTACAACATCAGAAATTCAGGATTCTGGTCACTTTGCTGAGGTGAGACCTGAGGTATAAACAGAGGTCAGATGTCAGCACAAAAAGCACGCTGGAACAAAAATACTCGCCATGGATGACTTAGCTATGAAACGAGCTCTTACTATCATGTAAGTAACATGGCAGGCTAGTGTTTGAGAACCTGGTTATTTAATGAAGAAGGGAAGAAGACCTGGAATCCCATCCAACAGTGATGTAAAGCCAACAGGTATGTTCACTTTGGTCCAATGAGAATTCTGATCATCGCTTTCTGAAGGATAATACATTCACTTTAATTGACTTTCTACAGCTATGACAGCCCAATCAGAAAATATTCCCAGGGCACGTGGGTGGCTCAGTTGGTTAAGCATCCGACTTTGGCTCAGGTCATGATCTCATGGTTTGTGAGTATGAACCCCACATAGGGCTCTCTGCTGTCAGTGCAGAGCCCACTTCAGATCTTCTGTCTCCCTCTCCCTCTCTCTCACTCAAAAATAAACACACATTCAAAAAAGAAAAGAAAAGAAAAATATTCCTGACTGGTTCCTCTACACAATATTGAAATCTTGAGATCTCAGTCTTCCTGTCTCATCCTTGACATGCTTCTTTGTCTAAACTGCCCCCATGTGACAAAGGTAGAAAATTTATAATAAGCAAATGGACTGAATTAAACTAGGGTTTCTTCAAAGAAATGAGTTCTGTAAGTTCTGATTTCCAAACATTGTATTTTGTTGTCAGATCACATGTTTTACCATGAATCTGAAACTACTGTAGCCACACATCTAATGTGGGATGAGAATATACCAAGTCCTAGGAGTCCTAATTCCACTATATTCTGTTTCAGGTAAAATGCTCAGCATTCCAAGAAAAACGGAGAGTAAGTTTTCTTATAATCCACTTAATCCTTTATAAATGGTTTAAGAATATGTTTATTAGCAACACTGTCTTACTCATTTTGCTCTATCTTGAAAGGGTACAGATAACATACACTCCTATGTCTTACACATGGTAAGTGCTCAATCCGAATCTGCTTCAGAAATGGCACCAGATTTTCTGTTTAGCAATATATATTATTTCTTGATTATAATACCAAAAAAATTAAGGTATACACCACTCAAATTGTCCAACAAATGAATTGTATATTTATATTCCAGAGGCTATGTGCTACCTATCAGCAGTTACCTTTTTTTACAACATAGTTGACAAATATGGCTTATGTTTAAACTACTCCACTGGCAAAATCATTCTATTTTCAATACATGACTGGAATATAGTCATGGAGATTTCATCAAGGGCAAAAGTGAAGGAAATAATGTCAATGGGAGAGAAGTGGTGAAAAAAATGTTTCCTAACTTTTACATATTTGTGAAGTATGTATTCTTTTCTGCCAATATGATAAAGCATTCCTCCATTCATACTTTCAATCTTCTCATGTCCTGAATATTTCCACAGTTTACACAGGGGGGAAAAGTGTAAATACAGAAATATATTTGGAGGACGAGGAGGAGAAAAAAGATTTCCACACAGTATCTTTCCTTAAGTTTGTTGTCTTTGCCAGAAAAGACTTTCTTGTGTTGCGTACTCTCATGAGAGATTTAAGGAATGAGATCTTGCCTAAGACATTTCAATCCTAATTCAGTTAAATGCAGAGAAAAATTGTCTTCTTACACAGTCAACTATGACATCAACTTTGAAATATGTGTGAAAAGGGATTAGGAAAGTTCTGGTCTATATTAATTCTAGGTCATGTACTAGAATGCTAATCAAATAAAGTTATTTTGGTTTTGGTTATGATTTGCTATATATTTGGTTCAAAGGCAAATTCAGCATTACATGTATATCCTCCCTAGTTAATGTCATGCACCTGCAAAGAGTAAATGTAATCTTTAAGGGAAAGAATTCTGAAAGGTTTTGTTTCCATTTTCCGTTTCTTTTTCTCAAAGGTGGAATGTTATAGAATTTAACAGTTCTTACATATGACCAATCATAAAATCACAACTGGTTAAGAGAAATAAATACTACTACCTACTTATGTGACCTAGAATTTTATTTCTTACTTTTTGAGCTCTAGTTAAGTCTGATATGGCTTACATGTATATTTTAAGATACTCCACGCTGCTATTCAGTCATATGGCATCAGAAAACAAGAGCTATGATAGTCAGGGTTCTTGTAGCTATATGACCTTGGCTGAGTTAGTTAGCCTTTCCAACACTGCATGCCTTCTTCAGTTGAATAAAGAATTTGGGCAGTAATTCCAAACTTTTCTCTCTCAAGATCCAGTCAAGGATGAATTGAATGAGTTTCTTAAGTCTCTTTAAATCTGTAGATTTACGGGGTGCCTGGGTGGCTCAGTCGGTTGAGCGTCCAACTTTGGCTCAGGTCATGATCTCATGGTGAGTTCGAGCCCCGCGTCAGGCTCTGTGCCGACAGCTCAGAGCCTAGAGCCTGGAGCCTGTTTTGGATTCTGTGTCTCCCTCTCTCTCTGACCCTCCCGTATTCATGCTCTGTCTCTCTCTGTCTCAAAAAATAAATAAACGTTAAAAAAAATAAACTAGGGGCGCTTGGGTGGCGCAGTCGGTTAGGCGTCCGACTTCAGCCGGGTCACAATCTCGCAGTCCGTGAGTTCGAGCCCCGCGTCAGGCTCTGGGCTGATGGCTCGGAGCCTGGAGCCTGTTTCCGATTCTGTGTCTCCCTCTCTCTGCACCTCCCCCGTTCATGCTCTGTCTCTCTCTGTCCCAAAAATAAATAAAAAACGTTGAAAAAAAAATTTAAAAAAAAATAAAATAAAAATCTGTAGATTTTCCAGGAGCACCTGGGTGGCTCAATTGGTTAAGTGCCCAACTTCGGCTCAGGTTAAGATCTTATGGTTCATGAGTTTGAGCCCTGTGTCAGGTTCTGTGCTGACAGCTCAGAGCCTGGAGACTGCTTTGGATTCTGTGTCTCCCTCCTGCTCTGTCAACGACGGATAAACATTTTTTAAAACTTAAAAAAAATTAAACCTGTAGATGAGGTAAATCCCCTCCTCCAACTTCTTTTTTGTCCTCGCAGTTTATTTGTTGAATAAACAAGTTGTGGATTTTGCCGATTGCATTCCTATGGTATTAACATGACCCTTTGTCCCTGCATTTCCTAGAAAATGCTAGTTAAATGTAGGTTTGATCAAATTCAGATCTAATTTTGGGGGAAAAATGTTTTAGTTAATATTGCATTCTTCTACCTGGAGGCCCATAATGTCTGGCTGCTTTTCTTCTTGTGATGTCAGTAACTTGGTAATCATTGCCGAGTTCATAATTTCTATAGAGATCTCTAAGTTTGTTTTGGATGGACAGATTCAAAATACATGGTGAGGCTGTAAAAAACTTTGTGTTCGGAGTTCCGGAAGATGGCGGCGTAGGAGGACGCTGGGCTCACCGCGCGTCCTGCTGATCACTTAGATTCCACCTACACCTGCCTAAAGAACCCAGAAAACCGCCAGAGGATTAGCAGAACGGAGTCTCCGGAGCCAAGCGCAGACGAGAGGCCCACGGAAGAGGGTAGGAAGGGCGGCGAGGCGGTGCGCGCTCCACGGGCTGGTGGGAGGGACCCGGGGCGGAGGGGCAGCTCGCCGGCCAAGCAGAGCCCCCGAGTCGGGCTGGCAAAAGCGGAGGGGCCGGACGGACTGTGTTCCGACAGCAAGCGCGACTTAGCGTCTGGGAGGTCAGAAGTTAACAGCTCTGCTCAGAAAGCGGGAAGGCTGGAGACAAAGGGAGGGAGAGCTGCTGAGCCCCCGGACGGCAGAGCTCAGCTTGGCGGGGAACAAAGGCGCTCGCCAGCGCCATCTCCCCCGCCCATCCCCCAGCCAAAATCCCAAAGAGAACCAGTTCCTGCCAGGGAACTTGCTCCCTCCGCGCAAACACCCAACTCTGTGCTTCTGCGGAGCCAAACCTCCGGCAGCGGATCTGACTCCCTCCCGCTGCCACAGGGCCCCTCCTGAAGTGGATCACCTAAGGAGAAGCGAGCTAAGCCTGCCCCTCCCGCCCCCGTGCACCTTGCCTACCCACCCCAGCTAATACGCCAGCTCCCCAGCACCACAAGCCTGGCAGTGTGCAAGTAGACCAGACGGGCCACACCACCCCACAGTGAATCCCGCCCCTAGGAGAGGGGAAGAGAAGGCACACACCAGTCTGACTGTGGCCCCAGCGGTGGGCTGGGGGCAGACATCAGGTCGGACTGCGGCCCCGCCCACCAACTCCAGTTATACACCACAGCACGGGGGAAGTGCCCTGCAGGTCCTCACCGATCCAGGGACTATCCAAAATGACCAAACGGAAGAATTCCCCTCAGAAGAATCTCCAGGAAATAACAACAGCTAATGAACTGATCAAAAAGGATTTAAATAATATAACAGAAAGTGAATTTAGAATAATAGTCATAAAATTAATCGCTGGGCTTGAAAACAGTATACAGGACAGCAGAGAATCTCTTGCCACAGAGATCAAGGGACTAAGGAACAGTCACGAGGAGCTGAAAAACGCTTTAAACGAAATGCAAAACAAAATGGAAACCACGACGGCTCGGATTGAAGAGGCAGAGGAGAGAATAGGTGAACTAGAAGATAAAGTTATGGAGAAGGAGGAAGCTGAAAGAAAGAGAGATAAAAAAATCCAGGAGTATGAGGGGAAAATTAGAGAACTAAGTGATACACTAAAAAGAAATAATATACACATAATTGGTATCCCAGAGGAGGAAGAGAGAGGGAAAGGTGCTGAAGGGGTACTTGAAGAAATTATAGCTGAGAACTTCCCTGAACTGGGGAAGGAAAAAGGCATTGAAATCCAAGAGGCACAGAGAACTCCCTTCAGACGTAACTTGAATCGATCTTCTGCACAACATATCATAGTGAAACTGGCAAAATACAAGGATAAAGAGAAAATTCTGAAAGCAGCAAGGGATAAACGTGCCCTCACATATAAAGGGAGACCTATAAGACTCGTGACTGATCTCTCCTTTGAAACTTAGCAGGCCAGAAAGGCTTGGCACGATATCTTCAGTGTGCTAAACAGAAAAAATATGCAGCCGAGAATCCTTTATCCAGCAAGTCTGTCATTTAGAATAGAAGGAGAGATAAAGGTCTTCCCAAACAAACAAAAACTGAAGGAATTTGTCACCACGAAACCAGCCCTACAAGAGATCCTAAGGGGGAATCCTGTGAGACAAAGTACCAGAGACATCACTACAAGCATAAAACATACAGACATCACAATGACTCTAAACCCGTATCTTTCTATAATAACACTGAATGTAAATGGATTAAATGCGCCAACCAAAAGACATAGGGTATCAGAATGGATAAAAAAACAAGACCCATCTATTTGCTGTCTACAAGAGACTCATTTTAGATCTGAGGACACCTTTAGATTGAGAGTGAGGGGATGGAGAACTATTTATCATGCTACTGGAAGCCAAAAGAAAGCTGGAGTAGCCATACTTATATCAGACAAACTAGACTTTAAATTAAAGGCTGTAACAAGAGATGAAGAAGGGCATTATATAATAATTACAGGGTCTATCCATCAGGAAGAGCTAACAATTATAAATGTCTATGCGCCAAATACTGGAGCCCCCAGATATATAAAACAGTTACTCATAAACATAAGCAACCTTATTGATAAGAATGTGGTCATTGCAGGGGACTTTAACACCCCACTTACAGAAATGGATAGATCATCTAGACACACAGTCAATAAAGAAACAAGGGCCCTGAATGATACATTGGATCAGATGGACTTGACAGATATATTTAGAACTCTGCATCCCAAAGCAACAGAATATACTTTCTTCTCGAGTGCACATGGAACATTCTCCAAGATAGATCATATACTGGGTCACAAAACAGCCCTTCATAAGTTTACAGGAATTGAAATTATACCATGCATACTTTCAGACCACAATGCTATGAAGCTTGAAATCAACCACAGGAAAAAGTCTGGAAAACCTCCAAAAGCGTGGAGGTTAAAGAACACCCTACTAACGAATGAGTGGGTCAACCAGGCAATTAGAGAAGAAATTAAAAAATATATGGAAACAAACGAAAATGAAAATACAACAATCCAAACGCTTTGGGACGCAGCGAAGGCAGTCCTGAGAGGAAAATACATTGCAATCCAGGCCTATCTCAAGAAACAAGAAAAATCCCAAATACAAAATCTAACAGCACACCTAAAGGAAATAGAAGCAGAACAGCAAAGGCAGCCTAAACCCAGCAGAAGAAGAGAAATCATAAAGATCAGAGCAGAAATAAACAATATAGAATCTAAAAAAACTGTAGAGCAGATCAATGAAACCAAGAGTTGTTTTTTTGAAAAAATAAACAAAATTGACAAACCTCTAGCCAGGCTTCTCAAAAAGAAAAGGGAGATGACCCAAATAGATAAAATCATGAATGAAAATGGAAATATTACAACCAATCCCTCAGAGATACAAACAATTATCAGGGAATACTATGAAAAATTATATGCCAACAAATTGGACAACCTTGAAGAAATGGACAAATTCCTAAACACCCACACTCTTCCAAAACTCAATCAGGAGGAAATAGAAAGCTTGAACAGACCCATAACCAGCGAAGAAATTGAATCGGTTATCAAAAATCTCCTAACAAATAAGAGTCCAGGACCAGATGGCTTCCCAGGGGAGTTCTACCAGACGTTTAAAGCAGAGATAATACCTATCCTTCTCAAGCTATTCCAAGAAATAGAAAGGGAAGGAAAACTTCCAGACTCATTCTATGAAGCCAGTATTACTTTGATTCCTAAACCAGACAGAGACCCAGTAAAAAAAGAGAACTACAGGCCAATATCCCTGATGAATATGGATGCAAAAATTCTCAATAAGATACTAGCAAATCGAATTCAACAGCATATAAAAAGAATTATTCACCATGATCAAGTGGGATTCATTCCTGGGATGCAGGGCTGGTTCAACATTCGCAAATCGATCAACGTGATACATCACATTAACAAAAAAAAAGAGAAGAACCATATGATCCTGTCAATCGATGCAGAAAAGGCCTTTGAAAAAATCCAGCACCCTTTCTTAATAAAAACCCTTGAGAAAGTCGGGATAGAAGGAACATACTTAAAGATCATAAAAGCCATTTATGAAAAGCCCACAGCTAACATCATCCTCAATGGGGAAAAACTGAGAGCTTTTTCCCTGAGATCAGGAACACGACAGGGATGCCCACTCTCACCGCTGTTGTTTAATATAGTGCTGGAAGTTCTAGCATCAGCAATCAGACAACAAAAGGAAATCAAAGGCATCCAAATTGGCAAAGATGAAGTCAAGCTTTCGCTTTTTGCAGATGACATGATATTATACATGGAAAATCCAATAGACTCCACCAAAAGTCTGCTAGAACTGATACATGAATTCAGCAAAGTTGCAGGATACAAAATCAATGTACAGAAATCAGTTGCATTCTTATACACTAACAATGAAGCAACAGAAAGACAAATAAAGAAACTGATCCCATTCACAATTGCACCAAGAAGCATAAAATACCTAGGAATAAATCTAACCAAAGATGTAAAAGATCTGGATGCTGAAAACTATAGAAAGCTTATGCAGGTAATTGAAGAAGATATAAAGAAATGGAAAGACATTCCCTGCTCATGGATTGGAAGAATAAATATTGTCAAAATGTCAATACTACCCAAAGCTATCTACACATTCAATGCAATCCCAATCAAAATTGCACCAGCATTCTTCTTGAAACTAGAACAAGCAATCCTAAAATTCATATGGAACCACAAAAGGCCCCGAATAGCCAAAGTAATTTTGAAGAAGAAGACCAAAGCAGGAGGCATCACAATCCCAGACTTTAGCCTCTACTACAAAGCTGTCATCATCAAGACAGCATGGTATTGGCATAAAAACAGACACATAGACCAATGGAATCGAATAGAAACCCCAGAACTAGACCCACAAACGTACGGCCAACTCATTTTTGACAAAGCAGGAAAGAACATCCAATGGAAAAAAGACAGTCTCTTTAACAAATGGTGCTGGGAGAACTGGACAGCAACATGCAGAAGGTTGAAACTAGACCACTTTCTCACACCATTCACAAAAATAAACTCAAAATGGATAAAGGACCTGAATGTGAGACAGGAAACCATCAAAACCTTAGAGGAGAAAGCAGGAAAAGACCTCTCTGACCTCAGCCGTAGCAATCTCTTACTCGGCACATCCCCAAAGGCAAGGGAATTAAAAGCAAAAGTGAATTACTGGGACCTTATGAAGATAAAAAGCTTCTGCACAGCAAAGGAAACAACCAACAAAACTAAAAGGCAACCAACGGAATGGGAAAAGATATTTGCAAATGACACATCGGACAAAGGGCTAGTATCCAAAATCTATAAAGAGCTCATCAAACTCCACACCCGAAAAACAAATAACCCAGTGAAGAAATGGGCAGAAAACATGAATAGACACTTCTCTAAAGAAGACATCCGGATGGCCAACAGGCACATGAAAAGATGTTCAACGTTGCTCCTCATCAGGGAAATACAAATCAAAACCACACTCAGATACCACCTCACGCCAGTCAGAGTGGCCAAAATGAAGAAATCAGGAGACTATAGATGCTGGAGAGGATGTGGAGAGACGGGAACCCTCTTGCACTGTTGGTGGGAATGCAAATTGGTGCAGCCGCTCTGGAAAGCAGTGTGGAGGTTCCTCAGAAAATTAAAAATAGACCTACCCTATGACCCAGCAATAGCACTGCTAGGAATTTATCCAAGGGATACAGGAGTACTGATGCATAGGGGCACTTGTACCCCAATGTTTATAGCAGCACTCTCAACAATCGCCAAATTATGGAAAGAGCCTAAATGTCCATCAACTGATGAATGGATAAAGAAATTGTGGTTTATATACACAATGGAATACTACGTGGCAATGAGAAAAAATGAAATATGGCCTTTTGTAGCAACGTGGATGGAACTGGAGAGTGTGATGCTAAGTGAAATAAGCCATACAGAGAAAGACAGATACCATATGGTTTCACTCTTATGTGGATCCTGAGAAACGTAACAGAAACCCATGGGGGAGGGGAAGGGAAAAAAAAAAAAAGAGGTTAGAGTGGGAGAGAGCCAAAGCATAAGAGACTGTTAAAAACTGAGAACAAACTGAGGGTTGATGGGGGGTGGGAGGGAGGGCAGGGTGGGTGATGGGTATTGAGGAGGGCACCTTTTGGGATGAGCACTGGGTGTTGTATGGAAACCAAATTGACAGTAAATTTCATATATTAAAAAATAAATAAATAAAAATAAAAAAATAAAAAAAAAAAACTTTGTGTTCAATTTTATCCTTACTTCCTCTTCTATTAAATAAAAACTGTAAGTTTCTATTCACTTCTCAAGATTCTTGGCCAATAGAAATTATAAACAAATGAAATGGATAGAAACACACAATTTTGCATTAGTAATCTAAAATGAAAATGATTTCCAAGGCCATGAAGGGAAAAGAGAAAGGCAAACAGGAAAATAAAACTGTAGCACATACTCAAAGTACTTAATTTTGTTATGGCCTTGGTAAGCACCCTCATCTGATAGCTTTCCATTCCTGGAAACCAAATTAAAAATAAATAAGTAGAAGTCAACATTCCTGCATACTTTCCTGAGAAATTCAGTCTATTAGCCTTTCCAAGAGAGCTTTGAAAATGTTTTCTTTTTTTTTTTTTTTTTACTGTACTGCACATGTGAGTGACACTTTCTACCTTCAACCCTAACAGGAAGAAAAGAATTTACCAGATGTAGCAATGACATTAATGAGAAGACATCCTCCTAGTTAGGCTGCACCAGAAAAATTCTCCAGAGGACAGAGTACATGGAAATGAAGTGATACCCACCATAATGTTGGCACCAGGGGCAAAGGAGAAGCCTCATTATAAGCTTTCCTCATTATAGTGAGAAGGAACTATGTGTCTGCATTGTAGAAAGGAGTGATAGGGTTGGAGCCATAGCACAAGTTGCCCCGTCCACGGAGTAGAATAAAGGCTTTGCTGTCATCCTCCAAAGCCATCTGTGCAACACATAATTGCCTATGAGTCTTCTCTTAGACTATGCCTATTTGCTCTTTTGGCATGTAGGGTAGCACATTAGGCAGAGTCCCAGAAGAATTAGTTTCAGCTTGAGAGTACAAGTATGTCTGTATCTGAAGTATAAGGCACTGAAATGAGTAATTACCAGTCAGATAGGAAGAGAAAACTTAAGTCAGGTCCCAACAAGGGAATCCTAGAAAACTCTACTGGGAAGATTCTGATACGGAATAGGGCAGTACACCACTTTTGTGTTCCAAAAGTTTATGTGAAAATTATTTGTAACTCCAAATACATTTCTTCATAGGAAGAAAACGTTACACAATGATCAAGTTCCCAGGCAGCCTCGAAGTTGGCAACATTAGAGAGGGCTATTTATCATTCAATCATCCACCTACCTACCCATCCATCCAAAATATGAGCTTTTAAACACTGAGGATGCAGAAATAAAATCAATTCCTAATTACTTAGCACTAAGACAACTGGATACTACACAGCATCATGTATATTTTCTATCTATACTTCAGTGAAAATGTACTATAATACAAATGGGGAGATAATGTTACAGATAACTGATAGTTGAACATCACTCTTAGTAAAGCACTTTTTAACGGTTAGCTATAAATGGAAGAGTCTCTCTGGTAAAATCTGGCGGCAAGAAGGGGGGCTTGGAAGCTGTGGTCATATTTGCTGTTTGGTGGGGGTGGGGGGAGTAAAAGTGAGCTGCTAACGGGCTCAGTAAAACAGTCAATTGCCAACCTTTTTAATCTAAGGAACAAGAGGCAATCTTCTCTCCTTGGTTCTTGGGACTCTGTAAGTAAATGCCCTGAATGTTGGACTGAAGCCACTTACAAAGCAATGGGATAAAGACACCAACAAACCTTCAAAAATGTCTAGACATGTTTGGGCTCCATTTGCTACTGATAATACACAGTAATTGCAACCTTCGGATGTGTTGTTTTTACTCAGGACACAATCACACTCACTTGCAATAACAACTATTTTGTCCAAACTTCCTAAAATTTACTTTAAACTTTACGTTCCATCAGGGTTGTCTTCATCTTCCTCAGAGCAATGATTAAATTGATTTTCTAAAGAGTAATTCCTTCACTATTTGATATTAACGGTTCTTTGGCATTTTCACCGTCTGCTTCACTAAATCCCAACTCCTTAGCAAAACCAAAGATTTTTTATTTTGGTTCAATCACTTTTAGGTTCAGACTTCTCCCAACAGCTCGTATTTTCAACTTTCCTTTTAATCTGTGGGATAGTCTAGGTCTCTTAGGCTTACCTACTTTAAGAGCATTTACATGGTCAGAAGACATAGTCACATGAATATCGGAAAATAATGGTTACAATGTATACTACATTTGAACAACAAGAGTAAGATACTAAATCCTTTTGGGATTTCAATCCCAAGACTGAATAAGACTTCATTGCATATAAGACTTCAGTGCATTATATTCTCTCGTCTGGAACTCATGTGTAATTTCAATGATGTTAGTAGTATACACATGCACATTTATTATAAGAGATTGTTTCGTGTGGTGAATGAACTCCTGGTAAAAATTTTTTGCAAGTTATTATATCAAATATTCATAGAGAGTTCAGATTGCAAGGGATATCTGTCCTTCAAGTCAGGTATACATTGAGCTTTTAGCCTACCCTCAACAGCTTCTTAGAGTCTGACCTTTTTTTAAATATTGTTATTATACGATGTTAGAATAGTTGCTCATATGTCACTGCCAAAATCTCTCTCACACAAAGCAACACAATTAAAAAAAAAAAAAGAAGTCTTCTTCATCATGAAAAACTTGTGTTCCAGAAAATAGGCAACTATATGGGGTTCATAGGAATGAACTAACCAGTGACTATACTACACTGAACAGATAAGCTCCGTGACATATGCTTTGCGCCTACATTCTATTAAACCAAGATTTTGAATCACTTCGTTTCCCAGACAATGCATGAAAAATGGAATTACTTCTTTTCATGATTACTGAAAGTTTAAGGATATTTACTCTCATTATATGTTAAAATGTTTTATCAACAGTAAGTTTCCATCTATATATAAAGGGTTGCTGTTATGGGCTGAGTCGTGTCTCCTCAAATTTATATGTTGAAGCCCTAAACCCTAACACCTCAGTCAAAATGCAACTGTATTTCGAGATAGAGCCTTTAAAGGGGCAAGTAACTTAACATGAGACCAACAGGTGGGTCTCAATCCAATCTGATGGGAGTCTTCCTAAGAGGAAGAGATGAGAACACAGAGACACCAGAGCTGTGCATGCATAGACTACTGTGTGAATAGGCAGCAAGAAGGCGGTTATCTGCAAGCCAAAGAGAGAGACCAAAGAGGAAACCAACCTTGCTGGCAACTTGATCTTGGACTCCCAGCCACCACTATTGTGAGAAAATAAGTTTCTGTTGGTTAAACCACACAGTCTGCAGTGTTTTGTATGGCAACCCTAGGAAACAAATACAGGTGCTGTTATTATTGTTACTTGAAATTAAAATAGTAGTAGAGGTTAAAGTCACTGTAAGTCTTATTAAGCCAAACAAATTTTTAATACACTAGGCTATCATAAATCTAGTTGTTCCAAAAGGAGAAAGTTCTCCTAAAGGAGAAAACTCTACAAGCACAATTTCTTTTATATATAATGAAAGGTCGTTTCTATAGTAACCAAGTCTCTCACTACATAGAATTTTTTCATAAACAGGCTTGTGTTAATTTCATCACAGAGCCTAGCGAAACTCTCAAGTTTCTAGTTACCAGAAAGATTTTGGAAGCTATTTTTAAGAACATGTACCATAAAATATAATTATTGCTAAAAAGTTTACCTAAAAACTTTTATCACACTTACATCTATCTAAATCATTTGCTTCCAACCATGATTCTTGACCACTTCATGAGGCTTTAGACAAAGTCATCTATCATTCCAAATTCTTTTTCTTGCTGAGAAATACTTGTAAGAGATTTAACACAAACTTATTTAACAAACCAGGCAGAATAAAAGTACATCTGCATCATATTCAACGTTGATAACTCTAAAAAGATGACTATTTTAATTACGCCAATGAACTTAAAGTAGCTTCAATACCAAATATTTTTCCAGATCATGTGAACCTGAAATACACTTGGGTTAGTTTCTGAGATCTTTGGGAATACTTCATTTTTAAGTGCTCAGTTTTAAGTCAATTAAAAGGGTGCTTTACAAGTTAATTTTAGCAATACCATCTGAAGATAAAACAAAACAAAAATCACATATCTAAAAAATGCTTATATGGACACACATAAACATACACAAATATTAAAGACTTCATCTTAAAATTTTAGCCATGACACAGGTATGATTATGCAAAACTCACTAAGTTATAAAAGAGCAATTGATTCCAAATGGTGTTTCTGGAAGATAAACTCAATTAAGCTTACCTGCTTAAATAGCTAAAGCTTTTTCTATTAGTATTTGTGGAAAAGTCATCTAAGACTTTTCATTAGCCCAATTTCCAAACACTGTTCCCGCCCACCCCCGCCACTTTATGGGGAGAAAGATCCCCATAAAGTTTGCATTTCAAAGAATGGCTCTTAGTTGCTAGAGAAGACGAGATTAGAAAATGTACACCACAAAGACACAGAGAAAATATCCAAGCTTTCTCCAAGGAGTTTGGAGGTATATTTGCCTATTATCAAAGGTCTATAATAATTTTTATAATTTTTTAATGGTTATTTTTGAGAGAGAGAGAGAGAGCGCGCACACACATGAGCGAGCATCAGCAGGGGAGGGGTAGAGAGGGAGGAAGACGCAGAATCCAAAGCAGGCTCCAGGCTCCACACTGTCTGCACAGAGCTCAACCCAGGGCTCGAACTCACAGACTGTGAGATCATGACCTGAGCTGAGATCAAGCACCTAACTGAGCCATCCATGCGCACCTAGAATAATTACTGTTTAAATTTTTCCTTTCCTTAAGTGGAATACAATTCTGCTTCTAGCGTTCTGATCTTTTTACAATATCTGCAAGCATTTTGAGATGAGTAGGGGAGGTTTAGAGATTGTTAAAGACAGCTGGTATTTGAATTGCTTCTAGAGCCACATTTATGCTTTTGTAGAGATTTACAAGACAAAGACGTTATTTCCAACTCCTCAAAGAACTGGATTGCAGCGTGAATATCTAGGGAGTCACCTACCTTTTCCAACTTGCTTCTTTTTATGTGGGAGAGTTCCAAGTAAGACAGGAATCACAAGATTTCTAGAGCTTCATGGTTTAACGCAGTATGTCCTTGAAAAAAAAAATCTATATAAAATGTACCCAAAAAAGGCCGTCTGAGTATACAGTTCAACCTTGCACCAACTTATCTTAAAGAGAAAAACCTCTACTATTGCTTATATCAACCACTGAACATTGGCCCTAAGCTGATCTTTGTAGAAGAGCCTAGGAGAAATTATGGGCAACCATTTCTTCTGTGCAGGGGCATTTTCCTCTGGGGACGGACTTATCTGATAATGACAGTTTAATTATAGGTGTGAAGAACACCCATTAGCAGCCAGTCAAGGTCCCCATGAGTGAGATTATGAAGGCCCACTTATCTAAATTTTGTAGAATCTTCTCAAAGTAGAGGCAAAAGAGCTTTGTCATTTCATCTTTTTACGGGAGTCCATAAGACGAGCTGCCATACTAACTTCATGCTTTTATCTTTCCATAGGCAATTGTTTAGGATGAGAGTTCTCTAAGAGGTTTTTCAAATATAGATGTCTGTCCAATTCAAAGGATTCATCATCTGGCCATTGGTGAATAGGATATTACATTTATCTCAATAGTGACTCAAACCAGTAAGCCTTTTTATGGCTTTGCCATGGATGCAGGAAGCATCCCCCAAAAGTACAAAAGATGCAGCCCTTGTAAGATCTACAAAACTCACTCCCTGAAATAGCCTAAGAAAGCCAAGGCCTTTGCTATTGTGTGCAGTAAGAATGGTGCAGTGAAAATGGAGTCTCCAGTTTACCACGAGAATTGGAGACATCTCTAGTCATAGTCTACTAACTTGTGACCCTCAGGCAGGCACTACTGGAATGGGACTCTCCAGCACTAAAGAGACATCAAAGATGAAATGACAAAAGACTTTTATAGACTGGACCCCTTATGACAAACTCCCGAGAGCTATAATATTTAGATGGTAACAGTACTGTTTGTGTCTTCATGTCTCAGAAGCCCAGTCTGTTTGAGTGGCCACCAGGATGCACACCAGTATGATTACCTTCATGCTGGTGGAGACCAGAGAGAATATTCTCACAGGTCACAAAGCCAAGCTCTCAAGACAGAACAAGGTAACAGGAAATCTCATCCTTATTTTTCTCACATCCACATTAACAGCTTTAACTAGGCCTTGAGTCTCTCACGCCCAAACTGCTAAGATGGAGGTGTTTCTGGGTTGGGTATTGTGTGGTTTTACAGAATACCTTATTGCACCGTTTTTTGTTTTAAAATTTTTTTTAATGTTTATTTTATTTTTGAGAGAGAGCATGAGCAGGGGAGGAGCACAGAGAGAGAAACACAGAATCCGCAGCAGGCCCCAGGCTCTGAGCTGTCAGCACAGAGTCCAACATGGGGCTCGAACCCACGAACCATGAGATCATGACCTGAGCCAAAGTTGGACACTTAACCAACTGAGCCACCACCCAGGCACCCCTGCACAGTTTTCTTGAGGCTGACAAATGACCCAGTGTCAATCTAACCCATGACCAACTTCTAACATGGAAGTTGTCTTTGAGTTAGGTGGCAAGCACTCTAACAACATTTAACGCTCAAACCATGCCCACCAATTTTCAGCTTTGGCTTCCAAGATGTTCCTCAGCAACAGCCTTTACCTCATATGCACATTAACTCACAGCATGGATAGTCTAAACAGACAAGAGTCTGGTAAGAACCATAAACTCATTAGTCTGTGAGACCAGCTCAGCTCAACAGCAGGCTTGTAGGGCCTATGCCCACATTCTGCCCTATGATTTTCCCCTTACGACAAATGACACAACAGAGACCAAGAAAACAGTGACCATCTCTGGAAGGACAAGGATCAAATAAAAACCAAGAGTACTCATAATAAATCTTTAATGGAGTTGTTATACTCAAGGATCTAATTCCATAAATATTTCCTCCTGTTAATCTAAATTTGGAAAAGAAAACAAAAAGGGACTTTCACCACCCTCCTTTCCCTGCAGGCAGAGGTTTGGAGACTGATGTGACAAAGAGTTTTACTTTCTGCTGGGTTTTTGTCTGAAGTTCTAGGATTTCTCAACTGCAACAGCCCCAGGCGCAAGAGTGTCCCTTTGTGGTCACCAGCTGTAGGAAAGAAAAAACTTTTCTTTCTTCCCTTCTAGGTTCTTTGGATGGTCTAATAGTTAAATTGACATAAGGCAGATTAATAGGAGAAAAACAAATTTTGTAAATGGGAGCCCTATAAAAATCTGAGACCCAAAGGGGTAGCTAGGTTCCATGCTGACCTAAGGAAAGGGGTGGAAGTCTGGAGATACAGAGAGAAGGAAGAGCATTTACAGGGAGGTGAGAGTGGACACACTTGGAAAATAAAGGCTCGCTGTTATGAAGTTTCTTAGGTAAAAAGCTATCTTCTGGTAATAGCTGTATTCCTGAGACAGGTCCCCCTTTCCAATGTAAATTTAAGCAGTTGAGGGGCAAGTAAAGAGCTCTTCCTGAATCTGCTGTGTTTTGACTGGTTTTAGCTCAAAATAATACTTATGCCAAGGAGATAGATTTGGGGGTGGTAAAATCTGCTTCCCTTCATTCACTCAAGTAGCCAGTAGCTGCCTAATCTTGAAACCATAATCACTTAATAGATCTTTAGATACCAGGGCTCATTCCAACAGGCTTCAGAACAGGCAATTATGTCTTTAATGAATCTCCAAAGAGGTCACAGAGGAAGTTGTTTCCATGGTGATAAGATCAGTGTTAAATTTTAGACTGAGGCCCATATTGCTTGCAGGCTGGTCCTTGCTTACTCAGTCCATGAACTGTCAATCTTCTCCTCAACAGGCTTTTAAGGTGGGCCTACGCTGTCACTTGGCAATTAAGTAGAATGTTAACGTAACAAAAGGTTCTTTTTCAAAGATTGGATAATAAAAGTTTCCACTCTTCTATATATAATAACTACTTGTAATAATGAAAAGACTTCTGTTGTGGATGTTTGTAGCACACACTATGGAGGAACAAGAACAGAAGAACATTTTTACCTCAAAGTAAATTCAAGAGTAGAACTTGCAAGGAGAACCCATGCAGGACTTGGAGTCAATAACTTTTGTTCTAATTCCACTTCTATCTTTCAAATGTTATTCTTTCTTCCCTCCTTCCTTTCTTGTCAGCTCTACACCCAACACGGGGCTTAACTCACAACTCTGAGATCAAGAGTTTCATGCTCTACAGACTGAGCCAGATAGGCACCCTGATGCATTCTATGTAGAGGCCTGCCTTCCATTTGGTCATGGAGTTTCAAGGTTCTTCACCTGTGCATCCCTGGAAACAGGCCTAGCGAAAGGAAAATATTTTGATAATTTTGCTATTAATGATATTGTCAGCTTTTAGAATTTATGATTTATGGTTAGTTGATTATTCTAAATATTTACTTTTATATCCAATTGTACATTTCTAACTTTGAATGTACTAAGTAAACATCAGCCAAAAAAGGTATATACATCATAGCTGTTTTACAAACAATCTAGTTATGACTCAAGGTAAAAGAATTCACAACTCGAGCAAATTTTGCCTCCTGGAGGCCATTTGACAACATCTGGAGACATTTTTGGTTGCTATCACAAGGGGGCATGGCTACCAGTATCTTGTGGTTAGAAGCTAGGAATGCTGTATAATATCCTAAAACATAGGATACCCCCCACATCCAAAAATTATTCTATTCAAATTGTCAATAGTGGGGCACCTGGGCGGCGCAGTCGGTTAAGCGTCCGACTTCAGCCAGGTCACGATCTCGCGGTCCGTGAGTTCGAGCCCCGCGTCCAGCTCTGGGCTGATGGCTTGGAGCCTGGAGCCTGTTTCCGACTCTGTGTCTCCCTCTCTCTCTGCCCCTCCCCCGTTCATGCTCTGTCTCTCTCTGTCCCAAAAATAAATTAAAAAAAAAAAAAAAGTTGGAAAAAAAATTAAAAAAAAAAAACAAAACAAATTGTCAATAGTGCCTAACTGAGAGATCGAACAAAGCTGTCCATTCCTTCAAAATTAAGAGGTGTTAAACCAAGACTCTGAACCAAGTGTATCTAATTATAAAGTTCATGCTCTTTCTACTACATTACTCAGATTGGTTTTAGTAATTGAACTCTTTTCTAGCAGCAACACCAACATCAGTGGAACAAGTTAGTCTCAATTGTATGGTACATTAATGGTCACTGCACTTAACATTTGTAATGTTCTGTAATGGAAAAAAAAAATCGATGTATGTGCTGCTATACTGGATATGCTGTATGAACAAAAAAGGGAGGTAGACAAGCAAGACAGTACCAGTCCTTTTCCAGTGTTGGTCCTAGTTAATGGCCAACCATGCGACACAGTTATGCAAACTACACCCCAACAGCCATCCTTAGCTTCGTACCCTTCCCACTCTACCATATTTAATCCATGATTTATTTAACCCACTCCAAGTTACCCAAGTTATCATCCACTACTACTGCTCTAGCATTCACATTGGTGCATCCAAGTCTATACTACAGTCAGAATAACCCTTTGGAATACACATCTGAACATGATACCATCTTGATTGCTTATCCCCACACTAAACTAACTGCTCACCCCTCCGTACTGCTCCCCACTCCCGGCTAAAACCACACAATGATCTCCAGTTCATCTTAGGATAAACAGCCAAAATCCCAACCACAGCCACACTGTCCTCTTAGTCACACCTGTGCCCTTCTTTCTGGAATCACCTACCATCTTTCATGCTTGATGCTCTAGCCACTGGTTCTCTTTGAGTTGACATAAACATGTCACTTCCCACTACAAGTTCTTGCACTGGGCTTAAAACATTCTGCTTCTCACTCCTACTTATTTTTTTTGTAAAACACATCTCTCACTTTTTTGGGTAGGTCGCAGTCTCCCAGGTTAGGTTTTCATAGAACTACAAAGATCTCTTTTGTGAACTTATCACAGCTATAGTTTTACATTTATATGTGCAATCATTTTCAAAAATTCATCTGTACGGTCAGCTTCATGAGGGCAGGTACTCTGTTTACTTTGTTTAAAAAGCACAGTATACTGAGAGTCTAGCCCCAATGTCTCTTTGACAAGTTGACAACTGATGGGGTTCAATGAATATTTGTTAAATGAATTAGTGCATAAATAATCAGAAGAATGCTTGAATTAATGAACAAATGATAGGAAAGGCCTAAATAGACTTTAAGTATGAGCCTTAATGCTCTTATAACAAACTCTGCATTAGGTCTGATACAGCTAAGTCACAGCCAACAAGGTGTTAGGCAACCAGAGATGTCTAAGCCAAAATGGTCACTCTGACCTGCCCTGCCCGCAAAAAAAATTCAAGAACTATTGAGCTGAGTTTTTCTGCAGAATGAAGTCTTTTAATTTGCACTCTCCTGTGAACCAGTCAATTATTTTCCAGACATTTCCAGAGCAGAACATGTTAAGCCTTAAAGGATTACCACTAGTAAAAATAGACTGACATTGGTGAAGATAGTTCCACAGATTCAAATGCAAGTGGCAAAAAAATAAAATGAAATACAGAATTCTCCAAAAGACCAGAAACCCAAATCCAAGGTGCCTACCCATGATCCAGTAGAGACAACAGGACTCTTGGCATCAAGCCTACATCCTAAGTGACCCAGCTAAGGTCAGCATACTTTGAGCACTGTGGAGCCTTGGACCCAAACCATGCAGAGCCTGACAGCCCATTCAAGATAAGAAAACCAAAACATGAAAAAAGGCAGAATAATGCCTGATAAATCTTTGCAGAATCAAGGTTCAAATACAAGAATTTGTCCTCTCTAAATAGCACATAAAACGCAATGCCAGATCCTCAATTTAAGGCATTAAGAATTTGTACTTGACTTTAAGACCTGTGTTTGTGTGTGTTTCTTCTTCTAACAGTGCATTCTCCAAATTGCAGGTTATCTCAACTTAAAATAACCTTCCTCTAAATCTGCCAAGTATGGTCTCTTAAAAATGTTATGTTGAGAATAAAAAGTGGACCTTTGACCTACATGAACATGGTACTATAAACAAGAATAAAAGTTCTAGCTATAGCTTTCATCTTAAAACTATAATTCAACAACCTAAGATTCAACTCTTACTCTTTTGTTTTTACAATGACATTTTTCCATTTACCATTATGCTGCCAGTGATTGCCCATAAAACAACAAAACTGGGTTGGCTTTTCCCTAACTTGCTCCAAAGTGGGTAACTCTAGGTTCTGCCCAAACAAAGGATAGTTGTCCCCTTGATACTTCTTGCTTTTAATGTATCTTCATATAAATGAAGCAGATTGCCCAGCCCTTTCTAAAGCTGAAAGCCAGCCTTAAATGCCTAAATGACATGACCCTAGAGAGACACAGACACCTTAGGACAATGTGATGCTGGCATTAGAAGTGCTCATTGTTTTACATCATGAAAAGTCTCATTGTGCATTTTTCAGACAAACTCACACAAAGTGGTGACCCACTCGACCTGGCTGGCACTTCTTAGGGCAAACAAAAGGCAAACTGACTCCTTCTTCTAAAGTAATAACAGCAATGACAACATAATTGGTATCCAAGTGGCACCTTTCACAGGAACTGCAATAAGGCTCCACATCAAAGACCAGCTCACCATGAAAAACTCCAAGTTTAGCACTAGATTTGGTCTTGGGTGGATGAATGTAAAATGTTTCTGAAGTGCTGAAACATTCTAATACTCTTGGCACTTTTCCCATTCCAACCTCTTTTGAATACAGAATTATCAGCTCAAAGCAAATACACTTAGACAAGGCAGAATGAAAAATTGAGTGAACAAACGCTACTTTAACATGGGGTACCTACAAGGCTGATGGAGTGGGATGTTGTGACACTTACCTGTTTGCATGTACATCATGGTCCTCCCCTTGCTTTGCATCAAAGAGGGCTGACCCTGCAAACTACACTTCCCAGACCCCTCTTCTACCTAGGTTGGGCCAATGGCAAGTACTCACAGTGGATGATGGGAGGGAAGGTAAAACAAAGAGAGAAACAAAGATATTTCTCCTCTTCCTATTCTTTAGCAGTGTTTTTGTTCTTTGAGCAGTAGTCCCTGTGACTTCACTATTGTTTCAGCTCCCATCATGCTTGTCCACCACAGTTCCAGGTGCTACCAAGTGGCTCTAACCCATAATTATACCATGGGGCCCTCAGCCCTGAAATTGAAGGCAGCTTCTAAGAATTGCTGTTTTCTGGGTTTCTTTTCCTTTCCCTGTTCCTTTTCAGCTTTTCTAACGTCTTGTTACTAAATCCTCAGACTGCATTCCTTCTATTGAGTGACTTGGGATGGTGCTTTTATTTTTTTGGCTAACTTCTAATTGATGGGATTTCTGCTGGACCTGGAAGGGGTGGGCCAATGGCAAAAAACAAAAAAAAAACAAAAAAAACAAAAAAATAGAAAAAGAAAAAAAAAACTAGGGGTTGAGTAGACAGTAGCATCTCTCAGCCTTGCCCTCCCTCTCTTACACTCATGACTGCTGTGTAAGTAGGAAGTTCTTACAATGAAAAGATACATCAAGTTAGACCCTTTCAAAGAAGCTACTAAGGGGAAGTCATTCTGGCATGGGTCTTTCTCTCCCTACTCAGGGATTATTGGTGCAAACAGAAGAGGAATTTGTTTCCTCTCTGAAAAACAGGTGGTGAGTAATGCTAAAGACATATATGGCACTGAAGTGTGACTGAGCCTTCTGTACTTCCTGCTTTTTGGCTCCCGGGCATAGTGTGTTGAAGGCACATTGGACAAATGATACAAGGACACTCCATCGTCAGCCTCAATCAGTGTGAAAAAGATGCAGGTGGCCTGGCAAAGAGGCCATAGACACTCTATATCGGTAATGAACAACA
Source organism: Neofelis nebulosa (assembly GCF_028018385.1). Lineage (NCBI taxonomy): Eukaryota > Metazoa > Chordata > Mammalia > Carnivora > Felidae > Neofelis > Neofelis nebulosa. The sequence continues at coordinate 21,517,197 of NC_080786.1, forward strand.
CAAGAGAGAAATACTCCGAAGTTAAAACACAGCACCCTGCAGACAAATCAGTGTTAGCCCCATGATTCAAAGCCATCTTACACATACAAACCAAAATATCTTTAAGAGATAATGGATTTTACCAAATTTCATCAAGCAGGCAGGAAATACATATAAAGTAAAATGAATGAAAAATTACTAAAGAAAAAAATAGCTTGACTTTATGGAGCTCAACTGAGTTTGCGTCATAGAATGAAGTCCTCATGTTCTATGGCTTTCAAAGCGGAGTTCCCCCAAACAGCAGCACTATTACCACCTGGGTATGTGTTAGAATTGCAAATTATTAGCCCCCACCACATAGCTACAGAATCAGAAACTATAATACTATTTATAGACTTAAAAAAAAAAAAGCTGTAATAGGTTAAATGTCACGATTCCAGGGTCAAATAAGTAATAGAGTTAGAATTAAAATTGGTCTTATGACATCCTATATTGTAATATCCTGGACACATACTCTACCTGAATGCAAGAATGGCATCAAGAGGATTTTCGACAACGTTGACCATTAGGTTGAGTTTTCCACAGAGTGCTATGTCACTGCTGCCTTCTCCTCACTGACAAAAGAACTCATGATTCCACAGATAATCAGAAGTATTTCTCTGCTTTGGGAACTGGAGCATTTCAATCATGCATCTTGCCTAGAGCCCAGGATTCTGTCATCCCTGATACTATACAGCAATACAGTATAGGAGGCAAAGACATGATCTTCAAAAGCAGGATATGCCAATTACACACAACTTTCTTAATCTTCCTGAGCCTACATTTCTTCATTTGGATAATGGGAGCATTAACATCCCCTGAATCAGAGGGTGTAATGTGGATTACTAAGAGACGGTTTACTAACTCCTTAGCATACTTCTTGGCATTGTATTTTCTTTGCATCTCTTTTCCATCTCTCCAAAAAGTAAGACTTACTACAGGGCCATGTATTAAATGGAGGTCACTGCATTGTCAGAATGCTTGTTTACAGACCCGTCATGGAAATTTTACGTGTTTTGTTTCATTATCTACAACACAGTTTCTCAACCTTAGCACTGTTGACACTTGGGCCAGGTAATTGTTATATGGGGTGTCCTCTGAATTGTAGGTGCCAAGAGCACCTTCCTCCCATCCCCTGGTTGTGACAGACAAAAACAGGTCTCCAAACACTAGGAGATGTCCTCTGAGTGTAAAATGTACTCCTCTCTAGCCTCAGTATTAAATCAGAACTTTGAGGAAGAACGAAAAAGAGGGTTATTCTACTCACTTCCACAAACAATTGGAGAAAGTACTTATTAAAGCTCACAGGGGATTTTTGCTAAATGGATTTGTAACTATTCCTGTGTTGGCAGACCATTTGCTTTGACAAAGAATATATTTACACAGAAGAAGCTAGTTGGTGAACTGGGGCAAGTAATTTAATAATTTGGGTAGAACAGAAGCCAACTACTAAACAAATTCTTGTGTTTTATGTTTGCATTTCTAATTTGTTTATTTATCCATATTATGTTATTAAATTCAACTAGCTCTACTCAGCACAACATAAGGCCTCCAAGAAGTTATTAAATTACCATTTTATTAATTTGTATTTCATTATAAACATAGTTAATAATCCCATTCTTACCAGACTCAACACTTAATGTGTTCAGTGATCGACTACTTAAAATAAAATACAAAATGGTCCACATCTGTCCCTGAGACAGACCAAGAAGCTTATATAAGTCTTAGAAATAAACGGATGCATTTTGTTCAGCTACCCCAGTTGAGTCTCAGTGCTGGTAAATCAAAGAACACAGCCACAAGGAACTCCTAATTATCTTAATTCAATCCCTTCCCCTTTGGGGAAGACCTTAGGCTAGACGGGCAGAGGCCTTCCTAGAATCCTGAGGTGAGACAGTGAAAAAGAGAAAGCAGATGGTCTGTGGATATGGGTGAAGAATACCTTCCATAAGTTTATCTTGGGAGAGAAGAATGAGATGATCCCTGCATCTGCATCATTGGAAGGTCTGGGATAGTGAGTGTCTCAACTGTTCATGTGGCTGAAGTAGTCAGACCGTCAGTATTGTCCACTCGAGTTTGCACAGGTGATTGTGTCTAGCCTGTCACTCACTAGTTTGAAACATCGGGATAAGCCAAGTTGTGACTGGTTCAGACCAGTCTATGTTTCTGGTCCGAGTGGTCAGTTTGTCCCAAGTGGAGGACCAGTAGCATATCTGGGTCATAGTGTGCCTATATAGCTTGAAGCCTCTCTGAGGCGACCAATCTAGATTGAACTGTGTGCTTGGAGTTTCTAGCCTGGCAGAACCATCATTTTGTAGAAGTTCTTTGTGTTGCAGCTAACTGGGATGTGTTTATGGATTGCGTGTTTGTATCCCCCAAAACCTGTATGTGGTAGTATTTGCAGGTGGAGGCCTTGGGACGTAATTAGGTCATAAAGGTGGAGCCTCCATGATGGGATGAGTGTCTTACTAAGAGAACTAGCCCTTCTTCTCTGTTCTCTCACATGTGGGGACATAACAAGAGGACTGTCATCTGCCAATCAGGAAGAGGACCTTCATCAAGAATGTAACCATGCTGGCACCGTGACTGGCCTTCCAGCCTCCAAAACCGTGAAAGATAAATGTCTGTTGTTTAAGCCCCCCAGACTATGATGGTGTGTTACTGCACCCTGAACTAAGGCTTCTACAGAGCCTTCCGAAGTTCTACGGAGCACGGTTTCCACTCTGATATCCCAACACTGTGGCTATGATTGTCACACATCACCGGATGCCTGCTTGTCCACTGGCTGGAGAAATCACACAAAAAAAGCCTATCAAGCTCAACTTTGGGGAAATAGAACAAAGCCTTTCATAGATGGAGATGCCACTACAGATGAACTTATTCAGTATTTACGTTACCCAGGGAGACCGAGTCACGATGTGTTCTCAACTTTTTGTCTTGACATTGAGTAACTTTCTTTTCAATCATGGCTGACAAAATTGGATACAGAAATGGACTACCGTTTCCAGAGACTCAAAATACTCTTCTACTATTATCTGAAAGAAAAGTGAGCTCACCAAACAATACATTCCCGAATGAGAAACAAGAGCCAGATGATAAACAGCCTGTGTGCCCTTCACCTTACTGTTTACTTTTCCTCTGCTCTTGTTCAAATAGTTATTTAGTGGATCAAATGTTCGAATGCCAGTCTGGCAGGCACTCAAGAAAAATAAGCAGGCTTTTTTTTTTTTTAATTGTTATTTTGTTTGGTTCTTGTTTTTGTTTTAAGACCAAGAGAAAATATTCCAACGACACTGAACTGACAGAGAAGTGCAGATGTCTGCAGTTTATGTTCCTTGATTGTATTTTAATCGAATTTGCATAGGGCCTTATTTATTTTCACTTTATCACATTAGGGAGTACAGACTCACGAAGCCAACTGAGGGTCAGCGTTTGTTCTGGTTGATGGATGATGGAGCCATGAGACTGGGATCATCCAAGGAAAGTCAGTGATTCTGAGCAGAGACAGATATTCAACACCGGAGAGCAGCTGCAGATCAACTTAAGCAACTTTTTCTCTGGGATCTCTAGAAAATAATTCTACCAATCATTGCTCGTGTCTTCCATTCCTTGCACATTCTGCTAAGCACTCTACATGAAAAAATCTAATTTAATACATTTATCACTCTGCGTGAAATGCAATTCTACGGCCAACCTCTTATCAGTAACTCTGATATCCAGAGAGCTCTAAAAACAAAGTAACTTTTCCCACAAGCTTCTGGCAAACCCATTTGTGGCAAAACATGACCAGAAGTGATCTGAGGCTATAAAAAACTTATTTATTACTCTACTTGGTGTGAATATTCATACATTTGCTGCAGAAATAGACTGTGATGATTACAGGGTGCTGTATCTCCTGGGGAGAGAGGTATATAATTAACTTTCTAGAAAAAAATTATCTAAAATCTGAAAAATGCTAAATTTCAAAATCTGTCTTTCCCTGAGGTTTTGGATAAGGGACTGGAAGCCTGCAACGTTATTATTATCTACATTTTAAAGATAAGGAAATAGACTCTCAAAGGTTAAATTGTTTGTTCTTCAGAATGTGTTTATAAAAAGATCTGCTCCTTTGTCTAGGTGATACAGAGCCAGTACACATAATTATAAGAGCCTTAGGCATATTTTAGGCCTCCTTGCCTAAGCCAACAATTTCTCCCATCACCTCCCTGAGTCACCCCCTGAGAGAAAATCCTTACATTTTAACATTACCATTTGATTTACATCTAAATGGGGACTCTCCTGTGAGTGAAGGGAGCACTATTAATAATTTCACCAGGGCAAGGAGCAAAAAGCAAGTCTGGGGCAAACTGTCTCGCTATAGATGTAACACCTTATATATGTAACGGAAATACTCAGGACAGGAAACATTGACTCTCCCCATGGGGAATTACCACTTAAATCCCACGATGTTCCTCTGCCACCTTGACAACTTTCCCCAGAATTCCTACATTTTTCCATGGCCAAATCTCTACTTGTTCTTTTTCTACTTATTCCGGAATGTTCTTCCAGTCTCTGCATGAGGACATCCTTCACATCCTCCAAGACTGTTCCAGTGAGCCCTACTGACAGAAGCCTTCCTGAGCAGCCTCTTGTCCTCTGCACCTCCGCAGCTCAACACTGGCTGCCTCCAGTACAGGACATCTATGATCTCATGTTAGAGTCGGTTTTGTGGTGCGAGGCACCTGGTATGTGGGTTATGAAGCACATTCATGAACAGTGTTGGTTGGTGGGCATTTAAAAGTCCATGCATCTCATTGGTCTTTTGAGGTGGAGAGCTTCCCTGACTTTAAGATCTCTAATGGAGCCTGCCAGAAACAATGCACGGGTAAATGTTTTCATTAAATTCCAAAGATGACAGATAATGCCTTTTGATGTCTCCCATTTCTTCTGTCAGATCTTGGAATTAATGCTTTTGCTCCAAGAGGAACATTTCTTCACCATAAATGCCAATGAAAACCCTTGCTTCCTGATGGCCTTTACAAGGCAGTAATAACCATAATCTGGTTCTTCACGATTTGTTTTGCCCAAGTAAGACCATGTCCAGTTGGTTTTCCCTCTATTCGATCATCTATGCTGTGCAATATGGTAGCCTCTAGATACATGTGGCTACTGAGCACTTAAAATGTAACCAGTCTGAATTGAGCTATTCTGTAAATATAAAATATACTTCGTATTTCAAACGCTCAGAAATACAACGTAAATTATCTCATTAGTAATTTTATATTGATTATAGAACAAAGTGGTAATATTTTGGATATACTGGGTTATATAAATTACATTAAAATTATTTGTATTTGTTGTTTCACTTTATATAATGTAGCTAGTAGAAAATTTAAAGTTAAATATATCACTCATCTGTAGCTCACATTTATTTCTACTGGGTAGTATCATTATAGATGCCTGCCTAGAGCATCTTACTTGACAATGTGCCCAAACTGTGTCCCAAACTCAAGACATAGGGAACCCAGGGTCAGAAAGGGGACAGTTTTAAAAACACAGGGACTCTAAGGACATAGCTCCCATCACTTGGGATGGAGCCCAGACTCTGTGTCTTAAATATGTTGCCCAGAAGATCCTAGTAGGACTCAACTCCATCACCACCTTCTATAATACCTCATGTTGTATAATATCAGAGGAGTCTACCTTCAAATGTTCTTTTTTGTTTTTGTTTTTTAAATTCACTCTCTCCCCATAAGCTAATTCCATCAAGAGGTGTTTTGTTTGTTTTTATCCTACCCAGTTACGGGGGCTGAGTAAGAGATTCATGGTAAGCAAAGTGTGATATTACCAAAAAGGTCCTCTTCCCTCTGTCAGAAGCCCACTTGATGCCTGTACAGAGTTGGATAGAGATGATGACAGGGAGGGGAAGGAGAGTTCAAGCTCATCTCGTGTAGCAAAAAGAACAGAGCCACAGATCATCCCTTTATCTAAAGCCCCATTCTTCCTAAACTGTCATAATCTGTCTGCTTTTTCAACCACAGATAATTTGGCTTTTCAAGAAGCACTTCCTTTGTCTCTTATCAGTTTGTACATCATCTGTAAGGGTGATACTCAAGTAGCAGATTCCTCCAGTGGCCTATTAGAATCAGAGATCACAGCACATTTTTTTTTCCCTGAAGACAGATACTAGATGTAAGGTTTCCTCATGCAATGAATCTCACTCATAAGATTCTAGAAAACTATCCACAGCAAGTCTTCTTTACAGTGGTTATTACAGTGACTCAAAGTGTTTCGGCCTTTTGAGAGGTTTCAGATGAATGTAAAGAAAATCGGGCATCAAACATATGTAGTGAAATTGTTCATCTCAGTATTATTCATAATTGCTCCATGATGTTCATCAACAGTCGAATGGATAAATGAATTATGCTGTATTAACACAAGGAGCAATATATAGCAATAAGCATAATCGCACAAAACCATGGGCAAGCCTCAGAACATTGAGCAAAAAAAGCCAGGCACCAAAGTCAAAGCAAGCTATGATGTTAGGAGCAGGGATGATCATTACCCTTGTGGATGGAGTAGCAGTGACGAGAAGGGGATGTGAGGAGGGCTTCTTGGATGCTGGTTGTACAGAATATGGTCTGCTCTACATTTACAATATGTACAACTTTTTGTATGTATCTTATGATCATTAGTAAAAGGGGGGGGGAGGAGAATAAAAAAGAGAAACCAGAGATTTTTATCAGGCCACTGCCACAGACTCAGGAAATGTTCCAATCCACGCCCAACTAAGAGAGGAAAGATCACACAAATATTGCATCCTTTAGAAACATTTCCAGTCTCTTCTCATGAACTATTTTTTTTTAAAAAGGGAGTAGAAGACTTCCCTGTTCATCTATCATCTCCTTTGTTATTCCAGTTTCCTTACCATAAATATTTCTGCATTACGGTTCATAGAAGCAAATTGCACAGATAAATGGACTGTTATCAGGAAGTTTAGGAGATAACAGGAACATCTAAGGTTCATTCATCCAACTATAAAACCAACAAAGGGGACAACAGGAACTACACTGAGCAACTATATAGACGTTCAAAACTTAAGAAAATTGAGCAGAGGAAACACAAGCACTTTAAAAAGCTTTCTGCCACTTATCTGAGTCACTAGATTTATGATGATTAATTATAGAACTATTATTGTTATTCCTCAAAAATATATTTTTTATACAATGAATAGTGCATTTATTCATTCATTCAACACATATCGATTGAACATCTACTAAAGGTCAGACACGATGTTAGATGCCGACAATTTAAGAATGAGTTGTGGTCTCTGCTTTTTTTAGGGTACCATAGATTAATGGGAGATAAAGCTAGTAAATAATTATAGTGTAATATAGTTAATAGAAAAAGCACAGATTCTTAAGACAGTAAAATCAGCTCCTCTACTAGGTTGTAAAGATAACAGGTGATGAGAGATTGTTTTCATGCCAAAAATCACTCATGGTAGCTTAAACAAAGTAGATTTTATTGGATGTATAGGAGCACATTTTATGAAATCCAGAGCAAAAGTGAGGCAATTCCAAAGGCATTGGACTGTGCTCTGAAAGGTCACCGAGAACTGAAGAAGGAACTTCTCTCTTGGTCACTCACCTGTCACCCATAGTTTCAAGCCTTCTGCTTCTGTATCTCGGCCTCATTCATCCCTTTCTCCACTGGTTACTTTTTCTGACATGTTTGTACTTGAGGAAGCCTGGCCATCACTGTCCTGATGCTATGCTATCTCTAAGTGTGGCACCCCAACAGAGATTATGTCCCAATTCCAAGTTTTCAGGTAACTAGCATTCTAGCATCAGGTTAGGTGCTCATTTAAGGTGTAGGTAGAGCCATCTCTGAAAGTGGGCACCAACTCCCCAGAAGCTTCACAGGAAAGGCACTATTTTAGTTGAGCTTTGAAAGCTGGGCAGAGCTTTGCCAGCCAACAATGAGGGTCTGCACGTCCTAGGTAAACAATACAAAACGTACAAATGTGGAAAGGCATGAGTTGCTCTACAAGTGGTTTTATAGAAAAGTCACTCACAAAGCCTTTTTAATACCTAGGGGTTAGTTTTCCTGCAGAGTAAAAAAGATAATTTCGGCAAAACACATTTAAAGGAAGTCACTGTTAAGAGACATTCTCAAATTACCCCTATCTCCCAGAGCTGTTAGAAAATGACTAGCTGCTAAAGAAGTGTTATCTGGAATGGGTGAAGAGAGAAGTCACTTATAAAGATGGCAGAGTCTTTTGAAGATCATAAATGGAAAGACTATTAAACTAATAGTCAATGGTGTTAATAAAAACAAACATGAAAAATCCCTCATCGTGAAAATAGGTTAATGTCTTTCAAACAGTAGGCATGTATTCAAAGTCAGACTCCATATAACAAACCCGCAAGGATTTGGTAAACTTTCATAGTGGTATATGTAACCTCTCAACTTCCCACTTTATTTAGGAAATATGAGTCATGGTGGTGAGTTCCAAGGATCTCTAGTGGCAACACTGATCTGAGTAAATCAGATCTATCCTGGACATTGTAACACATACAGCAAATATTTTTTTTCTTCCCCTGCATGCAGGTTTATGTTAACATTTATGTACTGTTTCTAATATTTTCCAAGTTTTGTCCTAGTGAAGCATAATTCTTTCCCCTTTATTGGTCTTTTTTATGGATTTATCAAACTCTTAGCCAAGTCACAACATCGGTGTTTTCAATTTCAACCCAAGACAACAATACTCACTCCCCTCCATTTTTTAAAAATTTTACTTTGGGTGGTAGGTTTTAGTTTTTTTCTCATTAACAATTGGACCTTTGCTTCTTAAACAGTTTATTTGCTTTCATATTTTCCCCTAGTTGTAAACTTAGAGAAATCTGCTCATAGCTTCAAGTTATGTAGGAATGAATTGTCCGTATATGTATTGCTACTAAAAGAATATTCTTGTGATCACTGACAACTGGACTTTCCTGGGCCTTGTTTCTGTATTTTCCCCTAGGGTCTGGCTTCCTTTTTAGGCACCTCTGTGGGAAGATGATGTTACACTTGCTTAGGAAGTAACTATGAGAGATGCTGACCTCCAGGTCTAATCTAATACCTGGGCATTGTTCAAAGAGCCCTTGATCTTGGCTTCAAAGTCTCCCTAGGCTTCTCACTGTCTCTCAGACAAAGGCAAGTCCTTAGTCACTGTGAGGATTAGGTGTTGCATCTGAAAACTGCAGAAACTGTCTAGCATCCTGAGTTTAGAAACATGTCTGAGATGATTTGGGGTTCTACCTAGGAGCTTTACCAAAGCAGACACATATTTACCTGTTTTTGATATTGAAGTTTTGAGAAAGATGTTATCTAACAAGGGCTTTCTCTTAAAATTTTGGAAACCCTTTGACCTAATTGATCTCTCAGTTTCTTTCCACTTCCCAAAGTCTAGAATCATGAGAAAGGGCACAGGAGCAGAGTGTTTCTCTTTTTCCTACAAGTAAGCTTTGTAATTACACTGCTTAACTCAGAGGAAAGAATAAAATCCATTATGACATGCTCTCAGTATTAGCAAATTCAAGATTGAAAATCTCTCTGGAGTCCTTGGTGGAAGTCTTCAACCAAGAACATTCCAGCTGAGACAAAACCAGGTAAGGACAGAGCCAACAGCCTCTTGAAGCATGAATTGAAGAGCTTTGTTCACTGCTACAACCCATCAATTGCTTCCCATTTTCATAAGATTTTTCTATAATCAGACTCCAATTATCTAAAGGGTTACTGTTCACTCTTCCAAAGTTCTCCCTATGTAATTGAAATTATTACCGAGAAAAGCCACGGTCAGATCACTTATATTGATACTGATCTTTCCTCCAAAGAAAAAGCCTGTGGTTTGTCCAGGAGACTCTAAACCAGTGGTTCTCAAAGAGCGGGAACACGACCAGAATCATCAGTATCACCTGGGAATTCATTTGAAACGTGTATTTTGAGGCCCCATCAGAAAATTCTCGGGGTGGGCGCAACCAGCACAGCCGTCTAGTTGAGCAAGTCCTCCAGGTGACTCTGACATACACACACGTCAACTGCTCTAAATCAGGTCTTTCTCAGGGACCAATGGTAAGTAGCTTGACGGAGGAGATGTTACAGACACAAGATATAAGGACTTGAAAGATGAGTGATTGTCCAGACATTTCCCCATCAGAGAGATTTACCTTTTCCCATCCCTCACTTCTTGCCTTTCCTCATGGAGAGAAAAGAAAAAGTTTTTCTTTGGGGGTACTTTTATCTTAAAGAAACAACAGAGTCAGAACAAAATCTAAATGGAAAGGATTTCAGAAATAAGTCTGAGATATGTGGGGGCTTTCAATTCTGATCATTCATGCACGATCAGTGCCACTGTGACACTACTAAGAGCTGTGACCGTCGGCACACATTGGCATTAGGCTCAGTGGCTCCCAACTCCAGGTACATTGAAGTCTTCTTGCTGCTATGGGTCCTAGCTGGTCTCCAGGCCCTCCTCTTGGCTATTGTTCCCACACCATCCCCAATCTTAAGATCCTGAAATCAAAGTGCTCTAAAATTCTCCAGGAAGCTAAGTCATATGCTTCTGTAGGCCTTACTGCCACCTGGGACATAATTGTTGCTACAAGAATTGGCTCTAGCGTTAAGTGGTTACTAGCTGCTTTCTGCAATCATTTTCAAGGAAACGATATTCTTTATTTGCTCTTCTGATTGACGGTAGCCTGGGATTTAAAACAAGTTTCTTCAGAAAGGTGGCAGTATTAGAGAGATGGGGATGGAACGATCTTTGGTATGTTTCATACATAATCTGCTCGCAAAATGCTCAGACATCTGGATAAAAGGCAACATTTGGCTACACAAAAGACACTTCTGGGGGGCCACATTTACCTAGTGAGACAAAGTTTTTGTGATTGTTTACATTTATTACGTTATATATGCTAGCTTGCAGAATTCATGAGAGTCATGGCTTAAATCCATATTCTACAAGTCTTTGAAATACTGTGGGAGGAAGGAATTTTCTTTCAAGGAAAAACTTAATAGTAGCCTCTTATCTGTTCATTGTGCTTTGTGGTTTTAAAGGGGGCTTCCAATATACACACTTTCACAATAACTCTGTAGAGGAGATAAGATGAGCATAATTATGCCATTTATATAAGTGAGAAACAAAAGCTCATGGAGGTTAAAGGGCTTGCCAAAGTCACACAATTAGTAAATGGTAGAGTTCACACCCTGACACAGAAGGGTACCGTTCATTTTTGCTTCTTGAAAAAAAGGAAAACTGAAAGAGAGGGAAATACTGTGAACATAACTCAGGAAAGCTAGTGCTTCTGGTTTCCCAAGTTCCCAGTCTTTCCCTACTAGCTAGTGTAAGCTAATTTGGACTCATCTTCACTTGGGCTCCAGAGAATAACTCTCACACAGCAGACCTGAGAAGTAATCTACCTTCCATGTCAGAACAGACCATTGTGTGGAATGTAGCGACAGTAAGATCAGTTGCAAGAGAGAAATGAAGTCATACAGCCATCAATTTAGGGTTGGTTTACTGTCTTTTGCTGTTAGCCATCCCGCAATGTGATTACAAACAATGTTTGTTTACATCTTTTAATAGGTAATGTTAAGGACCAGTAGTCACAATATCCAGTAGCGTTTAGAAGAAATATGGAGAGTAAGCATGGTTTTACTTATAAACCTTCCTTCATGAACTTTAAGCAATCTGCCTTGGGCAGCTCATTGTAACTGGAAGGAAATAAAACATGTACTGAGGGGTGCCTGGTGGCTCCGTTGGTCAAGCGTCTAACTCTTGATTTTGGCTCAGATCATGGTCTCATTGTCCTGGAGTTCGAGCCCCACATCTGCCTCTGTGCTGACAGTGTAGAATCTACTCGGGGTTCTCTTTCTCTACCTCTCTCTCTCTCTGCCCCTCCCACAAGCATGTGCTTGCACTCTCTCTGAAAATAACTAAACTTCAAAAAAAAATGTACCAAATGTCTGCTATGTGATGATGGCTAATACAGTCACTCCAACATACACTAATTACCTCATTTAAGTTTCACTCTAAACCTGAGGTAGACGTTATAACTTCCACATTGCAGATTCATTCCCTCAACTGAGTTATTGAGCTTCTATTATGTGCTAACCCCTAAAGAGAAAATTCTGAAAGAAAATTTATACCCTCAGATCACTTATCCTCTGCCTCAAGAGAAACATAGACATCGATGCAATAATAAGAGCATGCAGTGATAGAAAACAGGGCAACACTATGGGAATTAAGGGGCAGTGGAGTTGAGTCTTAAGACGTATGAGTTAATCAAGCAAAGTAGAAGGAGAATTCTAGGGAGAAGAAATGGAGACAAGAAGTGATATAGTATGTGGGACAAGTTTTATCAAGGGAAAATTTTAAGAAGTACAAAGTTGGAGAAAGGGCTGGGATAAGTGGGGTGAGCCATTGAAGAAATGTGGCTTGGGGCACCTGGGTGGCTCAGTTAAGAGCAACGGACTTTTGTTATCAGCTCAGGTCATGAACTTGGGTCTTGTGAGATAGATCCCTACATCCGGCTCTGTACTAACACCATGGAGCCTGCTTGGGAGTCAGTCTGTCTCTGTCTCTCTCTCTCTCTCTCTCTCTCTCTCTCTCTCTCTCTCTCTGTCTCCCCCTCCTCACACTCTCTTTCTCAAAATAAACATAAATTAAAAAAAAGAAACACAGCTTTGAGGATGATGAGGACTCACTGTAAAGAGAACTATAACACAGTGAGATTAGAACTTTACAGGAGCCACTCACTGCAGTATGGACAAGGACTCAGAGGAGCCAAGACTGAACAGAAGAAATCTAGTTAGTTCATTTACATCATTGGAACGATTTAGGCAAGAGAGATGGTATACAGTTGAATTTTCACAGTTTCACAACAAATGATGGAAATGAAAGATTTAAGAAATGTTTGCAATTAACAAAAAAAAGGGCCAGTTGTCAATGATTAAAAATAGATAAAGAAATAAGATCTATTAAGTTAAATATTTTCATCAAAGACAACATAGCCAGGAGGTGGCAGAGGCTGGAATCCGACCCCATGGATGGGGAAGGACACTAAAACATGAAGAAGCCCTCTTGTATACACTGTATACCTCTCACTCAGGGAATATAACCGATACACTAGATTTAGCTCCATCTATGTACATTAATACATAACTTGTTTCACTCAACACACCAAGCCTCAGCACTGGAACGGCACTGTATGGTAAGAAAGAAATCTTTTAGACTTTTTTTTTTTTTAAGAGAGAAGTGACTTGGAACTAGATATTAAAGCAGAAACGGAACACTCAGGGAAGGACTTGAAAAGAGTAATAGAACAAAATCAGCAAAAAAATTTTATTTGCATAGCTGAAAGTTTCGTAAAGCATAACCCCCATTTTCTTCTACTGAAATAAGTTCAAACTGTTTTTTTTTTCTACAGAGAAATCTTGGTGTGCATCATCTTTGACTCATCCAAGAACACTTGAGTAGCCGTGTCTGGTTAGGCAAATGTAAGGAGGAAGGGGGAAGGGGAACGGGACCCTTGCACCTGGCAGAGACTGATCCTTCCAATCTGCCTGAGTGCCAAAGAGCCTGCTGTAGACTAGATGGCATATTTGCCTAAGGGCTGAGGACCCTTCGGGGGCATGGGGGGAGGAAGGGATCATAAATCCATCCAGATTTTTTTTTGTTCATGTTCCTCGCCATGAAGGGAACGCACATAGCCCAAGGGAATGTGGGCATTAAAGAGATGCTCTGGCCTCAGGGATAGCACGGTGGACCTGAGAACAGTGTGCAGGCTGTAGATGCAAGTCCATTGGGACAGAGTTCTCCTTTTCATGGTGCCCATGAAAACAGAGGCTTTGCCTGAGTACACAGCTCAAAGATCTGTAACGCAATTATGGGCACCACTTGTAGCTATGCAAGAATCTGCACAAATGAAGCATTACTGCAGTACTGGCCATTCACTGTGCAAAACGCATTTTCAACAGTGTCCCCACGTTTGCCACAACAGAAGCCACCAGAAGGAGTAGATGCCAATTCTCTAGGCCTGGCATCTGCCTCATTAGGCTGGATTGGCAACTAGTGTTTATACAACATTTGAGGATTGTGGTAGGAAGGTCTCAAGCATTGGATTATTTGTTTATAGAATCTGTAGGAGCTCAAGTTTTTCAACAGACAACAAGGGATCCAAACATTTATGCCTTAAACTGGTAAAACTGAATATACACTATTAACTAAATCTTTAAAATTTTTTCTACTTCTATTTATTCACTTTATTCTTACTTCCTATGTACTTTACAGAACACTCTGGCATTATGACTAAACATCTTCATAGTAACATAGAAGGTATTCCAAAAGACACTATAACATACCCAGTTTATAGATGAGGAAAATAATAACAGGGCTGGGACTGGGTCTCTGCCTTGGCATTACAGCGCTGGTCCACGGCCCCAGATGTATTCTATTTACCACTCCTGCTCCTGCCTTCTAAATCTCCAGGCTGCATAGCTGTTTGTAAATTAAAACAGAAGGCTAAATTAAAAGGGAGAGAAAGCAAGCCGTGTCTGACAGTAATATTAATCCCTCTGAAATCGCTGGTCTTTTCAATTAACAGCCTCTTTCTGAGATGTTTATTGCTCTTGGCTTGAACTGAGGTCATTAAAATACTCATGACCAGGGTTCTCAAAAAGCCTGCTTAAACACTCTCCACAAGGGTTTGGGAACCACTTCTGCTTTGCATAGATTCAGAGAGAAGGCATAATAAAGCAGGCCCCAGGGCTGTCATTTTTGCCTCTTTGCCTTTATTTTATCGCTTGAGTTCATGAGCCTGTTCAGAATTCACCCCTGGATATACTCCATCAGCCCCGGAAGAAACCTATACACTTCATTTCAAACGTAGGTCTGAGAGAAAGTAAATATATAAATTAGGTACACCCCTACACACGGCATAAATTCCAGCTAACTTCAATGTGATTTGCACATCCACCTAAAAGGTTCAGCATAAAAAGCATGCTACATGGCAAGATGAATCACGGCGGCTTTATTAACCTACACTGAATTAGCCTCCTCACACTGGAATATTTTACAGCATTATTTTATTGGCAGCCACTGTCACCAAATAAACTACAAAGTAGTGACTGATGTAGTAGAACTAGACAGCTTGACGGATCTAGATTACTTGTAAAAGAGGAGTATTTTGCCAAGCGCTGCCACAATAAAGCAATCGTGATGCTCATAAAAGGAGATAACGGATGGTGGCAAATCTCAGCTGAACCAGGGCTTGGGAAAATTTACCTGGAGAGGATAAATTTGACATCGGAAGCCTTGGTATTTTCAAATGTGTGAGTTTGCTCTTATTCTTAGTGTAGTTTTTTTTTTTTTTTTTTATAACAGAAGGCAATAATATTCCTAACATACTGTATTTTATCACAGCAGCCAAACACATCGTACACTCATTACACACTTACTTTTGGGAGAAAAGTAAGTAGACTATAATACAGGAAGCGGTTCAGACGGAGCATGAAGCATTTGTACACAAGGAATGAATGAGGGTCTTTTTCACTCTAAGCATTCTGACTGGCCCGTCATTGATCTAAAGACAACCAACAATCATTTTTTCCCCCAGCAAGAAGGAATAACATATTAGATGGTCTCAGAGGTGACAGAAGTTTGAAATTTCAGTGCGTAATGCCATTTTACCAATGTTTAATATTAGGACAAAATTCATTTCATGCCAGGAAGGAGAAACTTCAGTCTCTTGAGTATAATAAAACTGACAATCTGAAGAGTGTGTCCTCAATTGTGTAAAAAGGAGGGGTTTCAGGGTACAGAGGGGTGAACACAGTCCTGTGTGCCTCCGTTTTGCATCTCCCAGAGCTACCTTTCTAAAACCAGGATCTGATTATTTCATCTACCTGGTTCAAAACTTTTGCCTACAGGAGAAAACCCAAGCCATTTAAGTGGACTTATATGACCTTTGCTATTGGGCCCCAGCTATCTTTCCAACGTCAGCCTTCATCTTTTCCTGGGAACATCCAGCCACAAGGTTCTACGTCCTTTGATTCTATAATATAAACTCAGTCTTCTCTCTGCCCAGAATACCAGTACCTTCTCTGTTTCTTCATTCTCCACTGTTCGCTCCCTTCTCTAGGTTCCTTTCATGCTTTGCACCTACCTCTTTAAAAGATACCTCAAGCCTTGGGGCAGCTGGGTGACTCAGTTGGTTAAGCTTCTGACTCTTGATTTCAGCTCAGGTCATGATCTCACAGGTTTGTGAGATCGGGCCCCACATGGAGCTCTGTGCACCAACAGTGCAGAACCTGCTTAGGATTCTTTCTTTCTCTTTCTCTTTCTCTTTCTCTCTCTCTCTCTCTTTTTCTTTCTCTCTCTCTCTCTCTCTCTCCCCCCCCCCATCCTCTCTGTCCCTTTACCACTCATGCTCTCTCTCTCAAACTAAACAAACATTTAAAAAACTAAAAAATAAAATAAAAGATACCGTAAGCCTTACTGGCAGCTCTTGTTCAGGGCTTACATCTACCAGCGGATAGAACAGCCATAAATAGGGATGTGATCAGACGGTAGGAACCAGTTCAGTGCTTGGCACGTAACAGGTACTCCATAAATGTTGAAATCAACTACACGTAATTTTTTAAGTTGTGCTTATGTCTGTCCTCCTCACTAGAGATTTCCTTAAGAATTAGGACTCTGTTTTCTTCATCACACTATTTATTCCTAACTCAAATGCCTAGCATAATGAGTAAATAAGATGAGCAGGGATGCTTTTTAGATAGCAGTATGTAGAGTTAAATCCAGGCTACTACTTACTAGAACTCTGGAGCCAGTCCTTCACTTCCTCAGCTCTAACAGGGTAATTCAACTATCTACCCTTTAGGGTTACTGTGACAATCACGAGCAGTGACATGTTTATGCAACAGCCTAGTGTGTGATGCAGGGTGCGTGTTCCATAAATGTCGGTCCATTCCCTTTTCCTGCTATGTGTTTCAATTAGTACTATTTTCAGTGCCAGGAACAGAATACCCAATGCACGGTGCCTTAAGCAAACGCTAGCCTATTTTTCTTAAACAGCAAGCAGTACAGCAGTAAGCAAAAGTTGGTGACTTTCTCCTAACATGTATTGCCTTGAGTCAGAAGAAAGCCTACTAGCTCTTCATGCTTATGGCTCTGAACAAAACCATGGATGCCCCCTGCCCCTACATCACTATCATCAGTTAAGAAGAGAGTACCTAAAATTCTGCTTATCCTAGCAAGACTCCTCATCCCAATATGGACCCACACTATCTGCCCTACAACCGTCAGGGCTAATTTTCACGCTCTTACTTTATATTGTGTGACATCAAGTCCAGAATCCAAGTCACCCTAGCACTCCTAACCTTCTCTTTTCCCTGCTTTATTCTTCTCCTGACATTTTGTGTCATTTTGACACACTACACACACACACACACACACAAATTTGTTTCCTGTCTCTTCTCACACTAGAAAATAAGACTCATGAGAACAGGGATGTCCTCTGTTTTCACTGCTATATCTCTAAAATCTAAAACGACGTCTATACCATGTAAATGCCCAATAAACATTTGTTAAAAAACTAGAATAGACAGCAGAAGCACTGATTCAGATGATTGTCAGTGACATCAAGACTCCGGTCTTCTATTTTAGCTGTTATTTTTAGCATGTCGAGCTGTAGGACGGCTACGCCACTTCTAAGCAGTCCCCACATGCTTTGGGCAGATTTCCCCTGACATATTATTCATCAGAACTATGTTGCACATTACCCTTAACTTCAGGGGGGGGAGGGGCTGTCTGCCCAGTTTAAACTTCCAATAAGCAGAGGAGGAGAAAAGGGATTGGAAATATGTATCTCGTTAGCCACTCAGTTTATGTTAGCATACAGTTTATGCCCTAAGTTTCTCCTTTTTAGTTTTTTTTTTTTTTGAGAGAGAGAGAGAGAGAGAGAGACAGATAGTGATCAGGGGAGGGGCAGAGAGACAGAGGGAGACACAGACTCCAAAGCAGGCTCCAGGCTCTGAGCTGTCAGCACAGAGCCCAACGTGGGACTCGAATCACAAACTGTGACATCATGACCTGAGCCTAAGTTGGATGCCCAACTGAATGAGCCACACAAGTGCCCCCGCTAACCAGGATTTAAAGCACCATGTATTACATGGAAGTAGCAGGTAAGGAATTTTAAACATAGTAGGATTTAATGCCTTAGAAGAGAAGGTAGGTACATACTTTTACATAAATGAAGAGAGGCAGAATATGGATACTTCAAAATTACAGGCAAGACAAACCCACCATTTACATTTGGTTTTGGAAAGTATCTTGAATTTTCTATTTGCATAGGATGAATATCACTTGCTTAGACTAATACAGGTTTCGCTTTCTACAGAACATTTCTAATAAAAGAAAGAAGTGCCTCCATTACAAATGGTGTGAAAGGATAATAGGTACCCTTTGAGTGCCTCCTATATTCTACATGCTTCGCATTAACTGAGTTATTTGGTGCTACAACAATCCCTCAAGATAAGCAGTATTGTCTCCAACGTGGAGGTAAATACTATCACCTATTTTAGCGGTGAGGAAACTGAGGTTCAGAGGTTTGTTTTTTTTTTTAAACCTAGTTTCAGTAAAGGAGAGGCAACATTTAAATTAAGTTTGGCTTCATCCCAGAGTGCACTTATCCAGCTACGTTCCAAGCTCTTCCTCACACACAAGAACCATACTGCAGTGTGTCATCCACAATTGTTTGGATGCAAAAGTTTGCCTATTTTCTCTTCCCAATCTAGACACTGACCCATCTTAGATGAAATACTTTCCCTCATACTGATGCAAGGTCTCCCTCCAGGGATTCCGGGATCAAAGAGAAAACAGGAAGTGACTAGATTAGAAAGGCTTTCTTCAAATAAAACATGAAGTGCAGGCAGTTGAGATCTCAACTAGACTCCCAGATTAGCTCTGATCAATACTGACTACCCCTGTCAACAGAGCAAATCCTTAAACAGAAAAGACCTTGTCAAAGGGGAAAGGAATAGATCATGCTATGGACAGAGCTCTGGAGTCTGTTGTCCGTTTTCATTTGCTTTTGAGCCTCTTAGAAAGGACTTCTATCAAAAGGTCTCTTGAGGGTTACCTGGGTGGCTCAGTCGGTTGAGCCTCCCACTTTGGCTCAGGTCATGATCTCATGGTTTGCGGTTCAAGCCCCACATCTGGTTCTGTGCTGACCGCTCAGAGCCTGGAGCCTATTCTGGATCCTGTGTCTCCCTCTGTCTCTGCCCCTCCTCTGCTCACGCTCCCTTTCTCTCTCAAAAATGAATAAACACTAAATGTAAAAAAAAAAAAAAAAAACAAAGTCGTATGTAGGGAGTATGTCCATCTCACACCAGTACCATGCACTTCACCACTTGACCACACTGTCTTCCAAAAATTTTTTGCTTTTCCCAAGATACACCAGCTCCTGATTAACTGTGATCTTTTCTTGTAAGTGACCAGACCAAGGCACACTTGGATCGATAAAAGGTAGTGTAGATTTAGAGCTACAGAAAAAGACTGTTTGGGTAAACAGTACGCTTCTATATGGAACAGCCCAAAACTGCAGAATCTCTAACCGAGTAGAAGGTGATTCTCTTTTCAAGTAACAGTCGCGAAGCAGATGGGGAAGCCAAAGGCAAGCAGCTCCGCTATGGCTGGTGCGCACACACTCAGGTTCCTCCCATCACCAGCACAATTTGGGGTGCTCCCTTCCTCTCAGTTACAGCTGTGGCTGATCTGCACCACAGATACTACTCCACAGGATTTGGGAAAAAGGAATGTAGGGCTACCTGCTTCCTTTTTGGAGAAATGATGAGCAGGCTGAATGAATTACATTCAAAATTCACACACTGAGAACAAACTGAAGGCTGATGGGGGTGGGAGGGTGGGTGATGGGTATTGAGGAGGGCACCTTTAGGGATGAGCACTGGGTGCTGTAGGGAAACCAATTTGACAATAAATTTCATATTAAAAAAGTTCACTGGCCACAATTTAATTGAATGATCACAACAATCCACAAAGGGTCTCTAGCTGGGTCACTATGGGCATTGCTAAGGCGTATTCAAGTCTGTATTGCTTAAAAAAAAAAGTGAATGGACACAAGGGACCAAGTACTTTCAGACATCCCTCTCTTCTCCTGATTGAGGTGGATTCATCTGGAAATTCTCACACATCGTCTTATTACGGTGATTTATATGTATGTTTTTCACATAACTAAAAATGTTGCTTCTCAGATCCAAATGACTTTGAGCCCTTTTTGAAACCAAAGTTGTGGCAAGGGGATAATTGGTGGCCAGCAAAGTTTCCAGTGGAATATTAGTGTCTTTAATCAATATTAATACTGAGGTTTACAGGAACCTGCTCCAATAACAAGCACCCATCTCCCAGTCCCAGCTAGCAAGTGACCTAGCTGAATAAAGGAAGTAACAATGAGCTTGACAGGCTCTGCTTTTTACAGATCTCCATAGGGTTGCTCTCCTGCAGAGAGGGTTGCAGATTATAAAGGAATGTTAAACAGACTTCTTTTCCCCATAGGAGTGATTGAAGAGTCTTTGAAAGTGCCCCAGGCACAGAGCAGGTTAGGAAGTCATGCCATATCTAGGGCTGTGCCAAAGTCCTCACAGAATTAAATCTTGGATTCTTGAAGATTCCTCTCTGTGAACTCATGATTTAAACAAAGCAGCAGCTCAACATTCAGGAAGTATCAGGATGTGACTCAAAGCCTCATCAAATATGGTAATTTTCTTGCCTAGGAAATTTCAGTATGACAGCCAAATGGAGTGCAGAGCTGGTAGAAAGCTGCATTTTACAAGCAATAAATCTCAAGTGTTAAAGAGCGCCTTGCTAGTGCTGTAAAGCCATGTCCCTCAAGTCCTTTGCATAGACTAGAAAAGTGGCTAATAACCTGGGAAAAGCACAGTGTGGTGGCTGAATGCTTATACTCTGAGCTCTTCTAACTGGTTCCAATCCTGATGCTGCTACTTCCGAGCTTTTTTTTCAGAAAGAAAGCTAAAACCAATTAAGAGATATTTGCTAGCCTTCAGTCATGCCTCCTTTCAATATATTTTTCTTTTCTGGTACCCGCTATGTGTGAGATAAAAACTGAGCAGTCTGAACTGAAGCATTGACAAGAATAGAGGACAGACACAAAAACCATTTGTTATTTTGCAAGGGGAACTGACATCTTCCTA
Source organism: Neofelis nebulosa (assembly GCF_028018385.1). Lineage (NCBI taxonomy): Eukaryota > Metazoa > Chordata > Mammalia > Carnivora > Felidae > Neofelis > Neofelis nebulosa. The sequence continues at coordinate 21,538,470 of NC_080786.1, forward strand.
AGTAAATACAGATCTCATTAGCTCATTCTCATCTTCCTGAGATCTACTGGATCTGTTGCAGCCTGCTTTCTGCTGTCATCTATTTTCTACTAGTAATTTTACACCAGGAGGTCAGTATATATAGTAGCTATCATAATGGGAAGGTTTGAATAAATTTTTATCGGTCAAGCCTGCTGGCTCTCTGCTTCCCTCACTCCAAGTACACAGACGTTTTAGATTACAAAGAGACTTAAGCAAGAAAAATACAGACACACTTCTCGTGCTATGAGCAGGTTGTGGAACAAAGAGCGTAAGGTTCAAAGCCAAAACTTAAAATATGTTTCCCGGGGCACCTGGGTGGCTCTGTCGTTTAAGTATCTGACTTCGGCTTAGGTCATGATCTCATGGCTTGTGGGTTTGAGCCCGGCATCCAGCTCTGTGCTTACAGCTCAGAGCCTGGAGCCTGCTTTGGATTCTCGGTCTTCCTCCCTCTCTGCTCCTCCTCCACTTGTGCTCTGCCTCTCCTCTGTCTCTCTCAGAAACAAATAAAACATTAACAAAAATTTTAAAATGATTCCTGGTTTAGCTCCTGGACAACTCTATTATAGTTACTGAAATTCTTCACCGGTCAAACGAGAAAGGTAATGGCTGTGCTGCCCGCCTCACAGAAATGTTCAGAACACATCAACTCAAAATACTTTATATCTCAAAGTATTTTTCAGGGACTTCTCCTGGGGAAACACAATTCAGGGTCTCATCAACTTTCTTAGCACATGATTTATGTTCAGAAGGTCAGATAAAAGCTAACACTGGGAGCAGCCCAGGAATATGACTGGAAATATGAAGGGATATCCAAGCATCTTTATGTGATAATTATGTGGTAAGTGTGTGTGTGTGTGTGTGTGTGTGTGTGTGTGTGTGTGTCTGTTGAAGGGGTACAGGACAGCCCCCTCCCCAGCATGTGCCACTGTAGTATGTGGAATATTTTGAGCTGAACTTTTGTCCCTTCCTTAGCTACACAAAAAATTCTAAATTGGGGGGCGCCTGGGTGGTGCAGTCGGTTAAGCGTCTGACTTCAGCCAGGTCACGATCTCGCGGTCCGTGAGTTCGAGCCCCGCGTCAGGCTCTGGGCTGATGGCTCGGAGCCTGGAGCCTGTTTCCGATTCTGTGTCTCCCTCTCTCTCTGCCCCTCCCCCGTTCATGCTCTGTCTCTCTCTGTCCCAAAAATAAATAAAAAACGTTGAAAAAAAAAATTAAAAAAAAAAAATTCTAAATTGGGGGTCTTCCAGAATAAGGATTATTAGCAGAAATAAATTTTATCTGAGTGACCCATCTGTATGGTAAGGCAAACATCTAATCACTAAACATCTGCTCTTTTTATCACCCTGTGAAGTGTCTTCCATTCCTCTGAAATCCCAGACCCTTACCCCTTGTCCTTAGTTCAGAATGACATACATACATCATTTTGCCTGTTTTTGGAATTTCCATCTCAATGTGGATTCCCTGCATGTAAACCTATTAAAGTTGATTTTCTCCTGTTAATGTCTCCTGTCAATTTGATTTTTAGTCCAGCCAGAAGGATCTTTGAGGGGACAGGAATGCTTGCTCCCTGTCAGTGTGTGTGTGTGTGTGTACACATACAAACACCATCTGCCTCAGTCACTGTTCTGCTTCTCCTAAGATCTCCTAGGACAACAGAGATGAACAGAAAAAATAAGGTGGATGTTGGAGCACTTACATTAATTGGCAATTTACTGTGAAGGTTTTGGTGTTGATTCAATGGTTCCAAGGCCTTAAATGCTCTAACATCTGAACTTGATAAAAATTATGGGAGCAAGGTTTTGCCTCTAATGATTTCAAGTTCAGTATCTAAACAAAGATCAGAACAAATGAGTCAAGTCTCTTCCCATGGTAGTTAAAAAGTGTTGATGTTTCCTCTATATAATATTTCTCAAGTCTACGTAAAAATTAAATGTCCTATCTAACATTTGAAAATCCTGATAACATGAGAAGTGGGTCTTGGACATAAACATTCTTTTAAGTCACCTGAATTTTTTTTGTTTTTAATACAAATGACCTAATTGCAACCCCACTCTCCTCCCATACTTTCGACTTGCTTTAAGATCTGTGCAAGGGCCTAGGAATCTCCGTGCTAACACTTGCCCCTATTAGATGCGGATGTGCTGACAATCCATGGCTATTCTAGGCAGAAGTGACCTTAGTCATCAATTAACGCCATCACCCATGGTTTGGAGGTAAACCAGATAGGAAAACTTGAGTGTACTGCCCAATCTCGCGGAGTTAGCACAAAAGTCAGCGATCAGAACTAGATTTCCTCCATCCGTTTTGAGATCTTAGAAGACCACATTAAACAATAAAAAATCTACACCTATTTACTGTTTGGGCATTAGACAACCTCCTCAGGCCTTTGAACTAAGGTCGAGCCTTTCTTGTCACATTTTCTGTAGAATCATAAATGGCAGTGTGAAGAGGCCATAAACCCCCCAATCCTGTTGAACAGTAGTAAGACTTTGCCACTTTGACACTTTGCTAGAGACTTGAGGGCTATCAAGTTTCACTTCCGCACCCATTTTTCTTACATATAGCACAATTTGAAGCTTAGCCACCCATTTCTAAGTTAGCATGTTTTGGGATTAAAGTTTTTATGGTATACCTGAGTATTTCAGTTCAGATCCAAAATAATAACCTCTAAGATGTGAGTCTTAACAATTGTTCATAATGACAGTCATTCCTTTGGGGGGGGGGGGGAGGGGTTCTTTTCTCTCTCTCTCTTCCAGGTTAATACTCTTATACTCTTACTTTTTACCTTTAAGAGTATACTATTTTGTATTAATACAGGGACCACTATCTGCTCTCCCCAAAAGACATGTCTTTCCACTTTTCCCTTTTTTTTTTAATTTTTTTTTAACGTTTATTTATTTTTGAGACAGAGAGAGCATGAACGGAGGAGGGTCAGAGAGAGGGAGACACAGAATCTGAAACAGGCTCCAGGCTCTGAGCTGTCAGCACAGAGCCCGACGCGGGGCTCGAACTCACGGACCGTGAGATCATGACCCGAGCCGAAGTCAGCCTCTCAACCGACTTAGCCACCCAGGCACCCCCCACTTTTCCCTTTTTAACAATAAAAAAAAGAGCTGCCAATTCCTTTTGGATTAAAAAAAAAAAGGTTATCTAATGACAGCTGTTTAATCTTTTACTTTATAGAGTCCCACAATGCATGGCACAATGAATTTGCCCAGGACTAAAAATCAATTTGAAGATAAAACATAAAGTAGTGATAATGAAACATTTATTCGGAAAACACTCATCAAGAGTTTACTCATTCAACAATACTTATATGTACAAAGAACCTACTACGTTGCAGGCATTATACTAGGTGCCGGGATGCAGCAGTGAAGGAGACAGATGTGATCCTTTCCTGGTGGAACTATCAAATGCCGAAGAAAGATGTTTAAAACAAACAAACAAACACACCTCAACTGTAACTATGACAAGAGCTAGGAAAGTAGGAATGCTAAGAGAACCATGGGGAACCCTAACTATGTTTGGATTAGAAAAGACCTTTCTGGAGCACCAGTTGTACAACAGGCACAATGTTCCCACAATAGCTATGATTCCACCCTATGCCTTCTCCCCAGTCATTGCACATCTCCGCTTAGCCACGTTTGCAGTATTTGCAGATACTCTTGTTTTACGAAATCTAGTCTGCACATAAAGGGTGCATAATTAGTTATTCCATCTACCTAGCCACAGGACTTTTATTTTAACAGTGTTTAAAGCTATAAAACCCTGAGGTATTTTGACACTACAGCATTGGAGGAAATCTGTGCTTCATAGAAATCTATGCTTTGCTTACAGCACCTTTATCTGGATTTTGATTCCTTAAGTTATAAATAACTGATGGCAATGCAAAATAATTCTTGTCTTTAGATATGCGACTGAGTTCTGTGGGTCGAGGGATACCCCACTCCCCACAGTCTCCCTTCTCCCAATGGTGAAACTAGTTTTACCTCCATTTTTTCATGTTTTTCAATAATCCTGGTCTATATACGGGTCTATTCTTTGGATTCCTTGTCAATAACACCTGCATGCTACCCTCTTTATAAGTTCAAAGTCTTTAATACATATTTCTTTTAATGTCTGCATACAATTCATGATTTTACCCCTTTTATCAAATTATCTTTTAGGAAGATGTTTGGTTCTAAACTTGGCATCACAGGTAAAAATTGTATATTGCCAAAGTCACTGTTGAAAAGCTCGTCAATCATCCTTGCAGTATTTGTTTAGTTATTTCATGCCAGGGGGTGTCTGGGTGGCTCAGTCTGTTAAGTGTCCAACTTCAGCTCAGGTCATATTCTCACAGTTTGAGTTTGAGCCCCATGTCAGGCTCTGTGCTGACAGCATTGAGCTTGGAGCCTGCTTCCAGTTCTATGTCTCCCTCTCTCTGCCTCTCCCCCACTCCCTGTTCTCTCTCTCTCACAAAAATAAACCCTAAAAACATTTTTTTTCATGCCAGAAATTTCATTTCAGAATTCAAATATTACTTTATAATGTATTGGATCTTCCTGTTTAATGCCTTCAATTTTAGCCTTCTAAAGTATAGAGCACAACACAAGATCTCACATATATGGAGATATTAATTCCCCTCTTTACTGTCTCACATTTCTCTATGGATCTTACTTTGCAACTTTCCTGGCTACTTAAGAACTATGGAGTTGCTTGTTGCTTTTTTAATAGCAGAGGATCCCTTTAAATCATTCATATACCCTTTCCAAAAGTTTACCTACAGGTATCATCTGATTCAACTTTGATTGTTTTCACACTGTGGGAAATCAGGGAGAATCAAACTAGGAGCCCTCATTCACAGACATATCCCCCTGCCTATAATTATCACCTGTGTTGTTTTTCATTTTTTAAATTCACACTCACTCTAGTTCTTGTTCTTTCATAGCACACAGACTTGAATTTAAGACCAAAGCATCCATGATTTGATTTCTCTATGAACAAAAATGTTGATGTTTAAGACACCTTGGGGAGATTTCCCAAATGGTTGGAGTCAGAAAGTGAAGGGGGCTGAGTGGGGAATGGAGGCAGAGATAGGATTTTTCAAGTGTGCAGATAGAAAACAGAAGAAAAAGGATTTTCAAAGCATCAACCCCAAGGACACTGTATTCAAAAAGCTATCTGAACCACACGTTACAGCAAAGAAACATTGTCAGTGATAACTTGACAAGAAAAAAAGTTGGCTTCTACTGGTGAAGGGCATTGATTTTCAGGAAGAATTTTGCCTGCGTAAGAATGTCAGAACAAGTTCTCAGTAGGGAATATCTTGGCTTACTGAACCTTTGGGAGACTTAACCATTCATCATAAAGTCAATGTGAATTTTTTCTATGGTTCAGCATTTTGTCAATTAACTTTCAAGTTAAGAGATTCTACATTACCACCAAAATACCATAGGCTGACCCCTCAGTATTGCACTCTAGCTCATTAGAATCCTCTTCCAAAATACACAGCTATACTTTTACCTTTGAACAGATGCCAAATATTCTATGATTACTTATAAATTTGATAGTGATAATATGCAGATTAGATTCCCTAACATTTCAAGCTAAAAAATGGAATTAGACAAAGGTATAGAGAGAAGGAATCTGAGTAATTATGTTTGCTTGAAATTCTCTGGCTGGTTTATTTGCCTTGAGGACTATTTTGGGAAATTTTGTCACTGCATTATTCAGATACTGAATTGTGGCAACACATAGGTGACATCATCCAGGAGCTGAGCTTGTTCAATTTCAGACACATCAAAGAGTCATGACCAGTTTCTGAAAAGTCAATCTGAATTGCTAACCAGCCCCACAGTCCCAAATGGAATTTGGACTAATTTTTTCATTAGCAAGATAAGCCCAGGTGAGTCTCCCTTAAACACACTTTACACAGTTCAAACCAAGGCAATGCTTTCTCTGCCTTAATGCAAACTCACAGAGTCTGAAAGTTTCAGAAAATATGTTTGTATGTGTATGTGCGCATATATAATGCAAAATATTGTATATAGCCTACTCATAAATAATGAAAGTACTGGTGAACTCATGTATATTTCATTAGACAAGATGGTCACATTTTTATCTTTTGAAGTAACTACAAACTTCTGGTTAGCCAGAGCACATTAAACCCAACATTTATCACCACTATCTTCTGAAATTCCTCAAAGATTTTAGTAAAAGAGAATGGGAGGAAATGGTAGTTCAACTAGAGGTGATGGCAAACATTGGAAAAAAGAAAACAGACGAGTGAGGGTAACTGACTTAGTATGGAATTTCTCAAACTTTCTGCCCAGTGAAATCATCTTCTGAATATCAAATAAAGCTATGATAAAAATGGATTCTAACTCATCAAATAAAACAAGAATAAATGAGTACTCATGCCCTACAGGGTTAACAACCCTGACCATGTTGGTATGGCAGACACAGCTGTTGCCAAGGCATTGGGCACCATGATTTACTGGCCAGGTAAGTGGTCTTCTGGATTAGACACACCAAGCCCTGGGTCTGTTCTGGCTTTTTAGAGTTATGTCTTAACAAGGTGCTTCAATTCTGCAAGCCTCGGTTTCTTCATGGGTTAAATTTAGAATATTGTAAGATTGTTATGGAGATTAAATAATTGCATGTTTGCAAATATTTGGCCTATTTCTGGCCCGGAATTAATATTTGGCAAAGGCTGCTGTTTCATTACATTAAGTGCATGCTTAGTTTCTTTGATGGTATATTCCTTGGTTATCACCAAAATGGGTATAAAATATGAGATAGCTAAATTAGAAAATAATTAAGATCAGTATTATCTAATTTATTTCAACCCTAAATAAAAGTAAAACGTAAGGGAATACAGGATAAAATATGTCATCAGCTTCAATGAAACGCCTCATAAATGCAGAATTACTAAACACTTGATCAATGAATTTAGGTAATTAGATAATTAGATAAACTCATTAGATCAATGAGTTCAAATAATATGTCTACTATAGTTTTATTACACTGTGTAACCATACATTGGGAGTCCATTAAGAAACAGTCTTCATGGAAAGTAGTTTTAAATTCACTGAAATTTGCAAAAGTGCACATGCAACTTTTCCTGCTAAAGTAGACGTTAAAGCATGATGGCCATTCAAAGATCAGGGGTTCCATTTTTACGAACACAACCAAAGAGTTGATTATCTATCTCACATATTGTTCTGTAGGTATATGCCAACAATAAGTAAAAATAGTATTTTCTCTCTTTTCGTTTGTCAGAAATGAGTCTGCTCTCTTGATCTATATTAACCTTCCCATTATTATGAGGTGCAATCGCCAGATGGCCCTATCCTTCATCATAATCATTTTTATTAACCTGCAGGGGAAAGGGTGAACTAATGGGATAGTCCAAACACAATATTCCAAACGTTTCTAACTACAACACCAGTGTGCTTCATTCATGGAATTTATTAGCTGTGAAAACTCCGACACTAGGTTTCTCAAGGCCAAGATTATATCAGATACAGAAAATGGAAGGAAAATAAGCTCTTCTCCTACACTCTGGAGGCTGGCTCAGTTTCGGGGAACTCCTTGGACACACTACCACTGCTATGAATTTGGAATTGGTAACACTGTCTCTCTACCAGATACCAGGCAGGTTTTTTTCAAAATCTCTGAGGAAAGACGAAGCAGAAAATGGCCACATAAAAGTAAAGCTGACATGATACATTTTAGTTGTGAAAGAGCCAGCTTGCTGGTGTAGCAGTTTTGTTCATATGTCCATTAATCACAGGACAAAACTTGGAGCATCAGTTCTATTTGGGGACTTTAAGGAGACCATACATATTCCTATTAAGGTTTACCCTTATGGATACTGAATTTGAAGCCAGTATGTGTCATGATTTAGCATTTTAACTAAGAAAAAAAAAACAGTCTTAAAGAGACCCCCATTGGATATATGAGTAGGCTATTTCTTAGTCTTCAAATGTGACTCAAGTTACATAATCTAGAAAAGACACTTCTCTTTCCCTCTCTCCTTCTCAACTGAAATCTAACAGTCTACCTATTATCTTTCTCTTCAGCTACAAAACTAGGCCAGGTTTGTAAAATTATCTTTTAATGCTTCACAAAGTTATTAATATTCTCATCAGTCCACCTTTTTCTTCCCTCCAGAATAAACAACTTTTACTTTTAAAATGTGGGGTTTCTTATCTTTAAGATTCCTTTTGTTAATTTTCTTTTCTTGTTTATGACACTTGACTGGATTGTATCATAATCCTCCCAATTTTCGTTAAGCTGGGTGCTCTTAAAACAGAAATATGTATGTTAATAAAGATCTGTCTAAACAAAAGCAATACTTATCAGGATGGGTAAATCCTCACATATTATGCTCCTCATGTATCTGGCTTCATTACCAAAAGTTTTATCACTAAAGCCATATATACCGGTTTATCAAAGTGGTATATACGTCGTCTGATTTTCATGTTTCTGTTTTTACCCTGAAAACTGAACTAGAACAAAGTTGTTAGGAATCTGAAGAATAGGCCCTTAAATGTAGGCTGAGAATACATGAAGGGATTAAAAGGTTAAATATCTCGACCAGTATCAAAAGTATCATATTCAGGGATTAGAACACTTACATCTGCTGAGGATTTTCCATGAAGCACATTTTCTCAACACATTAGTCAATCACACTGAAGGTGAAGGAAAACATCTAAGAGATTGGGCTTTTGCTCCTAACATTCCACACCAGAAACAGTTTCCCCAAGATCACCAAGACCTTTGTGTTGCTCCATTCAAAGGTAAATTCTCAATCCTTTTCTAACTACAGATCAGTAGAACTTAGTACATGGATAACTTTTTTTTTAAGTATCATTTACCAATCCTCAAATATACATTTTTTATGAATACAGCTGGGCAAAATTTGACAGCTGTAGGCACCACATAGAGACAACCCAAAACAAAACACAGAACACTTCCATCACCCAGAAGATTCCTTTGTGTCCCATTCCGGTCATTCCCCGCATCGCTCAGAAGCAGCCACTTTCTGACTTCAGCTATCATAGGTTATTTCTTGCATTTCATAAAAACGGTATGATTCAACATGAACGTGTGTGTGTGTGTGTGTGTGTGTGTGTGTGTGTGTGTGTGTGTGGTTTCTTTTACTAAGCATAGTTTTTTTTTTTTGGGGGGGGGGGTTGACATTCTACACCATAACTTGTTCTTTCATTCTTTTCCTTTTGAAGTATTTCCATTGTTTCTGCTCCTTAGTTATTATGATTAAGGATGCTGTGAACATTCTTGCAAAAGTTCTTCTGGGACTTTTTTTTTAAAAAATCCATTAAAAATTATACCTTTAGGTTGTCTTAAGTTGAACTATGCTGGACAAGCGTCTTTTTTCTTTTTGACTGCTTCAGATTTGTTGAAGTTCTTGGTATGTGGGTTAATATCCTTCACCATTGTTGGACTATCTTGGCTACTATTTCCTTAAATATATTTTTCTTCTCATTCTCTTCTCCATTTTACTGGGACTTCAATTACATGTTAGGCTATTTTGTATTGTCTCACAGAACTGTTCTTTTCTTTTTCCCCCCACTCTTTTTTTCATTTTTGTTTCTGTTTGGATATATTCTATTGACCTTTCAAGTTCACTGACCTGGTCTCCCTTGAATCCATTTGCTTTAGGCTCATCTGACGAATTGCTTTTTCAATTGTAGCGTTTTTATCACACTTTTGTATAGTTTTCAGATCTCTGGAAAAAATACTCCACCCCTTTATGCATGTAGTCTATCTTCTCCAGATTCTTAAAGCACTTTTATCAGAATTGTGTTCAAGTTCCTTTCTGATAACATCTGGACTATCTCTTTATCTACTTCTATTTAGTGTTTCCCCTCATGACCACGGGCCACATTTGTTTATGTCCATAGTTTTTATTATGCTTTTTGTGTAAAAGACCACTAGACACTTGATCTTAGCCAAAAGGCCGAGAAGCGATGTAAAAGACCACTAGAGACTAAAGGAGTAATACTCAGCTCCAGAAAGTGGCACACAGTTTCTTCTGACAGCTTAGAGTGGGTGGCTTAGTCCATCTTAACTGCAATTAGGCTGGACCTGGGTTTTTTGCGCAGGCTTACTTTAATATTTTAGTGGTCAGCCCAGAATATTTCCTTTTAGCCAGTCATTGGTGAGATTCCAGACAGCTCTTATTCCTTTACAGAATTCCAAACAATGGAAAATCTCCTTCTGCTTTATCGTCAGGCTGCCACCTCCTGGGGCCCCAATGAATTCTCCCTGCTTTCCACTCCTGTCCCCATTTTTCTGCATCTCGAAAAATCTTTCTCAGCCTTCCTGCCTTTTAACAAGACTTCCGAGGGTGGTTTATCTTCTATGGTATCTCAGGATACTTTGGTGCACTTTCACTCTACCTTCTTTCTCGGCGCACACTTTGGTGGACGAAAGCCCGGGGTGTCTCAGATGTATTTCTGCTACGTTACCATGATCCCAGCCTTCAGGGCATGGCTACTTTGTACTCGGGAGAGTGGTCAGTAGGGGTCTCTCCCAGCTACACGTCCACAGCTCCAGCCTTCAACATACTCCCTGCATGCTCCACAAAGGCCCATTGGAAACTGCTGGCCAGTATATGTCCATCGGCTCCTGGTGAGGGTCTTGAGAACTCTAGTCTTAGAGGCCACGTGGCCAAGAGATGTCTGTTCAAAGTTCAACTCATTTGTTCTTACTCAAATCTATGGCATATTCTTCTTGTTACTCTCCCAGTTTTAAGACAACTCTAGGCTCTTCCCTCCTATCAAGAGCCCATCGCTTTCTAAAATTGAATTAATTTTCGTTTATATGCTAAACTTTCTGGTGGGTTTTAAGAAATACAGGACTTTGGTAGCTTATCTCGTTTGTTTTGGTTAAGATGGAAGAGTGTTTTGCAACTTTCTTCCTTACAGCCAGAGGCAGAAGTCCTCTGCCCTCTTTGACATACTGCCCAAACCAGCCTACGTGATCCTGTCTCTTGCATCTGCCAGAATTCCCACTTTTTATTTCCCTGATCCCTTTCATTTTTTCTGTATTACATATTGATTTTAACCCATTAGATTCTTTCTTGTGTTTATTTCTTTTTTTTTAAATTTTCTATAGCTTTTTGCAAGAAAATAGTTTCTGTGAGGTCAGGGATTCTTATGTGTGTTGTTTACCTAATACCCCATGTGGCTAAAACAGAGCCAGGCACATAGTATATATATCTATTTGCCAAATAAATAAATACTTTAAAAGATTTGAATTTTATTAAGATATTAGGGATTCCATTAATGTACCTCTATCTACTCCCTAAGCAATTGTAATTTGAGTGGAATCACTTGTATTTATCAAGGAAGATAGGTATTCTTGCAGAATAAATTCTATTTGCTGTAAGACCCATAAAGTTTTGCAGTACATACAGATCAAGGCAAAAAATAACATAACTTGAAGTACTTATTCATATAATGTTCAAAAGTTTAAATTAGATTATGGTTTCCCTGATGAAAGAAAATGTACTATAGCACTAAAATAGTTCTGAAGATAGGATGAAATTTTTTTAGGTTTATTTATTTTGAGAGAGAGCACACCTGCGTGCAAGCCAGCCTGAGTAGGGGAGGGGCAGAGAGAGGGAAGGAGAGAATCCCAGGCAGGCTCCGCGGTCTCAGTGCAGAGCTAGATGCGGGACTCATCTCACAAACCGTGAGATCATGATCTGAGTCAAAATCCAGAGTCAGACACTTAACCAACTAAGCCACCCAGGTGCCGAGAAGATAGGATGAATTTTTTTTTAATAGTTATCTTTGGGAGAGTACAAGCAGAGGAGGTGCAGAGAGAGGGGGACAGAGGATCTGAAGCAGGCTCTGTACTGACAGACTGACAGCAAGACCCTGATGTGGGGCTTGAACCCACGAACCACAAGATTATGACCTGAGCCGAAGCCGGATGCTTACCTGAATGAGCCAGCCAGGTGCCCCAGGATGCAATTCCTGATTAGGACATTATTAGAATGGCTTAATGGTAGATTTTATCCTGCCAAACTTGTATTCTACTAGAGACTGCTATCATTAGTGCTGTTTTACAACTATTAAGATTGGAGAACTTGTTGAGAGAACAAAGACATACCTTTCGACCAGTACTTGTCAAATCAATGCACAATGCATATACAAATTACCTGGGGGAGGATGTCAAGTTACCTGGGATTTTGTTGAAATGCACATTCTGATTCAGTATTTCTAGGGTAGAACTGGGGGTTCTACATTTCTTTTAATGTTTATTTTTGAGAGAGAGAGAGAGAGAGAGAGAGAGAGAGAGAGAGAGAGAGAGAGAGAGAGAGGAGAGAGCGAGTGAGTGCAAGCAAGCAGGGGAGGGGCAGAGACAGAGGGAGCCACAGACTCCAAAGCAGTCTCCAGGCCCCAAGCTGTCAGCACAGAGTCCAACACGGGGCTCGAACCCAGGAAACATGAGATCCTGACCTGAGCCAAAGTCAGATGCTTAACAGACTGATCCACCCAGGAGCCCCAGGGATTCCGCATTTCTAACATACTTTCGGGTGAGGTTGATGTCCATGCTCCACATTTTGAGAAACAAAGCTCTAGATTACACATACCTACCATGCGTACATACTTAACCTAAAAACTTCTGCAGCAAAAGTACTTAACATGTCTCATCTCTTTCACCATATAGACATGCACGAAGAATATGGCACTGGGGGTAACTGCTTTGAATCTCTGGCATCCCGTGGCCATCACACCAGATGGACATGTGTGTACTCCTCTAGTTGTCCTTCAAGTTCCCCACTCTCTAACAGCTGGAAAGCAACAGCTCTCCCACTATCCCCCCCCCATGAGAAAAGCTGCACCCTGAATTTACCTAAAGCATAGCAGCAGCCATCAAAAAGCTTTATGACCTCAAGAGATTAAAATTCTGTAGAAAAGAGCAAACCTTGCTAGGGGAAGAAAAGAGAAAATGTTAAAAGGAATTGTAACACACACACATACACACACAAATAGATGAAAAGAGCATGCAGAACTTCAGATTAAGCTTCCCTGTACAGATGTGAGCCACATAAGGAAGCATTAGCAATTCTACAGAGTCTGTATGGGACTGAACTCTATAAAGAATTTGAGTTGTAGCACTGATAATACCAAACAATAAAATGTTATCCTTTTCACGTTTCTTCACAAATAAATTCTCCCCAGTCAGAGCCACCAAAATGTATTTTAATCAGAATTCTATTTGTATACAAATGACAGATAAAATATAGGCAAGCACTTTTTTCTTTCTTTGCAGAGCTCATCATTTCTTTGAGGAATGGAAGCACAATAAAAGAATACTGATTTCCATTAATTTTGTCTCCTTGCAAGTAAATTTAGGAATGAGTCAGTGAACAGCTCTCTACCTTTTTTTTTTTTTTGCTTTTAATTCTCCACCCAGCCAATTTCTAATAGTATCAAGAGAATTCTGCACTACATAATATTAACATGAGCACATTTCTTTAGTGAATGAAATGACATTATGTTCCTAATATTCAGCTTCTTCCTCCTGTTACAAGTCACAAGAGGCAAACTCCAATTTCAATTACTCAAGGGTCATCCCAATTTACCAATTTTAGGGTAAGTACCAGCACAAGTGGCTCTCACCAATTATTCAAGTAAAGTGGATTCAAACTAAAAAAAAAAAAAGAAATCTGAAGACAAAATTTACTCATGAATTGCACAGAACCACCCAGGAACAAATTTAACCTTAAGGAGTATGCATAATATTAAAAGGGAAACATTATACTATTACTAAAATATAGAGAGCAGAAAGATGAAATATACTGCAAATGCCAGCAAAACTCTAAAACCTTTTCATCAGAATTTTAACTTGTTTTGTTTTTGTTGTTATTTGAGAAGGTGAATGAAACGGATTGCTTGGGTCCTTAGCAGGAAAATGCTGTTTTGAGTGAAGGAAACATTAGCCTACAGTAGAAGGTATTATTACATTCCTTGAAAACTACCTTAACTCTCTTTTCTTTCACACATATCTTGCAAAGATAAAATTTACTGGATTATTCATTCTGCTCTGGAGATTTGTGGTAACAGGTCCTATGGCTGTGAGAAATATTCTCCCCACCTATTCCAGAGTCATGAACATTCCTTCTCTTCCTGCCATCAAAGCCAACGACATTCTTTAAAATTTGTCTATGCTGAGCAGTTCCCTCCATAGGGAGGGCTACCAAAATCCTAAAGGGATACTTTGTGTACGTATAAAAGCAAAAATGTCAACGATACTCCTAATAAGGTCATATAAGAAAATGTTCAGTTGTTTTAATTGGACAAATTCTATGTTACCTAGTTCGATGAACTCACTGAGCTGAAAAGGCCATTGCCAAATGATGGTTAAGTAAGGTCAACCACTTGGAAGGAAAAAAACTGAATAGATAACAAAGTAAACTGTTTAATCAAAACTGGTATTATTGCAGTTTTTGGCTGAAACACTAAAATATGTCAGTGAGATGGATTGACAGGGGTCTTAAACACACTTATTACATTGGATTTGCAGAGAGAAATTCAGACCTAGTGACTTAATAACGTTGATAGCATCATCCGTCTTAGCAGAAGAAAACGGCTAATCTACTTTAGCACCGAGTTCATTAAAGACTGATTTCTGCGCCCACCCCCCCCCCAAACACACCTCCATGGGAGAAGCAAGGCCTCAGATAAGTCACCTTCGGGTACGTATTCACACACCATTCCACTGACAGCATGGCAGCCCACAAATAACAAAGCACAAGAATAAAAAAGGCATGTGTATTTTAGAAAACACTACAACACAGGGAGTATTAAAAGATATTGACACACCAATTGGAGTTTACTAATTTAAGTTTGAGAGATGATTAAACGGTTGGTCAAAAGGAAATAAAAGAAAATGAAGGAAGCTTAAGAAGAAAAGAGGTAAGACACTTGCTTGAGAGAAGATGCCTATACAGAAGATTGTAATGGCGATCCGGTCCAATGAAATTTTTCTAGTATGTTCCAGGCATTAGGGTGCCTGTCAATAGACAAACCAGTGACTGGAAAGGCTTCAGACATGGAGGGAATCCAGACAAAGAGCCATCCGAGTTGACAAAAAGCTTGCTTCAGGGCGTAACTTTTTCCCTCAGATGACCTAAAAAGCATCCTGACCGTAACAGGAGTAGGTAGGATGGTCCCAATACCAAAAAAGAAACAAGGTCCTTTGGCTTTTTATCAAGATGAGGCAGCCATAAAGGGATTTTTATGAGGAGTCATAAAGTCACACGCCATGCGTTTGTGTTCAAGAGACTTTTTCCAGGAAAACATTCCTGCCAGTGACACATAAACTATGAGAGCTATCTACCCGTATCATCCTTGGGCAAAATGTAGTTGGTATAGAGTCCAATTTTGCACAAGTGATTTTCCTGAGAACTGCTAGAGTGTGAAAACAAGGATGTGTTTAAACAGTGGCCAAACCCCAAAAGGCACAGCAGTTATCCCTCACCTCAACAAAAATTAAAAGGAAGATATGTAATAACTGTGGTATAAGATCTAGAGCAAAAGGCCTGGGTTTCATGAGACTTACACCTGTGCAACCCTAAAAAATCTAATTGCCTGAATCAAGTCAATGTAGATAGCACTTCACTAAACACACTATTCTTATGCAAAGCACTGGTTTAAGTGCTCTGTGTGCATCTCATTTAACTCTCCAAACGATCTCCAAAAATAAAAAAAAAAAAATAATAGGTATAGTATTGTCATTTTAGAGATGATACCACTGAAGCCCAGGAGAGTTTAATGTTGGCCATGTAACTGGTCAGTTTGAAATCAGGTAATGTGGCATCATGAGCCAAGTACTGAACTACTTAACCTCTAGCCACTGCTTATAAAAATCTACAAAATGGTATAAATCTGATCACCTTCCTCACGAGGCTACCCCAGACTCAAATACAGTCACATGTACAAAAGCAATGCATACACTTTAAAGCACGATTTTAGTTACTGTAACATTATTTGCATAAATTAAGGGTTCCTGAGCAAAATCCTACAAAGGAAAGGGCCCTCATACCCCCCCCACCCCCAACTGCCATCTCCCTACATTCTCCTCCAGTAGCCTTCTTGCTGCCAGGCTCCTGTAAATGGTGCTGATCTCTATGGCAGGACCACTTTTGATTTTAAATACCAGTAATGACACCTGTAACATATTGGGTCACTATTGTAGCTGGCCTCCTACATATTTCAACTCAATTCTGCCAGTGTCTCTGTAATATTGGTATGATCATCTCCGTTTTAGAGATGAGGAAATAGGCCCTGCAACTGTTTAATTTGTGTAAGCATCCACAGCTAAGGAAGTGAAGCTGAGAATCAAACTCAGGGTTCTCTAACTCTAAAATATGTGCCCTGTCATCACACCAGGGATGATGGGCAACCAGGGTTGTTTCAGTTATTTAATGCTGCCTCACATCAAATAGGCATCCCTAAAACCACCATATTATGCTTACAACTTCTATGGATCAGGAATTTGGACAGGACTCAGCCGGGATGGCTTACCTCTATTCTACAATGTCTGAGGCTTTAACTAGGGAGACTGTAAGGGGTATAAATGACTCAGTATGGCTGGGGGTTGGAATCATCTTGAGTTTGCTTACTCAAATGCCTCATACCTGGACTGGAAGGACTTGGAAGATTGGGCTCAGCTGGGCTGTTGACTGGATCACCTACACAAGACTTCTCTGTGCAGCACGACAGTGAGGTTCCAAGAATAACATCCCACACCAGAGTATCAGAGAATGAGCATTCCACAAGATGCAGAAACTACCTGGCCCTTGAAGACCCAGCCTTAGAAGTCACACAGTATCACTTCCACTCTACTCCACTGGCCAAAGCAACCATAAGCCCGTCCAGATGCAAGGGGAGGAGACATAGACCATCCTTTCCAGAAGGAGTCTGGATCACATTACAGAAAAGCATGGGAAATAACAAGTATTACTGTGGCCACCTTTGGAACATTCAACCCGACACAAGACTGTTCCTTTCAAAACCAACATTGAATCTTCAAATACTTGCTTCTCCTACTTTTCAAACACTTCAAGTCTCTGTGTATAAACATTTTATGTACTTTTCTTCCTCAGCTCAATACTAAATCCTTAAAAGCCCAATCCAAGTTTCACCTATTCTACCCAATTCTTAAGAAACTCTCACCAACTCTGATTTATCCCCGTTCACCTTAGAATCCTCATGGTCTTTATTTAGCATTTTAGCGTTTAAGTATGCTAAATTAGTAACTTGTTATTACACTCTTCGTTCCATTGCTATTAACTGTTCTTTTAGTGTCTCACTTCCCTAAAATTCAGAACCCCTTATAGACCTCATTTTAATCTCGCTGCACATGGCACAGCTTTGGATATAAATCTTAACCATAATAAAGACACTTTGGATTGAATGATGCTATATGGTCGTTTTCAAGGCATCTGACTAAACATGGTTGATGTATCTGAATGTCTATTTTAACATACATGAAAATGCAGTGGTGATTTACATGTCTCAGTTCATCCAACAAGCACAATCGAGGACCTGCTATGTGTGTGATAATATGCCAAGTGTATATTTCAGAGATAGGCCGTGGGCCTGTTTTCCTCATAGACATTATTGGGAAACAAATACATCACAGACTTGTGCATGTGTGTACCAAAACAAAAATGTACAGGTGTCATAGAGAGGTATGGGTATCTTAGAGATACCAAATGGGGACCCTCCAAGGACAGTGAGATTGGTTCTAGCTGAGGTATTGAAGAAGACTCTGAGAACTCATGTAGGCTGGTTACTAAGGGTTACATAATATTTGCACAAACTGAGATTGACAAAGGACAGATTCTAGGCGAGAAAAGAGAAAGGCTGATCATATTTGGTTAAAGGGACCCAAGGTATTATGCTGCCCGGAGGCACTCAGATTTCTCTCTAGTCTCATTTAGGGTAAGAAATCTGAGCTAATCAGTTTGCCAGTCTCTGTATTCTTCAAATTTTCTACATTTGGGATTTAGCTTCTCCCTCCAGTTAGTCATTTTATGTGAAGTTTCTTTTGAAACCCTCAGCTCCTTCTCAATAAAGAAAAAGCCTTGCACGTAGTTGCTTTTTTGTTCTCTTGAGGATTTGACCAAGATACCCCAGCTTGCAGACTATTTGCTTGACTCTATTTAGGGTTACAAATCCAACTTCTCAGTTTTTAGTATGTGTACAAATCAACTGGGGATCTAGTTAAAATGCAAACTCTGATTTCACGGAGCTAGGGCAAAGATTTTGCACTTCTCAACAACACTCAAGTGATGCTGATTTTTCTGGTCCACTAGACACACTTAGAGTAGCAAAGATCTAGATTAATATTATGAGAACAGCAGTCACATTGCCCACACTATGCCCAATACCTGGCTCAGTGCCTTTTACTTAACAGATGCTCAGTTAATATATTCTAGGGACTATATGAGTGAAAGAATTAATAAGTGAATAAACAGTTAAATTATCCCCCTATAGTCCTATAGGCCCTGCTAGCCTACAATTAAAGCAATTTCCCAGTACCTCATGAGTCAGCAAATAAACACTGGGAATATATACTTTGGAATGCACAGACCCTTTATTCAATCTACAGTGCTTCCGTAAATTCAACGACCAAAACAAACACAAGTAACATTCTGCTCCCAACAAAGAACTTTAGAATCGTTAAGGGTTTTTCCTTGCCTCAACAAAATGACTGAATCCTAACATCTTTACTTTGTCTCCTTTTCATTACCTCGTAAGTCTCTCACAATCTCCCAGCTGGTAACAATCTTTCTTGCATCTAAATTATCCTGGGGCTCTGTCTGTATCTGTCCTTGGAAGAGTATTTTGCTACCGACTGAATGTGTCCCTCCCCCCAAAATTCAGATGTTGAAATCCTTACCCCCAATAAGATGGTATTAAAGGATGGGGCCTCTGGGAGGTGATTAGGTCAAAAAGATGGAACCTTCATGAATGAGATTGTGCTTTTATAAAAGAGACCCCAGACATCATCTCATCCCTTACCCCATAGATGATGCAGCAAAAAGTCAGCAGTCTGCAACCAGGAGGAGGAGCCCCAAAAGAACCTGACCACACAGGCACTCTGATCTTGGATTTCTAGCCTCCAGAAATGTGAGAAATAAACTTCTATTATTGCTAAGTCACAGTTTATGGTATCTTGCTACAACAGCCCCAATGAACCAAGACAGTATTATCACGTGACCCCTCTCTTCATAGCTGCTTCTCCTGCGTACAAATCCATAGAATCTGTGCAGATGATTCACATTGTACTTGGAAGGTTCACAATGGAACTGAAACTCCCACAGTCCATCTTCTGTACCCATCAGAAAGCCCAATGCAGACATGCTTCCAAATCATTACTCTGGCAAATAAGGAAATGATGCTGTGATTGACATTTTTCTAATAGTTTTATTCTAATAGCTCTAGGGCTTGATAAATGCCATGGACTGTTTAGGAAACAATACAGTTATCGTATCATTTTTCCATCAAAGGCCACATGTGGCGACATTTAACCGTTCATAACATCTAATCCAAAACTGGGATCAGGACTGATAGCAAGCAACAATTGTCCTTTTATAAAAGCAAATGGAATTATATTTTGGTGAAATTAATCCACCCAGTAAAATCTCGGGCATAATTTACAGCCCAGAAAACATGACAAGGATAATCATTCATTACTATTTGTATATCTAATTTGTTTATAACACCCTGGAGGTGCCAATCACCCATATCTCACAAGATAAAAGACAGAAAATAATTAGTAAAGGAAGAAATTTGAATTTTGTTGCAATAGGAAATTGAGGTTACGGATTCTTTCAAATTCTTTGTTTAAATGAGTTCAGTGTTCAGTTCATGTTAAAAAGTGTTACTAATGATGGTTTGCAAAACCCTTTTAGGTTTTTGCTATTTTAATTACTGCATCACTGATTTTTTCTGCAACCTAATTTTGTTTTTTAAAAAAGGAGCTACCCAAAACCTCAAAGACTTTGTGTGTTCCTGTGTCAGAAGAGAAACAAAACAAATACAACCTCGTGAACAATTTTTAAAGCGTTTATTTATTTACTATTTGTAAAAAGAGCCTAGACTCTCAAACTTTGGAATAATGTAGAACAGGCTTAGAATCTCTGGTATTCCATTTACAGGAGATTTTAATCAATTTACTTGACTTCTCTAAGGCTCCATTTCTTCATTGGTTTTATGGATATATTACCAGCTCTTTGATCAGTGTGGTTAATACACGGATTCGATTAAGATAATAAATGAAAAATACCCAAATAGTATTTGGCATATAGAAAGATAGCAATAGGTGTTAGTTCCTTCTGCCTCCCCTACGGGTCCCCCTTTTTTTCTGAAGCTGAAATATAATGGCAGGACACAACTCTCAGGACTATGGTTGAGCTGATCATATTATGGCTTCTGTGTGTTAAACCAAAAAGAACTCATGCTATCCACCTATTTCCTCTCTCCGCTTCACCTGCGCTATGGAACACTGGGGTAAATCCTGGAGAAACATTATACATTACTTTCACCTTCACCTGACTATATCTTCCATTGGCCATTAAAAAGTATCTTAAACATGGAAGATCTTAGTAAATGCTGGCTAAGTGCTAGTACATTATTTCTGGTGTTCAAGTGAAGCAGATTATTAGGTAAGCCTGATTAAATGTTGGCTACCTCATTCATTTATTCAATTATTTCATTCATTCTTACAGTCACTTATTGGATTATTTGCCCAAGAGTCAATGATTGATAATTAAGTATTTGTAAACTAATGGGTGAGGCACACTGGAGAATATATACATGCAGAGCCTCAATTACAGGCATGTGACCAGATGTGGTCACAGTGCTCTGCAGCTGGGATTTAATGCTCTGCAGCAATTGTCTTAAAATTGTTAATAATATTTAAACTTGTGTTTTAGGACAATGTACCATCACTAGGAACTCAGATTTAGCTCATGTGTGGTCCAACCTCTAGCTACCCTTCCGCAATGGGATCTCAACCACCTACTGTCTGTCCTCCAGTATCCTGGGTGCCCTTCTTCTCATTCCACTGCCACTCTCCACCCCTGATGATGGCCTGGGCATAAGCATGGAAAGAGTCAGTGTTGGACACATGCCCCCTAAGCATCTCAGGGTACGGCATGTCAGCAGCCCCACAAGATGTCAACCCCACAATGCTTTGGGTGAACTTGGTGGAGTCCACCTAGTACATCCTGGTGTAACTGTTGTAACGCTCCTGGTTGGGAATGGGGGTAGAGAACCTGTCCATTGGAAGTTGAAGTAGCAAGCCCATGGGGAGGGTAAATAGTTGGCTCAATTTCTAGAGGCATTGAGCTAGCAACTAGCAGGAAAGAGAACCTAGCCTGTTGGTCCCACATGTAGCCATCTGTGCATACCATGTCATTGGTGGGGGCCATGGGTACCTGTGAGATTCTATGTTTCTTCCTTGAGTATCCCTGTACCAGACGGACTACAGTATTAAAGAGCAAATTAAAAACACCTTGACTGGTCAAGAGTGAGATTGTGGAGGAAAGGAAAAAGTTTTTTCTCCTTTTGAATGACAACCTCCACATTTTTATTTTTCATTGGGTCCCCAAAATTATGGTGCCACCCCGCAATACATGAATAAGCCAGTCTTTATTTTCAAGTGATTATAAACTTCCATTGATTGAAAAGGCAAGTTTTAGACAAAAAGCTCTAGCAGTTTCTGTCTCCCAAACACTCCATCTCCCACAACATTTAAGAGCATTTGCCATTGGCCATACCTACCTGGGAAGGCTGGGGAATTCAACTCGCAGGAATCAGCCTCCTGGAACACAGAAAAACAAGAAAAGGACACACATAGAGCTGAAGAAAGCTGACCCAAGAAAGACTATGAGAAAGAAGGTACCTATGCAGAAAGACAACTTTACAAGGGAAATAAATAGTAAGCATTCAAATCACCTGTTCTGTAAAAGCACAGAGGAGATGAAGACCACAGGGAAAAAAAACAAAAACAAAAACAAAAAAACAAAAAAACAGCATCTATGGGTCACTTCACTTCCCAGCAACTTCCCATACTTTAAGCAGGTTACAACTTTGATAAAGTTACCTTACTCATCTTGATCTCTCAGGATTTTGTACATGAAAGGTACTCAATACATATTCAACAGAATTATACTGAATTCAACCCCATTTCATGCAGAAAATACAGGTGTCACCTAAGTGAGACAAATGCAATGTGGCCAAAACCAACTTTACTCTTACCTCTCACCATTTCTACAAAATTCAGTAGGGGTAATCTACTTTGCCTCTACATGGCAAAACTCCATTAGGAACATGACCCAGGCATCACTGTTTTGAGAGTCCTTTGCCTAGAGTAAGGAAAATAGAGGAGAGGTGCCCAACAATGGAACTCTGAAGAGATTTTCTAAGTATGGTCCTTTTAATCCCTTTAGTTCTCTTCTCCTCCCTTACTAGACATACAGTGGTCTATCTCCACCCTCTCTGTGAAGTCGTCTTAGGCCTACAAAGCTACCCTATTGGATAGAACTTAATACGGTTCTTCATAGTTCTTGTTCCCCTACACAGTCCCCATGGTCCTCAGAAACATAAGCATCATTAGCCCCAACATCCTGTGGCAAGGCAAGACACTACAAAACACTCTTTTGAATCCTCCACCAAAGCCCACATGTTTGTTAGAGATTCAGGATACAGTCAGATCCCATTTCACAAGCTGTTTTTGTCGGATGTAAATCCAGCAACTGCTGGATATGCAGCTGTCCATGCTAAGTGAATCCTTGAGGGCCCCTTCACTAGTCAGATAGTTCAAGCTAACAGGACCATGCTGTCCCCAAGGCACAGTGGGAGTTACAGACTCAGCAGCATCTTAGAGAAAACTCATTTCCAACCTCCTCTTCTCAGATCTCTGAAAACTTTGTTCTATAAGCCTTGATCTGGCTGAGAATTTCAAAAGTTGCTAAGCAAATTCAGAGTCATTTCCTCTCGCCTGTGTGTAGAGGTGAAGAGGGGTGGATTCCTGTCTCTAACTCATGCTACCCTCTCAATACACATGGAATTGGTGCCACAACTGACACTCAGAGAGGAAGGTCTTACTCTAAAGCCACTGTTTATATTACTGGACTGAGCCAAGAGCAATACAGTGGTGAAAAGTTTTCAAGGTTATCTGGGCATTAAATGGTGATGCCTGAAGGGGTAGTGGAGACTTCAAACTTTCACTTATGCCTAAACTGTAGACCAAAACATACTGGAACATTTGCCTTACTTGGTTGAGAGAGAGACACTGACTCAAAATTCAGCAAATGAATTTTCTATAAAGTCTTCTGCTTCTCTCCCCAATCTCCATCCAAAATCAAGTTCAATTTTCCATCAAACACCGTCAGCCAAATAGACTTCTCAATCCAACTGTATCAGCCTGTCCTTGATTACAACGCAGCCTACAACTGGTTTAGCTTGGGGGGTCACAAACAGCATGCTCTAAGAAAGTTACAAATAGGAGTAAGAATTTCCCACCATCCCCTTCAAGCTCCTACCCCATTTCCTCTCTTCATATTGCAGGCTTCTTCTAAGGAAGAGCCCATGGGTATGTGCTAATTTGCACGGTGGCCTTAGAAGGTACTGTTCTAATTGCTTCAGCTGAAATCCATTTACTTTATAGCCCAATAAAATTCTGTGTGCAATGGTAAATAAAACCATGTGGATGTGGCCTCAATGCACAGTTCTCTTGGCTCCATTTGCAGTCCGTGATAAATTAAAGGGGAAAAAAAACCATTGTGCAAACGGATGCAATTAGCTGAAACGGTATATTTTTGGCCTCTGCTGATGTCTGCTTACATTCAATTCCCCACTTGAAAACCAATCCTCATTTGAAAGCAAACTAGAAAAATCTCTGTAATACAGATGGACCTCATTTGGCTGCATGTTGATGTGCAAAGACACCTTTATACATTAAATTGCAGTGTTGACTTCTGCACTTGAAATTTCATTTTGTCATTTTTAATCACAATGAGCAAATGTCATCCTTAATAATAACCCTCTGCTTCTCTATAATGCCTTTCGACAAAGGACCTGAAAGCACTTTTGCAAATATTAATAAACCAAGATTCACAACAACTCCCAGAGGCGTCCGTATTGCAGGCTGAAAAGAAGCCCAAAGTCATGAAGTGACTTTGCTAATCCACACAGGAAACTAAACTCAAGGAGGAGAAACGAAAATTATCATCTGGGTTATGTCAGCCTCACCTCATTCATGTTCACCAGGCATTTTCAGCCACAACTGGAATTTCAGGGCCCAAGGAACGAATGAAGAACAATTTGGATTCGAAGATTTATGCTTCATTTTTTTCCCTCCCTCCTCTGTTCTTTCTGTATGACGTTGGGTCCCAAATTCATACATTCAATCCAACTTACCCCTCACTTTCCATACTCACAAAGAGCCCTACATATCTAATAAACACATCCAGCTTAACATATCCCCAAGCCAAACTCACGATGCCCCCTCCAGAAAACCTGTTTCTACCCCAGTCATTCCCCTTTCAGCAACAGGTAATTCTTTTCTAGTTCATCAGTCCAAAAGCCTGAGACTCATCTTGGACTCCTCCTCCTCTTTCACCCCTGGCAAGTTACCTGTGAATCGTACTGGCTCTACTTTGTAAATAAACCCAGAGGCCAAACATTTTTCATCACTTCTTTCTGGACCCACCCCACCATCATCCATAGTCTGGACTACTGGAACAGCCTGCTAATTTATCTCCCCGTTTCCCCCTTTGTCTGCTCATCTACCTTTCCACAACAGACAGATTGATCCCTTTACAAATGTAAGTCATTTCTTGTACTCATTTGCTTAAAGGTCTTCAAGGTCTTCTCATCTCAGAGTAAAATCCCAAGTCCTTACTCCGGCTTACGAGGCCTTACGTGATCTGGACCGAGTCTCTCTCTGAATGTATGTATGGCCACCTCCTCCTCCTTTCTTTAGCTCCAGCCCTGCTGTCTTTTATGCTCCTCAAATAAACAAAGCATGCTACTACTGCCTTATGGTCTCCACACTTGCTCATCTCTGCCTGGAATGCTCTTCCTCTAAATAGCCCGATGCTTGCTCCTGCCCACTTTTAAGTCTCTGCTCAAGTATCACTTTGTCAAAGAGGTGTTCCCCAATTACCTCATTAGCATACGTAGTACCACCCTGTACAACACTCGAGGCCACTCAACTTGTTGTATTTATTTTCATACCACTTATCAGCTGGCATCAATTTGCAAGCTATCCTTATATATGAATGGGCATGGTGATGGGACAAGTCTTCCTCCTAGGACTGCACAAATTCTTCCTTCTCCCCTGGGAAAGATGAAATGCTACCAACTTAGAAATGAATTCTTTTTCAAAGACTTCTAAAGGACTACACTAAATTTTCCCTAAAATTTTAAAGCAACAATGTCATAATATTGCAAAGGATTTTCTGATACTAGGTCACACACAAGCCCCCAAACTACTTCTAAGAGTGAGCCTTCCTGAACTGTGACAATTATAACCGAAAACCCAGCAAATTAAAAGAGACATCATTTTATCTCAATTCCCCATACCTTAAATAAGTCCACCATTTACTACAGTGAATACTTTTTGTCGGGGTCTTGATAAAAGCTTCAAACTCCTCCAACAGGTGTATTGCTAAAGCAAAATATATAGATTCACTAATGGGTATATACATCTTCGTTTTTTTTAAGCTTATTTATTTTGAGAGAGAGACAGTTTAAGCGGAGGGCGGGCAGAGAGATGGAGAGAGAGACAATCCCAAGCAGGCTTTGTGCTGCCAGTACAGAGCCCAATGGGGAACTCAAAGCCATGAAACCCCAAGATTATGATCTTAGCAGAAACCAAGAGTGGGAAGCTCACCAACTGAGCCACCCAGGCGCCCCTTCACTTTTTAATATAGACCACAATATTTCTAATATTTTCTTCTGGAACTGTATTATTAGTTTGAAGATGTTTATTTTGCCAAATTATGGATTATCTTGCAAAAACCTTGTTTTAATCTTCTATTTCCTCTTTTGGTTTATAATTTAGATGACAGAAGGTAGTAAAAATAATCACCAAACAAAATAAGGAAACTCAAGCCACTGGAAAAGTCTTCATTTTTCTAGTTTTTTTTTTTTTTTTAGATATAAAACACCTACTAACTCAATATGTAAGGCTAACATTACTCCAATACTAAAAATAAACCAAGACATCACAAAGATAACTACAAACCAATGTCCTTTCAATACAAAGACACATAAAATCCTTAAAAGATTAGAAAAGTAAGTATTATAAGACATAAAAAGTATAATACATCATGACCAAGTAGGGCCTAACATTAGAAAATTAGTAAGTGTAATTCACCCTATTAATATATTAAAAAAACATTTGACCATCTCAATGGATGGGAGATAATCATTCAACAAAATTCAACATCCATTCATGATAAAAACTCTAAATAAGATAGGATCAGAAAGGAACTTACTCTTCCTGATAAAAGGTGTTACATAAGATCTACAGCTAACTTTATATTCAATGGTGAAAGATTGAATTATTTCCCTGATTAAACAGAGTAAGTCAAAGATGTCCAATCTCACTTCTGAGGTCCTAGCTAGTGTAATAAGGCAAGAAAAAGGCAAAGCATTTAGATGAAAAATAATTAAATTATCCTTATTTGCAGATAACATAATTGTTTAGGTAGAAAAATCTAAATATACAAATATTTATATATACTTTATATCTATCTATATATACACACACACACACACACACACACACACACTTTGTATATATAAATAATATACAAAGAATATACAAGAAAAATTAAAACCCATAAGGAAATGTTCTCAGGATATAAGTTCAATATATAAATACTTAATGTATTATCTGTATACTGCCAAAGAATAATCAGAAATTGAAATTTAAAACCCAGAACAATTTATAATGCCATCAAAAAAAGTGCTTAAGGATAAGTCAAACAAATACGTACACCATTTATATACTGAAAATTTCAAAGCATTTGTAAGGACAATCAAAGAAAAATCTACATAAATAAATACACAAATTTTATGAATCTGAACATATATTGTTAAGATATCAATATTCCCCCAACTGAACTACAGATTCAATGCAATTCCAGTATAGAGAATGTCACCAAATAAAGAGATTTTTCAAAGATACTGTTAAAGAAAAGAAACAACAATCTAAAAACTGGAAGGAAATATTTTCAAGAGATGTTTCTGACAAATAACATGTATCAGAATATGTAAAGAACTCTCACAACTCAATAAAAAAGTAGCAAACGATTGGACACACTTTTTATCAAAGAAGCAAATAACCACAAGAAAAAGGTGTTCCGATAGAAGAATGCAAACATAAACCACAATGAAATACCACTATATAAGAATGGCTAAAACATAACACAAAAACAAAAAACCGGCAATATCTAGTACTGATGATAAGGTGAACCAACTGGAGATTTCAATTATTGCTTGTGGTAAAGCAAAAAGCATCGCTTTAGAAAACTGTTTAACGTTTTTATAGAGTTAAACATACTCTATCATAAATGAATAACCTAGTCATTCAAATAATAAGAGGATATTGGTGTTACATCTATACAATGGAATACAACTGCAATAAAAAGCTGAGAACTACTGATATATTTAACTTACATAAATCTCAAGAAAGTTTTCCTAAATGAAAGAAGCTAGGCACAAAATACCATATACTGTACGATTTCATTTAACACTTTGCAAAAGACCAAATATTTCTGGACAGAAATCAGATCAATAGTATCCAGGAGGTAGGAATACAGACAGGGATTGACTATAAAAGAACAAAGGAAACTTTGGGTGCTAATGGGAATATTCTAAATCTTGATTGTGGTGGTTACTACATTATTGTGTAACTTGTACATGTTTGTTAAAACTCACTGATCTGTACACCCAAAGAGATGGATTTTACTCTTTGTTAATATGCATCACTAAGCCTAGTGTAATATAGGAAATAGTAATTGAGAGTGTGAAGGAGAAAGGTAAAATTGGTAGTAATTCAGAGTATACAGGAGAAACTTTTAGTGTCTTTAAGGTACCAGAGTGGGAGACACTAAGATAGAAGGCAGTGGGCCTCACTGCAAAGAGTTCTTTTCAGATTTTAGTAGCTGGAGTATAATAAACTGAGTTATCTATGTATGTATGTATGTAATTAAATCCAAGTTAGTTATCATGTAGTGTAGTACTGGTTTCAGGAGTAGAATTTAGTGATTCATCACTTAGATACAACACCCAGCGCTCATCCCAACAAGTGCCCTCCTTAATGCCCATCACCCATTTAGCCCATCGTCCCCACTGACCTCCCCTCCAGCAACCCTCAGTTTTCTGTATTTAAGAGTCTCTTAATGGTTTGCCTCCCGGTTTTTATTTTTCCTTCCCTTCCCATGTTCATCTGTTTTGTTTCTTCAATTCCACACATGAATGAAACCATATGGTAGTTGTTTTTCTCTGATTTATTTAGCTTAGCATAATACTCTCTAGTTCCATCCATGTTATTGCAAATGGCAAGATTTCACTCTTGTTTATGGCTGAGTAATATTCCACTGTACATATATATACCACATCTTTATCCATTCATCAGTCAATGGACACTTGGGGTCTTTCCTTAATTTGGCTATTGTTGATAGTGCTTATACACTGGGGTGCACGTGCCCTTTCAAATCAGCATTTTTGTATCCTTTGGATAAATACCTAGTAGTACATTTTTGATGAGGTTTAAACATACATACTAGGAGCTATGGGTGGCCCAGCTCCCACTTTTCATTGTAGCACAGACTGAAGGGGTATGATTTCTCCTCTAAAATCCTAAAACTCGGTCTAGTGTCTTATCTTGGGATGCCATGCTATTTTGGAAAGTGGGTGGAACTCACGCTTGTTTTCCCTATTTGTAGTTCTAAGAATTATGGAGTAGGGGAGGTAGACTATAACAAAAACTGTTAAAGAATTTAAACAAACGAAGGGCTGGAGAATAGACCAAATTACAGTTACCCACTTTAACTGAGAGACATCATTTACTGAGTGACCTTATTTAAGTTTTATTTCCTTAACATTGTTCCTCAAGCTCCGCTTTCGACCAATCTATAAAGAAAATATTACCTAACTGTGTATGTCCAGTGACTGCTGTGAGGAGTCCTATAGTAAAATACAAGAAATGTCCTTAGTGTCTAGTATCTACCTAGTATTCAACACATTCTAGTCTCAAGAAAAAAGAAGAGTCCTTTTCTGTAAGAATGTGTACTGGAAGCTATTCCAATCATCTTCTAAAACTCTGAAAAGTTTCGTATCCAGCTGGGCCTGCAAAAGTTAGCAGGTGCTATTTGCAAATTTAAACTTTAGCCATAACGTAATTTAAATTAAAGAACAAGTGAAGGTATTTTTATTAATTGGTAATTTTGAAAATGCTGGATATAAGGACTGCTAGAAATTTATGACATGTGTTAAAAAACTAAAAAAAAAAAAAAAAAAAAAGACAAAAAAAACCCTAATGACTTTAGAACAAGCATAGTGGAAGCTTACCAGAGAAAATTATTTCTTTGCATGATGAAGGGTTTGTATTGAATTGCTTAGTATTTTCCTATAATCCATTATTTTGCATCCTCTTGAAAGAGCTAATCAGAGAAAATTCTCCAAAGTTAAGTGGCAAATCTCCAATTGTGAACAAGAGGATTTTTTAAGGCCATGTTACTCAGAAACAAGTTACAAGGGCTATAGCCAACGTCCATGGATAACAGAATTCAGGTTTCAAAATTTTTTCTTCAAGTTGGAAGAAATTTGTAAGTAATAAGGACAGAAGAGGGGAGGACTGGGAACGAATTGAGGTTTCAGGGTCCAGTCTTTAAGCCCCTTGCAGGATAATCTCATATACATTACGTCCATTTAATTCTCAGAACGATCATTGAGGTAATTCCTATTTTACAAATGGGGATATCAAGGGAGGTTTAATTGTATCCATACTCAGCTGAAAAAACAAAATAAAACAAAAAACCACTCTAGGTGTTTCAAGTAAGGCTAGAACATAGGACTTCAGGCAGAGGAGAGACTCCTCAAAGCTTCCCTTGGGTGCAGATTCTTAGTCCATTTTACTGGTAAAATGGAGGATTCACCAGCTAATGCCATCAAAACTTACATCTTTAGACCATTTCACTGTTCAAAAAAATGTCACAAATTCTCTGTGGTTACATTTTCACATAATCTTATTTATCCTCAAGCCACCTATTAGATGTATATGATCCCTGTTTTCCAGGTACAGAAATTGAGAGTCACAGAGATGAACTAACTTATTGTGTCTAAAAAAAAAAAAAAAAAAAGAAGAGAGAAGTGGGGCTCAAACTTACCTTCAAATTCTATTTAAAATGTTGAGTAAAAGTGATACACTGACAAGATACCTACTGTCTGACCTGAGGCTTCAATTGTCCCCTGACACACCACTGTGGCCATTCTGGTTGTCCTGTATCCCAATTTGAGATTCACAGCTCTGTATCTTTTTCTCTAAAATAATATGAACACTGGGGAAGAAATAAGCTTACAGAGGGTCTAGGAACCACCAAGTAGCCACTTATGTTCATTATACCATTAATATTTACAGTAACATAATTAGTGCGCATCTTATTCCCACCAGACAGGAGGAAACAAAAGAGCAGAGAAGTTGGGTTTCTCGTGCAAGTTGACACCACCGAGTGGGGATTTCAGCCAACCCAGAGGCACGAGTCTATCTCAGAAGTCCCATCTGTCTTGGGATGCTCCAGTGTAGGTTTTAGAGGAGAAAATAGGTTATAAATAGAAGCAAGGGACTTTTTTTTTTTTTTTTTAAGCCCAGTACAACAAGAATATCCCACAATCCCACTTTCAAAATTTGGTGATGGATGATGTTCGGGATCAACATTCCTGCAATGGCCTAAGGGCATCGTTTGCTTCTAACACTTTCATTTTTCACTGGTTTGAAACATGCATACAGATGCTTTTCTAGCTTTTAGTCCTGGATGCTTCATTTTTTAAAAGCAATCGTGAGGAATAGTTGGTTTAATGATGTGGCAGAGATATTTCTGAACATCGAGAAACATTCCAAACATTATAAGACTACACTAGGTTCTTCAGTATTTAAGAGTATGAAATGTATCTAAAACAGTGTGTTTTTCAAAATTTGATGTTAAATTGGAGTCTGGGATGTTAAAATGATATGAGTTTGCAAATATTATTCTCCCCCTTTTTAATATCTATTCATACAAGCCAAACTAGAGTTCTTAAATGAAACTAAACATGTTTTTTAAAATTTAAAATCTTTTGGGGCACCTGGATGGTTCAGTGGGTTAAGTGTCCAACTTTGGCTCAGGTCATGATCTCACAGTTCGTTAATTCGAGCCCCGTGTTTGGCTCTGGACTGACAGCTCAGAGCCTGGAGCCTGTTTCAGATTCTGTGTCTCCCTCTCTCTCTGCCCCTCCCCCACTCGTGCTTGGTCTCTGTCTCTCAAAAATAAACATTAAAGAATTGTGGGGTTTTTTTTTTTTTAACATTTATTTATGAGAGAGAGCATGTGCACACAATCAGCAGGGAAGCAGAGAGGGAGACACAGAATCTGAAGCAGGCTCCAGGCTCTGAGCTGTCAGCACAGAGCCCAATGAGGAGCTTGAACTCATGAACTGAACAGTGAGATCATGACCTGAGCTGAAGTCAGTGGCTTAACTGACTGAGCCACCCAGGTGCCCCAAGTTTTTTGTTTGTTTTTTTTTTTTTTTTAATTTACATCTTTTCTCTGTCCCCATTTTCTGGGACAAACACCTCCCGTGGTGTTTGATGGAGGTGATATTTCCCTACATTTTAATTGTAAATTCCTGATAGTCTGTAGGCCTGAGGTGTTAAATAAAAAGGTGCCAACAAACATTTAGAGAGGATCTCATATGTGCTACTTCCTAATCATACATTTTCCTCTTTTATCCTTTTAACAATCATGTGATCTAAGCATTAATATCCCTGTCTTAAGGCTGTGCAAACTGAGGTTCACAAAGGTGAAGTGTTGCTTCATAGGTCACATAGTTGGTATATCTGACTCTAAAGTGCCTTCTTTTTCTCAATTTACCAAGGATTGGCCAAATCTAGCCTGCTTGTAAATAAAGTTTTATTGGAAAACTGCCAGGCTCACTTGTTTACATGTGATCAAGGACAGAATTGAGAAGATGTCAAGGTCCACATACGTATTTTTGTCTTCATAAGCCATAAGCAACTCAACCACTGTAATATGATAGAGCCACAGATAATTCCTAAATGAATAATCACTGTGCTCCCACAAAACTTTATTTACACCCAAAAAACAAATAATCCAGTGAAGAGATGGGCAAAAGACATGTCCATGCATGTCCAAAGAAGACATCCAGATGGCCAACTGAAACATGAAAAATGCTCAACATCACTCATCATCAGGGAAATACAAATCAAAACCACAATGAGATACCACCTCACACCTGTCAGAATGGCTAACATTAATAACTCAGGCAACAACAGATGTTGGTGAGGATTTGGAGAAAGAGGATCTCTTTTGCATTGCTGGTGGGAATGCAAACTGGTGCAGCCACTCTGGAAAACGGTATGGAGGTTCCTCAAAAAATTAAAAATAGAACTACCCTATGACCCAGCAATTGCACTACCAGGCATTTATCCAAGGGATACAGGGGTGCTGTTTCAAAGGGGCACATGCACCCCAATTTTATAGCAGCACTATCAACAACAGCCAAAGTATGGAAAGGGCCTAAATGTCCATCGATGGATGAATGGATAAAGATGTGGTATATGTATATATATGTATACACACACACACACACACACACACACACACACACAATGGAGTATTACTTGGCAATCAAAAAGAATGAAATCTTGCCATTTGCAACTACATGGATGGAACTAGAGGGTATTGGGCTAAGCAAAATTAGCCCCAGAGAGACAACTTCACTCATATGAGGACTTTAAGAGACAAAACAGATGGACATAAGGGAAGGGAAGCAGAAATAATATAAGAACAGGGAGGGGGACAAAACATAAGAGACTCTTAAATATGGAGAAAAAACTGAGGGTTACTGGAAGGGTTGTGGGAGGGGCGATGGGCTCAATGGGTATTAAGGAATGTATTGAAAAATACAGACAGTGAGAACTGTTCATTTGTTTTACCATTTTTTAAAATCATTGGTTGAAAAATTCAGGTGTTTCAAGTTCAATCTCCTTCTAATTATTTGAGCATAAATTCTGTTCTTTTTCCAGTGCCTTCTATTAAAAGATTGTGCAAACACTAGCATGCAGTATTAGAATGATCTTAGTCTACAAGGAATGCTCTCAGAATAGGTACGTTATAGAATTTATATATATGTATTGATCATTTTGGTGCCCTCTCTATGACAGATCTAGCTGAATATACACAAAGGCTTTGGCCTTCAGAAAGGTCATAATTTAAAAGGCAAAGAAAAACCCTATACAACACATCATACAGGCATAGCACAGAGCAAACGAAAGCCTGAGACCTCTCTGCTAAATCTCCCAGCTCAGGTACAATCCCGAAGCTCTGTGAAATGGCTTCTAAAATGTGTTCTCCGCCCACTTATCTTACCCAGCAATACAGTCTTGATTGACACCACATCTCCCAAGTGAAACGAACACTGGAGCCAAACCCAGACGCCCAGCCAAAGGAAGAGAGTCCATTTGGCAGGAGAACATTTGTTAGACGTCAGTCATATGGGGTAAGAATTCCAGCCACAGGGGGAGCCTGGCATTTTGCAGAGAAATATGAAACAGGCACAATCCCAATTTTACAATGGTCTACAAAAGATGTCACTGCTTGAGGACCAAAAAACAAAGTTACTATTGTTCACCTGTATCATTATAAAAGAATGCATACAAGTGGCTTTAACCAGGTTTGAGCTAACGCAGAATGAGAGAGGGATGCTTTGTTTCCAAAGCAGTTAACATTTCTTACCTAAAACTCAAGGAAATATTAAAGCAAGAACCTAGACAATTTTACTCATTTTCAAGTCCGAGATAAAAACAAAATAATATGTTAGTAACAGACCATTTTAGCATTTAGTGTATTCCAGGCACTGTTCCAAGTGTTCAGAAATGTTGTTAGTTTAAGTTCTTAAAAATGTTATGAGACAGCTACAATTCTTCTCTATTTTTACAGATGCAGAAATGGAGGCAGAGGAGGGGCCCTGTATTTGTTCCTATCACACAGCTCCAGAATTCAGTCTGTGCTCTTAACCACTTCTGCTGCTTATGACTTCAAATGTGGCAATCTCGGGCTATTAGTTTATCTCTCTGAACCTCTGTCTTCTCAGGCACAAAAGACAGATGAGAATCCTTTCCTCGCCAAATGGTTACGGAGACTAAAGAAATAAAATGCAAATTATCCAAAAGGATGTTTAAAACACAAAAATTTTCACATTTCATGAGCTCTTACTATATATACCAAGCACGGTGATAAAAAGTTTGCAACTTAATCTCATTAATCCCAAGAAAGCCTCACGACATAGATAGTATTATCCATATTTTACACATGAAGAAAGTGATGATCACAATACTTACAGGCTGTGCTTAAAATCTTGCTAGGCCTTGGGGCGTCTGGGTGGGTCAGTCAATTGAGCATTCCACTCTTGATTTCAGCTCAAGTCATGATCCCAGGGTTGTGGGAATGAGCCCCACATGTCAGGATCCATGCTTAATATGGAGCCTGCGTAAGATTCTCTCTCCCTCTTCCTTTCTCCCTCCCTCTCCCCAACTCACACACTTTCTCTTTCTAAAATAATTTAAAATACATGTATCATGCTAGATTTAGTTAGGAACAAAGCCAGGCCTCAGATTCTGGAGGCCAGGATGTGCTTATTAAAAATGTATGCCCTTCTTGTAAGAAAAAGGCTGTAGCTGGCAAAGAACTAGGAAGATTCTAGATATTTGAAAAGGATGGAATCTTTCTGATTCTCCAGCAAAACCCTTGATCTTGGGATTAGCCATGTAACCATCACCTCTAGACCTAGAATTGCTATTGGGAGTAAAATAGAAAGTAGGAAAGAAATTTGAACTTCCCAGTTTTGCTCCATAGAACCACACTTATAATTCCCATTATAGGAGAAAGTAATTATGTGGAGGGCCCCTGGAGTTTCCAAGGTATCACTTCTGGGTGAGTTTTACCTCATCTATTTGTTTTAGGTTTTTCCATATCTAACAACAGAATGTTCATAGCAGGTAAAGCAGATGTGAAAAGTCCTAATGATATTGTCAAGTCAAAGCTAAATACAGTAAAACCTTGGACCACAGTAAGTTGTTCCGTGTTCTGCAAAATGAACATTTCTAATAAATTTTAACTTGATTAACGAGCAATGTCTTGCAATACGAATAGTACTTGACAGTGAATGTCTCATGATCACAACTGAGCCAATGGTTCTTGAAATTTGCTTTGATATACAAATGCTTTGGATTACAAGCATGTTTCTGAAATGACTTCTGCTCACAAACCAAGGTTTTACTATATAAAGGAAAAAGTAACTAAAAACATTGTATCTTATCTTGAGGGAGAGTGAGTTTCCTATGCCAAAACATTAGAACATCCCCCTCAAATTATTTTTGATTTAGGATTATAACAGGTG
Organism: Neofelis nebulosa; assembly: GCF_028018385.1. Taxonomy (NCBI): domain Eukaryota; kingdom Metazoa; phylum Chordata; class Mammalia; order Carnivora; family Felidae; genus Neofelis; species Neofelis nebulosa. Next base: position 21,574,226 of record NC_080786.1, read on the forward strand.
TTGTCCTAGGCCACCAGTGAGAGGGCAGATTAAGTTCATACTAGTTATTTCTGGCTCAGCCCCTTGAAGTTTTTGTGTTGGTTAAAGGGAGAGAAAAAGAGACAAAGAGGGAATACCCTATGCTTTGTCACAACTGCTCACTTTGTTCTTTGTTCACAAAACTCCCAATTTCCAAAGAACTCATTTTCTTCATAACTCAAAGCATGCCCTCATTGCAGCAGCCACACTGCATCACGTGTCCAGAGTTGGACGCCCCCATTTGTGGTCCTTCTTCTCCTCATTGGGATCCAGGCCTGAAACACAGTCCTGGGCTTTTTTTTCCTCACCTGGTAATTCTGGTTTTATCCCTACCCCGCCAGGCGTTTTAAATAAACTTCCTATCACTGAGACAGACCCTTGATTCTCTAACTCACTAGTAGCTGCTTTCCAACTCCAGCCCAGACGTAAACTTAGAAGTCAGTCCCTTCTATGTTTCCAAGGCAATAATGTCCAATAAAAATATAATGCTAGTCATACGTGTAATTTTAAATTTTCTAGTAGCCGCGTTCGAAGAGTAAAAAGAGATAAAATTAAATTAATAATGTATTTTACTTAACTCAGCATATCATAAAATGTTACTAGTTCAACATGTAAGATGTTTGGAAAATATTAATGAGATACTTCATATTCTTCTTTTTAGTATTAAGTCTTTGAAAACTGGCATGTATCTTACACTTACAGCACATCCCAATTTGGGTGCTAAATTGATCAGAAATACTTGATCTATATAGATCTCCCAAAATGTACAGCTGAGAAAATACGTTGACATACCCAAGTTTTTCCCCAAACATAATTCAGTTATTGGGAAACAAGTATCATTCTTTAACACTGAATTTAAATTAAAATTTAAAATTCTGTTCCCCTGTTACGCTAGCCTTTTTATAAGATAGGAGAGCCCCACGAAGCTAGTGGCCACCATATTGGATAGTAAAGTTGCAGAGGATGTAAAGTCTGCCTTCATTTTTAGCTGCTCAGCTTTGAGCTGCCTCATAGGACATCTCCTAATTCTGCTGCTTATACTCTTCTCCCTGTACTACATCAGACAAATTGAATCACAAATCGGTTTGTTAGGATTCAATTGAGTGATAACCAGATCATAGGGCTTAATATGGAGAAAGCCAATGGTAAGGAAAGAGTCATCATTATCAAAATCCTGTCTGAGAAGTATGGCTAAAGGATAAAAGAGTGGAGAGGAAAGACCTCTAGGCTAAATGAAGGCAATTAGGTTACTGTTGACTTTTCAAGGAAGGGAAGCTGTCAAATGTTTGAAGACAGAAGAAATTCCAATTTGAAAGAAGACATTAAAGATATGGGGGGAAAATGGGATCTTAGGGAGAGCCATATATGGAGATGATACAGATGGGTGAACAGAAAATAAATTAATATCAATGATTAAGAGATTTAGTATTAAAGGGAAAGTCTAAGGACTCATAAATCCCTGAATCCTGTCCTAAAGTCAAAGTACAACTTTCCCAGAAGAGTGCTCCCAAAGGAATTACGGACACTATAGCAGAATGAGAACCAAAATACCACTTAGGTAATGGTTGTACCCAATTAATCAATGCAGAACGCTGATAAAGTGCTGAACTGAAGCCCCACGAGAAACTTCCTCTTCCTCATTTTCCCCTCACATCCCAATCGTAAATCTTGGAACCAGCACATAAAGACATGCCCACAAGAAACCAGATTGAGATAAATGGCTGGGGCTACAATTGGGCCTTCACTCAATTTCCCAGCCCAGATCTTGGAAGATGAAATTGGTGTTTCCTTTTTTTTTTTAATACTTCAAAATTACATTTGTAGAATCCTGAATAATGCTCTAAAGCATTATTCTGTTCTACCCCCAACTACATTTTTTTTTTTCAAAATTAGGGTACTCCTGAAATGTCTAGGGTATTGTTAAAAACACATTTTGAAAACACATTATGGAATAGATTTACAAGCAAACAGTCCTGAACTCTCAAAAGTTAACTAAAAAGAATCCAAAGGTCTGGATCAAACCCTCACACCAAAGGCTGATGTTCCAAGTTTGGAATTTTGGCCTGGTTTCACAGAAACTTTGCTTCTAACTTTTACAGAACCCCATTTGTTTGTGAGGTTTCTTAGCTTCAAACTGACCCTGAGAAACTCTATCAAGACACCTCTGGTCAAGAAACATCTATGGAAATATTCAGGGCTGATCTCCATCTCTTAAGAGAACATTAGTACCTGCATCTCACCTCCAGGACCAACTCCAGTCACAAACTAAATAATCGTAATAACAATAGTACTTCTCCATTTATGTAGCCTTTTGCTTGGAATAAATCTCTCAAATAGCCACATTCTTTTCTAAGGAAGCACAGGTCCAAGGAGACTATAACAGTCCCTCCAGGCAATTCTCAACCTTGTCTGACAAGACAATGAAATGATGTGACTAAGTGTGACCCATAACCATTCACTGTATTCCCTTTATGGGCCAAATACTTCAAACAGGAATTGCTTTATGAGCCAGATTGGCTATATGGATGACTCTACCATTAAAACAAATCTGGAAGTTTATCAAGTACAGCATATTTGAAAGCTGCAGCTGGGTATTGGATAGATCCATGGATTTTATGTTTTTATGTTTATGAATGTGGACAAAATAAAAATATTACAAATACCCAAATCCACTAAAACAGTGCTAAATCTGAAGTGTATTTTTAGAAAAAAAAATCTGAACACACACACATGCGTGTATATAAACATGCATACGTATTATGTTGAGAATATAGATCACAGAGAATTTCAGTTTAGCAAAGGATCAAACTGCAAATTCACTGGCAAGTCTCCCACACAATTAGAGATTAACTGGATAAAAACCAAAGACAGGAGACAAAAAAACAACCTAAAATTATAAATACATTGAATTAATATAAGGTATACCATTCCGATACCCTGATACAGACTTCACATCTAATGTTTTTAAGTAATAATTCTAAAAGTATTGATGAAAGGTCTTCTATGTGCCCAGTTCAGCATCATTCACTTTTTCCCTACTTTCGGGAGAGATGCCAGACTTCACCTTCATCTCCAGAGGGGCCTGTGTCTTGGGAATTGGTCCCCTCCTCAAAGATGAAATCATGCACAGCCATCTGGAGATAGTTGACATAACTAGCAATTGAAGCATGAATGCATAGCGCTATTGTCCCACAAGTATATTACAAACTTTTTTTCTGGGATTGAAGAGAAAATGGTGGACTTGTGCTGTGCAGATCCCACAGAGGAAAAGGAAAAGGAAAACTGCAGCTCTGTACTGGGAGGAGCTGGCATTGTGGAGAATGACGACATAAGGAACACAAGGGTCTGCATGAAGAACTGCCTTATTTAGATCAACTAGCATTCCTTGGAACCTGACTCTGAACCAAGAGAATGGGATAGTACTCTCTTAAAGACTCATAGTCTTAGATAATCCTCCCTTAGAGCTTCTGGACCAGCAAGCACCTTTTGTACCATATTATATCCTACAGTCCACACAGGTGCTATTTGGCAGCAAGAAGCAAGGGCAAGTTAGATTGAGGAGATTGTAGGTTCTCTCTGGTCTGCTAGGATATGGGAGTCAATAGAATCGCCCCTCTTCCATACTGCATAAGGTTCTGGGTTCTTGGTTACATTAAGGGGAGAAGGAGCCCTAAGAAAACTACTAGACTTCTGCTCATCTGGCAAATGAGGACTGGAGCTAGATTTCTTCTGGAGGTCATTATTTGCAACCTAAATTTGTGAAGCAGGTCAAAGTTAGCATTCACACATTCCTATGTTAACCTACTTCTCAAGTCATCTCAGACTTTATGAGGCAGTGTGTAGTAGTAATAAATGAACACTTGACTGAGAATAAGTAGGCCTGTGTAGTAACAACAGCTCTGCTTTTAAGTAGCTATGGGACTTGGAGGAAGCTTCAACTCAAATTCCTTAGTTATACATAAGTATTTGGATCATGTGTTCAATGGGCCTTTATCATTCTATAATCTTATGAATTCAACTTTACAATACTTTATAAAAAACTTTTGTGACAATGAGTCTTCAGCCTGGCTGAACAAACTAGGAGTTTTCTCCTGTATATAAACTCTTTATAATGATTTAGCTTGGGTTAGAGAAAAACCACTAACAAGGTTGGGCAAGCTAGAGACCTAATAAAAATAATTATTAAATATTTCTTAGGTGCTCATACTATTTCAGGCACTGTTTTATTTCATCTAACTTCTAAGATGGATGTTGCTTTACAGATGAGGAAACTGAGGCTCCAAGGGTTGAATAACTTACCAGTATCACATAGCTCGTATGTATAAAATACAGGTTTCAAACATAGTTCTTCCTGCTGTTGAACCTGAAGCACTTTCATACTGCCTTTCAGGGAATTAACTGGATTCTGCTCAAGTGACATCATCTTTTTCAGTCTCCACCAACATGCTCAAAAATCCATGTTGGTAATTTCACGTGAGTAAAAAGCAAGAACTCCCAAGACCAGACAAAATACAAAAATCCACCATAGGTTTTAGACATGCAGACCTTACTTTTGGCATTTCTATCACAATAATAGATTGTGGATTGTTACCTACTCAGATACTGCATAGCAGTTGAATCATCTTTTCCCATTACAAGGCATTATTAATAATGTATTTCAAAATGTTATTGACAAGTAAAAATAATTGAGGAAAAACAGTTATTTCAGGTCTTGAGATAAGTTGTACATTTCGAATTCTCCCAAGATCTATTTGTGTTGTTTCTAATTGTGAAACCTTTCTCATCCAATTATATTCTACTTCCTGAGACAGTAAAGAGGAACCAGAACTTTAAATAGCATGTTATCAAAATAGGAGTGCGATTCTGTCACCGGTTGAAAACAAACAAAAACCATTTGAAGCATGCAAATACTTGGCTAATTGAGTTCTAAGATACTTTCCAATTGCTTGAAAGTCAAGTTCCTTTTGTTTCTCTAACCTGAACCATATGATGATGTGTTCTGACAATAGACAGATTATTCTTTTTTCCTTCATACTTTATCAAAGAGAATGTTAAAATTACTTTTACAGTAATAACACTTCCAACCCTAAGGAACTCAAAACATACTAAAGCAAATATTGAGAGACGATATATTATGCAGGAGAAGATGCCAGGGTATCTTCCCTTCTGAATTCAGAAATTCTCATAAAAATATATATGCAAAATAAATCTTGCAGTGTAAATTATCTGTTAGCAAATGGTATTCTTCAGTTTCATTTCCAAATTATCCAAAACGAATTAGGATTTCATATTGAGCTGTCAACATGAAATTCCACCTCCTGAAATATAGAGAGGATTTTGAGAAGAAAATATGAAGTAGTAAAAGCCATGTTTCTTTCACACCCCTACAGTTTAATGTAGCATTCTGGAGTCATATATACTTACTACATTGTGGAAAATTTACGAATTTTAAACAATCCCTTAAGTTGTTTTATTTCACTGTATGACACTTTGTGGATAATTTAAAGGCACTAATATTTTCTTAAAAAGAGTAAATATCAACAGTTCTAATAAAATGTACTAAGTAGATCCAGATTTTTTTTATTCACTCTGCACAGCTGTGCAAGGTCATGGTAACTTTGAAAAGCAAAGTTATGATTCAGTGTTACCAATAATGTGCAACTGATTAAAATGAAATTATTGGATTCTAAGCATGGGATGTATCACTATGACATTTCCCATTAATCTTTTTTTAGCTTTGAGATTAAACTATGAAGGAGTCTTCCGATCTGAGATAACCAGGTTGACACCCCATTTACCATGAAGACAAACAAACTGCTATCATCATCGGAACATGAGCACCAATGCCAATCAGAAGGATTTCCAGTTTAGAGGCTGCTCATGTGAGCAGACAGGTAAAAAGATTGAATTAAAAAGCCAATTTTCTCTCATTAAATGCTTTTATTCACAAGGAGCCTAATAAATGAAGAGTTACATGAGAGTAAGCACATCACCCCATCAAAATACAGTAATTCTCTCTCCTCGGATCCAGACATATATCCAACTGCATACTTTTCATGCCTTATAAGCTTGCCAAAACTAATACCTGTAAAATTCAGGTTTTCATTTTCTCTTATGTTTGTTCCTTCCCAACCATTACTTATGCCAGTAAGTGGCACATGACCCATCCTGTTACTCAAGTCAAAAAACCCAGGTCCCATCTTTGATTTCATTCTTTCTCATATACTACATCAAATCTATCAGGTTCTATTGGTTTTACCTACAAAATACTTAAATATTTCCATTTTTTTTATTCCACTATTACCCTTATCCACCAACATCTCTCACCTGGACAACTGAAATACTTGAACAGGTTTTCCAACACACATTCTGATCCTCTCACATTCAACCCCCAGGGAGCAGCCAGAGTAATTTTATTTATTAATAGAACAGTAAGCCACAAAATTGCTTTAAAAGCCTTAGATGGCTTCCGTTGCCCTTGGAATTCCTCTGTTTCCACCTCAGTTCCTACCTCCCGACAACCAGTCATCTATAATTGATTTTTTTCTTATGGCAAGAGAAAATTAAGGACTCAAAGTCCTGGCTAAAACACTGTAAGTTTGAGAAAGTGAAGTTGTCCACTAAAGACCCACCAGGGTTCTATGTTGAGCTCCAGTTCTTGGAAAAGCCAAAAAAAAAAAAAAAAAGAAATTATGGATGATTTCCTGAGAGAGAAACTACCTATAGAACGTTTGGCAAAATCTTTCAACCAGCCAAGGTATATGTTCATACTAATAAGACAAAGACACGACTTCAAGGAACCTTAAGCATGAACAATTTGTGGGTAAAAGGACCCTACTCCCTCAAATGTCATTCCAGGTCCATTCCCAGAGTCAAATCTGGTCTCGACACTTTTTTCTACCCTTATCCCTCTCTCTGAACTATCCTAACCTACACAGTACCTAGAAGGTTATTTAGAAGGCAACTGCCCGATTTCTACAAGTCTAAGGAAAAAAGAATAGCTTCTAGAAACAAAAACACAAGTGACTTCTCTTTGTCAAAACTTAGGCCAGAGCCACAGGCATAAACTGGTGATATAACAATCCCTTTTTAGAGCAAGATATGTAGAGATGGGACCAGAGCTATCAATCAAGATGTTCATATCCAAATATTCCCATACACAGCCCCACTGACCATCTCATTTAAATATTCCCTAACAAATGTTCCATCAAGACTTCTGAACACAAATGCTCGTTGTGGTGAGGCTACATAAACAAATGCAAAGGGAAGTGTTTTGTAGTCTCTTCCTTTGGCCATTTTGGCCTCCCTGGTATCAAACAGAGTTTCTTCCTATTTGTATAAATTTGGGGGAGAGAAGGTTTTTCAGTAACAACCCAACTGTCATTGCTACAGAGGCCTCAAACGTATCAACTGAGTAGGACTATTTACCATGTCCAACAATGAATTTATCACCAGTCTACAGCAAAGGGATTTTAAGCCTCTGGGTACTAAAACTGCTTTGCTCTACAAGAGTCAAGGTAACTACTAAATTAATTGAAGTTTAATTTTTTCCCTCATGAATATTTTATAGGTCATTTTTTTTTAGAATATCTAGGTTTTCAAATACATTTTCTTATTAAACCCACACTAATTTTTATTTTCAACAATTGTAAGATCAAATGCATATGTCATTTAAATGTCTTCCCTGTCATAATCTCATCTGCAGCACAAATAGAAGTGGCCATGGGTTTAATGTCATCTTTCATATTAGTAACGTCTACATAAGGAGGGCTTCCGTTTTGCAATGTAAAAAATTTAGGTCTCCATATTGTGATTACCCAGGAACAGATTCTTTTAAAAAGAAAACTTATGACTTAAATGGATAGAGCCTATCTGATTGGAAAAATAGGATTATTTTAAAACTCAATTATATTGTACTTCCAAAGCACAATGTGCCTAGTTTCACAAAATGTCTTGAATTATGAAATAATTTCAAAATCTCATTTTTGAACCAAATACTGTTCAAACATACCACCTATGTTGTATTATTGAAGTTGAATTAAACAAATACAAATCTGTCTCAGTCTGACACAGGAAAATTTAGACTATAAAATTAAATCCCTGTTTTTCAGGTGGAAGCAATATTACCTCAGCTCCCCTCTCCCTTCCTCCCCAGGGACTTTTGCCAATGTCTGGAGGTTTTTTTTTTTTTTTTGATCATCCTAACTATGATGAAGGAAGGGTGTTTTGAGGCTGATATTTATGGGTAGAGACTAAAGACGATAAACACCCTATAACGCACAGGACAGCTCTCCACAACTAAGAAATATCTGGTCCAAAATGTCAATAGTGCTAAGGCTCAGAAAACCTGGATTTTACAAATCCAGAGAACTGAACTAAGGAAGAGGGGGTAAGTATTTCCTCATAAATAGACAGCTCTTGGAAGAGCACCACAAATGGCCTTAGACACATCAAGCCAGAACTTGATTTCAAATCTATAAATTCAGGAACAAAATACCAAGGATGAAGTAATACGATGAAAATTGGGAGGAAAAATAAAAATGATATGACAATCGCATTCACAAATGTTTCAGCTTCACAAAACACCTGAAATTTTCAAAAGCATCCTCAGCATTATGAGGATGAGACATCATGGTTGTCTTTCCCATGTAATGGTTGAGGACACTAAGCCTGAGAGAAGCCAACAGACTTGCCTACATCACTCAGACAAAAAACACAATGAAGATGTATATCTAAATGTTGTGAGTCTACATTCAGTGTTTTTCTCATTTATCATGTACATCACACCCTTCCCCAGATGAAACATACAATATATGTGGTGCTTCATACCTGATATACGAAGGAGTGACAGTGAAAGGAAGACTTTGAAAGATGGTAATGGCACTGTGTTTACACTTGCCTCTTTCAGGTTCTGCAACAAGACCCAGAAATTTCTACAATCCCTTAAACTTCTACTGCAAATGAACACACAACGTGTCTCTGATAGGAGATGCTCCAGAAGGTAAACGAGTCCTATCACCAGACCCAAAGCATTATCAAAGTGACTTAACAATGTCTATTCACCCTCAAGATATTAAAATCATCACTGACTCTGGGGGAAGAAATATTTCTGCAGCTCTATATATACGTTCAATACCTTGAACGCCCTGAAGGAAGGTTATTAGATAAATAGAGCAAAGACTACATTCAGCTCCTGAAGTCTTTAGGAAATCACAGAAGAGGTACCAGATTGCTCTTTCTAGACCCGGCTCTTTCCCTAACTTACATGTAGCTTTGTAAAGTATTTTAAACTTCCTGTATTTCAAGTTTTTCACTGCTAGACTAAAAAACAGCTGCTACTTAGGTGGCGTTGTACAAATGAGACAAATTTATACAAATGCATCTTGATAAGAAAAGCCAATAAACACATATACACTGTCATTACTCACTATTAACTCCCATGCCTTTATTATTGATGTGATTTTCTACTGTATCCCCTAAAATAGACGCTCAAGTTACTGGTCAAAAAAAGAGTACGTTTCAAACTTAAAGCCAGATTCAAATGGGCTTTGCCAAGAATGGTGTTGGTTTTAAAACTGTCCTATAAATGACTGATCATGAGAAGCAGCTCCGTGAACAAAGTAGGTTACATCCGACAGAGCGGATGTATTTATGTTGACACCTCACTGAGAACAACCCTTCTAACAGACCATGTTGATCTTCATAGCAACTATTCTTGAGCTAACAGACCCTTAATTTCATTTTGGCAATATTCTTAGTTCCATGATATGAAATGACTGGTGTACATCACCACAGCATTCCCATTTCCCTTAAAGACCAGTAGGTAACTGGGGTGCCTGGGTGGCTCAGTGGGTTAAGTGTCCCACTCAATTTCAGCTCAGGTCATGATCTCACAGATCATGAGATTGAGCCCCACACTGGACTCTGGGCTGACAGCACAAGCCTGCTTGGGATTCTCTCCCTCTCCCTGCTCCTCACCCAAAATAAGTAAACTTAAAAAAAAGAGGGGCACCTGGGTGGCTCAGTCGGTTAGGCACTCAGCTTCAGCTCAGGTCACAATCTCACAGTTCGTGAGTTCGAGCCCCGTGTCAGGCTCTGTGCTGACAGCTCAGAGCCTGGAGCCTGCTTCGGATTCTGTGTCTCCTCCTCTCTCTCTCTGCCCCTCTCTTGCTCATGCTCTGTCTCTATCTCTCAAGAATAAATAAACAAAAAAATTAAAAAAAAAAAAAATCAGTCTGTAACCTAGCCCTGACCAATGATCTGTAAGGAAAAATCTACTGGTAGGAGATTTTTGTGACATGTTATCCTCCGTGATTTAAAAAAGAGAGAGATGCAAATGAAGACAGCTTTCTTGTCTCCTTCCATGTTCTCTATTTTGGCAATCTGGGTATAATGAGATGCTGGAACCCTAGCAGCCATCTGTCAGCCATGAGGCAAAAAGCTGGAGTTCCAAAGCTAATGTGGTGCAAATGGCAGAGGGGGAGGGTGAAAAAACAATGAGTTAGATGATATTGGACCTCATTTCCAGCCCTGAACCCACAGCATTGCAATGGGTTAAGTGGACACTAAATGTTCTCTTGTTTTAAGTTAATGTCTGTCAGGTTTTCAGTTACTGGTGGCTTAAGTATCCCACCTCACACACCCACATGACAATTCTACTTGTGCCCTCTGAAGATCTACTTGCCTATTGTCATAAAGTGTAGCATATCTTCATTCTTTTATTAGAAACATCAAGTTCTGTTAATGAGAAAGAAGACCTCAGACATAAGACACTGGAAAAGGAACAACCTCTTCCGCTTTGTGTATCACAAACAATATGGCATCATTCTTCTCGCTTCTTTTCTCCGCCACACTGATTCTGCTGCCGGGAATGCCCCTTCCCTTGTCTATCTGGTCTACTTCTACTCATCCTTTGAACTGCGAGCTGGAGACCTATTTCTGTGAATACTTCTCCCAAGCAGAATTAGGGAACCAACTTTTGGTTCCTATAGAAGTCAAGCAGGTGTGGTGTTTTGTTTTGTTTTTTAGTAACAAGAAACAGAACAGATGCACAAACTGGCTTGAGCCAAATGGTAAACTGGAGGATCACAGGACCATAAAATGCAAGAAGAAAACTAGCCTAAGTCAAGGGTTCAGATGAGGTCGTCAGGAGTCAATCATAATATTTTCATTTCTCCTTTCTCCCGTCCACATCTTGGTCCATTCTGAAGCATTTTTTATGTGCAAAGATGGATTTAGGAAACTTTAGGTCCGATTCCTCCTCCCAGATGCTTTAACAGAAAAGTATTTCTCTATAATCTCAAGTCATGTGCTCATGGTACAGTCCGGAGTATGGAATACACTGATTAGTTTAGTGCTGAAGCCGAGTGTAGGGACAATCCCACGCAGATCTGATGAAATGAAACCTGAGAACAATTTCCAGGAGGAATTCCTAAAAATAGGAAAATGATGAAGACAGGAAGAAACCATGTCTACTCTACCATAAAACCTTGAATATACCACATCATTCTCTATTAATTAAAAAAAAAAAAAAAAAAGGAGGATGTTGATTGTTTATTTAGGTTCCAAGCACCATGGTTTCTCTACTAAGCTGCAGTCCTCAAGGGCAAGGACAATGTCTTCTTCAAGGCATCTTATGCTCCCTTTTCTAGAATACAACACATTGTGCAGTTATTGTATCTTTGGTTATTTGTCACTTTGTACCAAACTGTGAAATCCTCAAAAAAAAAAAAACAAAAAACAAAAAACAATGACTTCATCTTATTCCTCTTTGTATCCTTAAAGCTTCCTACAGTGCCAGCTTGGCACATACTATTTACTTAGTAAATCTCTACTGAATTAATGTATTAACACTCCTATACCGGGCAGAATTTGAGTTGTAGGTAATAAGTGTCCTCACCATGTTAATCCTAAATAATGCCCAGTATGCATTTTGCAGCTTTTGTACACTCTCAGCAAAAAGGGATATTCTGAACAGAAGGAAACCAAATGACTAAGCACAGTTTCAAGTGACCACCCACATAGAGAAAAGAGAAAGGACATGGAGACATCACAGATGTAAAGTTGTGTTGCTACTAACTTCAGCCAGAGTCACATACGGAACATGGGAAACACTTCAAACATCGAAGGTGATGGGACAGGGAAAGAGTGCTTTCAAAAAGGATGTTGTAACCATTCTTCAAAAACAAAGAGGTTCTTAACTCTCTAGAGAATGTAGGTCACATATTGAACAAAAATAGAAATCTAAGCTCCTTGGACAAAGCTAGAGGCAAGCAGCCAAAACATGAACACAAAACCACTCTCACTAATTTAAGTAAGCAGCAGGAAATAGCATCATCGGGACCTGGTTCCAGGCCAACCAGAGGTCCCAAGGCCTCACTTAACCAGGAAATGCCCCTGACATGTTCACTAACAGTTCAAGTCTGAAGTAGCAGCCAGAGAGGAACAAACATCTAACCAAACTCTATGTTGAAATGAAATTCTGAGATCAAGACTAACAGTCCAACAAACACAAAAACTGAATTAAGAATAGACATGCCAAGGTTCCAAAAACACTGAGAAAGGGCCAATGCAGAAAAAGGACTTAAAAGGAATCTTTAAAATAATTACTCGGGCTTGTTGTCTTCTATTTGCATATTCACATGCTTTATGCATATTTCAACTGCTACTTCTCTGGCAAAGATTTGTTTTATCTTTCAGAGGTATAGAATAGCGTGTCTTTGGAACATTTGTATCCACTTAAATCCTTCAAAAAATTTAAAAAAAAATCAAGTAACCAAACAAATCAGAGATCAAAGACTTAGGGCTGAGAATCCATTACTTTTCCTGTGTTTTCTCTCTTTAAGTTATTTAAAAAGTAGTCATATGCAGTAAAGGACTTTTTGACACAAATGAGTCAAGCGTAGCTGACCCACATCACCAAAAAATTTTTAAAAATCACTATCCTTTTCCTTTTACCAATATTTATACTCAAACCTTGGAAAAGTTTCCACATACATTTTTGTTTTTGAGACCATGTCACTCATAATGGCCTGTCATTCACTTACTTCATGATATCACTTTTCTCTTTTGCATGAAGCTCAGAGCACATTAATCATTTAAAAAAATGGTTTTAATATTCCACTGGGAATCAACAGAGAAACGTATATATTCTGCAAGAGAAGAGTACACTTATCTAGGTATTTACATTGGTCTTTTTGGAGACACTTTCCTTCCCAGCCTCTGGAATGCCAAGATTTCCCTACAGTTTCTTAAAGCCACAATAACATGACTTGCGAAAGCCCACACCATGAGCACTTTCTCAACACATCCAGCACAAAACTCACTCCTGAGGATGACAGAGGAAAAAACAAAACACAAACACAAAACAAAACTCTGTGTTCCATTAGTTATTTTCGATAAACTTTCTGTTCACGTTTTGCACCCAGAAACTCATAAAGGGTGGGAACCTTCAATGTTTAGTTCTTTCTGTCAGTCCTAAAACACCATAGTGGGAACAATGAGCCAAGAAGGAACTTGCAAAGCTTTCTCAAGTCTCCCAACACCTATCTATTAGGAAAAAAGACTCAGAGCATCCATTTCTTTCAGCTTCCCATCATCTTCCCAAAAAAGTAAATAGAAAATATTGAACTCCTTTGACCTAATGCAAGCCTACTTCCTTTGACCGTCTTTACTTCCTCTTTCTAGTGCACCTCTATTACTCTCACACCCTTGTACAAACATCTTCCATAACAGAAGCCTGCTCTGCCTGTTGTAAATCCCAAAGCTCTAGAACACAGGTGGTTCTAATTCTCTCCCTGCCTTTGCACTAATTATTCCCTCCCTAATGAAAACCCTAGCCTAGTGCCCACCCCCAGTTACCTATTTGCTGAACTCCTACTCATTCTTTGGGAGTTCTTCATGGAGACCTTCTGCATTGTTCTACAGAATCAGGCACTTCAACCTCTGTTCCCAATGACCCTTTGTCCGTGCTTCTGCTATAGCACATATCTCATTGTTACATTTTCTGTTTCTGTCTACCTTCCCAAATAGATTCATCCAAGAGGTGCCTTGCCCACCCTTATCTCTTCAATGTCTAGGTCACAGTCTGGTACATACAAGATGCTCATACTTTACTTACAAAAGAATGACTAGAATGAATTCATCAAGTTTATAAAGAACAAAGGTAATATTTCCTCTTGGCTCTGTACAATGTCTCCAGTAATAGAAACAGCTACATATTCACCAAACTTCATGTTCTTCCTTCCGTAGTGTAGAATTGCCATTGTAAAATGTTTGCCCCACATCATAGGTTATATTTCCCAGTCCCTAGAGCTTAGTAGATTCCTGTGACCAGTTCTTACAAATAGCATGTGAGAAGCCAGATACCCTATTTTTGAAACAAGGCAGTTTATTTTCCATCTACCACATGAAGGAGAGTACTCAGAAGCCTTAACAGGATAATAAGAAGCAGTAAGAAGGGAAGAGATGTGGGATGCCTGGGTGTCTCAGTCAGTTAAGGGTCCGATCTCAGTTCAGGTCATGATCTCACAGTTTGTGAGTTCAAGCCCCACGTCAGGCTGTGTGCTGACACTTCAGAGCCTGGAGTTTGCTTCAGATTCTGTCTCCCTCTCTCTCTCTGCCCGTCCCGCACTCATGCTCTGTCTCTCTCTCTCTCTAAAAAATAAACAAACATTGATTATTCCAGAGAGAGAGAAAGGAGTGTAAAGAAGGAGGTGTGGAACACGTATCAAGACAATGGATTAAATATGCCTATTTAGAAAGACCGATAACCAGAGAAACCAGCCTAAGGGAGGGAAGAGGTAAGGAGTAGAAACAGGGAGGGGGGAACATATCTATATATCCAGAATTGACCTCAAGTTAATACAGGCAATGCTGCATCACTTGTAGGTAGTAGCTGTCCACAGGGTCTGTGCCACTCCGGTGGATATGGGCCAACCAGCCAATAAAAGAAGAAATTTAAAAATATATAGAAACAAAGGAAAATGAAAATACAACAATCCAAATGCTTTGGGATGCAGCAAAGGCAGTCCTGAGAGGAAAATACATTGCAATCCAGGCCTATCTCAAGAAACAAGAAAAATCCCAAATACAAAATCTAACAGCACACCTAAAGGAAATAGAAGCAGAACAGCATAGACACCCCAAACCCAGCAGAAGAGAAATAATAAAGATCAGAGCAGAAGTAAACAATATAGAATCTAAAAAAAACTGTAGAGAAAAATCAATGAAACCAAGAGTTGGTTCTTTGAAAAAATAAACAAATTTGATAAACCTCTAGCCAGGCTTCTCAAAAAGAAAAGGGAGAGGACCCAAATAGATAAAACCATGAATTAAAATGGAGTTATTACAACCAATCCTTCAGAAATATAAGCAATTATCAGGGAATACTATGAAAAATTATATGCCAACAAACTGGACAACCTGGAAGAAATGGACAAATTCCTAAGCACCACACACTTCCAAAACTCAAACAGGAAGAAATAGAAAATGTGAACAGACCCATAACCAATGAAGAAAATGAATCAGTTATCAAAAATCTCCCAACAAGTAAGAGTCCAGGACCAGATGGCTTCCCAGGGGAATTCTACCAGACATTTAAGGCAGAGATAATACCTATCCTTCTCAAGCTGTTCCAAAAAATAGAAAGGGAAGGAAAACTTACAGACTCATTCTATGTAACCAGCATTACTTTGACTCCCAAACCAGACAGAGACCTAGCAAAAAAAAAAAAAAAAAAAAAAAAAAAAAAAAAAACAGAAACTACAGGCCAGTATGGGGCGCCTGGGTGGCGCAGTCGGTTGAGCGTCCGACTTCAACCAGGTCACGATCTCGCGGTCCGTGAGTTCGAGCCCCGCGTCAGGCTCTGGGTTGATGGCTCGGAGCCTGGAGCCTGTTTCCGATTCTGTGTCTCCCTCTCTCTCTGCCCCTTCCCCGTTCGTGCTCTGTCTCTCTCTGTCCCAAAAATAAATAAAAAAAAAAAAAAAAAAAAAAAACACGTTGAAAAAAAAAAAAGAAACTACAGGCCAGTATCACTGATGAATATGGATGCAAAAATTCTCAACAGATACTAGCAAATCGAATTCAACAGCATATAAAAAGAATTATACACCATGATCAAATGGGAGTCATTCCTGGGCTGCAGGGCTGATTCAACATTCGCAAATCAATCAATGTGATACATCACATTAATAAAAGAAAAGAACCACATGATCCTGTCAATCGATGTAGAAAAAGCATTTCACAAAATTCGGCAACATTTCTTAATAAAAACCCTCAACAAAGTAGGGATAGAAGGAACATACTTAAACATCACAAAAGCCATTTATAAAAAGCCCACAGTTAACATCAACCTCAGTGGGGAAAAACTGAGAGCTTTCCCCCTGAGATCAGGAACATGACAGGGATGTCCACTCTCACCGCTGTTGTTCAACATACTGTTGGAAGTGCTGGCATCAGCAATCAGACAACAAAAGGAAATCAGAGGCATCAAAATTGACAAAGATCAAGTCCAGCTTTCACTTTTTGCAGATGACATGATACTATACATGGAAAACTTGACAGACTCCACCAAAAGTCTGCTAGAACTGATACATGAATTCAGCAAAGTCACAGGATACAAAATCAATGTACAGGAATCAGTTGCATTTTTATACAGTAATAATGAAGCAACAGAAAGACAAATAAAGAAACTGATCCCATTCACAATTGCACCAAGAATCATAAAATACCTAGGAATAAACCCAACCAAAGATGTAAAAGATCTGTATGCTGAAAACTATAGAAAGCTTATGAAGGAAATTGAAGAAGATATAAAGAAATGGAAAAACATTCCATGCTCATGGATTGGAAGAATAGATATTGTTAAAATGTCAATACTACCCAAAGCTATCTACACATTAAATGCAATCCCAATCAAAATTGCACCAGCGTTCTTCTTAAAGCTACAACAAGCAATCCTAAAATTTGTATGGAACCACAAAAGACCCCAAACAGCCAAAGTAATATTTAAGAAGAAAACCAAGGTGGGAGGCATCACAATCGCAGACTTTAGCCTCTACTACAAAGCTGTAATCATCAAGACAGCATGGTATTGGCACAAAAACAGACACATAGACCAATGGAATAGAATAGAGACTCCAGAAATGGACTCACAAATGTATGGCCAACTAATCTTTCACAAAGCTGGAAAGAATATCCAATGGAAAAAAGACAGTCTCTTTAACAAATAGTGCTGGGAGAGCTGGACAGCAACATGAAGAATGAAACTAGACCACTTTCTTACACCATTCACAAAGATAAACTCAAAATGGATGAAGGACCTGAATGTGAAATAGGAAACCATCAAAACCCTAGAGGAGAACGCAGAAAAAAACCTCTGACCTCAGCGGCAGCAGTTTCTTACTTGACACATCTCCAAAGGCAAGGAAATTAAAAGCAAAAATAAACTATTGGGACCTCATGAAGATAAAAAAGCTTCTGCACCGCAAGGGAAACAATCAACAAAACTAAAAGGCAACCAACGGTATGGGAAAAGATATTTGCAAATGACCTATCAGACAAAGGGCTCATATCCAAAATCTATAAAAACTCACCAAACTTCACACCCGAAAAACAAATAATCCAGTGAGGAAATGGGCAGAAGACATGAATAGACACTTTTCTAAAGAAGACATCCAGATGGCCAACAGGCACATGAAAAGATGGCTCAACATCACTCCTCATCAGGGAAATACAAACCAAAACCTCACTGAGATACCACCTCACACCGGTCAGGGTGGCTAAAATGAACAACTCAGGAGACTACAGATGCTGGAGAGGATGTGAAGAAATGGGAACCATCTTGCACTGCTGGTGGGAATGCAAACTGGGGCAGCCCCTCTGGAAAACAGTGTGGAGGTTCCTCAAAAAATTAAAAATAGATCCACCCTATGACCCAGCAATAGCACTGCTAGGAATATACTCAAGGGATACAGGAGTGCTGCTGCATAGGGGCACTTGTACCCCAATGTTTATAGCAGCACTCTCAACAATAGCCAAATTATGGAAAGAGCCTTAAGTGTTCATCAACTGATGAATGGGTAAAGAAATTGTGGTTTATATACACAATGGAGTACTACATGGCAATGAGAAAGAATGAAATATGGCCTTTTGTAGCAACGTGGATGGAACTGGAGAGTGTGATGCTAAGTGAAATAAGTCATACAGAGAAAGACAGATACCATGTTTTCACTCCTATGTGGATCCTGAGAAAATTAACAGAAGACCACGGTGGGGGTGGGGGGGAGTACAAAATATAAGAGACTCTTAAAAACTGAGAACTGAGGGTTGATGAGGGGTGTGTGTAAGGGGAGCATGAGTGAGGGGTATTGAGGAGGGCACCTGTTGGGATGAGCACTGGGTACTGGGTGTTGTATGGAAACCAATTTGACAATAAATTTCATATTTAAATAAATAAATAAATGTTTTAAAATATTAAAGTAAAAAAGAAAGAGACAATCTGTGAATCTCTCCATGGAGGAAGACCTCTCACAAACCAGGAATCCCCTCAATTAGCTTGTTTAATGAAAATTAACATTTTATTACGTTAAGCTATTATCAGGCAGGGGGGTGGGGGGCGTGGTAGGTATTTGTTAAAGCAGTTAGCACTAGTTTTCCTACTACATTTACCTTTTAGTCAGTAAATTCTCTAAGGGATACAGTATAGCGTAGCACAATAAAGATCATCTAACAATCTAACCATACCGGTTTCATGCTGGAAAAGCCCCCATAGTGTTGGCAAGGGCTATTTTCAAAGTTGTTCGTTTAACAAGGGATCTTCCAGGACAAGGTCTGGGGATAATGGTGCTGCTCTTGGGATGGGTTTTATCGATGTTACAAAGAGATACAATTGAGAAAACAACCCTGCTGGGCTTGTCCTATTTGACTGCGAGGCTGTATTATGACCTTGGGTGGAATTGGTGGCAAAGCCAGTAAGCGGAAGATGGCAAAGGAAACGGATGGAAAGATACTGGGTCCTTTAAGAAGCCACTGTTATTCTAAATTAACACTGAAGCTGTCCCACCTCAGGGGAATCTGATATGTCTGACAGCAATAATTGCTATCGCTTTTAAGCCACTTTGAATTCCATTTTCTATTTCTTGCCAACAAGGCATCCTAACTGAAATACTAAATTTATTAAGAACTGTATTTTAGCTCTAGGGTACCCCTGACCAAGCGATATACACTCTCTAAAGTTATTTCCTCATTGTTAGGTAGGTTTAATAATTTGTATATTTGTATGTTAGTGTGAAAAAACAAAGATAAATTTACATAAAAGCACCACGTATGCTACAAAGTCTAGGAAGAAAATTCGAATATCACCTCAGGGGCCACAGAGATAACAAATAAATGAAATGTTCAAGACAATATGAACCAACCTTTTTGTGTGTGTGTGTGTGTGTGTGTGTGTGTGTGTGTGTGACCAAGCAAAATCATTACCTAGTTATTACTGCCTTTTAAAAGACTATGATGCCAGAGCAGTGACAGACTAGGTACTGTTTACTAACCAACTGTTAACTATGTAAAAGTTTCTATTACTGTACATTTTTATTACTCTATTCTATTCCTCTAGTGTTCTTAAGCCCTCTAGTCCCTTGCCTTCTCCTTATTCCCCACCTCTCAAAATTCAAATACATTTAAAATAGAAACAAAATTCGTGGCAAATAGCTTCAAACTGTGGCAGTTTTAAAACAGAGCCTCCAATTCCTTGACGTTTCTCGTAATGGAGTCCATGTCCCCTCCCCTTGAACCTGGGCAAGATTATTTCCGATTCAACACATCAAGTACAGTATCAATGATACTATGTGTCTTCAAAGGCTAGGTATTAAAAAGCTGTAACATTTCTACCTCATTGTTTTAGAACACGGGATCTGTTTACTCTTACAGAGTGCTCATTCATGGAACCCAGTCACCATGCTCTGAGAAGTTCAAGTCACATGGATCATCCTGAAACATCATGTAACAGCAAAAAGCAATTTCCACGGGGCCCTGTCTAAATTCCTGACTCACCAAATCTGTATGCATAACATCACAGTTGTTACTTTAAACCACCAAAATTTCTATACAGCAATAGTTGGGGGAAAACACGAACAGATTTTGTCTCAAGTTTGGTTGTTCAATTAAATACTATGCTAAAAGACTGTAAATATGTTCATTAATTGAAGTTAGATTTACTGATTTTACTCATAGAATCAGAATTCAAAAACTGGAAGGAACTTATTATCAAGAACTAAGTATCTTAAGAAACTAGGATCCAGGAAAGTGAAATGATGATATTAAATGACTTACCAAATCTCACTCACTATACAACAGCAGAACTATAGTAATCAGAAGACACAACTTCTGACTTGCAGGCAATTCAGATTTCTTTGTAAAATGAGGATTAAGCTTATTCTTCATACTTTTAAAAGACAATTGTACCTAAGCAGGTTGCATGGCAAACAAAGCATATCCCCTTCTGTGGTCACCGAGATCAAGACTTCTCTTAAGCAAGATGAAATCACTTACAGGCAAGATAAAAGGCATTTTTAAGAACCCACCTGTCAAAAACAAAAGTTCTTTGCAAATTCAGAATCTTCTATCAACATATGCCTTCCATTGAAAATGTAGTGGAAAATATCCATATGAGTTTTCTAAAATGTAGAGTCATTTAGAAAGTAAGCAAAATAAGTTTAGTGTATAATAGAGAACAGATTCTCCCTCACAGCCTCCAGAAGGAGTCTAACCAGGCTAACACCTTGGTTTCAGCCCAGTGATATGGATTTCAAACTTCTGACTTCTACATCTATGAGTGAATAAATTTGTTATTTGAAGTCTGTCATAATTTGCTACAGCAGCCTCAGAAAACTAACAGAAGTGTTATCATTTGACTTGGAGATAGTCTATTGTGGTATCTTAGAGATATTTTAGAATTAAGGTGCAAATAAGGAAAGGAGAAAGGTAAAACAAAGAGAAAAAGGTAAAACTAAAACAATGTATAGGCTATAACCCCATTCCTTCAAAAATTATATGTGTAGGTATGCACAAAGAGATTTATATATGGGGGCCCTGAGTGGCTCAGTTGGTTGAGCGGTCAACTCTTGATTTTGGCGGAGGTCATGATCTCACGGTTCATGGGTTCAAGCTCCGCACTGGGCTCTGTACTGACAATATGCAGCCTCCTCAGGATTCTTTCTTTCTCCCAGTCTCTCTCTCTACCCTTCCCTGCCTCTCTCTCTCACAAAATAAATACACTTAAAATTTTTTTAAAGTGAGATTTATAGTGAGACTGTGACCATGACATTAATGCTGCTTATCTGAAGGTGAGTGGGACAGCAGGTAATTTTTAATTTTCTCCTCATATATTACAATGAACATTGGTTTTATAATCCTAAGAGGTTTCTCTTTTTTTTTTTTTTGAAGTCTTTGTGACAGCTGTCTTCTCCAACGACAACGGCACAAGGTCTACCACCTACATGCCACCCTTCCACTGTGCTGACACCCCCCCCCCAATCAAGAGATGGGGGTCTATGTTGCCCCTTCCTAAATCTGGGAGGTCCTGGAACTACAGCGGAAGCAGTGCCATGGGACTTCCAAGGCTGAGTCCTAACAAGCTGCAACCTTTCCTCCCTCCCCCTCAAGACTTGCACCTAGGGAGTCCTGGTTGATGAGTTAAGAGGTCCGGCTGCCCTGAAGCCATCACACTAGAGATATTACAGGAGAAACCGCATAAAGATACAAAGAGATGCCAAGGAGCCCCCAGTCACAGGGGTGAGCAGGTAAAATAGTATTCTGAAAAGCCCTGGTTTATAACATTTGCTGTTTTCCATGGTATGAATGCTCCCACTATGATCTATTTCAAGTGACCCAAAGTTTAAAAGTTGGCTCATGGGGCGCCTGGGTGGCGCAGTCGGTTAAGCGTCCGACTTCAGCCAGGTCACCATCTCGCGGTCCGTGAGTTCGAGCCCCGCGTCAGGCTCTGGGCTGATGGCTCGGAGCCTGGAGCCTGTTTCCGATTCTGTGTCTCCCTCTCTCTCTGCCCCTCCCCCGTTCATGCTCTGTCTCTCTCTGTCCCAAAAATAAATAAAAAACGTTGAAAAAAAAAAAATTTAAAAAAATAAATAAATAAATAAATAAATAAATAAATAAAAAAAATAAAAGTTGGCTCATAAAAGTCCTGCATGTGTGACAATAGCCCCTGACAGGCCCCTGCGTCACTTCCTGTTGTTTGGCTTCCAAACCCCAACGCGAGACCTGAGTGAAGAAGGGAAATGACCTCCATCCTGGCCACAGTCAGAGTGCAAACATCATTATAAACCCCACACTACAGTGTTTGTCTGAGCTGCTCCTGAATGCCTGACCCAAAGAAAATGTGAGAGATAATTAATGATTAGTTGTGTTAAGCCAATGAGCTTGGGGATGATTGATGGCAGCCATAGCAACTAGAACAGTCTTTCAGGTCAAGTGATTACAGTCACAGCCAATGGCAAGGAATCGGGCAGCCCTGTTGACCATTCATGTGTGAGCCAGGTCAGACCACGAATCACTTCTTGCAAGGAATCTTGATCTTAACTGAGAGCACTCCTTCAGCCCATCTCCGGGGGGTCCAGAGTGGGTGTTTAATGCAAGTGTACATCCTTACTTCCTTCCTTTTCCCGAGGGTGTGTCACCGTGTTGCCTGATGGTGAAAATTCCTCTCACAATCACGTCTCTGAAACGCCTGTACTGCACTCCAAAGATGGCTTCATGCACATCCTGACATTCCTGTCCTACACAACACAGAGGCACGGTCTCTAGGGAACCGCTGCTAGGAATTTTGAGCTCCCTTCTCCCAATTCTTACAGTCTAAATGTATTTCTCAGAGTGCCAGAAAGACCTACAACAATTTGTTGATCATCAAGCTGTTGTCCCCTCCGAGTCTCCAGGAAATGTCTATCTCAGCATCATGTGAAAACAGATTTTTTTCTGTGCTCTTATCCATTATCATGTGTTAGCAACACAGAATGTGGAGCGAAAATATCCAAGTTTGATTCCTGGCTTTTCCCTTTACTGACTTTCATTTTATGCAATTTTATTTTTCTCTTGGGGTGCCTGGCTGGCTCAGCCGGTAGAACATGTGACTCAACCTGAGGGTCAGGACTTCAAATCCACCCCACGTTAGGAGTGGAGCCTACTTAAAAATAAATAATTCATTAATCTCTTTGTATATTCGTTTCCCCTCCAATAAAGGAGAAATTAAAAATAGCACCTAGAGAGGCACCTCAGTAGTTCGGTCAGTTGAGAATCTGAGTCTTGATTTCAGTTCAGGTCATGATCCCAGTATTGTGAGCGAGCCCTGCACTGGGCTCCATGCTGAGCACAGCAGCATGGAGCCTAATTAAGATTCTCTCTCTCTCCCTCTCCCATGCTCACATACGCTCTCTCTCTAAAATATATATACGTATATATACGTATATATACGTGTGTATATATACGTACGTATATATACACACGTATATATACGTATATATATATACACACACACACACACACACACACATATATATACACATATATATCCATCCTACATATAGAATTTTTTATTAAGATTTTTACAAAGTTATTAGTATATGCCAAACCTCTTCACCAGTGTCTGCCAAAATTGGGGCTTAGTAAGTATTAGTCATTAGTTGTCAGAGCACTCGCAAAACTGCAACAACATGTACCAAGCAACTTTTGAGATGATGGGGGGAGGAGGGGGCAAAATTTTCTGTTTCAACCAAAAAAGTACTAGAGTATGCCTCCAGCCTTAACAAAACTGTAAGATCCTATCAAGGTTACATGTCCAGAAAAATCTGCCTACCTCCCCCCACCTCCAAGGCCTGCCCCAGGATTATAAAACTTTCTCACCATCTGCCACTTCCACAGATTATGACTCTGCGAGGTGCCAGCCAGAAGGCAAATTTGAAGTCTGGGAGACACAATCCATGAAATCATTTACACTAATTAACCCTTTAGCTCCAATTATCTGAGCAGATTGGCTATCTCCTCATAGTCATGTCTATTCATTTAACAAGCCCAATATATGCCTGGCTCTGGGCTGCAGATGTCAATTAGAGATGGGGCATGGTTTTGACCAATGGGGAGAAAACAGATCAAGTTATGGTACAAGGAAATCCAGGAGGGCTCAGAACACAGGATCTCCTACAAGGGAAGGGAGCTGGTACAGAAAGAGTTTTAAGGAATCCACACTCATCACGGGTATATTTCCGAGAGGTAGACAGGGCTGGGAGGAAATTCAGAACAAATTTCTCTTTCAAAATTTTGTCTTGAACTGTCCCTATGTGAGTCCACAGGCTGCCAAATTTAAATTACTTTCCTGTCAAGCTCTGGATTCCTAAAGCATGAAAATAAGTAACACAATGTAAAATAGTCACTATGTTACGCCATTTCCATAATCCTGAGAAGAGCCAGGAATTGAGAATACGGAAGACTACAATGTAAATTAACATTGGCAGGACAGACCTTCAGATAGATAACGTGCTGAGAAAGCCAAAGGCGGTCAAACACCCTTTTTACATATGTGGCGAAACTTTCAGATACGTTTGGGCACACAATTGAACAAAAAGATCTCCAGAAGCTTACACCAGTAACATCTAAGGTTTGTGTGCCACTACATCCTGCACTCACGTGCTTCTTTCCCTTTTTCCTGAAATCATCTCAGGAGGAATTCAGTATTCCCAGTTTCACAGAGAAGGGAACGGAGTTCCCAAGTTAAATCGCTCAAGGTCGCAGCTGAAATTTTGCCAAGTAGAAACACCGAATCCAGTTATTCTATTTCCAATCCAATGTTCTTTTCTCTGCACCAGCTTCTTTACTCCCTCCAGAGGGATAAACAGGCATTGATTTTATGTATTTGAAAAGTTCATCTATAAATCATACAACTGTGTAAAAATTCTGATTTCCGTTAAAGCAATATCCTTTAATCAAGATGGCAACACAAGCGTGTGTGTTTGTTGTGAATCATTTTTCTCTCCCAATGCCAAAGATTCTTTTATGAGAGACTCCACTGTTAGTATCCATCCAATTGGGGAATGAAAGATGCATGAACCGTCATTCTACACACACACCACCCCCATCCATGCTTCTACTTCCTCCAACAGGCAAAACCAATTTGGTCTACATCTGATGCCTCATTCAGATGTCTCTGGAAGGCGTAAACGATGACGTTAGTACCAACTGTTTGAGCAGCTGCAGAAAATCATTAACCCAAATTGCTCATTACACCTTTATAGACATGAAGCAAGTCTGCCCGCTAAATGCAGATATAAATATAATGGGTAATAATGGTGATGGGACATGATAAAAATAAGCAAGGCTGAAGGGGTGGAAAATAGCTGCAGAAGGAAATTCTCCCTATTGCACATTGCCTTGTCCATAAAGGGCACAGAAGCTTCGATTAAAAAAAAAAAGAAGAAGAGGAGGAGGAGGAGGAGAAAGAAGAAAAAACAAAGAAAAACATGTTATGAACAAACTTATCCCACTACACCTCCACCAGAAGCTTGGTTTCTTTTCACCAACTGCATTAATGAAAACAACAAAGGAGGGAAATGTTATTTGGGACAAAAGAACTGATTAAAGAGAAGCTTTTTTAGACATTCAGGAAAATTCAAGGTAGCTGTCGTTATATGGCCGGGAAGTTATCTCCATCACACAGGACAGACGTCACTAAGGGCGAGGGGCCTGGCTAACACTGCCTTTTGCAGAAAGACCTTGAATGAAGGATTTGCTGCCAGTTAGAACGCAATATGGTCTGGGCTAGCCTTCCGTCTCTGGAGCTGCTCTGAGTGGCAGCCTGAATTGCCCTGCCAAATCCCTCTGCTTTGCTCTTTCTAAAAAAAGAACAAGGGGAAAGATGTGGCAAGTCAGAGCAACAATCCACGCCTCAGCAGATTGCACTGCCACTGCAAATGTTAATATTTTTTAATGTCAGTGTGGAGGCTCCTGTTTGAAATTCAATGGGGAACTAAAATTAATGTAAGCTCGCTTAAGAATGTCAAACGAATATTCATCACATTCTAGAGAGCATTTGTGCAATACGAAAATGATGGCAATGGCAAGTGGAGGGCTTATGTTGATAATCATAGTAAGAAAAAAATGTTTCTGAAAAATAATGTGGGTATTTGAAGTTACTTGTGAGAACTACAATTTGTGGAAGAAATCGCCAAGAGAACCGGTGTGCTTCTTGCTGGCCCTATAGACCAACAGCCTATAGGAGGAGAACAGACACAGGCAAATATCTTTCATGACACCGGGCAGTTCGATTTTTGAAGGAAAGGGTTTTTGGGAAGTTGGGGGGGGGGAAAGGTAACCCAGTTCTCTACCCCTCCCTGTCTACGCCTCCCTCAAAAGGCGACTGTGTGGAGAAAGATGTGGAGTCTTTTTCCACCCCTTGAATTGAGCTGGCTTGGTGACTGGCTTCGGCCACTAGAAGCAGGAGAGATGACCATACTCCAATCCAGGCCTCAGAAGACCTTATGTGTTTTCACCATCTCTCTTGGAATCCTTCTGCTGGCATCAGAAAAAGCGTAAGCTGCTGCAGAATGGCACGAACAAAACCGAGTCACCCCAGCCAATGCCCTATCACAGGGTGTTGTATCACCGACAAGCCAGCCCCCAGCCAAGTAACCACAGGCACAGGACAGAGGTCTGTCTGTACCAGTCAAGTCCAAACTAGACCAGCAGTACTGCCCACTTGTACCACCAACTTGGAGAAAGAGGTGATATCTTAAGGCAGTACGTTTTGGACTATTTTGCTTCACAGCAACTCTATCGGAAACAGTGACTATCTATAAAACACTAAACCCAGGCTTAGGTAGATTTCTGAGGAAAACTAGACCCCTGGAGGTACGGGAACAAAACCACCCTTCTTACTAAGTAACTCCACGGTTATCGCTTGGCATCCACCAACGTCTCCAACAGGACATGGGACGCGGATGCCTAAAAAACAGACTATGCCACACAACTAGCATTAATGCATGTCCTTCTACGACACAGTCTATTTTTTTCCCTTCCTAGTTAAAAGTTCAAGCCTGATATAAAGAGTAGGTTTTCTACTAGAAATCCAGCTGAGGCCTGAACAGGACTTCAACTGAAATGAGATCCCATCTGGCATTTTAAAAGCTATAATTTGACGTAATTAGCTATTCTTGTCAGTGCTGCATGTTACCTTAACCACGATCTTGCCTTACTGGTAAAATTGAGTTTATAAGGTTCGTCAACATTCTAAATAGCTTTTTCTTAGGAAATCCAGGGGGGAAAACACAAGGAGTGAATACTAACAATGGAAACCAGACTGCATTTCGCTATTTTAGCAGGGAAAGTCGATTTCCTTCTGGCCCTTCTTAAAACTTCTTGAAGACAGCTAGCTCCCGGTTTAAGTTACCTTCTTTAGGGAGAACCTTAAAATGCTTATCTGCTAAGAGCTAACCGGAAAGAAATTTGTCATTCCTTCCCTAAGAACACTGCAACCCCAATACAAACACATGCTCTCTCTTCCTCTAGTTCTACATCTTCCACCATTTGAAAAATAAGTGTACACAGCAGTGTAAGAAAATGCTAAGTCTGCTCTCGTCACTTGGTTAATAAAAGCATATGGGTCATGCTTCAGGATGTAAATTTAAAAGTCTATATATTAAGTTATAATTCAGTTCATCTCCTCTATTTCACTGCTATCAAATATTATTTTCACCCTAAGACTCAGAAAGCTCTTTGAAACAAGCTGTGGGACAAGAAATTGCTCTTATGGGAAATTTCATCTCACAGCTATAGCAGTGGGTTTTGTGCTTATGTGTTTTACGGCTAAATGATACCTTCCCACTCCATAGAATTTTCCAGTTTACAAAACGTAGAGTTGTGTTTGTTTTGCTTTGTTTTACTTATGGTGGGCTAGCACCCTCCAGGTGCGAGGACAGCAAATGCAATCACATCTTTGAGGTCTACCTTTCAGTTCCCACAAGCAGTCAACTGTCAAGTTGTCATGACCTCTTGCTTTTTTTTTTTTTTTTTAAAGACGTACCATGACATGTTACCAACCTTATGGTACCACACAGAGTAGTTCCCCTGCCCTAACCTTACTCTGCGCTCTGCCTACTCCTCGCCTCCCTCTGGCAACCACCTTTGGCAAGCACCGATCTTTTTCCGTCTCCGTAGTTTTGCCTTTTCCACGCTGCCATTAGTTGGAAGTTACACATCCAGCGTGTAGCCTTTTCAGAACAGCCTCTTTCATTAATATGTATTCAAGTTTCATGTCTTTTCACGGTGTGACAGTTCAACTCTTTTTAGCGCTAAATAATATTCCTTTGCCTCGCACACCACAGTTCATTTATCCCCTCACCTGCTGAAGGA
Organism: Neofelis nebulosa; assembly: GCF_028018385.1. NCBI lineage: Eukaryota > Metazoa > Chordata > Mammalia > Carnivora > Felidae > Neofelis > Neofelis nebulosa. The sequence goes on from NC_080786.1 coordinate 21,602,648, forward strand.
CATCTTGGTTGCTTTCAAGTTCTGGCAACTATTAATAACTCTGCTGTAAACACCTATGGGCGGGTTTTTCTTTGGATAGAGGTTTACAACTCCTTTGGGAAAATATCAAGGAGCACACACACTGGATCGTATGGTAAGAGTATGTTTTGTTTTGTAAGAAACTGCCACTGTCTTCCAAGGTAGCCATACCATCTTGTATCCCCACAAACAGTGAGTGAGAGTCTCTGTTGCTCCCTATCTGGTGTCATACATATTCTTGATTCTGGACACTAGGTGTGTAATCGTATTTCACGGTTTTGGTTTGCATTTCCCCGATGACATATAATGGGAAGCATCTTTCCCTTCACTTATTTGCCACCTGTGTATCTCTTTTAGGGAGGTGCCTCTTGGGGCTTTGGCCTGTGTTTTAATTGGGTGGTTTGCTTTCTTGAGTTTTAAGTGTGCCTTGTCTATTTTGGAAAACAGTCCTTTATCAGAGGACTTTTGCAAATATTTTTCTCTCAATATGTGGCTTGTCTCATTCTCTTGATGGCCCAAAGATTTTGCCTCCATACATCTGCCCTTTTTAGTCTTTCTTTCTAGTTCCACTGCCCTTGCATAGCTCCTAATTCCTATCACCTTGCAGAGACACAGGCTTTCTAGGAGAATGAGGAACACTGAAAACAGAGCCCTGGTCTAAAAACAGCAGGACACAGACTGACTTCTCCTTCAAATAAGAACAGGCCTTGCTTATATTAAGTTTAGTTCAAGAACTAGTTACACAGGATGGAGACAAACTTTCCTCTCAAGCAGTAGCATCTGGATTTGTGTGGTCCCCAGAACCCACAAAGCAGAATCAGATGAATACTGGATTTGGGGCAGGGCACCATGCTGTCAGATTCTGAGGGGAGAGACTCGGGATTCTCAAGTTTCCCACGTCCCTAGGTGCCTCTCTCTAGGCCTCTCCTGTAAAGCACAATTTGAGACCCACTCACCTAAACTGTGAGTCTAAATTCTTCTCAGTGAGGCAGCGTCTTACCTGGATGACAGCTGACCTGTTTATTCCCCCATCCCTACAGCATGGCCTTTAGGGAACCAGCAACTAATCAAACATCCATCAAAGTCCACCTGCCCTGCCTCCTCCTTTCTGTAGCCATCCTATTTCCATTAGCTTTTGTATCCTAGCCTGAATACTTACAAACTTTAAATCACATCTGTGCTCTTTTTTCCTAGCTCAAAAACTGACTCCTGGCTTTGTAGATTTAGAACCCGGATTCTAATATAGACCCTTCACTACTTTCTCCTCTTTCCCATCAAGGGAAGCATGGGATCTAAATTTATCTTCTTTAAAAAATAAAAATAAAAATTACAAGTCCTGTGAATGGGAAAGGAAGAAGTAAACTTTTTTTTTTTTTTTTTTTAACATTTATTTGTGAGACAGAGAGAGAGAGACAGAGAGCATGAACAGGGGAGGGTCAGAGAGAGAGACACAGAATCTGAAACAGGCTCCAGGCTCTGAGCTGTCAGCACAGAGCCTGACGCGGGGCTCGAACCCACGGACCGCGAGATCACGACCTCAGCCGAAGTCGGACGCTTAACCGACTGAGCCACCCACGCGCCCCAGAAGTAAACTTTTCTTAATCCACAATGGCATGTAGAAACAGTCTAACAGCATATATGGAAATTTAAAACATCCACTTTGTTTTAGTGATTATTTACACAAAGGGCAGTGATATCCAGGAGTTAAGAAGGACTTTCTGGAGGTTCTGTAACATTTCTTAAAAAAAAAAAAAAAAAAAAAAAAATGTTGACACTCTACAGCAAAATGTGAAGCTCTACTGAAACTGCCTCATCTCAGGTGCCTGGGTGGCTCCGTCAGTTAAGCGTCCGACTCTTGATTTCAACTCAACCTTGATTCCAAGGTTGGTGGATCGAGCCCAGCACAGGGCTCCACACTGACAGCAATGGAGCCTATTTGGGATTCTCCCTCTCCGTCCACCCCACCCCTGCTCATGCTTGCACTCTCTCCATTTATTTTTTTTTTTAAAAACCTGCTTGGTCTGGGCACCATGTAAGTTTTTGAATTATCTGTATTTTGAAATCGTTTACAATCAAAAGTGAAAACTAAGTCTGTGCTTTTACACTGCACAAATTTTTCTAAGTGAATCATTTTGTAAGCCTCTTGGGGGAAGGTCAAATAGTGTTGAGCACCTACTAAGTGCAGCCACAGTACTAAGTGCTTTATATAAACTACCCTACTTTGGGGGTCAACAACTGGCTCCCTGGCACATCAGGCATGGCAAAGACTGAGGTAGATACTGCCCCCTAGGGGAAGTGGCCTGTCACTCCCCCCCAAAGCATAGGCCACATATACACAGTTAACCTCCTTCCCAAGAGGTCAGTATGGGAAGGTGGACACTAGAATAACTTGATTATAGAGTAGAAACCCCCTCAAAATAACAATACCCCAGCCATGTGATCCCATTTAATTTCATGAAGTGCTAAGTCATGCGGACAGTATGCACACTTGGTAAAGGACAGCATTTTGCTTCTGTGACCTGATTCCCCCCAGGAGTCCATTATCCCAGCCCAGTCATGTAAAAAATAGGAGATAAACCCTATTTGAGAAACCCTAAATGAGAAACATTTCTGACCAGGACTTCTCCAAGTGTCAAGGGTCATCAGCTATAAGGGAAATCTAAAACACAGTCACAGTTTAGAGATGCTTCAGGGGACATAACGACATAATGTGATACTTTGGAACAAAAAAAGAAGGACCTTAGGTAGAAACTTAACATTCTAACAAAATGTGGACTTTAGTGAATGATAATGGATATTGTTCATTACTCGCTTACTAATTTAAGATGTTAATGAGAGAACTAGGTGGAGATACGGATTACATTTGTAACTTTTCTGTAAGCCTAAAACTAAATTTTTAAAACTCTTCTAATTAGAAATTTAAATTTCCTTTTGAAGAGTAGAGAGAAAAAGTTAACACAAAAGAAAACATGCTAAGTGAATCAACAAGTGAATGAGGGAAAAAAAATCAGTGAATGGCCAGCCCCAAATTTTAGCTGAAGTCACCAGTTACCAGTAGTGTCCAATCTGTTTTTTTTTTTTTTATCAGTATCACAGAAAACAAACAGAAAAAACTTTCTACGTTAACGGAGTTTGGCAACTTGAAACAATGGATGGAAAAATAATTGCTAGGTTTTAAACACATTGGTAGAGTTATTATGGTGCATACCCTTTCAAGATGGGCTATTAGCCGAGTATTTACAGCAATGCCAACACAGATTCCTTGGTGTAAATACACGTGTAATGTGTTTTGTGTATGTGAATTTTGAAGGTTACTATAAAAACAAAATGCAAACTTAGGAAAGGAACTCAAAGTGGGGCCATTTAGACCAACATTCTTATGAGTGCATGATTTGATTGCTTTCCCTGCACGCGTCTGTTCACATAGAAGGACCACACAAGCTAATCTCACATATTGCTTTCATTTTTGACACCTGCCACAGCCTTACTAAGCCAAAGAACTATTATTTACCCTTTCTGTGAAATAGGATAGTTGCTTCCACCTGCTATAGCAAGGGTTTATAGTTTAATTTTTAAGGTAACTACTCGGAAGCTGTTTTAAGATGCTTGACCCAAAAGCTGACTCACATCTGCAGTCGCAATTTGGAGGAATATTAACATGCCTTACCATTTGCCGCATCCCCTTTATAGCAAATTCAAACTAAGTTTTAAGGCGTCGATTATAAAACCGATCGGTGTTCAAGTGCTAGGTCTCACTTTCTGTTCACTTGGCAAGCCCCTCTAGTCTGTGTCCTCTTCTCCCTGGAGACTGTTACTCAAGTTCCAATGATGGTCTTCAAGTATGCCCACAAATACTGACAGTCCTCAGGTAGTGAGGGGAGGGCTGTGTCCTCTCCCTTCAAACCGGAGCAGGCTTGTGACTCACTTGTAACCAAGAGAATGTGGTGACTTCCAACGCTATGTCAGAAAAGATGCAGCTTCTGCCTTGCCCTCTGAAAACACGGCTTGGAGCACAGAGCCACCGTGTCAAGTATTAAACTTGAAGACCCCACACTATGAGGAAACCAAAGCCGAACTACACGGAAAAGCCATGTGTAGTCCCTGGGGTTAGCGGTCCTGCTCTCTCAGTTCTTCTGCTCAAACAACAGATATTAGCATACGAATCCACAGAGATTTTAGACTCCTGCCCGGAGTCACTCGTAGCCTTCAAGTCTTTCCAGGGGAGCCCCAGGCATGGTGAGCAACCCGGTCTGAATTCCCAGCCCAAAGAATCCAGGGGCTTAACAACATGGTGCGTTTATGCATTAAGAACTGGAATAAACACCAGTGACCTCCCTGTCTCTAAATTTCGAGGACGTCTTTTCAGTCCCCATCTTTACTTGACTTCTCAAGTAAACATTGCAGAGGCCTAACCCCTTCTCTTCTTTTGGGAAGATTTCCTTTTCTAGACTTTAAGATGACTAAATTCTCCAAGTTCTCTTTTTCTAGCCCTCCCTTCAGGTTCCTTTGCTGCCTCTTCCTTCTTTGACCAGTCTCTGTAGGTGTTTGAGTTCCCTGCGGGTAAACTTCTGTTACTCTAACCCCTTCTTCTAAAGAATCTCATCTAGGTTTATGTTTCTGTGAATGGTGTATATTCCAGTGGCTTTCAAAGTGATGTTTCCAAGCAAAGCCTAATTTCCAGAGCTCCAGTCTCCTACATTCCAGCTAATTGAAATTTCCACTTGGCAATCTTATTTCAAACTGAACCTAAACTGAATGCCATTTTTGGTCTTCTCTTTCCCCAAACGGCACTTCATGCAGGGATTCTGACCTCATCCATTTGTTACTCCTAGTAGGATCCCGGAAATTATTCCCAACACTTCCCAATCCTCCTCACCCACATCCAATCCATGACCAGCATTTGTACACCGACTTCTAAAATAAATCCCAACCCGTCAGCTGATCTTCATCTGACACCTGCTCCCTCCTAATCCAACCCACCAAACCTCTCAGCCGGGCACCTTTAATACCTTCTTAACTAGATTCTTGCTTTCATTCATCTCCTGTAGCCAGAATTTTCTCCTTAAAATACACAACTGATTCTTCCTCCATCCCACTTTAAAACCATACCACCATTTTCTATTTTGCCTAGGATAGGACTGGAAGTATTTTCCATCTTTTACAAGCCTCTGAACAGTTTCTGACGAAGCTTTCTTACCACAAGTCAATACCACTCTTACTTTCTAGGTTTCGGCACCTCTGCTCCAGATATAAACACTTTGCTTCTTGAAATAATTTTCCCACCTTTGCCCATGCTGGCCCATGTGTGAGAAATGTTCTTCTCTCCATTTCTTCACCTGTACAGACCCTGCCCAGCCTTCTGAACTCAAGTACCAGTTCAGTTGCTCAAGAATACTTTTTAGGACCACCTCCTCCCCCACAACACACACACATTACCCAATGCCCTGTGCTGTGACATACACCACACACATTTTCCTTCTGGCTTTTTCACACTGGGCAATTCTAGATGGAATTTTGTGATTTTTTTTTTTTTTTCCATCTTCAAACTAAGTGCTGTGAGCGCAGGAAGAGCGTTAAGCTCACAACTGTGACCCCTGTGCTTAAAATCTTTCCCGACACATTTTAGATACTCAGCAGATATTGTTCAAATTGTTGCATCAATCAATAGAACTGTCTACTTGCAGAGTAGCCAGGTTATTAGGAGTCAGGATCGCACCATGTTAGTGCCCATGTGTGAAAGTCAATGCCAATTAGAAGAATCAGAAAGAAATCTAATGGTTAATACAAAAATCCCCAAAAAGTCTTTAAGTTGCTCTGCTTTATGGAATGTTTTTAGGAGGTATTTTATAAAGAACACAAATTGTCAAATTTAGTTGGTCCACAACGTAAGGAGAGGTCTACAAATCAAGGTGGAATATGCTGGTAGAAGGTTAACCTAAATGCATTTCAATAGGAGATCTAAGCCTTTGAGGAACTGAGTGTCACAAAGGTGGTGTTGAGAAACGAAGTCTTCCAACAGAGAGCATGGATGGCTCTCTCCTAGACTATCAAATCAAACAGTTCATCGGCAGGATTCATTTCCCCAACCTCAACTAATGATTGATAATTAAGCTTTCTTTTCATTCTTCATTTCTGGTAACCTTCTCTACTTTTATTTTCAAGTTTTCTTTTTTTTTTTTTTTAATTAAGTTTACTGCATATTGACAACTTATTTTGGGGTCATGGGAAATTTTTTTTTTTATGATTTTATTTATTTTCAAGAAACAGAGTGAGACAAAGCATGAGCGGGGGAGAGGCAGAGAGAGGAGGAGAGACAGAATCTGAAGCAGGCTCCAGGCTCTGAGCAAGCCGTCAGCACAGAGCCTGATGCAGGGCTCGAACCCACAAACTGTGAGATCATGACCTGAGCTAAAGTCGGACACTCAACCGCCTGAGCCACCCAGGTGCCCCAGGGGTCGTGGGATTTTTTAATCCAATAAAAAGCATTCCTATTATGGAGTTCATGACATTAATCCATTCATTGGAATTGCTGCTACATTAGGACATAAAAATAATTTTGCTATCTTACTTCACATTTCCCATTTACCATATCTGCCCTCATATCTTGTATGTCCTGCTTACATTGGAGAGATTTGTTATTTTACTTACTACAAAGTTACACTTTTTCTTCCTAGAGTGCTTTCAATGTAAGATTTCAGGCAGCAAACTTCCTGAGGCTTAATACATTTAAGAATATTTTTATTATACCCTCAGAATTAAGTGAAAATTTGACTTGATATAAAAGCTCCATCAACGTTCTCTCCCTCAATACTTCAACAACATAATTACCTTCTTCCATCCAAGGCTGTTGTTGAAATGTTTAATAGCCATAGAATTCTTGCTTTTTGTCAACAATGTTCTTCCCTGGGAAAGTTTTAGAATTTCCTCTTTGTCTTTAGTATTCCTGAGTTTCAGTATGAACCTAAGTAGGTATTTTTATCATATCCATACCAGGTATTCTAGAATTCCTTCAATGGTCTTCATTTCTCTTTATGTTTTAGAAAAAAATTCCCACTTTAAGATTCCTTCTAGAACTAATATGTATGTAATTCCTCCATGTTTTTGGCATTTCTGCGTGTTTTCTAGGACCTTTTTTTTTTTTTTTTTTTTTTTTGCTGTTTTCTGGGATACTTCTCAATGTTACCTTGTAATCCGTCAACTCATTCTTCGGCTGTACCCATTCTATTCTTTATTATAGCATTTCTCCTCTTATGTTTTAATACCTCAAGTATTTTTTTTTTCATTCTTCTCTTTCTTTACCTCTACTTTAAATCCTCTGCCAGTCTGTTCAAACAATGGTGTTCCTGATTAAATATGTCATTCCATATGTTGTCTTTCTTGGTAGAGTTACTGTTCTCCCGAGAGGTGTAATTAGTTCAGCCTATGAGCTGGTACTCACAGGGAACTATAGGTACTCACAGGTACTTAGTTTGGGGATATGCACTGTAATATGGAGGAAGGCTCCAGTGTACATCAGTCCTTGTGTGTTTAAGGACAGAGACAGGGATGGGCAAGGGACTGCAGACACCAGAGAAACCTTGTTGATTCCTTATGTTTTCTGTGCCCCTTTCCAGCAATCTTACAAGTTTTACCTTTCAAGTGCTTAAGTAGCCACACTGAGACAAGGTAGAATCTACTTGGAAGCTTTAAAGGAAAAAATAATAATGGAGAAGTCAATGCTTGAGGGTGGCTTGTCGATTCACATCTGTTTTCTTCATGTCCTCACCACTGCAGGATATTGTGGATCAATGTTACTTCCGACCTGGTCTGTTGTGGCCAGTTATCAGTAAAGGGACAGGCAAAGTTGTTCAAGGCAATGCAAGGAAAATGTCAAGAACAGAAAATATAAAGCTTTCTTCCACTCTGCCTTCTCCCAGCAGCTCTGGCCCCCCGGTATTCCAGACTTCACCTACTCCCAACTCCCCAACACACACATTCTCCCTCACACAAGTTCAAGGCAGCCTCCAGTCTGATTCCTGTTATTACTGGTTCCATGTACCCATGGAGCTCTCCTTCAGTGCTTCTCCCTGGGCTCATTATCGAGGAGAGCAAAGCAGCCAATTCTAATGTATCATCTTGACACGACCTTGAAGTTGCTGCTTCATTTCCCTAATCCAACATTCACTCCCTCTTATATTGGTTAATACTGTAAACTCTTTCACATTACGTTAACATAAAAAAGAACCTTTTCCTTTGCCCCTAGAAGGAGGAAGCGTTCCATGTATCCCATATAATTCTAAGCCTAAGCAAAATGGTTTCCTTTGTAAGTGAGCATCGAGATATAGTCTAAGAAAAAGCTGATGAGAAACAACAGGTTTTTGTCAACTTTTCTGGTTTGTGTACTGAACAGTATGAACCACTCTCCAACCTCCTCTACCTTGCTCTGTGCCCTAGGAGGTGGGCCTCTGTTGAAGTGATCGGTGAAGCTTCTGTGTCTTCTAAACTCCGCTCAATACTCAGCCAATTGGAGGCACTTACAGGAAGTCAGAACAGAAAGAAGTTAAGGTCATTTTTTTATTCCGCTGGAGCCTTCTGCCAGCTTGCAATGTGGCAGTGGCCATGGTTTGCCCAAGGCCATAGCTCCTGATAGAAAACCTGCCGTGCAGCTATCGCTTTCATTAGTCCTAGTAAGACCATCTCATCTCGGCGTCAGCCCCCATGCATTGGGGTGGTAACAGCCTCCCGCTATCGCTTGCCCTGGATTATTCCGTTCTTATCTAGCTGGTTTCCCTTCACCTTGCCCACAACTTGTCAACAGTCCACTCAGTAAATAGTCTCTTCGTTAATCAGCAGTTTTGAATGTGCCATCTGCTTTTGGCCGGGCATACAGGCATACAGCCTCTCTTTATTCCCTCTAAGAGTGTCAATAATTAGAAGATCAGGAAGAAGTCTGAAATGCCAAAAGCAATGCAGACAAAAACAGCATGCTTACAGTCAAACTCAGATAATAAAGCATCCTCAAAATCACTTAGCCCAAAATTGGGCAGGGCGGCGGGGGGGTGGTGGGACAGTCTCAGAAATGCTTTTAATTGCGTTAGGATTCTGGCTCAAATCCGAAAGAAAAAATCAAACTGATGATGTAAACCTGATATAGCTCTTTTGCCTTCTTCCAAGATGACCCCCCCCTTTTTTGTTTTAACTTTTGGAGACCGTTTCTTTCAGTTCTACTTTGTACTTTTGTTTTCATCCATGATCAAAGGCCCAAAAGCCTACTCCTCAGAGCAGATTTTGGGAATTCTATAGAATGCTCAGTTACGGGTTTCTTGTGAATACTATATTCAGAAAGTTTTGACAACAGCCCCACCTCTTTCATACCCATACCTGCAAACTCATCTAGAAAGAAATAAGCCAGCTACATTGAAGAATTAAAATAGGGGATGTTGGGATGGGTGGCAGGGTGATTAATGATGTAGCAGGCCCCACAAACCATGCATGTGTGGTGAAATGGGTTGGCACTCAGCTCTGGACAGGGCCTTGAGGAAAGAATCCCCAAAGCCTTCCTTCATAGAGTCAGAAATGCATACAAAATAGCATGAAGTACTTTTTGATTTCCTCAGCTCAAAAGATATGGTCTATAGGGGCTCTTTCCATGAAAGAGATCCTTGAGTATTCTTCAGGGATGTTAGTAACAGCTGACATGAATGACAGCTTTTCAGGGCATTTTTCTGTAGACCCTCAGAATGAGAGAGAGAGAGAGAGAGAGAGAGAGAGAGAGAGAGAGAGAGAGAGAGACACCAAGAGGAAGGGAAGACAGTGAAGAAAAAAGAAAGGAGATGGAAAGACATGAAGGAAAGAATGGAAGTTCTAGAAAGAAAGAGGGGCGGAAAGGGAGAGAGGCTTGTCAGTATCTAAGGCCCACGAAATACAGCAAATCTGACCTTCCAGATTTCACCACATAGCCGACTGTATTCAAGCTCAGGACATAATAACTCGTGTCTTCACCCCCATCTGGCTCTTTCAGAAGCACCTTAGACATTCAGTAATTCCTAAGCATTCCAGCAATGAAAAGCTAATAAAAATTATTAAAGTATTTAGTACCTAAGTACTTTTGCCACTGTCTCTAGTTACCTTTCCCTACCCTGTGCACAGAGATTAATACTGAGGTAGTACAAAAATGAAGACTCAGATAAGAGAATAGGTGAAGGCGGTGGTTAGGCAGGCTGTACCTTCTCTACAGAACCTGGTGTGTCTACAGAACGAGGTAGGGGTCCCCAGAAAAAGAGATGAGCCAAGCACAAAAGTCACTTGAGAAGTCATTTCAGGCCCCCAGCTATTTTCTGTGACCTTTGCCCTATTTGCCCAAGCACGCTGTTTGCAGAGCTTGTCAGAATCAAAGAAATGCAAAAATCTCAGTAGTTAAGGATTCTAAAGGAACAGAGGGAATGTAAAAACTAAGCCTTTGTACAAGGCCAGGAAATAGCCTAACCATGACAGAGACCACAGATCAAGGGTGAAACTCCCAGGGTTGTTTCAAAAGGAACCAAGGCCCTGGATGCCTTACCTAAGATCAAGAGTCCTAATCCCCATCCAGTTTATACCTGCTCTCAGAGCACAGCCACAGCCCCTTCCTCTTGCCTGACAGTTACCTCCATCCCATTATAATGTTGAAGTCCCCACACTAGGAGGAGCATAAGCTTCATTAACATAACATGGGACGCAGGCACAGGCAACTTTTCTGAGTACACCTGCACAACCTTCTGCCCACCTTTACACGGGAGGAGAAAGCTCACTTCCTGAATATTCATCCTAACTCAGTATAAGAAACCCACTCACCTCCACTCACGGAATCACAACTTTGGAAATTATTTGCTGTAAATAGTTTCTTTTGTGTGACAACTCCAGCTGGTGTCATCTCTATCTGGAACCTGCCAAGGAGCAGACACACAGGTTAGAGTGGCACACTGGGTAGGGTGACTAATGGTCCCTGGGACTTTCAGTCCCAGGCATACTGAGAGGGCTGGTCATCCTACCGGAAGAAAACGCATTTTCTCTCCTCCCTTAGAGGAGACAAGAAAAGTGAAGAGATCAAAGATGCGAAAGCCCTCCTTCAAGAACCACAATGACCATCTTGTCCCTGATGAGAATAGAAGCCCAGGATACCAGAACTTTCACCTCAGCTGAAGTTCAGAGACTCCCCCACCCAGGCACAAATCTGAAGGGGATTTAGTTATATTTCAAGCAAAGGCTAATTTCAGGGGGAGGGGAGGGGAACAGAGTAGGGCAGAATTTTTGCCTTCCAGGAAGGCCAGGTTAGGGCCAGTGGGAAAGAATATGGGGAAAGGTATGGAAGATTTCCAAATGAGAACCACCTATAGCTGTAACTTACCTCTGACAGAGGTCTTTGCCACGTATACTAAACCAAGAGTTCCTAACTGCCCTGAATGAGTGCCAGTCTGTGATGTAGCCATCAGGGACTCTGCGACAAGTGTTCTATATTCCAATATGGTATCCTTTGTATATTTGGTGCTTCATTGCCCTTGCTTGATGAAATAATTGTGATGCCAGACCATTTATGTAATTGCTCATGATTCCTCAGATTCATTTTGGAATTTTTACTCATTTCTGACATGGATAAATCTTGGACATTTAGTCCTTTCAAAAGTTGCAGTTTTGGAAAATGAGGCAGCCATGACGCATAGCCATGTGGGAAAATAACAGAAGTGAAGAGAATGAAACAAAAATGGTTAAGTATTAGGGCACCTGGGTGGCTTAGTCAGTTAGATGTCCAACTCTTGATTTCGGCTCAGGTCATGATCTCAGTCACGAGATGGAGCCCTGCATCCCATTCTGCAGTGAGCATGGGGCCTGTTTAAGATTCTCTCTCCCTCTGCCTCTTTCCCTCCGCTCACACCCATGTTCTCTAAAATATGTTTTTTAAATCAGCTGCATTTAAATTAAGTATTGCCATATCCTATAGAATGCACTTTTCTAATAAAAATACACTTATAATGATTTACATAAAATGTATTTATGGCTTGTGTTCAGTGATATTGTGGGTTTCCTAAGAGGTAGAAACCTCTTAGATATTGAAACCCAGTTTTGCACATCATTTCTCATTTCTGTGGAAAAACTTCAAAAGGAATCCTTAAATACCAGCATACTATAGACAAACACACATTAAAATATTTAAAATATGTGGAAGGCTGAAGAAAGAATTCAAATATACCTCAGTAGCATCATTCCCAATTCAAATATCTAGAAGTGGCAGAAAATACTTAAAGGTAAATTATTACACCTATAACTGCCCCGAAAAACAAGGAGAGTCCACAGCCAACTACAGAGAAGCAGCTCTGAAAGAAAAAACAGAAACAAACCAAACAAAGAAAAAAATCCTATTAGAGGAAACTACCTTTCAAAAGACGTAGGCTACAAAAGATAAGCGGAGCATCCAGATGGTTTAGGGCCTAGAGGTGGCCCAGGAGCAAGTGGGAGGCATTAATTTGGGTATCTCAGCTGGAGAAGCCAGGTGCTCAACCCCTACTGTGGCTCCCCACCTTGGTCAGCTCAACAGCAAGCCAGGAGATGGCTCCAGGCAGGTGCATCTGAATCTGAGGTTAGAAACATGATTGGGCCAAGTCTGGAAGTGACCCTGGCTAAAGAAACTCCAGTGAAGTAGACTCTATACTTCTGTGTCATTATTTCTTTTTCAGTTTTGACAATGTAGCACACTAAGGAAAGATGTTAATAATCAGAGAAACTGGAGGAGGGTTATATCGGAATCCTCTGTACTATCAGTGCAACTTTTCTGGAAATCTAGAACTCTTCTACAATAAAGAAAAAGCCTTCTACCTACCCCACTAAAATCTTAATGTCTTTAAATGATATACCTCATTCCCAAATAACATAGGTCAAAGGAAAAAAAAAAAAAAAACACGATCTCATATTATTTAGAAACAATGAACATTAGAAAAATAAAGTGCAAAATGCTATAGGATATAGCAGTATCATTCTCAGAGGAAAATGCAGTCTTAAATGTTTGTTTTTAACCAAAATAAACTAAGTTTTCAAATTAAAAATTTAGAAGAAAAACATTAAGTTATACGAAGTTTCACAAAGTTCTAAAAAGTTGCAGAATAAATTAAACTTGTTTATTAAACTTATTAAAAACTATCATCTTCAGATTTGAATAAGAAAGCACAGAAAATGCATGAACAGGTATTGAGTTTTTTTTTTTAATTAAGATAAATACTATACACAGCTCTATATAATTTTGATGACCTATATAACTGAGAAATTGACTGAAAACAATTACCAAAATTGGCTCAAATTATGGTAGTAAAGTTGATTAGACAAATAACTGGAAAATATATTGTAAAGATATTCAAATACCCATAACCGAATAAAGCTATCACCGTCAATGACTTTACGGGTAATATATAACAAATTTCACTAAGAACATTTTAAAGTATATAAACTCTTCCATAAAACTGGAAGAGCTGCTGTTATTTTCAAGCAGGACACACACACCAGCTGGACAAAACTAACACAATAAAGGAAATTAATAAGCTAATGTCATCTCTGAACATAAATGCAAAAACCCAAAGTAAATTATAAGCAAACGACTTAAGCAAAGATTAACAATAAAATATACGTATATATTCTCAACTACTGTTTAGAATATAAATGTCATTTTTAATCTACTAAAGTAGATAAAGTACATGATCATCCTAATAGATACTGTGAAAGCTCTAAATAAGATAGTATGGTTTTGATAAATAAGCAAAGATAAGCAAAGAGATCACTAGTCAAGATAAAACATTTATATAAAAAGAAAACTGATGCACCTATGGGAACTTGGTATATAATAAGTAGCATTCGAAATCAATGGGGGGAAAAACAGCCTATTCCGTAGATGGGATTGGAGTATTATCATACATGTGAGGACTATTCAAATCTGTACCTCATACTGTAAATTCCAGATGGATCAGAAATCATCTGGAGATCCATTAAAAAAAAATAATAGAGGTGCATACATTGTTATTTTATGTTGCCAGGATTTTCTTAAACAATGTTTTTTAATAAAATGTAAAAAAGAAGGAAAGACTAATTTCACTACATAAATTCTGAAATTCTTAAATGATAAAAAACACAATTGCCAGGCAAATGATGATTTGTATAATAGGTTAACAACTACTGGGGAAAATTATAGCAGACAGACACTGAAGCATTATGTGATGCCATGTAGATGAACACAGAAACATGAATGCATCTTAGAAATATATTCTTGAATGAAAAAGAGTAGACTGAATGACATATGCAACCCAGCTCTAACAGCCCACTAAGAAAACTGAAAATAGACCAACCTACTTTGCAGAATCCTCCAAATGTTCAGGAACCAGTGGTAAATAACATGTACCTCTGGCAGTGGAGGGGAAGGGCTGGCTGTTAAAATAAAGGCTGGTTGCAAGCTCTTAGGGAGATCATTTGTCCCCCACATCTTCTGTGCTCCAGCAGCCAAGCTACAGCTGGCCTCATACTCGGACAGCAAGTTTAATCTCTGAAGATGCTAAAAATAGGGGTGTCTGGGCTAGAAGACACCTAGAGTCTTCCCTTGATCAGTTACCAGAAGGCTGGAAACCAGGCCTTACAGCACTCTGCAAAACACAGCAACTCTTTCCATATAGTCTGAGAAGCCCAAGGGGGAATACCAAATGATGCTGCTTTTGAGGGGTGTGCTACAAAGTGTTGGAAAAAGCTGAGTTGGCAAGCCCCTGATCCTCCTTGAACTCAGGGTGTACAACAGCCTTTTTCATCGACACATTCTCAAAAATATGTAGGGAACCAAGGAACACAAGATTTCTGAGAAAACCTTGGCATGAAAGATCCAAACAATAAGTAGTCAGAGACTATTCAAGCTTAAGGAAAACCTAACTGTGTGTGCAGGGATGTGTATCAGAGAAGTATTTTAACTGTGACACAGGCACAAGATGCCAAAAAATAAAAATAAAAATCTAGAGGACAAAGATCCGTTGGATGTTGAAATGGGATCAAAGAAATGGGAGCTCGATAGCAATCTTCAAAAATAAAATGAGCAACAGTCAAGAAAGTAAAGCAAAAAGCAGAGAGATGAGCAACAAGCAACCTGGCAAATATCCAATCACTAAAAGCTCTAGAAATTGAGAACATTGAAAACCAAATGGGAAGAAATTAAAAATAAAACAAATTACAATCAAACCATCAGGGATCAAAATGGCCTTGGAATTCTCAACAGAAACCATAAAGCTTGAAGCCTATGAGGTCATGTCTTCCAATTACAGAAAGAAAATACTTTCCCACCAGGAATTCCATAGTGAACAAAATTACCCTATGTCCATGTCAAGATATTTTCAGTCCCCAAGTACTCTACAATGTTTCCTTCCATTTGCCATTTCTTAGGAAACTCCTGTGCTCAATGAAAAGTACAGAATGAAGCAAGAAAGAGAAAAAGGAAATTTCCAAAGTAGCAAAACAAAAGAAATCCCCCAGCAAGAGAGTTGATTATTAGCCTTAGGGGAGAGCAATTTGAGAAGACAACAGGTCATGAGACTTTAGGAAAGACTTCCCTGGAAATGAATTTGATAAAATCCCTGATGCATCCAGAAGTCTGGCTATCTAGACAACATTTGGATTTGGGGCTGAATTAATGACAAGTGTGGGAAGACAAAAATCAGTGAACAAGCCTGTATTTTACCTGTGCAACAGAGGCAAATGTACAGGGAAAAGAAAGTATTCATACTACTACATGACTCAGGTTTGTATGGTAATAAAAAATACAAGTGAGGAATTTCGATCTGTTCAAAAATCATGATTTTGGAGGATGCAACAGTATGAAGGATGGTGTGACATGGCAGTGAAGGTGGTGGGGGGGAGATCAAGAGCCTCATTATTTTAAGAGATTAATTCAGGGGTGCCTGGATGGCTCAGTCAGTCATGATCTCAGTTTGTGAGTTCCAAGCCCACATTGGGAGCATCAAGAGGCACTAGCGCTGCGGAGCCTGCTTGGGGGTTCACTCTCTCCCTCTGTCTTTGCCCCTCCCCAACTTGTGTGAGCTCTCTCTCAAAATAAAGTTTAAAAAAAAAACGATTGGGGCGCCTGGGTGGCGCAGTCGGTTAAGCGTCCGACTTCAGCCAGGTCACGATCTCGCGGTCCGTGAGTTCGAGCCCCGCGTCAGGCTCTGGGCTGATGGCTCGGAGCCTGGGGCCTGTTTCTGATTCTGTGCCTCCCTCTCTCTCTGCCCCTCCCCCGTTCATGCTCTGTCGCTCTCTGTCCCAAAAATAAATAAAAAAACGTTGAAAAAGAAAATTTTAAAAAATAAAAAAAATAAAAAAAAACGATTAATCCCAACATGTTATTTGGGCATATAATATAGGTAAATTCTAAAACAGAAGAGTTGGAAGGGAAAACAAGGGAAGGAAAGTGGCAGATTTCCTTACGATTGATTACACATGAGGATGTGTTAACACTTCTCATAACTATTATCCCGTACAGTTTAATAAAAATGCTTAAAGAAAGAGTGAAAAAGTTGGCACTTTTTCCCCCATTAGAAATGAAATAAATGCCAATTAGAACAAGATACCATTCCAACAGTCATATTCAGCAAGGTTTGTTAAATTAAGAACTTCGAAATTACCAAAGTGCTGGTAAAGATACAGGCAAACATCCTCACAAACTGCCATCGTAGGTGTAAATACAGACACATTGGAGACCACTGTGGTGATAACGAATCAAAACTGAAAACCACCTATTCTGACATTTAATACAACTATTACACTTTTATGTATTTACCCTAAAAATCTTCAGGACAAGTATACAAGGAGACATATTTTTTTTGCAGTGTATTGTGTAAATGGAAAAAAAAAGGGGGGGGGGAGGACAAATTAAATAATTAAATACCTGTCAGTGGAGGAAACAGATAAGCAGAACATAGCATGTGTGTGTGGAATAACTCGTCACAGCAATCAATTAGATTAATATGGAGAGAAGGCTTTCAGGTTTTTAAACGTAATTTACAAATAAACATTTCACATCATGATATACCATACACGTGCACTCTTGAACAAATGCATCTTTATATTTTTCATTCTATCATTAGAAAGAAAACCAGAGGCCCCAAATGGCATCGCTTGAGCCAGGCCAAGACAGCAAACCAGGGCTTAACACCTAGGCTAGTTGAAGTTTCAGCCCCCTGTAGAAAGGGTTTTAACAGGTCAGGAATTTTCTGATAAGCACCAGTGAGGTAATCTGTCAGTGGAAATTCTGAATTTCCCAAAGGAAGATGAGGGAATCTGCCTAAAACCCCTGCTCTTCCCCATAATGAAACATGATATTGCCAGAAAGAATCCTTTTTCTTTTGCTAATAACTTTCTTGCCCCACTCTCCTTCCTATGAAAACCTTCCATGTGTACAACTACTCAGAGCTCCCTCTACTGGCTTGATGGGATGCTGCCAGATTCATGAATTGTTCCAGTAACATCAGCTAGAACTTCCAAGTTTACTCTGTTGAATTTTAACAATATTATTCCATTTACTCTATCTCAGTAAACAATGTTGGCATGACTCACCATACCATTATTTCTATTGGACAATGCTGGTCTGGATGATATGGGTACTGTGCCATCAGATTCCTTGGCTTTATGTGATTGCAAATTTCCTGAGACTTCAGTAGTCTCAACAGTATAACATATTTGGACGTACAGTCCAGAAGCAGGAAACTAAGAAATGCTCTCCAAGTTTCATTCTGATCATTCCCTTGAAATTGCCCACAGGGAAAGAATGTGCTGGTTACAATGACATGAGTTTTTGGACTGCCTGACCATTTCTAGTATAGATAGTAAGTCAATGAAATGACCTTTTTTGGTCACTACTTTGAGATTTGTTAGCATGAGTCAGCATCTCCGCATTAACTCTGCCAATATGAGATAGACTTTATGCACTTGTGAGACTAAAGTCAAAACCATGGGCCACAATAAAATCACCAAGGACTGTGATTCTCAAACTTTAGTGGGTATGAGAATTGCCTGAAGGGCTTGTTGAAACAGAAACCCTGAAGGTGGGGCCCAGCTAATTCAGCAGGTCTAGGAGGGGCCTGAGAGTTGGTGTATCTTTTTTTTTTTTTTTTTTAAGTTTATTTTTGAGAGAGAGAGAGGACAAGTTGGGGAGAGGCAGAAAGGGAGGGAGGGAGAGAATCCCAAGCAGGCTCCACACTGTTAGCACACAGCCTGATATGGGGCTCTATCCCAGGAACTTTGAGCTCAAGACCTGAGCTGAAATCCAGAGTGAGACGTTTAACTGCCTAACCAACTGAGCCATCCAGGCACCCCAGCCAGTTTGTATTTCTAACAAGTTCTCAGGTAATGTTGGTCCAGGCCTTCCAAGTTATGAACTATTCATCAAGATGAATGCCACTTTTTAGGAGGGACATGAGTGGCCAGTAAACCTCCCCCAGATATTGACACCTATCGTATGGTATATTTTAATTTCTGTGTCACTAACTGTCAAGTGGTCCTGAGTAAATCACTTAATACCACCACGGACTCCCTTTCCTCAATTACACAATGTGTGATTTCACCTGTACACAGAGTTCTGGCTGACTCCCCCAATGATCCATTCTCCTCTTCCTCCTTAGCAAAATAACCCATGTTTAGTTGGACACATTGTCAACAGTATTAACATACTATCTTTCCCAGTTTCTCTTGCCTGATCCCGACTCTACAGACTCAGATGCAGACACAAGTACTAAACTGCACTCCTGGGCACACAGTCAGTGGTGAGTGGCTTTCTTTTTGCTTTTCTGCCTTACTCCCTTCCTTCAGCAGCCATTCTTTTTTTAATCATGAAGTGATTTGAAGATTAAATCCATGCAGGAGAATGGTGCAAAAAGATGGAAATCGTCCCCCAAATGCTATGGAGACAACCTCCCATTCCTGTAATGCCCATCTCCAGGTTTACCTCATGTAAAAGATAAAAACCTCTCTGGTTTAAGATACTATTTTTTTCTCCCACAGGCAGTTAAACCTAGATGATCAATTCAAGAAGATAGTCCATTAACATGTTAGCCAACACTTTAAAATACAGGGTGTCCATTAAATCTGAGAGCATTAATTTTTACTATGGAGCAAAGGTGTTCTCAATGACATATATGCACTTGTTTCCAGAATTTCTAGAAGCCCCGTGTTTTTTGGAGTCTTTCCCAAGATAATCCTGGCTTTATTATACCATCATACTTATAGTCCTTAAAAATAATTATCCTAAAGTCTCTTCCAAAACACCAGTATCTTTCATCTTACATTCATCTGCTGTATGTTTCCAAGGACCAACTCTATTAAAAAATTTAAACTATTTTAAAGGAAAATATGAAGTTGCAAGCTTTGGGGGAAAAAAAGGGGGGGATTCATAAAACTCCATTGTTAAGAGGAAGGAGAATGTCATAGTTATTCGAAATAACATGAGCTGTGTCAGTTACCTCAGGATCAGCTACACAAAGAAGTGCAATCTTTTAGAGGGAGATCAAAAAAGACCAGAAAGGAAGATGCAGGAGAAAAGCCAGCCAAGAGCAGTGGGCTTAATTTAACCTAGCTAAGATCTGGGGTAGGGCTGAAATTGTTAATAGACTCTTGCCAGCTGTTCTGTCTCTGGGTGCTGACCTTAAGTACTGACATCATAAAAGAACATCACGTGACCACCAAGAAGTAATTAGAAATAGAACCACACTCCCCCTTTGGGAAAAGGTCTTTGGAGAAGTTATCATAAAGTTGTACCCTAAGTGCTGAGAAGTACTTTGAATTATATATAAAAAGATCAATCTGAAACCATGCTCAAAAGAACTTTTGAGTTCTGTGCTTATTTGTGGTTTCTTCTAAGGATTTTCCTTTAAGTTGGCATATATAATAAATCATGAAGCTGTAAAATCCAGGTGGCCTCCCCTACTGCTCTGGGCCAACCCCCCAGAGGACCAGGACAAGAAAATATGAACTCTACAGAAACATATGAGGTTTTTAAAACGGTGAAATCCAAAAATATTACAACAGTCATTTGCTTAAGATTTTTCTTCCATCCCAATCTTTAAAATGTTTATTTTTGAGAGACAGAGACAGCACAAGTACAGTGTGGGAGGGGCAGAGAGAAGGGGAGACAGAGGATCTGACCCAGGCTCTGGGCCATCAGCAGAGAGCCCATTGTGGGGCCTGAACCCATGAACTAGGAGATCATGACCTAGAGGGGATGGAAACCATCCCTTTCAATGTAAAGATGAGAAACCTAAGGTACAAACTTTTGTGGCCTAGGTGTTACAGTTAACTAGGGAAGGACCTAGTATACAGCCAGAGGTTTCCATCTTTCTGAACAGTTTCACTGGTGCTCTACCCAGCGACTTCCACTGCACCCAAACTTCGTTCATCTCCATTTGACACACGGGGAAGTTTGTCAAATCCATTCATGATTTTATCTGAAGGTGACAGCATTCATTTCTCCAGCATTCCCACTTATAATTTGGTAAATGGAACACATTTTGTGGATTAAAACAGCTTTTTGAGATAATCCACACAAGCATCACTTGATAATGTTTTCCCTTGGAGACGCAAACTCAAGGCCTGCTCTGTCCAAGTGGTGGTCGAATTCTCTCCAATCTGGAATGTTCCCTAATTGTTTGCTTTTAGTGAAAATGACTTGGATTTAAGGTGCTCTACAGACTTATCTGCTATCCTTGACGAAGTGATGTATGCTGAGCAAGGTCTAATACAGTTTTGCTAAAGGCTAAATTCAACACATCTGGTAGAGCCCCGGAAGGGGCCGATAGCCTCAAAATACGCTCATCATTCCAGCAGCTGGCCATGAAATCAAAGCAAGGATTGGTAAAATACCTAAGCATCCACTTCAGAGAGAAAGTCACAATTGTGAGAAACATTTGATTGGGGGGGGGGGGGGGATTGCAAAGCTACTCACTAACATTAAAAATTTGGCCATGGGGTGCATGGTTGTCTCAGTCCTAAAAACATGGGAGTTTTCATCTTGGAGTCATGAGTTCAAGCCTCACGTAGATATTACTTTACTAAAAAGTAACAACAAATAACAATTTGTCCAAATTTCAACATGATTTGGATTTTTCTTTCTCAAGGAGATGATCCTTTCTAGTTCCTAAGGAGCTTCTCCATTTAGCTTTAGAAACACAGTTAGGACTGCAGAAGTTGTTTGTGCTGTGGGGAAAAAAAAACACCTAAGGTATCCTCTTTAACTGACCTTTAAATTCATCTGTTAAAAATTAAATGAGACTTTAAAACTGGAGGCTTGCCGCAAGATACTGTTATTTTCTTCAAGTGTGAGTCGCCAAACAGGTGTGACTAGCAGGGCTAGGAGCCTGCGGAACTTATTACTAGAAAAGAAATGGAAATGACCTCTACAGCTGTTGGCTGCACAATTCCTCAGAATGCTAGAACATCAAAATATACCAGCAAGTACCTGAAGAAACCTTTCTCCCGTAGGAAAAACGGCATCATTTGTGAGATCTATATACGCATCCACTAGACACTATGCACTCAGTCTTCAGAGAACATTCCTGATACAAACGGTCATGTGCCAAGCATGAAGGTATTTGAGACGTGTTCCATAGTTCAACCTTCTTTTGTATGATGCTGTGACGTGTTCTAGAAAAAATTTAAGTACACTCTTTCCCTGGTCTAATAACCATGGGACAGTGTGTTGAGCAAAATTACGTTTCTTAACTCCAAGACCCTGTAACATGCTAATCTGTACAGGTGCCAAGAGGGGAACGAAAGAGGCAGAATCTTCCCAAATCAGACTAACTGGTCTGTTTTCTGTCAACTGCTCCTCAGGTCAGGTGTACTGCAGTCACTTAGTGAAAGCTGATTAAGTATAGGTATATCCTTCTTCCCAAAGAAATGAAACGGACTCTTGCCATTGGTGTCTAATGTGCCTATCTTAGGGACTATCCCGCAAATCTACATGGGGGAAAAAAAAATCTTATCTTCCTCTCTATACTACCGGACAGATGAAAACAAAGTCACTTGCCATTTCCTCAAGGTGTCTGAAGGAGAAGAAGGGCAGGAAGATAGCTGGAAAAAGGGTGGGCCAAATATGTTCTTTTAACTTACAATAGCTGTGATGTTGGCAGGGTAATAACTCATTGATAAAGCAGAACATAAAACTAGGATCTGTTTGCTGCCGGCTGGATCAGGCACTGGGACCTCACAAGAGTCCCACTGCAGATAATGCAGTAGGAGGGTCAAAAAAACCTTTTAATTTATGTGTAAAGTTTTATTTGCATTTATTTGGTTTTTCTGATGCCACTACATTTTCTAGAGTCCTCAACATACAGCCATTAGAATTTGTCGCAGGAACAATTCATGACTCAAAATTAAGGGGAGGGATTTCCCAAAAATTTGCTTCCTGCTTCATCATGTCAACAGTTCAGGTCATGGCATTGTCGCAGAGTGTAAATGAAACATCTCTGTCCACCACTGAAGCCTTTAATGCTCACGTCAAAGAGAAGTCAAGTCAATATCCCTGGCTCTCCTGCAGCCACAGACATGAAAATAGTCAAAGAAAGCCTTAAGGCTTAATTCTCTTGAGCCCTTCTCATTTCCATGGGCCACAGTCAGACTATAGTTGCTGTAGTAGGACTCTCCGTGACACACTGAGGCATGAGGGCCAGAGGGCTGAAGGAAAGTCACAGAGGGGAACTTCAAGTTCTGAGTCTAATGAAAACCAAGGTGAACCCAGAAGGCCAATAGCAGATGCCAGCTCGTGCCCACCAAAGATACAAAAGTCCTCCTGCTAGATGCCACTTTAAGAAGGAAAGGCTGGATGGGTACAGGAGCATTTTTATCTAAGAAAGATGTACATCATCAATTATATGATTGGACTGAAACATAAACTGAATAGGACTAAAATTTTTTTCCCAACTGATTTCCAAGTAGAGACTTAATGAAAGTGAAAAATGAGATTATATATTATAGACATTCCATTTTTCCTTTACATCTGAGTTGTCAAAGTTGAATCTACAACCCCATGTTTGTCCTTCAGAAAATCAGGGGATATAGCCTATGTCATCAGAGGATGTGACACTCAGTAAATTATGTGGGGTATGAGGGAAATAACCCTGTCATCTCACATTGGATATCAGCATCCACTTTCTACCTCCAACAACAAATTTGACATCTACAGAAAACGTGTATGTGATGCAGTCAAAGCTCATCTCCTGTATCATCACCACCTGCTAAGAAAACTTGTTTCAGTGAAGGGTTACAGCTCAGAGCAACCAAAGAAGGGAAATTCAATTCTGCTCCCTGTTACATGAAATGACCACAAAACAGCCAGAAATCAGTCTAGTCATGTTATGAACCCGACAAAATCCAGATGTGTCTGAAATCTCCTATGACTCCTCGACATTTAAATAAATGTGACAAATGGCAAAAGGAATGCAATTTAGTTCAGGTGTCCAAAGCATCTAGTTCTGTCAGAAATCTACTCTATGATGTTTGGCAATCCGTACTATCTTTTGATACTTCTTTCCATGTAAAATGAAGCTAATAATTTGTGTTTTTTTAATCTGTCGAGTGTTAGAAGGATTACTAAAATGAAGGAGAATGGTTAACAGAAGAGACTCCTGATGCCTCTTTTCAACGAAAAATATGTAATTTTGCCTTCAAGAGCCCTCAGCAAACTGGCACGGTTCCTACTGGACACTGAACCAACCAACAGTCTGGAACACTTAGTAAAGACAGTAAGTGATCTATTCTCTTTGGATACTAGCCCTGGAAGGGAGGTTGAAGGTCAATCCATCATGGGAAGGAACAGTTTTCTTGGCGAAGACACATGGAAATTCTAAAATGTTAGTTCCTGTAGTAAGCACAAACAATTTTGATAATCCAGTGAACATCAGAAAGCACCTCCTCCAGCTAAAAGAACTACCAGAGAATGAAGCGAGGTCTTCATCTCCTACATCCCAAAACTGGAGGTGACAGATTCTGTAGTGAAAACTTGTAGTACAGTCACTCACAAGTAAACGTTACACTTACACCACGTGTCAGAGGATATGGCAGAAACTGATCACTGGATCAGATTATCTAAGGCATCTGGCTGCCCAACTGATGCCTACAATTCCTAGCCATGCTTTGAGTTGGCTGCAGCCACATGACAAGTTGTGACCAAAGGGATAAGAGTAGACATGATTGGTGTCACTTCCAAGATACAGACTTAAAGTGAACAGGCAAGCCCTCATTCTCCCTTTCCTTCTTCCCGCTGGCAGGATTTCAGATAATATAGTAAATTAAATTGTTCCATATAAATAAACACAATATCCTATGGACAGAATGAAAAGAACCTTCAGTGCCTGATATCATGAAGTGACAAAAATAGACCTCAACTACTTACACTAGTTTGTTGCATGAAATAAACATCAACTTCGATCTGGCTTGCATCATTATTATTGGGGGTATGTATTACCACATTCTCAGGGACTTCTGACTGGAAGGGGAGCTACTTACCTGGGCTGTCTAGGTTTACTTATTCAACCAATCTTTTCTGATTATGCGTTATGTTTGAGGTCCTAGAGACAAAAAGTTTATAGTTTATAGGCAACAAGAAATACTTGCCATCCTGGAGCTTATTTGTGCTCATTGTATAGAAAGCAATCAATTTTACATGTGGGGCTAAGAAATGAAATTTTGGTCTAGTAACTCGAAGTCATTTTTACATAGTAATAAAACACAAAAGTATTATCTCTGAAGCACACAATATATACATATATATGTGTGTGTATATATTACATATATGTTATATATGTATTGTGTTTGTGTATATATGTATGTGTGTATATATATGTATATATATATATATGCATTCTGTATACATTACACACATTTTATCTGTAGGTGTAATACATACAAACGTAACCAGTGTCTACAAATACACTGAGGTTAATAACTCATACCTTCCTTTCAACCCCCAAATACTCCTTATTTAACACTTCCCAATATAGTAGCTTGCATCGTTACTTGCATACATCTTATGTTTGCTCAAAGACTGCAAATTCTTTAAAGAATTAGGTCTCATTCACTTTTGTGTCCTAATAGTAATTTAGACAGTGTTTAGTGCATACAAGGAGCTTAAAATACACTTGAATGAGTGACTGACCAACCAAATTGAATGAATGAGTAAATGACATTTGGAGGGTCATGCTGGGGAAGGAAAGAAGGGAGTTCAAAACAGATTTTCTTCCTGAGGGGGGGTTTGTGAAATAAACTGACTTATAGCTAGAAAATAGGAATCCTTAGGGGCGCCTGGGTGGCGCAGTCGGTTAAGCGTCCGACTTCAGCCAGGTCACGATCTCGCGGCCCGTGAGTTCGAGCCCCGCGTCGGGCTCTGGGCCGATGGCTCGGAGCCTGGAGCCTGTTTCCGATTCTGTGTCTCCCTCTCTCTCTGCCCCTCCCCCGTTCATGCTCTGTCTCTCTCTGTCCCAAAAATAAAAATAAAAAAACGTTGAAAAAAAAAAATTAAAAAAAAAAAAAAGAAAATAGGAATCCTTAGATATAACCTGTAACAGCCTCTTAGTCACAAAATACCTACAAATCCATGTTAAACCTTCCCAAGGCAATAAATAAGTTAATAGGCAATGAGTCATTCAAACATTAAAAAAAAAAAAAAATGTATGTAAAGTGTCTCCATTATGGAGAGCGTTCCTTTGACCAGTCCAAGTTAACAAAATGTGTCAAAGGCCAAAGTTATGTTTCTTTCAGACACATGATTGAAAGTAGTTATATTGAAGTCCAATCCTTCTGCTAGAATTTTTAAATGTTTGGAGTACTGATTTACCAAAACTCATTCTGTAAATATAATTGACGATGAAGTCCTAATGGGACTGCTAAGGAAATCATATGCTATTCATAACCAAACCAGTTACCTTAGAGCTTAAAATTTAATCTTCAACATCTACTACTACAAATATAGATACCCGAAAAACATTGGGACAAGGATCCAAGGAACTATGCAAAACACCAGCAGTCCAGTAAAGAGCAGACTCTGCAGTCCCCAAGAGCAATGGCCTTGAAGAGATTTACCTTCAACATCACTGATCAGGGGATATTGATTTTTTTTTTTCTGAGATATCTTTTATAATGCAGACCAAATGTTTCTAAAAATAGCAAACAGTAAGACTACCACTCTCCTCTACAGGTAATGGTCACATAAGATACATTGTGCTTTGAATTTTTAGTTTAATTGATATATACTTTAGTGTGAACATGCTTTTATAAAATAAGGGACTTGTATTTGATGATCTCTGTAAATTCCTTTCTAGCTCTAAAGTGATTTCTCCACAATCTCATAAATCCCAATAAAAATGCCATCCCAAGGAAAGTCAATATATCCTTACTTAAATTTTTGCCCTCTTTTTTATCTGCCTTTTTACAAAGTAAGTTATTAGGGGATTTTACAAAGAAAATTTCAAAGTCCACAGTTACAAGGACATATAATAACAGTACCAACTTGTAAAGGAAAAATGCAATTTTATATAGCAATAGCTGAGAACATGAGGACAGTTCTATATATCCAAAGTCCTTAACGTTTTCAAATCTTATACAATTCAAAAACATTATGAAACTCTATTTTCAGTTTAACTAGGCTTAATTCTGCTAATGTTTTTATATGCAGTTGCACATCGTCCAGAATAATGACTATGTTGAACACCACAATTCTGCTAGTTACCTCCAATCATATTCCATCCAGATAGAAAATGCCTTAAGTAGTCCAGGATAGACAGGGTCCAGGTACATCTATCATTTTCCTAGTTCCCTAAGCAATTGAAATTTTCCACCTATTCTGCCTGGGATCATTTGGGGCAGGGCACTTAATACTGCCAAAAGAGATTGGCTGGAGAAGCCAAGGCACTGTTCTAGAGGAGAATTTTAAACTCCCAGACTGAACTTGACCTATCTGTGGTTTTCTGTGTGTCTCAGCCATTATTTTTCTAGAAGCAAAGTGTCAAGTTTCTCTGTTCATCACTCTCCAAATGCGTATCTATTCCCACGCAGTGCATTCAATGGAAATGAGCCTAATTATTCACCTGTTAGTGGGTGGGGATTGAGGAAAAGAGAAAGTAAAGAGAATAACATTTCCTTTTCAACAGTCTGGTGCACAATCTCTATGCTACTGTGCTATGGATAGCAATTTAGCCTTGTTTGTATGATGGGATAATAATTTTAGGTAGTAACCAAGGTTTCTTCTTGCTCACAATTTCTTGTTCTCGTGCCTACACTCCCTACTCCCTACCCACTCACTCACTCAAGTGCACCTTCAGTCAGAGGAATCCATCTCCCCAGAGAGGATGGTTTCAGCAATAAAGCAAAGCAAGAGAAGCCAGATGGTCCCTGCTATACTAAGACGGCATTTAGGCCTTCCGGAAATCAGACATGTTCAAGAGAAAAAATGTTACGTTTTTCTTGCACATGCAAACTTGGGGCATATGAAATGTGTACCTATCATACCAGTGATGATGAAATTGGTTTCTTTTCCCAATAACAGTAATATACATGATTTTAAACGCTGGAAAATACAGAAGCCTTAGTAGGACTCAGGCATACCACAGCGGATTTCACCTTCATTCTCCAACACCCACTGACCTTTCTTCTTTTTTTTTTTTTTGGTCGGAGTATAGGCTTCATTCCACAATTTCTACTATATGAACTCTCATTAAAACTAATCTTGTTGTTAAGCCAAAAGACGAAAGCTATAGGATTATTCCAGTAGATTCCAAAAACGGCATCCAATAAATTCCAACATCTACTCTAGACTTGAGAAAATTTATGGTTAAACCTCTATCATGATCAATATTCATCTCAAACTTGCATTTGACATTTTACTAGAAGCATGATTATTAAAGGCCAAACCCAGTTGACAATGTCTGCTGTCACTACTATTCGACACTGTCCTAATGCAGTAACAGACAAAAGAATGAAAGAGTGACACCGTTATCATTTCCTTTTTACATGCTTAATTTTCTGGAAAATCCTGGATGGTCTGGAGTAACACTTTTAGAACGAGTAAGTTTAACTGCACAATAAGCAGTATCCAAGTCCTGGGCAAGTTCCCCAGCTTCACTGAGCAATGAATAAGACGAATTGAAAAAATGTAGAAATATACCAAGTTCCTGGTAAATAACTTGCTGTAAAACTGTTCACTGCAGCGCTGTTTATCATAATAAAAATAGAAACCAACTAAATATTTGACAATAGGGAATAGGTAAAATAAAGTATGGTACAGTCCTATAACCGTATGAACAGCCATAAAGATACATAAAAGCAAAGTATTTCATGGCTTGGAAAAGTGTGTAAGGTGGACAGTAAATTTTTTTTAAAGCAAATCACAAAACTTTTTTTTTTGGTAAAAAAAAAACACATTATGTGTTGTATATATATATATATATACAAACATACACACAAAATAAGACTAAGAGACTATACCTCACAATGTGCTGTGGGATTATGGGTGGTCTTAATTTTCTTCCTTTAGCTTCATTTCATTGTGTATAACTGGATTTTCTTCCTTTTCTATAACATGTATTATATTTGCAAAAATTAAACCACACATAATTATCTTAGAAAAATATATAAATTCTCCTATTATGGCTGGGATAGATTTCATGCAATTGTCCCTCCAACAAGAAGCAAATTTCAAAACAAAACCTAAGTAACGTACGTCAGACTCTGCTGGAATTCTATTGTATTTTTATGATCCCAGGCAGTTGTAGTCAAAAGTCACCTTTATGATAAAATTTTACCCAAAACTTCAAAGCACAATCACTATATCGTTTCACCACATATGCGTACAGTGTTTTATTCTTTCAAAGATAATTTCATAGTTGCTGATTTCATTGTCACTCCAAACCTTCAAATTATCATCCACACTTACACATTAAAAATATGAATGAATGGGGCACCTAGGTGGCTCAGTCAGTTAAGCATCTAACTTCAGCTCAGGTCAGAATCTCACAGTTTGTGGGTTTGAGCCCTGCATCAGGCTCTCAGCACACAGCCTTCTTCAGATCCTCTCTCTGCCCCTCCCCTGTTCAGGTGTTCTCTCTCAAAAAAAAAAAAAAAAAAAAAGTGAATGAAGCACAGAAAGGTCTAGATAAACACATGGGTAATGATATTATTACCTGTATGATGGGAGTAAAATCCAGAACTTTAACCTCTAAATCCAAATGACTTTGTTAAGCTAGATTTCACTTCAAATAATTAAAGTTTCTCCCAGGTGCCTGGTCCTATATTTTGCAAACTGTATATGGAAGTGATTAAAATACTATGCAAATTTAAAACAAATTCTAAGAGTATTTTTACATTCTTGAGAGACAAGAGCTAGAGTTGGCTAAGGTTCTTACTTCAATAATATACAAAAGCTGAAGTGCTGTATCAAATCATTCAAATATAGATTTAGTTCCTTTAAATGATTCACCAAGAGTATCTGGCCCCTGAAACAGAGCAGCAAATGAACTCCAAAGCTAAAAATTATAATCCATCTTGGTCCTAGGAAATCCATGGGAAAGCATTTTCTTTCCTTTAGTAAACCTATCACCCTGACTTAGACTTAACCTTTCTTTTAAAAAAATCATCTCGTAAGTGATGCATTTCATGCATACATATGTACTGATATAGTTAAAACACAATCAATAGGCTTTCAAGGAACATACTCCAGCCTAAGACATGATTCTTTTCTTTGTATGTAGCATTTACTTTGGATTACAATGAGGAAGTAAGCAAAATACGATTTACAAAATTTATCTCATGATACATTTAACAACCTTGCAAAAGCTTTACATGCATTATGCCTTGCAATAAACATTGACATTTATAATCTAAAATTCTCATTTGTGCTAAAGGCAGGCTCATTCTTTCACTTAGGTAATGAAATTTTAATATAGTATGTGTGAGAAGGAGAGGGGAGTGTGAAATATATGAAGTAATTCACTTGGCTATTCCACTACCAGAAAGAGAACATCATTTTTATTCTCCCATTTCTCAAGCAATAGATTTTTCAGCAAAGTCGTCAACTGATGGGAGGGTTTTAGGACTGACACATCAAATCTGCCAAGACTGTTCTGTGAGCAATTCCGATTTCCCATTTCAATTTTCAAAATATTCCACTAGGACATCCCAAATCAACATCCATCTCCCTGTCATCTACACCATGTCTTCCACCTGTGGGCTATGGTAGGGACCTCAATGACAACCTTCACTACTTATGGTCGTGAAAAATGGCAATCTCCATCACCCAGAAAAGCAGCTCCCTTCATTTTTTTTTTCTTTTTCCTATACATCCAACTAAGAAATCGATAGCATATTATTTTCCAAGACAATTTTTCCAAATGAATCACAGAACTATGAGACACGGACACATACGAAGGAAGTTTAAGAGGGAGTATTTGAGGTAAAATTGGACACTTTGATAGAAAGTGGATTTTCTGTGGGGTGCCTGGGTGGCTCAGTCAGTTAAGCCTCTGACTTCAGCTCAGGTCATGATCTCATGATTCGTGAGTTTGGGCCCCACGTCGGGCTCTGTGCTGATAGCTCGGAGCCTGGAGCCTGCTTCAGGTTCTGTGTCTCCCACTCTCTCTGGCTCTGTCCCACTCGTCATGTGTCTCTCTCTCAAAAAATGAACAAACATTAAAAAAAAAGAAAGTGAATATTCTGTCAAGAGTATGTATTACCTTGGTTCCAAAGAGCTTACAAATATGCAGAGGGGTAATGTCAACTATCACCAATTTGTGCATATGCTGTTCATTTAAGCATTTGATTGCTGGCATTTTTCTCTGTAGATGTTGCAAGTTTCCTCTAAGTTTATTGTTTTATATTGAAATAAATCTGTACCTTAGAAATAAACCCACCGTGGAGGCTCATTGAAATATTCCCTATGGACACATGACTTGAAGTTGACTTGCATCAACATATGAGCTTCTTCTTAAAACACGCTCCAAGGATGGACCTCAAGACATGTTCTGCCTACTAGTGAATTTTAGATCATCAATTATAAAAATGAAACTCCAGGAGCACCTGGGTGGCTCAGTCAGTCAAGCGTCCAATTACTGCTTCAGCTCAGGTCATGATCTCATGGTTCCTGAGATTGAGCCCCTTGTTGGGCTCTGTGCTGACAGTGCAGAGACTGCTTGAGATATTCTCTCTCTCTCTCTCTCTCTCTCAAACTTTAAAAAATATTTAACTCCAAATTGTGATTCATTAGATGACTGTTCCTCAAATACTTCCCCTCTCCCCCCCCCCCCCCCACCGCCTGCCCAGCCTCCCATTGTGGGCAGAGTGTACTTCCCCACCCCATTGATGTTGGGCTTGGCCATGTGACTTGCTTTGGTTAATGGGGTATTAGAAGACACTATAAAAAAAAGGTGTCAAAAAAAGGGGGGGGCGCCTGCATGCCTCAGTCAGTTGAGCATCCGACTTCAGCTCGGGTCATGATCTCAGTTTGTGAGTTCGAGCCCCGCATCAGGCTCTGTGCTGATGGCTCAGAGCCTGGACCCTGCTTCCGATTCTGTGTCTCCCTCTCTCTCTCTGCCCCTTCCCTGCTCATGCTCTGTCTCTGTCTCAAAAATAAATAAAAACATTAAGAAACAAAATTTTTTGAAAAAGGTGTCAAGTATGCTTTCACAGCAGGACTTGCCTAATCACACTTTCGACATTGCCACATCCTATGTTCTGAGTGATTGTGTCCTCCCAAAATTTTTATGTTAAAATCCTAACTACCAAAGTTGATGGCATTAGGATGTAAGGCCTTTGGGAGGTGCTTTGGTCATGAGGGTAGAACTCTTATGAATATGACTAGTGCCCTATCAAAAAGGCTCCAGAGAGATCCCTAGCCCTTTCTGCCCCGTGAAGACACAAGAAGTCCACAACCTGAAAGAGGGCCCTCACTTTACCATGCTGTTATCCTCATCTCAGTCTTCCAGAATGGTGAACATAAGTTTTTGCTGATTATAAGCCACTCAGTCTGTAGTATTTTGCTATAGCATTATGAACAAACTAAGACCGTGAAAAGAACATTCTTGGGTGGTCCACTGTTCCAAGCTCATTTGGACTCAGCCTGTGATTTGGAGTCAAGCACAGCTGAGCCCAATCTAGATCAGCTGACCCACAGCCAACGTATGTATCTGTAAGCAAGAATAAATGCTTTAAGCTCACTGCATTTGGGGTGGCTTACTACCCAGCATTACCACGGCCATAGGTGACGGATACAGTAACTATTTTAACAACGTATTAGTTGTCAGATGTGTAACATACATCTCTACACTGAATCTCGAAGAGTCATCATGTAACAAAATTCTGTTAATAACCACATTGAGTGCTTATAAAAATCTGGTATATG
The DNA here is from genome assembly GCF_028018385.1 of Neofelis nebulosa. Lineage (NCBI taxonomy): Eukaryota > Metazoa > Chordata > Mammalia > Carnivora > Felidae > Neofelis > Neofelis nebulosa. The sequence goes on from NC_080786.1 coordinate 21,635,064, forward strand.
GCAATCAATTATCAATATGATAGAGTAATGACAAACCTTTTGAGCAAGCTAGATATACCTGCCTAGCAGTCTTCTTTTAAAAAAACAGATTAAATACTTTCCCAGGCTAATTCAAAATGGGAAAACCAACAACTTGATAAACAATAAAGCAGGCAGTTTAATTTAAAATGACTATTATGTGTTCTTATCCTGCTGCTTGGAGAACTACTGAGTGGGATATTTTCTACATTAACAGGAAAGTAGGAATACATGAATACAAATTAAAGCTGCTAAAAATAATTGGGTCATTTTAGACACCATATTAAGAATTAGATTATAAGTATTAGATATTTTTCTTGGTAACATCTAGCAGGATATGAACAGAGACACATGAAAATTCCCAAGTGCTCACACAGATGGAAAAAAAAAAAAAACCCAAAACCCTGTATTCCTTGATGTTAAATAAAGTTAAATCTATGAAGAAAAAGTGAAACCTTTTTGAAACCCTTTTTTATTACCACTATAGCACCTTGATCATAATGACAAGGATAATTTCACATAAACTGCATAAAATACTAATCCTTTATCTTTTAATATCCTTGAAATGTTAATTTAAAATTCGTAAGAGGAACATTTTGAAGTTTTCATTATTTTCTTAAAATCTTATTTCTTTAATAATCTAAATAATAGCCTTACCAAAGGTTTGCATTTTGAGATTAAATTGTGAATCTGAAATGGAAGCCATTGACAAAACCACTGATCACCTTCAGTGACATTCTATTGTAAGATCCCCAGCAGATGAGAACACGGTTCTTAATTCATCGTTAAATTCATACTTTGGTTAATACAAACTTCTGACCAACAGCCAGCAAGTGAGAATCAGTCTAAAAAGCCTGCATCAAGTAAGCATACATAAAGAATATTTAACTAGATTTTTGCTACACAATCAGCACAACCCCACCCTGAAGACGATGCTTCAACGTGTTTCTGACCCTTAGGGAATTTCTCCATCTAGGAAATAATGCATCAATGAGTTTAGTTCTTTCAAAATATCCTCATTCATCCGCTTATGGGCAGTTAAGTTTTATTATTAAGGATTACCCAGTATTCCCAGACCCTGGACATGAATGTAAACTTCATCTTAACATCTATAATTTGATCCCATTCCATTTTTTTAAAATTTTTAACACTTATTTTGAGAGAGAGAGAGAGAGAGAGAAAGAGAAACAGAAGTAGATGGACAGATACAGGGTGCAAGCAGAGGAGGGGCAGATAAAGAGGGAGACACAGACTCTGAAGGCGGCTCCAGGCTCAGAGCCATCAGCACAGAGCCCAACACGGGGCTCCAACTCATGAATTGTGACATCATGACCTGAGCTGAAGTCGGATACCTAACCGACTGAGCCACCCAGGTGCCCCATCCTATTGGATATATATATATCTCCAACCAATGGAGATTGGACAGAATAAAAATATAATTTAAAAAAGCAAAGAACATGGTGGGACAGACATCATCTGGGATGTCCATATTGTGAATGAATTTTATATAGTGGAGCCTGAAGCATACAGAATTTAGGGCTATCCTTTCAGAGGAAAACATAATGCAAAATCATAGATATATTGATATAGAAGTAAATATTTACAATGAAAAAAAGTTGTATTTATAAATTTTAAAAGCTGGCTATATATATATATATATATATATATATATATATATATATATATATATATAGAGAGAGAGAGAGAGAGAGAGAGAGAGAGAGAGAGACACACACACATTTAGTGTGACTAAAGAACAGATACTTTATTCTTTAATCCTTTTGTTTTTGATATCAAAGGATAGATTTTAGGTTTCGAGTCTGGAAAAGAAAACCTCTCCCATAATTGATTGTGTATAAAGCTTTTCCATGAAAATTAAGGATCGCAAAATGTTTAAAAAAGACTTCTAATCATTAAATACAGCAGTAATAAAAAGATACTGCACAATGAGGTCACCATCATATTTCCTTGCAATTTTAAAGTCTCCCATGAAAATGTTAAACCTCATTCCCCAAAAGGAGTGGGAGAACACAGTATACCCTCAAAAAAGATTGCTCCTTTCACTTTTAATCAATGAGATTACTTAATGAACATTTGTTAACAATATTGACAGAATGAATTATTTCTGTGTTACCTACCACAAAGACAGGTGGATTTTCTGTGCGAAGAAGATACAGGTTTCCCTTGCTATTTGAAAGTTTGCTTTATGCCGCTTTGCTTTGACAAAAGAGCTACATTAGTGCTTGTTCTTGGTCATGGAAAGAAACTGGAAGAGGATTTTCGCTTTTATGAAGTGTTATTGCTTCTTTGCCTTAGCCCCTCATCTGGGCTTATGACAAGTTTCATAGAAGCCTCTACTTTTACATAGCAAGGAAATCCTACACAGGGTAGTTTCAGTGTTACTCTTGGTGATGGAATTTCTTGTAAATACACGCATCCACCATTTGTTAGAGATCACTGACAAAATGCCTGAAACTAGTTCTTAGAGAACTGGCAATGGCCAGAACACAAGAGCCTGGACAAGGTGATCTCACATGCTTCTCTGTGCAAGAAAAACTGTCTCACAAGATTCTACACCATCTACTCCTTCCAGAGTCCTGCTACCAATGCCCAGACAATACATGGACTTGATACAAATAAAGTGGCATTGGAGTCAACGTTCTAAATGCTGTGAGGAAGCCAGTGTCCAAGATCCCAGAAAAATCCACAATACACTAAGTTCACTGTACATTAGATGACCCATGAAAATACTATCCGCTTAATAGGAAAAGGTTGCTTCCAAAGACAAGAATCTTTCTTCTTTCAGAACTAAAAGGAATCTTCCTAAACCTTAACAACCTTATAATTTAAATGAATGGTCAAACCGTCTAGGTCTGGGCTGGGGGCGGGGGGGGGGGGTGGTGGTGGCTATTTGTAATGCTCATGTTCACCAACCAATGGAGATTGGACAGAACAAAAATATAATTTAAAAAAGCAAAGAACATGGTGGGACAGACATCATCTGGGATGTCCATATTGTGAATGAATTTTATATAGTGGAGCCTGAAGCATACAGAATTTAGGGTTATCCTTTCAGAGGAAAACATAATGCAAAATTATAGATATATTGATATAGAAGTAAATATTTACAATGAAAAAAAAAGTTGTATTTATAAATTTTAAAAGCTGGCAATTACCACTAACATAAACAATCCAGAAAAATATCCTAAGAATTTTATCTAACTGCTTAATAGATCTTATTTTTTCTGTAATTCTTGACCACATACTCTTCAAACACCTCTTCCTTTAAGAATTTAAAAATATACTTTTGATAGAAGAAATGTTTTCATTTCTCTAGTAATGTTAACAAAAATCTGATTATCCGTAGTATAAAAATGCTTCTTTCAAAATTGAAACTCATTATTGGTAGTGTCCTTTTAATGGGTTGAATTGTCCCCACCCTTCCCCAGAAAAATGACATGTCCATGCATTTACCCCTACTGCCTGTGAAAGTGACTTTAGACATAGGGGTTTTGCAGATGTAATTAAGGATTTTGAGATAAAATCCTTTTGGATTTAGGTGGGCTCTAAACCCCACGATTGGTACCATTACAGAGTGACATGGGGAAGCCATGTTAGCATAGAGGTAGAGATTGGAATAATGTGTCTACAAGCCAAGGAATGCTAACGACTAACAACATCAGAAGCTGGGAGACAGGCATGGACTAGATTCTTCCTTAGAGCCTCCAGAAGGGACCAACACTGCCAGCCTCTTGACTTCAGACTTACGGCCTCCACAGGTATGTGAGAATAGATTTCTGTGAGAATAGATGTGTGGTAATTTGTTACAGCAGCCCTAAGAAACTAAAGCAGTGGTGTGAATTATAATATATATAATATGGAAGAATTCAGTCAATTTCAAATTGTCTTCAATATTAACCTTATTTTTAAATTCATACTTATCAACCAGTTTGTCATAATGTCCCCACTGTAGTGATAATGAATTTTATATTATCCTTTCTGAAAGAGAGACGTTCCATTTGACTAAGAAAATTAATAATCCCGTTAAAATCTTGCATTTCTGACAATCTGTAGATTTTTTTTTTTACCTTACATTGGCTTCTGACTTTGTACATTTTTTTAAAGTTTATTTTTGAGAAAGAGAGAGACAGAGACAGAGAGACAAAGGATCTGAAGTACACTGTACTGACAGCAAAGAGCCCAATGCGGGGCTTGAACTCAAGAATCGTGATATCATGACCTGAGACGAAGTCAGATGCTCAATCAACTGAGCCACCCAGGCACCCCTGACTTTGTGCATTTCTTTTTTTTTTTTTTTTTTAATTTTTTTTTTCAACATTTTTAATTTATTTTTGGGACAGAGAGAGACAGAGCATGAACGGGGGAGGGGCAGAGAGAGAGGGAGACACAGAATCGGAAACAGGCTCTAGGCTCCGAGCCATCAGCCCAGAGCCTGACGCGGGGCTCAAACTCACGGACCGCAAGATCGTGACCGGGCTGAAGTCGGACGCTTAACCAACTGCGCCACCCAGGCGCCCCTGTGCATTTCTTAATTTGATTTTTTCCTCTACCACCCACAACTTGGGCTGGGCAGCATAGGATAAATGCATGTAAATGTGTAACCCCAGTTCATACACTTTTTTTTTTTTTTTGCAATGCCAGTTAAGTGGGCCCAGGGAACATAAGGAACATCCATGAAATAACTTACACAGACGTGAGTGAACTACAAAAATATGCCACAAAACCCAAACCATATGTGTTTGCTCTTTAATTAGCCCTTAGCCAAATTCCAGAAGTGCCCACAGCCACTTTAACACTAGAAACAAGATGAAATGTGACAAGCAAAGGGAAAAGTTACAACAGTTTTACTTAATAAAGGTAAGTCTGCCCTACTTTAAATTTTTTAACAAGAAATAAGATTGTGTGAACATACTGGCAGGATCCTTTCTTACAAGGGGCCCATACAAGTGAGGAGTCCTAAAGCTTATGGTTCACAAACTTCATGGTAATTCCATCCTCACATGTGGTATGTATTTTCAAAGTTTGAAGGAGTATCTTCCTTTCTGATTTTTAAAACCTATTTGTTTGGCTCTAATGACATTAACATGTTTGGATGGACATGTTTTCCATACTCATAAAATGTCCTCATCCTTTTATCTGCTTGGTAAGCTCTCATACTTCAAATCTTATTTAACATATTATCTTCTAGAGACAGGTGTGCTGTTTCTAAGGGGCACATGCACCCCAATGTTTATAGCAGCACTATCGACAATAGCCAAAGTATGCAAGAGCCCAAATGTCCATAGACAGATGGATAAAGATATGAGATATACATACACACACACACACACACGCACACACACATACAATGGAGTATTACTTGGCAGTCAAAAATGACATCTTGCCATTTGCAACAGATGGAACTAGAGAGTATTATGCTAAGCAAAATTAGTCAGAGAAAGACAAATATCATAGGACTTCACTTGTATGTGAAATTTAAGATATAAAATGGAAGAACATAAGGGAAACTAAAATACTATCAAAACAGGGAGGGGGACAAAACATAAGACTTTTTTTTAATGTTTATTTTAGAGACAGAGAGAGCACAAGCTGTGAGAGGCAGAGAGAGAGGGAGACATAGAATCCAAAGCAGGCTCTAGGTTCTGAGCTGTAAGCACAGAGCCCAACACGGGGCTTGAACGCATGAACCATGAGATCATGACCTGAGCCAAAGTTGGACACTTGACTAAGCCACTCAGGTACCCCAAGAGACTCTTAAATAGAAAAAAACTGAGGATTACTGTAGGGGTTGTGGTGGTGGGGATGGGCTAAAATGGACAAGGCGCATTAAGGAAGACACTTGTTGGGATGAGCACTGGGTGTTACATGTAGGGGATGAACCACTGGATTCTACTCCTGAAACCATTAGTGTACTATATACTAACTTGGATGTAAATTATATATATATACTATACATATATATATATATATATATATATATATATATATACACACTATACATATACTATATGTAGTTCTACTGTATGTAGAACCACTGGATTCTACTCCTGAAACCAGTAGTGTACTATATACTAACTTGGATGTAAATTATATATATATACTATACATATATATATATACACACTATACATATACTATATATAGTATATGTATAGTGTGTATATATATATATATATATATATATATATACACACTATACATATATATGATTTATAGCCCAAAGACATGATGTTCAAAGTTGGGTATTTTTTTTAGGGACTGAGACATAATGATTTAAAAAAGGTGGGGGGCGCCTGGGTGGTTCAGTTGGTTAAGCATCCGACTTCGGCTCAGGTCATGATCTCACAGTTTGTGGGTATGAGCCCCGTGGCGGGCTCTATGCTGACAGCTCAGAGCCTGGAGCCTGCTTTGGATTCTGTGTCTCCCCTCTCTCTGACCCTCCTCTGTTCATGCTGTCTCAAAAATAAATAAACATTAAAAAAAAAGTTGAAAAGAGGGTGCATAGAGGACACCTAGTGACTCCAGACCCAGTGAGAGAAAAACAAGGGGTAGAGGAAGAGCCACCACTTGAGAGATCTGTAGGGGAAATTGTGTCCTCAGCAGGGAACCAGGTTAAATTTGAGCAGGAAGGTAAAACCAAAGCACAACATAAGAAATTGCACGTACCGGGAAAGCCATCTACACTGGACCATGAATTTCAGGAAACAGGAAGAGTTTCAGAGGTTAGGGAGAGAAAGAAGAAAGATGGGGGCAGAATAAAAGGATATGCAAAGCCATCTAATAATTAAAAGTTGGTAAGAAAAAGTGAATTGGAATTCTGGGGTTTTGATGGTGACCTACAAACGGGAATAAAGGGGAAGATAATATAAATCCTAGTGGATTCAGGGCAGACGATAGTGGGAGAAGCTGTGAAGTTACATGTATATGGTGTTAAGAGGTAGCAAATCGATTATTAAAAGGACAGTAAGTGATAAGAGATCAGTTTTAGTGGAAGTTCAGAGGAGTACAGGACATGGACTCTCTAAGAGGCCCAGGGCACACAGGTCATCTGAAATAACTCATTACACAATCTAACTTGCCTAATAGGACCAATTTGTGGGACTTGTCACTAGGTTTGTCATCAGGAATAAAACTGACATTTAGCCCAATACTGACAAAGCCCTTGTGACTGGCTGTTATGCATCAGGCTAGTGTCAGCACAAAGTTAATATTCTACCATCATTCTTTTTAATCTTCATTTTAGCGAAGAGTTGGTAGAGTAGAACGTGGGACATATTGTCAAAAATAGCATGTCACCTCAACAATAGGAAAAGGTAACAAAATCAGTCTAAATATGCTTTATGTTAAAAATACGCTATTTTGAGGGGTGCCTGGGTGGCTCAGTTAAGTGTCCAACTTTGGCTCAGGTCATGATCTCAAGGTTCGTGAGTTGGAGCCCCACATGGGGCTATTTTCAGCACAGAGCCGGCTTCAGATCCTCGGTCCCCCTCTTTCTACTCCCCCCCCCTCTTTCTCTCAAAAATAAACATTAAAAATATTCTTAAGAATATGCTGTTTTGAAGGCACATGAAAAGATGTTCAACGTCGCTCCTTATCAGGGAAATACAAATCAAAACCACACTCAGATATCACCTCACGCCAGTCAGAGTGGCCAAAATGAAGAAATCAGGAGACTATAGATGCTGGAGAGGATGTGGAGAGACGGGAACCCTCTTGCACTGTTGGTGGGAATGCAAATTGGTGCAGCCGCTCTGGAAAGCAGTGTGGAGGTTCCTCAGAAAATTAAAAATAGACCTACCCTATGACCCAGCAATAGCACTGCTAGGAATTTACCCAAGGGATACAGGAGTACTGATGCATAGGGGCACTTGTACCCCAATGTTTATAGCAGCACTCTCAACAATAGCCAGATTATGGAAAGAGCCTAAATGTCCATCAACTGATGAATGGATAAAGAAATTGTGGTTTATATACACAACGGAATACTACGTGGCAATGAGAAAGAATGAAATATGGCCTTTTGTAGCAACATGGATGGAAGTGGAGAGTGTGATGCTAAGTGAAATAAGCCATACAGAGAAAGACAGATACCATATGGTTTCACGCTTATGTGGATCCTGAGAAACTTAACAGAAACCCATGGGGGAGGGGAAGGAAAAAAAAAAAAAAAAAGAAAAGAGATTAGAGTGGGAGAGAACCAAAGCATAAGAGACTGTTAAAAACTGAGAACAAACTGAGGGTTTTTGGGGGGTGGGAGGGAGGGCAGGGTGGGTGATGGGTATTGAGGAGGGCACCTTTTGGGATGGGCACTGGGGGTTGTATGGAAACCAATTTGACAGTAAATTTCATATATTAAAAAATAAATTAAAAAAAATATGCGGTTTTGAATACATCAGACACAGTTTTGAGTTCATCAGTGATTCTTGCCCATATGCGTCCACTTGAGAAAATTTCTCAATTTTCTTATGAAGCAGTAACAATGGAGTCCTCCAGTGCTCTGACCATATTCTTAGATTAAGTCAGTGAAAAGCAAATTTCCACCCTTGATATAATATTATCAAGATAACTGGGCTGTTGACGAACTGACCTACCCTAAAATGAAGACCAGGGGAGGATAAAGCCCAAGGAAAACATGAATCACAATAAAAGAGCAGAAAATGAGACTCCAGATTCCCCAATGCCTAACCTAACACATTTAACTTTCCCTAGTAAAAGCCTAGCACCTTCAAAGCATGGTCTAGGTTTCTAAAACTGTCTGTGGCCAGCTCTATCTACCCTAAGGGTGAATTCTTAAGTCATGAGAATATCCTAGCACAGGAGAAGGGTCTACCTTAACCCAAACTCCTCTCTTACTTTCAAGTTCCATTAGTAACAATGCCTGTGTGCGCACTCCTTGTGGGTGACCAAAGCATTCTCCTAACCAGAAAATGACCAACTCTCATAGGTAGAATAACGACTTTTCTAATTGAAATTTTAGTTAACATACAGTGCAATACTGGTTTCAGGAGAATTCAGTGATTCATCACTTACATTCAATACCAAGTGTTCATTCCAAGCGCCCTCCTTAATACCCATCATCCATTTAGCCTACTCCCCCCCACCCCCACCGACCTTCCTCTGTCAACCCTCAGTTTGTTCTCTATCATTTTGAGTCTCTTGGGGTACCTGGGTGGCTCAGTCATTTAAGCATCTGACTTTGGCCCAGGTCATGATCTTGTGGTTCCTGAGTTCAAACCCCATATCAGGCTCTGTGCTAACAGCTCAGAACCTGGAGCCTACTTCAGATCCTCTGTCTCTGTCTCTCTCTCAAAAATAAATTATTAAAAAAAAATTTTTTTAAAGAGTCACTTGTGGTTTCCTTCTCCCATCTCCCCCTTCCCATATGTTCATCTGTTTCTTAAATTCTGCATGAGTAAAATCATACAGTATTTATCTTTCTCTGATTGACTTATTTTTCTTAGCATGGGCAAAATTACTATTCTTACCCTAAGATATTCAATTACTGAACAAGGATCTTTGCTGAGAGGCTTCTTACAACTTCAGTTATCCTTTCTTTCGGAATAGATAGGTATTAGTTTTATGGGAGGAAAAAAATAATAGGTAATAGTTTTATGGGGGGAAAAAAGTGGGCCCCATTCCCCAAAGGGAAATATGTATATGAAATACATCATTTTGGTATATAATATAGATAGTATTGAGATACTAAAATCTATCCTAACACTCAACTGACTCTTTGACCTGTATTGGCATCCTTGATACAACAGAAAACCCATAATTACAAGACCTGACACTGAGAAGGTCAAGTTTTACTACTTATAAGTAGGAGAGATCTTAGACACTCGAACTTGACTTATTGCCTCCAAATGTGTGAAAAGTATTTGAAAGAGGATGTTGACCACCTGTGATCAAAAGGACAAAACAGTTAAATTATAGCATGAGTGCAGTTTAACATAGGAACTTCTCAACTATACAGGTGATTAAGTGGCAAACCAAGACACTACCAATGATTACAGAGTTACTCTGAAGATTTTTAAAAAATAAAAATAAAACATAAAAGGATACTTCAGATGCTCATAGTTGTGAGCAGATGTAAAGGATTAAATATGGAAACACTTTAGGATCCACTGAGCTTTGTTACAGATGTCTCAAGGTAGAATTGCATTGGAATATATACCTCAGAATATACAAGACACTTAGATTACTGATCCTCAAATAGACGTTTTGTAATGTTCCTATATTTCTTCATTTTCTCTGAACACAAAAATAATTAACCAGGCTTTACAGGAGCTCTCAAGCACATCCATTTAGTCACAGTGTATGTTTTAAGTCTTAAGTAGTTAGAGTACTGGAAGTCCCAAGCCAATGAATCAACACTTAGCCCTGGAAGATTGGTCCCAATTAGTGTTCCCTGTCTAATACTAAAGTTAAAAGAGATAATTGTGTTAGACTTCTGCATACAACTCTCCAGATTTAAGTCATTTAAGATGTTTAAGTGAATTCATGATGATGTTTTAAGCAGTTAGGGGTAAGTGTGGTATACTCCCTGCCCTTGGTGATCTCAGAGTCATGAAAAAATAGACATATTCATGAATCAGTGTTCTAGGAAATATGTTAAGAGACTACCGACTATGAGACTCGGGAAAGGTATTCTGATTCCCTGTGTCTTATGTGGTCTCATTTGACTTTGCAGAGGGGAAAATAGTCACAGTTCTACTTGGATTGGAAAACCTAACACTCATAAATTAGAATGGACAGAGATAGTCTGATTCAACTTTAACGTTTTGTTTTTTTTTTTTTGAGAGAGAGTACAAGTGAGCAAGTGGCAGAGAGAGAGAGAGAGAGAGAGAGAGAGAAAGAGAGAGAGGGAGGGAAGGAAAAGCAGGGCTCACCTGATGTGAGGCTCAAATTCACAAGCAGTGAAATCATGACCTGAGCTGAAGTCAGATGCTTAACAATGGAGTCACCCAAGCACTCCCAGCGTTATCACTTTAAGATAGAAGACCTTATGCTGGGGAATATGAAGACTGTACCAACAAGTAGTGACAGAAATGGAATAAAACTACGACGTTGAATCAGTCAGAATAAGCTACTATGTTGTAATAACAAGCCACTTGAAAAACTCCAAGCCTGGGGCACATGGGTGGCTCAGTCGGTTAAGCGGCCGACTTCGGCTCAGGTCATGATCTCGCGGTCCGTGAGTTTGAGCCCCGTGTCAGGCTCTGTGCTGACAGCTCAGAGCCTGGACCCTGTTTCAGATTCTGTGTCTCCCTCTCTCTGACCCTCCCCCGTTCATGCTCTGTCTCTCTCTGTCTCAAAAATAAATAAACATTTAAAAAAAATTAAAAAAAAAAAAAAGAAAAACTCCAAGCCTAACAACAACCAACTGTCCATCGTGGTCATGCTATTCATACCAAGGGGGCCCTGTTTATGGTTGAGTTCCATGGCTAATGAAGTCTTCATTTCAACACATGCATCTATGGAAAACCACACATCAGACCTTATAGTTGTGGCTCAAGAAATCTCCATGATCATACCTGTTTTGAGTTAGGCAGAAAATAGAATCCTATCCTTTGTCTAAAACAATAGCCCGGTCATAATCCAACTAAAGCAGAGAAAATCCACTTGCCTACCCCTCTTCAGGTAGGAGGCTCTATACAGGACGCAAAATAAAAATGAAGCCTGTTTCTTGTCTAAACCTCCCCAATCTCATTTTTGTTATTTCACCCTCAGCTAACTCTTACAGAACTTTTTTCCCCTCATTTTTCTGCAATAAGGTAGTGATTTGAGGAATGAAGCAATTTTACTACCATACAAGAATGTTTGGTGAAATATGTATTGTTCAACTGCCTGCTAACTTTGAGCTGTTCAACTTTGCCTCTGATCTGAATAGAGTAACATATTCTAGACTGAATCATTCTACAGGAGTTCTTCCATTTCCGATACTTGAAAATATGCTTTACCAACTCAATGCTTGCCTAATTTAATATTGTCCAGTTCTTTGATGTATTCAAGAAATATTGAGAAAAAAGTACTTGAGCAAGTTTTCAGTTCTTGTAGTCAAAAGAATGTATTTATATCCAGAAAAAAAGTTTAAAAAAATTATGAGACTAAGAAGAATGGCATTTGAACAATGACATTAATAGGGGCACCTGAGTGGCTCAGGTCATGATCTCGCGGTTCATGGGTTCAAGCCCCGCATCGGGCTCTGTGCTGACAGCTCGGAGCCTGGAGCCTGTTTCAGATTCTGTGTCTCCCTCTCTCTCTCTGCCCCTTCCCCAATTGCACTCTGTCTCCCTCTGTCTCAAAAATAAACATTAAAAAAAATTTTTTTAAAAGACAATAACCGGGGCGCCTGGGTGGCGCAGTCGGTTAAGCGTCCGACTTCAGCCAGGTCACGATCTCGCGGTCCGTGAGTTCGAGCCCCGCGTCAGGCTCTGGGCTGATGGCTCGGAGCCTGGAGCCTGTTTCTGATTCTGTGTCTCCCTCTCTCTCTGCCCCTCCCCCGTTCATGCTCTGTCTCTGTCTGTCCCAAAAATAAATAAAAAAAAAAAAAAAAAAACGTTGAAAAAAAAAAAAAGACAATAACCTACATGGATTTATCAAAGTATATTTGTATACACATAAAAATGTTAAGTTGCCAACTTGAAATTACTTATAGCATCATTTTTAAAGGGTCTTCTAGGGAACACTAAATTTTTTTGAAACATTTAAAGTAGCCTAAGAAGAGGGAGTTTGGAATCAAATACAGTCGGAAACAGATAAAGGTAAAATGTTTTCTACTGCGCAGTAGTTCAGACATGTCAAGATGCCAATGGTTTTTAAATCTCAAAGACAGTGATACAATATGCAATGGTTTCCCAAGTTTAATTCATCATGGAATGTTTTCCCCATAGAATTTCTATTAATATCAGAGAGAATAAGATTTTGGGGGACAAACTTAGGGAAAGACAGTTTTATAGGCAAGTGGTCTTATATAGAACCATGTATTAATACAGCTGGGAACTATAACTCAAGGGATCAGCCAACTGTGTATAATTGAGGTTATTCTACATAAAGCAAAAATTTGTTCTAAGATAGGGATCAAACCTAATTGAGGTTTTAGCAAACTATTGCTGGAAAGACATTTCTCCTTCAAGACTGTTTTGTTTGATACTGATATAACTATAGTAGGTTTTTGTTTACAGTTAGCACAGTTTTTTAATTTGAACTTTCTGTATCATTCTATTTTAGACATGACCATTCAATAGCATGAATTTTCATTTTTTTAAAATTCAAAACACTAATTTCTCTCAACCAAATTTTGTTCATTTTTACTATAATTATTGATGTACTTTGCTTTAAATTTAAACCTTTCTTCACTTTCTACTTGATACACCATTTCTCTGTTCTTATCTTCTTTTTGTACCATTGATATTGTTCTATTTTTTCCTAATAGTTTGAAAATTCTAAACTTCAGGTAGCTATCATAGAAACTGAAGCATGCATCTATAATGTATTATAACCTAAGGTAAATTTATCTTACTCTAAGACAACATATATAGTCTGTAGAGCACTAACTCTCCCAAGTTATATGCGGTGCTTTGTGTGATGTGTGTATCCATGTAATTATGTATGAAACTGAAACATTTTTTAAATATTTTAATTTCTGATAGAGCGAGAGAGTGAGAGCGTGAGCATGAGCAGAGGTGGCAAGGGGCAGAGCGAGGGAGCGACAAGATCTGAAGTAGGCTCCAGACTCTGGGCTGTCAACACAGAGCCTGAAGCAGGGCTCGAACTCACAGACCCCGAGATCGTGACCAGAGCCGAAGTCACACACTTAACCAACTGAGCCACCCAGATGCCCCGAAAGGTGTTTTGGTTTTTTTTTTTTAATAAATATTAAGAGAGTTATCCACATACCACTTTTGTGGTTTTTATTTCTTCTCATATCTCAGGTCCTCAATATGAATAATTTTCCTTATACTGGAAGTAGGTTATAAAAATTCCTTTGCAAGTCAACTATGACAAATTTTATGACTACAGTAGCAAACCATCTTAAATCACAGTTAATTCATTGGTTTCCAGGACCACAAAGACTATACGAACCTAGGCTGCAGGACCTCATAAAGAATAGCTTACCCTTACCCTCAAGATTCAAGTTACAATTTACTATTTGATTCCTCTCACTGTGAGCTTTGGGCTTTAATTTCTATGTTTCTCATTCAACAAGGTCATCAAAAATAAAATTCTATTTTTCCCCAATCCACATATACTCTAAGGCAAAAGCAGTTTCCGTATCCATTTTCTTTACCTGTCTAGGTTCCCATATTCACTTTAATTTTGGCATTGTAATTTCTATGATCTTATGAGTTCTTCCATGCCTTTAAAGATTGTTTTCTAATTTACCATTTTTTGGTGGTTTTCACATTGAGAGTTCTAATTACTAGCCAGCCATTATCATCAGAAACCTAAAGCCCAGATGAGCAAATTGAGGGGGTTAATGCATTTGTGTAACATGTACTGAGTACTATTTGGAATCCAAATATTGTGGTAAGCATGGAGCAATTTGATTGGACCCCTAGCTAGTGGTTTATAATCAAAACTTCATTATGCAATTCAAACCACTTGGCTTTCTTGCTGGAATACCTGTTATCAAAAGTAAGAAGGCACCATAGAAAAAGATCAGAGAAGCAATTGAGTAGTGTTTAACAGCACAGGCTCTGAAAAGCTATTCCTAACCTTACTAGCTCTTTGACCATAGGCAAATGGATTATTCTATGCTTTGGGTTTCTCACTTTTAAGATGGGGATATAGAAACCATCTTACTGCATTGCTGTGGCGATTAATACATATAAAGCTGTTAGAACAGGTCTAAAAAATTTAAGCCCTGATTCAGTACAGTAGACTAAAACCAATTTTGCCGTCTTTTTAAGATTTTAAACACCAACAGCCAATTAAAAGGTGTCAATGACTTCGTATATCCTGAAATGGGCACACATTCTGGGAATTAATCAACAGGTCTATTTGTTTATTACCCCCACTTGACATCAGGCAGTGGAGTTCACCTGGTCCAAAACTAAATATGCTAAATGTATTAGTCTCTTGTTTGGGGCTCAGGTGGAGAGGTCTGGGTAATATTAATTAGTTCATAGCACTGGTACCAAGGATTGAGTAATTATACTAATTAGCTCATACACAACATCCTTATTGGTCCATGTAAGGTTCTTCTTGTTTTATTTATATTCCCTTTGACCACCCTTCATTTAAGTTCTCCCTTCCTCAAGCAACTTTTCTAGTGTTTTTATGTCTCCTTGAATTTGTGTGAGTACTTGTGAAATACTTATTGGTGTTTACGTGATGAGCTAAAGTTTACAGCAATTCCACTCCAGAATGTATATCGAAAGCCCTGTACGATGCCATGCACAAAAAATGCTTAATGGCCTCACAAACACAATTATCAATTTTGTGCCATCTACCCAGCCAACCAAGGCGGACATTTCAGAACTTTCTTTTCTCTCTCTCTCTCTCTCTCTCAGCTCCCTTGACCAAACCCTGCCAATTCTACCTGCCTGCAAAATCCATTTCCCTCTCATCCTCACTGCTACTACATTTTAAGTTCTCAACTCATTTCCTCACAACTGTATCAGCCACATGTATCTTCCCCTGCCAAACCTAACCCCTGCACTGCCAGAATAATTTTTCTAAGCAAAATCAGTAGTGTGTTGTTTGTGATCCTAACGTAATATCCAGTAACTCCCTGTGACTCACAGGACAAATTCTAAACTCTAGGTCTTTCTTCACAATCCTTTCCAGTGCGGCCTCAGCTTTAGGTTCACTTTCTCCCACCCTTCTGAACCACTTCATCTCAAGTACTTGGAGAACCCAAAGGCACTGGGGACTTTCACACCTCAATGGTCATGTCCGCGCTGTATCCTCTGCTTATACAGCTTTCTTTCCTTGTGCTCCAGGTTAATTCTTTTCCTTAAGTTCTATTTTAAATGGCAGCTTCACTAAAACCTCTAAGCCACCAACACTACACCACCTCGTCAGGATTGTGTGCCGACCACTGGCACTACATCTGTCAATTCCAGAGTTGGGATGGTTTTTTTATTTTTTTTTTAATGTTTATTTATTTTTGACAGAGAGAGAGAGAGAGAGAGAGAGAGAGAGAGAGAGAGAGAGAGGGAGAGACACGAGTGGGGGAGGGGCAGAGAGAGAGGGAGACACAGAATCTGAAACAGGCTCCAGGCTCTGAGCTGTCAGCACAGAGCCCGACGCGGGGCTCGAACTCACAGACTGAGAGATCATGACCTGAGCTGAAGTCGGACGCTCAACCAACTGAGCCACCCAGGTGCCCCTGGGATGGTTTTATGGACTGAATTGTGTCTCCCCAGAAATTCCCCGACTGATTCCCAGGTTGCTAGCCCCGAGTACCAGAGTGTGGCCATATTTCGAGATAAGATCTTAAGAGTTAAAATGAGATCATCAGATCACCTAATCCAATACAACTGATGTGCTCCTAAGAAGAGGATATTTAGACAGACAGGTACGTAGGGAGTTCCGACTCCAGACTGGAACACCAACTCTTCCCTGGGTCTCTAGCCTGTTGGCCTGCTCTGCAGATTTTAGACTTACCAGCCCCCATAAATCAATGATCTTATTTCTTAAAATCCATCTCTCTACATATGCATGTATACACATATATTTTATATATATGTAGATGTATATATGTCCCTATAGATGTATATGTTAATGCTTGTATATATAGGGATATTAGTATTTGCATGTTTATACATGTGCATGCACAGTGTCAGAGTAACACTGAACATTCGATAACACTGAACACTGAATAATTTTTATGTTTCTAATCTGTATCAATATTTATACTACAATGTTTTTAATGTATGTTGCACATACACATTTACTCAGTCGAGGATTAAGCCATTTGGGAAGTGTTGCTTCTATTTCAAGGTAAGACTTACAGGTACTAATGGTAACATCCTTTAAGTAGTTTAAGAACAGAAGGAGATTCCATCATATTTTCTATATACCTAGCCAAGGACATACATGGGTATTTTATCAAAGAGTCAACTTTTTTTTTTTTAATCAGACAGCACTAAATTATACCAATATAGTAGGGTCGCTATTGATTTTGTTTTGGCATGTTCAGCAACTTTGTCGCCACAAACTAACCTGCTTTGAGTTTTATAAATGCCTAGATGAATCTTTGTTTTGTGCCTGGAGATTTGCTAGAAGGCCAAAAGTAAAATTTTATCCAGACAGACCCATTATTTTAACTGTCTTAAGTCCTAGCATGTTAAAGATTAATGTAAAATATCAAACATTATAAACTAATATTTCAACGATTTACTAGGTTATTTAAATTTTTTCTGGAAAGTCACTCACAATAAGAAACAATGCATTATTGATCCCTGTCACCCACTTTAAAGCTATCAGAAAGGTACATTGACTAGTACTGAATTGGAAAGAAAGAAAACAAAAGCCTGCGTGTTTTTGACTCGCTTGCTTCTCCTCTCATTTTCCGTCTCCTTATTGTTCACACACTGATTGTCCAGGCCCAGTGACAAGTTGAACAAATTGCTTTTTACTGCTCCTTTCATTTGTACAATAACATGTTAATTGCAACCTTGAGCTCTTCTTCTGCCCTATTGATTACGTAATCACCTTTGCCCAATTGATGCTTCCCAGAATGTCAAAAGATGCCTGGTAAAATTAAATTCAAAAGGAGATCTTTCTCTGTCCACCTCTCTCCAAGTAAATATGGTCCAAAAGCTTCTATAACCTCAAGATGGCTGACCAGCCACAAGTCTAGTTTTAAAACTATAGTGGACAGGGTTGCCTGGGTGGCTCAGTCAGCTGAGCTTCCAACTCTTAATTTTGGCTCAGGCCAGGATCTCATGATTTGTGGGTTCGAGATTCATGTCTGGCTCTGCACCAACAGTACAGAGCCTGCTTGGGATTTCTCTCCCAAGCCCCCACCCCTACTCAAACTGTCTCTCTCAAAATAAATGAGCATTAAAAAAAAAAAAAAAAAAAAAAAAAAAAAAAAAAAAAAACCAACTATGGTGGAGAAAAAGAATCAGAGTAATTGGTTAACCTTTTTCTCCCCACTCTGGCAAGCACTCTCATCACCTCCAGTATTTCAGGTGAGGTGATCCTTTCCTAACCCACTGATACCCAAGGGCTCGATTTGCCAGGAGCAATTAACAGTCGTCATTATAATACGGAAAGCAGCAGCTGAACCTCTTCAGGTCTAGGTTAGTGATGCAGTTATGTGAAGCATAGAGAAGCCAGCCAACCTAGACAACAGGGTTTAATCATATTACCTTTCATCCTGAAACAAACATCTTGCTGTTTACTGTTTACTCTAGAGATAAGTGCAAAAAGCCATGTGCCTATTTGACTAATACCGAAAATACCCCCTGCCCATATTGAATCTGTTATGTAGGAGACAGAATTTACACACATGTGACAATGTAACTGTTTACTCATCAGCGTGCTAAGCACTCTAATAGCCTAGCTGCAAGAACCCTCACCTGGCAGTGTTACTTATCCAGAATCTACTGAGATCCAGGGATCAAATACACAAGGGTCTTTGAAGAAGCAAAACTTCCATCCCACCTTCTATGTATCCATTTGATACATTAATCAAATAGGAGAGCGTTAGTCTTTCATTCAACACCTAAACATTTAGTCTTTGGATTTTCAAAGACTCAGAATCAATCAGAATCAAAAAGGAGCTGGTATAGGCAAAAATATGAAAGCACTGAGAAGTCATGTAATATACTACTACTAAATTAATAGTCCCTCTATTTTTATTATATAAAGATTTTTAAGCTATTGCCATCCTGATGTATATATACTGGATATAGAAAAATACTGAGAAGTGCAGATCTTTAAGAAGAGCCATATCGTATTTACATCCTAACATCACATATACCACTGCTTGATTACTTCTTTCTTTCTCCGCCCCCCTCCCCCAACTTCCTACCCTTCCCCAGAAGATAGTTTGGTAACTTCTTGTTGAAATAGCCTTATCAAGGAATTATTTGTCTTTATCTTATCAATATTTACCAACTTCGCTTTGATGCTATCTCACTACCTGATGATATAAAACAAACCACAGTGAGCTGGCTTAACCCAACATTTCATTTCCCAATTCTATGGGCTGGCTAGGCTCAGCTGAAAAGTTCCTAGGTCTCCTGTGGTCAGCTGAGGTTGCTCATACGATTGTACTGGGCTGAATGCGGGGCTGGGCTGGCTGGAACAGCAGATCCGGCTGGGTCTCTTCCTCAAGGTTAATTCCACTGTATTTAAGTAGTCTAGCCTGAGCTTTGTTGTAGGGTGGCTCAATTCCCAGAAGGTAAAAGCAAAACCTAAGGAACTTCTGAAGACCAGGCTGAGAAGTTGTGCTAAGTCATTTCTGTCATGTCCTATTGGTCAGAGCAAGTCCTTGGGCCAGCCTAGATTCAAAAGGAAGCAAAACGACTCCACCCCCTTGGAAGGGAAGGAGGATGTGCACGGACCAGGAGGGGAGGAATTGTGGCTGAGAGCTTTGCCTGACATCAATTTATTATACTTAAAATTCCAATAGATACCATGAAACCATGAGTGAAGACAACACCTTAAGTGAATGGGAAAACGGGTGAGCCAAGTAGACAAGGTCAGCCAACAAGATGAAGTGATCAAGGAAGAAGGCATTTGTCAGTATCTGAAGGGAAGTCTAGCCAGTGAAGTACAACAGGATTGCAGACCAAGTGTAAGGACAGGTCAGCAACCACAGAGCCAAAACAAAGGCAAGGGAATACATCTTGGTTTAGCTGACAGTTTAATAGTGTATACCTGTGGATTGATGATCACTGGAAGCTGTGTGCCCTCTGCACTGTTTTAAGCATTGTCTTCACTTAGTGCACTAAGGACCAAGGACTCCATGTTTGTGATTAACTTCACAGGGAAGATACAGGCTTTGCAAAGTGAACTGCAGAGCATGAGAACCTTGTTTCTCACAAGTTGTAATCCAAAGAAGATTTTGTCACCCAAAAGGTAAGCTAAGCATAGGCTTAAGGCCCTAGCAAATGAAGAACAACAACAAAGAATTCTTTGGTAAGGATTGGGTATGAAGAAATTGAGAATACCTTTAACAGTAAAGGACCTATAGGAAGAGGACTTCTAAAATCTTACTGGAGGACATATGAGACCTCAGTAAATAGAGAGCTATGCCACTTTGTCATATGAAAAGCCTTAATATCTTATTGCAAGTTACTGTATAAATTTAATGTGCTTCCATTAGAATACCTATACAATTGTTTTTATAAATTGTATTATCTTTTTAAAATAACGAATATGAAAAAAAGAATGAAAATACATGAAGCCATCATAATCTAATCAATATGGTATTAACACAGACAAAAACAATTCAGAGGAACAAAATAAAGAATCCTAGAATGGGGGGAACTGCAATAAATAATACAAGTGAAAGATAGTATTTTAGGAGGAAAAATGATGGAATTATTTAAATGATTCTGGCACAATAGGGGAAAAAAAAGTTAGGCGCCTATGCTGTATCAAACACAAATTCCAGGTGGATTAAAGACTTAAAATGTTAAACAAAATCACCAAGAAATTAAGACTTCAGATTTATATAAATAATAAAGAGGAGGAGCACTCTTAAACCAAATGAGAAAAGCAGACTCCATAAAAGGCAAACATATTGACAACATAAATTTTTAGACATTCTATAATGCAAAAGATACCAGAGAAAAGTTGAGGTAAATGGAAATATGACTATTAGAAATTTTAAGAGAACAGACTCTGAAGATCTTAAAACTACCAAAATTCATGCAAAAATCCAATAAACAAATGGGCTAAGGACTGAACAGCCAATCCACAAGATTGAAAACCAGCATGGACAACGGACCTAAGAAAAGGTTATCACCCTCACTGCCAATCAGGGAAATGAAAAAGAAGCAACAAAGTATCACTTTACAGCCATCAGACAGAAATACAAGACCGGTCTTTTCGTGGATTTTCTCTAAAGCAAATTCTAGATAAGGATCTGTTTGCACATGGTTTATTTGGGAGGTAATTTTAGGGAAGAGTTGAGGGTGCGGGAAAAATGAGACAAAGAGGGAAAACTGGTAAGAGGGGTCATTTTTGTCATAATGACTCCACCCACTCTCATGGGTAGTAGAGACTCAGTTCCATCAGGACCTCCTGAGAAATGCAGACAAGTTCTCCCAGAATTGTTCTCAGAAAAAAAAAAGGGGGGGAGAGAAAGAGAGAGAGAGAAAGAGAGAGAGAGGGGAGGCAAGGGCACTAAAAGGGCACTAATCAATGGAGGGTGTCCCTGCATTTCCAAGTTGCTAACACACACAAGTTTAAGTCCATATAATTCACCATCACCCAAGGCATTGAAGAGCCCAGGGCAGAAAATGAAGACACAGGAAGCACTTATAAAAAGCTATCAACCAGAAGTTATGGTTGAAGCCTACAAGTAATATTCACTCTAGGCATGGACAAAATCCAGGATAAAGCCTAGAAGATTTGAAATAGGGTGCCAGATGTGTTTTCCCAAAACTCTCCATAATAACTACTCCTGGCAGAAATGGGGAATGGTTATGCTTTCATCCATTCCAAGAGGACATGTACACCATCACAGCCTTTTGTCAAGCTGTTTGAAAACATCAACAAGAGTCAATACATAGTCTCTTTTTGCCCAGAGATAGATAGCTCCTGTGAAATCTATCTACATAGAAGGCATTCAAGTATGTAAAGATAACGTAAAATATTTGTAGCATTGCACAAAATAGAAAAAAAAAGTGGCTACGATATAGAAAGTTCAAGTATTTTATGTCTTTATCATGGAATGTCAGGCAATCACTAGGAGAAGGAATCCAAGATCTAGCAATTGAATTGGAGATTTCCAGTGTACTATTTTGAGAAAAAAGTGTGGTAAACTTTTTTTTTTTTTTTTAATAAAACACAGCCTAATTTTCTGAAGATAGGTTTGTGCTGACCTGCACAGAAAGGGGGGAAAAAAAGCAAACAATACAAAGCTGCTCACATGAGTACCCAAGTTGGAGAAGAGGACAAATGGGTAGAAATGCACTGTATGTGGGGAAGAGGATGAATGAGCAAGTATGAAGGAAGGACAGCAAAAAGGGTTGCTAAGAACAAAACACACACACACAAAAAAAAAACAACACAAAAAAACAAAAACAAAAACAAAGACTTAGTGTGAAGGGATTATGTTTGCACAAATAGTGAAATTGAATGTTTAATAAAGTTTAAGAAGACATGGTCCTAATCATACTGGAAAGGGTTTTAAAACTTAAATGAACTTCCCTGTATTTTTTTTTTAACTACGCATAAAGAACACAAAATACGACAAGCCTTTTGGATCTCAATGAAAATCTCAATGTTTTCATATTTGGATATATTTGAAGTACTGAACTCAGTACTTCAACAAAAATGAAATTTTACCAAAGTTGCAATCCAACAAAAAGCTCAGTCTTTACCAAAGCAAATGGTTTGGGCTCTTTCTGCATCAGAACTTGTAGAAGTAAAAGCCATCAAACTAATTTACATTCATGGGGGGGGGGGGAGGGGCGCGCCGGGTCATCACTGCACGATGAGTTATTCAGGGTTGATAGAATCACTCCATAATCTTGATGATGTTGGTATCTGACAATCATTGAATTTCAGACAGACAAGGAAATAATTCACAACCTCCCTCTGCCCTTAGTTTATCTACTGAGGAAACCAGAGACCTGAAAAAGAGAATGTCAACCTTTCCCGTGTTCTTCCCTATATTCCAGACACTGAGCCCACAGCTTTCATATCGTGCTACCACAACCTCATGAATAGATTATTTTTACTCTTACAGAGGAGACAAAATTTGATGGGAAAATTAATTAACCTAAGATGATATAACCAGAAAGTATTAGGACTAAGATTTAAACTTAGGGCAATATGACACTAAAATATCATTTAATTCTACTATATCTTATTCATTCTGCCATATAATTAAGTGTTGTAGAATTGTGCCAGGTCAGAGAATCACAGAACGAAATTCTCTCCCTGCACCTAGCATATAATCTAAAACTACAAAGACAGTAGGACAAAGCCAAGGACTGCCATTTATTACAAAATTCTATTATACCGAGCACCAGATCAAATGTTTTAGGCACCATCTTTTAATGCTTATGGAATATACAGGCGATATGGACTCTGATAAAACTGAGTCCCCAAAATGTGAAGTTTAAGGTGACAAAACAAAGTAATTGGTTAAACCAAGACTCAGACTTTGATCCGCTTCACTCTAAAGTTAACCATTTGTTCCTAAGCTACCTCTTCTCAGTGAAGGAAATGTGTTTAAATGGAGAACCAGAACATGTAAAAGTATGTACATCATGGTTAAGGGTCCTTTCACTTGGGAACTAATGCTATAGAACACAAGAACTTACTATTGTGATTGCTATTCCCAAGACTTTAAAGAGCGTCTTAATAACTAGGAACGTATTTTGGTTTCCTAAATGCAAACGAAATCAACATTCAAAGCATAATGTCCTTCAGGGTGTGAAAGTTTTAAGAAGAGTGCCTACTTACAGAGGGGAAGGACTGATACGACCAGAAGGTGAGTGACTGAGGAGGCATGGCTTCAGAGAAGCTACAGTTCTTAGGGAGGCTTTTCAAACAAAAACAAATAGTGAAAATGTGTAACATGAACCCTTTCCCAGCTCCATTAGGGAATCCGTGACTTAGTAGTACTTTGGAGCAGATGGATTGTTTTGGTGAACCCAAAGAAGGGCAAAGAATAGCTTCATTTTTGGAAAGATGTAAAAACCGATACTAAGCATGAACAGAGAGGACACGTGGAAATTTCCCCAGGAAATGGGAGCTGCATTTGCTCATCTGCTGTCTTCTAAGCCTGTGGCTATTTTTCACCGTTCCTCAAGTCCTCACATCTTCTTACGTGTACCATTAGCACCTCACTATGTATTTGCTAATAACCTTTACTCATTGTGACTACCACTGAGCATTCATGCTTCATAAAGAAGCAACAAAGGGACACAAGATGGGAAAGGACAGAGAAGTTGCAACAATGATTACTGGATTTTCTATGCAGAACTGAAAGGAGAGAAGAGTGGGGCTGACAAACAATGTTACACCTCAGACCATGTGACATTTATGCTCTCCTGTGTTAATACATACCTGAACTGTTTTCTCTGGGGCAGGAGAAGACTTTTTTCACTGCTGAAATAGAAAGGATGTTATTTATTTGCACTGGTTGTCCATTCATCCATCCAGAAGCCAGAGGCACTGGGTAACTCAAAAAGTCCTAGGATACATACACATCACTTACTCTCCTACAACTGCACATGCAAGAACTGAAATTAACCATGTCAAAGAATTGTCATTTTATCCATAGCCATCTTCTTTCTTACAGTTCTCTTGGTGCATAACTAGCTGCATAACCTTAAGATACTTCTTTGTACTTTGGTCTTATCTGTAAAATGGATCCAACAAGGGCGTATAGCAGGAATGTTAGGAAGGTAAGTAAGATATGCTGTAAAACACTTAGCTTAGTATCTGATGCATGGTCATCATTCAAAAGCTGTATTTCAAAGTCAAAGAACACAGACAAGTGGTACCATGTTACAGATCTGTACTTCTCAAAACATCTGTGATGAAGTATCTGATCGCCCCTCCTAACCTACTCACCAAAGCCATCATGGACTCATTTCTGTACTGCTGTACTGCTATACTACAAATCATAACAAGGTCAGACTGCTTTGTAAGTTTCCAAATGTGTCCTCTCAATTCAAGTACAAATTTCACTGCAGAGCAGTAAGTTTTTGGACCAGCATCTATCTATGAACCAGATTCTGAGTAGCACTTTCATAGAATATTCTGTATCATACAATAAGGTTAAATTAATGCATGGTCACCATTCTTAGAATTCTTTGAAATTATCTACTTGGAGTACATGGGCTGCAGTCCACATAAGTAAAATGAAATGGATACATCCTGGTAACATGTATACTCAAGCCAAAGGAAAAAAATTATATTCATCTTATCTATCTCTGTAATTGAGGCAAAAAGAATATTAGGGAGTTAGAATTATCAAAAATTATCAATCTATCAAGCATTATGTCCAGAGCCTCTTCAACTTGATGTGTATCTACTCTGGAGTGTCAATTCCTCCATCAGGAAGAAGAAAACAGTTCAAGTATTCTACATGGCTGTGTAACGCTGTAAGAAAAAAAGAATCAGGAGAGTACAGTAAATTGCATCATTTGTCAAAATAGTTGATAATAATGCCACACCAGACCTGCACTTGACACAGGCACATAACTTATTACTAGTCCCAAGCCATCAGAACATGCACAGAAGACTATTTTCAAAAGCACTTACCATTTATTCAGGGTTTTGAAGTGTAAGAAGAGGCCAATTCCTAGGCAGTCAGTATATACTTCAAGCCAAGCACACTTAAAATCACAAAGCAATAGATTTGACTACCACATGAAAAATAATGGTCAATTAATTCTCCCAATAACTTCTTTATGTGCAGTAATACAAAGGCAATATTTGGAGTTCATAATATTGTATATAAATTAATCATAATGAAATGCAGGCGCTAGATTTTTAGCTTATTGTTTTTAAGAAAACAAAACCACCATCCAATACCTATTATGATTTGAAAATTTAAAGTAAAGAATGAACTTCAAAGAAATTAACATGTATCTCCACTTGCAGTACGCCTACCCATGAAGTGCAAACTAGTGTTATTTTCTTGATACGAACTGATCTACATCACTTCACGTATAATGTGTTAGATGATCTTAGAAGAATCATGTTGACAAGTTTAAAATATCCTCTGGGGCACCTGGATGGCTCAGTCGGTTTAGCGTCCGACTTCGATTCAGGTCATGATGTCATGGTTTGTGGCTTCAAGCCCCGCATCAGGCTCTGTGCTCACAGCTGAGCCTAGAGCTTGCTGGCTTGCTTCAGATTCTGTGTCTCCCTCTCTCTCCGCCCCTCCCCCACTCGTGCTCTCTCTCAAAAATAAACCGAAAACACTTTTTAAATATCCTCAATATTCTACTCCATTAGTCCATTTTCTTGACTAAACAAAAATCTCCACTTCTGTGGCTAAGGAAATAATTAAAATCACAGTGAAATGACCAATAGCCCTACATCCCTACTACAATGACCAAAAACAAAGAACAGAAAAGAAAAACAGTGCCAAGCGCAGGCAAGCATCTGGAACTACTAGAACTCTCACTTATTTCTGGTGGGAATGAAAAATGGTACACACCTTTTCAAAGACATTTAGATAGAGTCTCTTATCAACAGTCACCATCGTTGCACAGTAATCCCAACACTTGGGAACTCTTCCCACAGGAAATGGGAACATACTTTAGATTAGTACTATCACGTATAGTTGTGACTGAGGGAGAACGGTAGTTTGTAGCAGACGCCAACAGAACCAAGAAGGTCTGCAACACTTAGCTATCTTAAAATAGTCACGGCAATTCTAAACTGCACTCGGTCATAAACTGTTCCAACTTGAAAATTAACAGATGTCTGCAAGTAGAGACAAGTCAAGAACATACATGAAGGTGTATGGCCACAGTGCAATGATGGAAGACAGAATCTTTGTAGGGTGTGTTTTTTGGGGTTTTGTTTTTTTTAACAAGGGTAACAAATGGAAAAATCCGTGTACCAGACATTATCCCTCAAGAAGTCTGTTTCTGGCTTAAAGATCAACACAAGAGAGATTCATTTAAGAGATGTGTTTTTCATCATAATGTGAATTGCTCAAGTTCAAATTTACTTCAAAAATACACTGCACAAAATTAGATGAGGCCTTTTGAGCAGACATACTTCAACATTAATCACTAACATGGATCTTCTCAGCGTACCAACTTTAGAGAGGCTCTATTATTCAATGATACTCCTGTGCTCAAAAACTATTTCTTTGGAATTACCCTCAGAGCTTCTGCACAACCACATGACAAAAGCCATCTTTACAATTAAGTTTCACCTTCACCAAAGTTATCCAGCTTAATCACTAACATGATTTCACCAGACTTTGTGTTAAATAGCATCTGTCACTTTCCAAAAGTAAAATTCATCCTGGAGCACAATTTGCCACCTTGCTCTTGTCTCAAAACAGACTGAGTAGTGGTACTAAGCTCATAGTACCAGCCAAGAAAACTGTGGTAAAAGGGAAAACAGTTTTATTAAATACATTCTTGTTGGCAGGGCAGGGTAAGGGGAGTAAAGCACTTTGGTAAGCACAAAATTTAAGAGAAGGAGGGCCCAAAAAGTTACTATCAAGATAAATAATGTGATTATATAATATTTTTAAAAATCCAAAATCGACGTAAAAACTTCCGTAATGAACAAAGTATCAAATTTTAAGTAAACCACAACAAATCCAAACTTGCACTTGTGTGACTCACCTCACTTGTCTGATTACTCACTAGTAAAGAAAAACACCCCAAAGGCTTACAAAAGAACAGCAAAAGATACACTCAAAGTGAGATGGCAACCTATAGAAGGAGGAAGTCTTTGCAAAGCATACACCTGACAAGGGGCTAATACGTAAAATATATAAGGAACACTCTAACTCAGGAGCAAAAACAAAACCAGAAATATCCAATTAAGAAGTGGGCAAATGACCTGAATATTTTTCCAAAGAAGATATTTAAATGGCCAACAGGGATATAAAAAGCTGTTCATCATGAGTAATCATCAGGGAAATGCAAATCAAAACCACAATGAGATATCACCTTACACCTGTTACAATGGTTATCATCAAAAAGACAAGATAACGAGTGTTGGTGAGGATGTGGAATAGAAAGGAATCCTGTGCACTGTGGTTGTGAATGTAAATTGGTGCAGCCACTCTGAATAGTATGGAGTTCCTCAAAATTAATACAGCCATGATCTGATCCAGCAACTCCACTTCCGGCTGTATAAGAAAAGGAAGTGAAATCACGGTTTCCCTACATTCGTTGCAACACTTACAAAAGCGAGGGAAGCAACATAATTGTCCATCAATGGATGAACAGATAAAGAAAATGTGATACACACACTGGATTATATAGCCATTGAAGAGGAAATCTTGCCATCTGCAACAACATGGATGAAACTTGAGATAATGTTATATGAAGTAAGTCAGAAATATAGACACTGTACGATCTCACTCACATGAAGTTTGAAAATCTGAACTCCTAGAAACAGATTGGTAGTTGCCATAGGTGGGGGTAGGGGGTAGGAAAAATGGCAAAGGTGGTCAAAAAGGTATAAACTTCCAGTTATAAGATAAGTCAGTCCTGGGGATACAATGTAAAGCATGGTGCCTATAGTTAACAATACTATTTTGTATATTTGAATGTTGCTGACACAGATCTTTAAGGTTCTCATCACAAGAAAAACTATGTGAGGTGATTAACTAAATTTCTTGTAATTTTCAATATATACATGTATCAAATAATTATGTTAGATACCTTAAGCTTATATAATATTATATGTTAATTATCTCAATAAAACTGGGGGAAAAGGTTTACAGGGGGGAAATTCTGATTACCTTGTCATTGTATCTTACTTTATGAAGCCAGGTACCTTGAGCTGTACTCAAGCTTTTACAGGAAAGATCCCAGGTTTTATACAAAGTGGGAGTGTGGCCGGACTTCTCCAGTCCCACTGGGAATGCAAATGTGGTCACATGAATGATAAAATTCTAATTCCAGCAGCCTGTTCCCCAAACTAGGTAGTGCAGAACTTCAGCCTCTTGCAAGCACCCTCCAGTATAGTTTATGTGTAGTCAAGAGCTACAACCTGCTTGGGGGTTGTCTTGTAGATACTCAAAGTTAGGGCTGGAGAGTTAGTCTATATCCACATTCACATACAATATTCTATTTCACAAGCGGTGATCACTGGTCTCTCACATTTCAGAAACAGACTTAGACTTAGCATAGGGGCTAGGCAGGGGCAGCTTTCTTGACCTTGCTAGGTGTTTTAAAGCAAGTCATTAAAAACAAATCAAAGTAGCTTGAATAGCATGTATGTTCATTCTAGAAAATATCATGTTATATATCACATGATAGCTATACTCTAGCTGCTCAAACCTTAGCGACAAGTTCTATGCTGAGTCAATCTTGATATTTCTTCATCTGGTATGAAGAATAAGGCTTTTGGAGAGGGACTTGGGTTGGGGGCTGTAAAGTGTGAATGGGATTCGTTTTCTCATTTAGTGTCCTTCCTGATGACATGGACTATTGGGGTTAATGGAGGAGTTAACTTACCCCAGAGTGTTATTAAAAGGAGCCATCAGTGAGATTAACAGTGAGACTAGTGAGGCACTTTGTAAACGAACACCAGTACTCAGAATGTCAGGTATAGAATCAAAACTATTCTTTCAAATAATTCAGTCCTTGCACCTCAGTTACACGCATAATTAACTGAATTATTTGTGTCACTCTTAAAGGGGCATCCTGGGGTGAAGACATGCTGGTTTTTTAACCACAACATCCTTGAAATTTGAAGAGGTCTCTACTTCTCATCATGGTGAAACTGCCTTGAAATTCTCTAACATTACTGAGCATCTTATTGGTACAGGTCTGGTAAAGGAGAACCTTCACCCCAAGGCGATGTTCCATGTTCAGTCTCAGAGCCTCTCCTCCCATCCAGTGCCCTTGGAGTTTTCTTGCCTTTGGTGGAAGCCACCATCTACACGAAAGGGTTTGTTTGTTTTTTCCATTAATGTATGGGCATCCTCAAGTATCTCCTCCTCTCATTTATGCACTCAATCAACAAATGAATTCAACCAATGCCTGTTACTTGCCACACACGCTTCAAAAAATTTACAGCAGCCAGGGTGCCTGGGTGGCTCAGTCGGTTGAGCTTCCAACTCTTGGTTTCCGCTCAGGTCATGATCTCACCATCTGTGGGATCGAGCCCTGCATCACGTCAGGCTCTGCAGTAACAGCATAGCGCCTGCTTGGGATTCTCTCTGCCCTGCTCTAGCTTTCCAAACTAATAAACAACAACAACAAAAAGTTTACAGCAG
This sequence comes from Neofelis nebulosa, assembly GCF_028018385.1. Taxonomy (NCBI): domain Eukaryota; kingdom Metazoa; phylum Chordata; class Mammalia; order Carnivora; family Felidae; genus Neofelis; species Neofelis nebulosa. The sequence goes on from NC_080786.1 coordinate 21,665,185, forward strand.
CCAACCAAGCCAAGGTGATCTGCTCTCATGAACTGTGCGTCTTTACAAATAAGCCATACTTCATTCCCCTCCACTTCTTGGATCTCTCCTTCACAGCATCTTAGACACACACACACACACACACACACACACACACACACACACAACCATCCTCGTTTCTCTTTCACTCCATAGCCTACTGTGTTCTGGCTTTAATTTCACATACTTTTTGTTTCAATCCAATAGGTACTAAGGTCTTTGCATATGGTTTTTCCTTCTGCCCTCCCATGGCCTCTCTACAGCACTCTGTAACGGTAGCCATTGCATCATCTTGGAACCTCTGCTTGATTTCTGTGGTACTGGTTACTAGCCATTGGTTACTTACTGATATTGCTTCTGGTCTTCTTCCTCAGTGCCCCCATTTCATGCGTTATGTACGCAGATTCGTTGGCATCCACTTCTGCTCCAATGTTATTCACTCTTTCCCGAGTGACTTCATCCAGTTATTCAACTCTAACTATACGCTGAAAGGTCCCAAATGTTAGAGTCTTGTTTCTTTTGAATTTTGAACTCAACTTTTCCAACTGCCCTCCTTGGCATATTTATTTAGATCCTACACACGTCTTAATTGTGTTTTGTTTGGGGCAGGTTACAGCTTTCCTACCACCTCTCCTCCTCTGCCATCATTTCCATTTGGAATGGCACTATCAACTACAAGCCAGAAATACAGGTGCCATCCTGCACATCTCCTTCTGGGTCTTCCCCAGGTCACTAAGCCTTGTTCTTTCTTATTATGTCTGGACTATCTTTCCCTCTGAATCCACTGCCTGTGCCTCAGTTCAGGCCATGTTCATTTCCCATCCAGATTCCCAAGAGAAACTATTTGGTCCCTTTGTCTTTTATTGTGCTCTAATCCTTCTCTACACTGTTTTTAGAGTGATACTTTATGAAGGCTACTCTGGTGCTCTTCTCATTTTAAATATTTCAAAAATTCTTCCTACCACTTATAGGACAGACAATGCCCTTCCTCTAGGACCCTCTATTTGTACAGCACTGAATCTTACCTCTTCTCCTTCCTTGAGCTCAGGTCACACTTCCCTAATGTGCTGGACTATCTCTTAGGATTTTGGGCCTTTGCATTTACTGTTCTCTGCCTAGAACATTTATCCCACGCCCTTATTAGCTTTCCTGGTCTCTACTCACATTTCCTTCCAGACTTGACTTCAGCTTACCCATCAGTAGCCTTCCTAGATAGATCCTTATCTCCCCAGTGCCTCTCAAATTCCTACAGGTTTTGATTCAGGTCTTCAAGGCACCACTTTAATGATTATCACACATTCACTTTTCTGTTTTCTCCAACAGACTATGAGATTCTTGAGTCATGGTCTGTATGTTATTTGTGCTGGTGTGTATATGGATCGAGAGCACTTCACCTTGCGTTCCAATTTTAAGATCTCAGTATATGCTCTTTGAATTAATCTTCATGATCTGTAGCCTTTAGCATTTGGTATAGTTTATAGAGTTCCATGCTCTACTCTGCTCAGTGCTAATCATTCTCTCCTACATGCTGTGTACCTTTTACAGACTTCAGTTACTACAGAGAACCCTGTACTCACTTCAGTTCTTGGCTCCTTCTATTAGACATTGTGCTCAGCAGGTGAGCAGTTCTACTTATCTTGCTTTTCCAAATACCTAGTACGATACTTGCCACATGAGAGGAAATCAGGACATAGTCGCTGAATCAAATGGAGCTAAATACCTAAAACATTTACAAGCCAGCTTGCGAAGTACAAAACCAGGCATATAGATTTTAATTTTACCAGCATTCTTCCACTGAAAACCGAAAGTGAACTTTAAAAACATAGATTCCAGGGGCACATAGGTGATTCAGTCAGTTAAGCATCTGACTCTTGATTTTTGTTCTGGTCATGATTCCATGGTCATGAGATCGAGCCCTGTGTTCAGCTCTGTGCTGTACGTGGAGCCTGCTTGGGATTTTCCCCCTCCCTCCTTCTCTGCCCCTCTCCCCCTCACACGTGGATACTCTAAGTAAGAAAATTAAAAACAAATTTTTTTTAATGTTTATTTTTTAGAGAGAGACAGAACATGAGCAGGGAAGGGGCAGAGAGGGATACACAGAATCTGAAGCAGGCTCCAGGCTCTGAGCTGTCAGCACAGAGCCCAACGTGGAGTTCCAACCCATGAACCATGGGATCGTGACCTGACCTGAAGGCAGACACCCAACCGATTGAGCCACCCAGGTGCCCCAAAATAAAAAAGTTTTAAATAAAAAAATGAGGGGCACCTGGGTGGCTCAGTCAGTTAAGCATCCGACTTTGGTTCAGGTCATGATCTCACGGTCCGTGAGTTCGAGCCCTGCATCGGGCTCTGTGCTGACAGCTCAGAACCTGGAGCCTGTTTCAGATTCTGTGTCTCCCTCTTTCTCTGACCCTCCCCTGTTCATGCTGTCTCAAAAATAAGTAAACATTAAAAAAAATTTTAATGAGAAAAATGAAAAAAAAGGACAATAGTGTATATAGTTGGAATTTGGGGCTCTCTTCATAGTTTCAGGTTTGATTGAATTGGTCACCACGTGTCCAATTATGGGCAGAACCATAACCTCCAATCAGCTTGGCCCTGGGCTATTTAGTATTTGTTGTATCACAGATTGACAGATATATGTAAAAGGAAGTAGAGAATTATTGTGATGAGATCTTTTTAGGCAGAAGGGCTATTACATGCAAAATGCCCAGACAAGTATAGTCCAATTTCTTTGAGCTTGAATTATACGGATAATTATCAAATACTTTGCTTGTATGTATCGTCTATGAGAAAAACATGGATACATACCATACTCTAATTATATATGTGTGGATAACACAAATACACATGCATATTATAATGACAAACGTTGTAGGATGTGAAGATGGTTAAAAGATAATTTTTATAATCAGGAAAGGTCATATAAATACGAATGAGCCCATGACAAATATTTTGTTTAAATCACTCAAGAAACCAGAAAGATGTTACAACTGGTCCACAGGAGAGCTCAAAGGATAAGCCTATATAGGCAATCAAAAATCAGTGAATATAACAATTGTATTTGTCTGGACACAGTCATTTGCATTTTTATGAACAAGTAATACTTGCATCATTGTCAATTTTCTACGATTTACAGGGTAACCTAGTCATTTTGGCCAATTTCAAAGACAAGATCTTTGCTCCATTTTGTTAAATAAAGAAGCAGTATCTCCCCACCCTCTGCATACCAAAAATATAGCCTCATCTGTTCATTCCCCTATTATTCTCAAGCTGCTGACATTTTTGTTCTTGCTCTAAACAGAATCTCAGCAATCCTACGAAAACTTCCCCTTACCTAACATCCAATAGAAATTCCCCACCTATTGACTTATACCTGAATTTTTCACATAGGGAATTTCCCAAGACCACAACAAAAACTAGGAAGAGGAAAAAACACACCTAGGTTTATTAACAAAAGAACATACAACAATGTCAAAACTCACTGGGTAGTTCACCTTGGGAGAAGGAGTGAGAGAAGTCAGGAGTTTCAGGAAAAGTGGGTTTGAAAATTTGTACTCTGGAGAGACCACAGAATGTGTCCCCATGTCTACATAATTGGTTAAAGCAAATCCCACTTCACTGGCCAAAAGTCAGTTTTCAAATGAGATCCATTAAGGGTCCGTGGTACTGAAGTCAAACTTTATGATTCTTGAACATCTTTTGCTGTTCAAAAAAATTTAGTGAAGTAACATTATTCGGCTTCACTACCTCCTAGACAAGTGTTATAAGCAGAAAATTTTCATTTTCACAATGTCACCTCTTAGACCAGGAGTCTGAAATCTATGGCTAGGAACCAAATTTCCAGCCCTTTTTAGCATGACCTGTAAGCAAAGAATGGTTTTTAGGTTTCTCTAGATCATTAAAAATTCAAACAAAACACAAAAGGTATACCGCAGAGACAATACATGGCTTACAAAGCCTAAAATATTTACCACCTGGCCTTTTCAGAAGTTTGCTGACCCCAGCCTTGGACCACAACATTTGACGAGGTTTTCGCTGTAGAGAACCCTGGGAAATACGAAATGGACTGCAGGTTACAATGAGGTATTCACACAACAGCCTGTCCTGAATTATAACGATGGAAGAGGGAAGTAGCAGAAAGGCACCGATTTCACAGAAGGGGTACCATCAATGAGAAGCGGAGTTCGCTGGCCAACATCACAACTGGCAGAGCCGCCAAGGAGCAGGAAAAAGAGGCGGAAAAGGAAGTTAATGGAAGGAAGATGCCCCATCATGAAAGCAATGTCTCAATGTCACACCTCTCGAAGAGCTAACCACAGTATGGACTCGTTGGTGAACACAAGAGGGAAATCAGTGAGAATAAAAGCCAAATTACTCTCATAAGAAATACTAGACTGTATTAAGATTGCGCTTAGTCTCAGGACACCTGGGTGGCTCAGTCGGTTAAGTGGCTAACTTCGGCTCAGGTCACGATCTCACAGCTCATGGGTTTGAGCCCCACATAGGGCTCTGTGCTGATGGCTCAGGGCCTGCAGCCTGCTTCGGATTCTGTGTCTCCCTCTCTGTCTGCTCCTTCTCAGCTCTGGCTCTGCCTCACTCACGCTCTAAAGATGAACAAGCATGAAAAATAAAAATTAAAAAACCTTAAAATTTGCTCTTGGTCTCTATTTTACATTCAAGCATAGACAGGACAAGTTTGGCTGCCCATACAGAATCTAGGTTTGAGAGAGGGGCAACCGGTAGATCTTTTAAAGCCAAGTGCTACAAGTCACCTTGCCCCATACCAAAAAAGCTAGGTCTTTGAGTGCTGCTGTTCGGGTGGCTACACTTGAACTCTGCTGAGACAACCATTCCTCAGGCTGGCTGCAGTCTAGCAGCAGTGTAACTAGAGGATCCTTGTGGGGTCATTGCCTCCAATCAGGTCTGCACACTACTGGCATACAAAGTACCCAACTCAGGATCCTCTCAGACCCACACATCCACCCACCCTTCCAGTTCTCTAAGTCCTCCTCCTCTCCAACTTCTTCAGAAACTGCTCTCATCATGGTCCCATCCACTTGTCACTCAACCAGTGTAACACCCTCATGGCAGGCTCTTCCCTCTTACAGGTTTCTTCCCCATGCTTCTATCCCTGGGATCATCTGCACCGTTACAATCAGATTCACCATTGTTACAGAATCTGCTATCGTCCTTCAGCCAATACACATCTCTGAGAACACCAAGGGAGATAAGCACAAATCATTTCCTTCTCCCCCCCTTGATGGAGATGAGATTTCTGGTGGGTAATCTAGCAACATGGGTCAAAATTTAAAACAAGCGAGTGTTTTAGTCTCTGGGATACTACAGCAAAAAAAAAAAAAAAAAAAAAAAAACCACCATAGACTGAACACCTTACATGTTTGTTTCTCACAGTTCTGAAAGCTAGGAAGTCCAAGATCAAAGTAATGGCAGATTCACTGTGTGGTGATAGCCCTCTTCCCAGTTCATAGACTGTGTCCTCACATGGCCAAAGGGGCAAGAGATTTCTGGGGTTTCTTTCTAAAGGGACTAGTCTCATTCACAAGGACTCCACCCTTATAACCTGATCACCTCCCAAAAGGCCCTACTTCTTAAAAATCACACTGGAGTTAGGATTTCAACATATGAATGGGGGAACATATGCAGTCCCTGGAAGTACACACTTTGATCTAGCAAGTTGGAGCAATTTATCCATCCAGATATCATCAGGGGCTCAGTCAAGTATCCAACTCTTAATTTCAGCTCAGGTCATGATCTCACAGTTTGTGGGATTGAATCCCACATCGGCTTCCGTGCTGATAGCACGGAACCTGCTTGAGATGCTGTCTCTCCCTCTCTCCCGCCCCCTCCTGCCATGTGCACTCTTTCTCAAAAGATAAACTGTAAGAAAAAGATTATCAGAGCCATGCCCCAAAATACGAATAGGATAGGTGTTGTGATGTGTATACCAGTGAAATCAAGAGAATCTTTTCAATAGGGAATTTGGTTAAACAAATTATGGTACATCTATAAAAGACCACACTGAGGGAATTAAAATAACAAGATGGATAGTTGTGTGGGGACACGGAAAGGGAGCTATAATGCACAGCTTATATGGAAAAGCAGGTTCTAAGCAGATTCGTGCAAATTCAACCTTATACAATCAAGATTTTCATTTTTTATTTTTTATACTTTGATAGGATTGGAGTTTCTTACATTTATTACTTATATTTTTTTAATGTTTATTTTTTTGTGGGGGGGGGAGGGAGGGACAGAGAGAGGGAGGGAGACAGAATCCGAAGCAGGCTCCAGGCTCTGAGCTATCAGCACAGATCCCAATGCGGGGCTCAAACTCACAAACCGCAAGATCATGACCTGAGCTGAAGTTGGACACTTAACCGACTGAGCCACCCACAGGTGCCTTTTTATTACTTTTATAATAAATGGATGAAAATACTCTGTACCTTTATTTGCAGTCATCTGCAACCCAATAAGAACCAATATTTGCAACTTTTCTCCTACTGTCCTATTCCTTTCACTCTTATCTGGCTTGGAGTTGCCAAAACCCCCACCTCAGCCCTGTCCCTCTCTTCTGCTCATCTTTCTAGACCCATCTCCAATTCCTCCTTGACATCTCCTGTCACTCTATCTGGAACCATCCATGCCTTTTAACTGGCATTTCGAAGTTTGTCCTAGGGTTTCTTCACGTGAGGTCCAGATCCCCCAGGAATGGGTTTCCTTAAGCTTGAATCCTGGGAAACAGTAAGGAAATTTTAGTAAATACATAAGGTGTCTTCCTTTACAGAGTTCATAGCCTTTGGCAGGTGGACTAAAAGGAACCAACATGTTGGTCTATATACCTCCCATTTGCCAATGTAACATTCAGCTTTCTATTTCCTCCGTTATTTTCTTCAAACTTGAAATTTCACATTACTTACTTGCACCGATCTGGATTTCTTCTCCCTAAATAGGTTTTAAAACTTTAAGGGCCACGGTAAATATATATTTAATCCCTGATTAAAATTTGCATAGTTCAAAGCACAAAGAATTCAGAAAATAAGTGTTTGATGAGTAGCTGTACCCACAAGCATATGTGTGGACAATCCTGCAAATTAACAAAACCCAAAGCATGTGAGGGAAAAAAAAAATCCCTGGGGGAAAGAACCAAAATAGAAACCTTGTCCTCAGTTCTGAGAGAGCAGTTCTTCAAGGTCTTGCTGCACTTTGGTAATCAAGTGTTTCACCAACAGGGCAAAGGAAGAATTTACCAGGATAGAATCTGACAAATAAACCTTCCCACATCATGGTACATATTTAGTGTAACTAAAATTTTCTGGGGCTAATATTCCAAAAGCTATCACAAACCAGTCAGTGCAGGTACGAATGGAAAGAAAACTCGTGTCATTAAAGATTTTACATTTTTAATTGTTTTTAATGTTTCATTTTTTAGTGAGAGAGAGAGAGAGAGAGAGACAGACAGACAGACAGAGATAAGGCATGAACAGGGGAAGAGCAGAGAGAGGGAGACCCAGAATCCAAAGCAGGCTCCAGGCTCTGAGCTGTCAGCACAGAGCCCGACGCAGGGCTCGAACTCACAAACCATGAAATCATGACCGGAGTTCAAAGGTGGATGCCCAACCGACCAAGCCATCCAGCTGCCCCTTACACAGTTTTTTATTAGAACAGAACATTTTCCTTCGAAAATTAACACTGTTAAGAAACACCTATTGGAAAGCAGAGATGCACTTATATAATTTCACTAATAATGAGTAACTTCGCCGATCTTGAGTAACAGAATTTTGTAGTCCCTGTTAAATGTTCTCAATTTGGAGACATGGAGTAGGTCACAATGTCCCTGGATTTCATTACTCATTTCTAATAGGGGAGGGGCTGAAATAGATCCATACTCATGCGCCAGGAAACAGACCCATTCTTCTCCAACTCGATTGTTAGGAAACTGAAGGGGAAGCCCAAAATTATCAGTTAAAAACGGGCACATGTTCCAACAACATGGAGGAAACTAGAGGGTATTACACTAAGTGAAATTAGAGAATGACAAATATATGACTTCACTCATATGTGGAATTTAAGACCTAAAACAGATGAACCTAAGGGAAGGGAAGCAAAAATAATGTTAAAACAGGGAGGGGGACAAACCATAAGAGACTCTTAAAATACACACTGAGGGTTGATGGAGGGGTTGTGGGAGTGGGGGGGGGATGGGCTAAGTGGTCAAGGAGCATGAAGGAAGACGTGTTGGGATGAGCACTGGGTGTTAGATGTAGGGGATGAATCACTAGAATCCACTCCTGAAATTATTACACTATATGCTAACTTGGATGTAAATTTAAAAATTTTACAAAGTTATAGAAAAATAAGATACAACTTTCAACCACCCCCCCGCCCCCGCCAAAAAAAAAAAGAATAGGCACATGTTGTTGAAGCAGAAAATATACTGAAGATTTAAGGGGAGCAAGTTGTTTTAGTATCAATATAGCCTGAAAGAAAAAAGGAGACCCTTTATGGAATTTCTCTATTGAATAAAATAATCTTGTTCCAAGAACCACCTTGATATAAATGTTTAATTATAAAAAGGTGCCAAGTGGAATAGCCTTACCTTGCTGGGGCTAGACAAAGAGATAGCTAACCTGTTCTGAGTAAGAAGTTAGCAAAAATTTAGAGTTGAAGAATGGGGCCTGGAGGGACCAAGAGTGATTAAGTTATGAAACAAGCCACATGATGGCAGGAGAGGAGCCCACTTAGATTAACCAATGAGATGATGCTGGCATCAGGGGCAACAAAAGTGGCCATCAGAAGATGACCGAGTTTACTTTTAACATGCACCTGGCTGTGAGGTCAGGCCGTGACCACTCCAAGACTTTTACCGAGGTTGGCTATTCCTCAACATACCCTGCAGGGGTTGCATCATGAGTAAAGGATGGAAACAAACCGTTCCACCCGCAAGGGCCAGTGAGCAGAGAATAACTGAAGAGGACTTCGGCAAGACTGAAGTGGAAATAGGAAATCGGGTATTCAAGAGGACGTAAGTCTTTAGGAATTTCCAGACATCTCAAGAAAGGCATTAGAATTCCCACAGGATAAGGAAGGAGGCTCCTTAGCTAATTCTTAGGAACAAGGTTGCTCAGCTGAGCCGAATTCTTGGTTCAATGGACATGGGAAGATCAGGACAATTCAAACCTTAGGACTTCAAATGATTTGTTTTATGCTCTGCCCCCAGGGTCCAGGATGCATGTATGCACCCCCCTCTGACACTGGAGAGGTTTTGAGAAATAGTGGCCCGGGTGTTATGAAATGCTCCATTTAAGTCGAACATTCTACATCTCTGGCAAAACACGCTACAGCTGCTAAGACAAAAAAAAAAAAAAATGGTATCTCCCTTTATAAAGTAGTTGCAGGTGAAAGTAGGATATAACTACAAAGAAATCTGTTTTGTGTAAGAATGTGTCTACCATGGTACCAAAGAAGAGACTGGAATTTGTTCTACTAGAGAAAAGCCATAGCATAATTAGTTGCATTTTTACTGCACAGGGTAGGATATGAAGTTTAACTCAAAATTCCCCACCAAGAAACGTTGCCTCAACGGTATCACCATGAGACGGAGTTGTAACTTGGAAACCAGCTTCTTAGATCCAATTCCAGTGGCACTTCTGAAATTATCAATAATTCAGTATCTTTAAACCATTCATCAGCATTAGTGTCAGGTTGTAAATCTGTCCAGGCAGACATATCAATCACACATAGCAATGATGACAGCAGCCGCAAATCAGAGGAAGCCAAATTACCTGCCAAGGCCTCCCACACTTAGAAAAACATTTAACAAAGACAGCTGATTAACTCATTCTCACATAGTCATTTACCCAGCTTTGCAGAGTTCATTCAAAGTAATTTCCACTACTTTAATAAGCAACCTATATAACTTGCTAATGAGAAGGTGTCAGAATATATCTTTACAGAGTCATTATGTGAAATGTCACAGGTATGGGGTGATAGAATCTCCAAAATATACCTGGTTTTATATAAAGTTTGAGATAAAACTGTCTAGTGAAAAACGTCTTCTGGAAATTTGCCATGGTTCCATCACAGTCCAGTTGGGATTATCTAGAGGTGAGAAATCATGTTTATTCTAGCAAATGAAACAGATCTAAATGCTAGTTATTTTATTAAACTTCTTTAATGGAGACTATTTTAAAAGGTTGTTTTAATGAAATACTAAGAAAATAGACTCGTTTCATTGTTCCCATCTTTGGGTATCCTTGTGGGATTGTGCATGCTTGTATTGACTTGTTCACCTTTTAATTACTGTCATCCTATGTTTAAAATAAAACCAATTATAAAATTACCAGATCATTTACAGAAAGCTGGCAAAGCTAAGAACTAAAGGCAGATGTTTAGGAGACAATGACTTTTAAAATGGTCAATAAAAGTTCCGGAAGATGGCGGCATAGGAGGACGCTGGGCTCACCGCGCGTCCTGCTAATCACTTAGATTCCACCTACACCTGCCTAAAGAACCCAGAAAACCGCCAGAGGATTAGCAGAACGGAGTCTCCGGAGCCAAGCGCAGACGAGAGGCCCACGGAAGAGGGGAGGAAGGGCGGCGAGGCGGTGCGCGCTCCACGGACTGGCGGGAGGGAGCCGGGGTGGAGGGGCGGCTCGCCGGCCAAGCAGAGCCCCCGAGTCTGCTGGCAAAAGCGGAGGGGCCAGACGGACTGTGTTCCGACAGCAAGCGCGACTTAGCGTCTGGGAGGTCATAAGTTAACAGCTCTGCTCAGAAAGCGGGAAGGCTGGAGGACAAAGGGAGGGAGAGCTGCTGAGCCCCCGGACGGCAAAGCTCAGCTTGGTGGGGAACAAAGGCGCTCGCCAGCGCCATCTCCCCCGCCCATCCCCCAGCCAAAATCCCAAATAGAACCAGTTCCTGCCGGGGAACTTGCTCGCTCCGCACAAACACCCAACTCTGTGCGTCTGCGGAGCCAAACCTCCGGCAGCGGATCTGACTCCCTCCCGCTGCCACAGGGCCCCTCCTGAAGTGGATCACCTAAGGAGAAGCAAGCTAAGCCTGCCCCTCCCGCCCCCGTGCACCTTGCCTACCCACCCCAGCTAATACGCCAGATCCCCAGCACCACAAGCCTGGCAGTGTGCAAGTAGCCCAGACGGGCCACGCCACCCCACAGTGAATCCCGCCCCTAGGAGAGGGGAAGAGAAGGCACACACCAGTCTGACTGTGGCCCCAGCGGTGGGCTGGGGGCAGACATCAGGTCGGACTGCGGCCCCGCCCACCAACTCCAGTTATACACCACAGCACGGGGGAAGTGCCCTGCAGGTCCTCACCGATCCAGGGACTATCCAAAATGACCAAACGGAAGAATTCCCCTCAGAAGAATCTCCAGGAAATAACAGCTAATGAACTGATCAAAAAGGATTTAAATAATATAACAGAAAGTGAATTTAGAATAATAGTCATAAAATTAATCGCTGGGCTTGAAAACAGTATAGAGGACAGCAGAGAATGTCTTGCTACAGAGATCAAGGGACTAAGGAACAGTCACGAGGAGCTGAAAAACGCTTTAAACGAAATTCAAAACAAAATGGAAACCACGACGGCTCGGATTGAAGAGGCAGAGGAGAGAATAGGTGAACTAGAAGATAAAGTTACGGAGAAAGAGGAAGCTGAAAGAAAGAGAGATAAAAAAATCCAGGAGTATGAGGGGAAAATTAGAGAACTAAGTGATACACTAAAAAGAAATAATATACGCATAATTGGTATCCCAGAGGAGGAAGAGAGAGGGAAAGGGGCTGAAGGGGTACTTGAAGAAATTATAGCTGAGAACTTCCCTGAACTGGGGAAGGAAAAAGGCATTAAAATCCAAGAGGCACAGAGAACTCCCTTCAGACGTAACTTGAATCGATCTTCTGCACGACATATCATAGTGAAACTGGCAAAATACAAGGATAAAGAGAATATTCTGAAAGCAGCAAGGGATAAACGTGCCCTCACATATAAAGGGAGACCTATAAGACTCGTGACTGATCTCTCCTTTGAAACTTGGCAGGCCAGAAAGGCTTGGCACGATATCTTCAGTGTGCTAAACAGAAAAAATATGCAGCCGAGAATCCTTTATCCAGCAAGTCTGTCATTTAGAATAGAAGGAGAGATAAAGGTCTTCCCAAACAAACAAAAACTGAAGGAATTTGTGACCACGAAACCAGCCCTACAAGAGATCCTAAGGGGGATCCTGTGAGACAAAGTACCAGAGACATCACTACAAGCATAAAACATACAGACATCACAATGACTCTAAACCCGTATCTTTCTATAATAACACTGAATGTAAATGGATTAAATGCGCCAACCAAAAGACATAGGGTATCAGAATGGATAAAAAAACAAGACCCATCTATTTGCTGTCTACAAGAGACTCATTTTAGATCTGAGGACACCTTTAGATTGAGAGTGAGGGGATGGAGAACTATTTATCATGCTACTGGAAGCCAAAAGAAAGCTGGAGTAGCCATACTTATATCAGACAAACTAGACTTTAAATTAAAGGCTGTAACAAGAGATGAAGAAGGGCATTATATAATAATTACAGGGTCTATCCATCAGGAAGAGCTAACAATTATAAATGTCTATGCGCCAAATACCGGAGCCCCCAAGATATATAAAACAGTTACTCATAAACATAAGCAACCTTATTGATAAGAATGTGGTCATTGCAGGGGACTTTAACACCCCACTTACAGAAATGGATAGATCATCTAGACACACAGTCAATAAAGAAACAAGGGCCCTGAATGATACATTGGATCAGATGGACTTGACAGATATATTTAGAACTCTGCATCCCAAAGCAACAGAATATACTTTCTTCTCGAGTGCACATGGAACATTCTCCAAGATAGATCATATACTGGGTCACAAAACAGCCCTTCATAAGTTTACAAGAATTGAAATTATACCATGCATACTTTCAGACCACAATGCTATGAAGCTTGAAATCAACCACAGGAAAAAGTCTGGAAAACCTCCAAAAGCATGGAGGTTAAAGAACACCCTACTAACGAATGAGTGGGTCAACCAGGCAATTAGAGAAGAAATTAAAAAATATATGGAAACAAACGAAAATGAAAATACAACAATCCAAATGCTTTGGGATGCAGCAAAGGCAGTCCTGAGAGGAAAATACATTGCAATCCAGGCCTATCTCAAGAAACAGGAAAAATCCCAAATACAAAATCTAACAGCACACCTAAAGGAAATAGAAGCAGAACAGCAAAGGCAGCCTAAACCCAGCAGAAGAAGAGAAATCATAAAAATCAGAGCAGAAATAAACAATATAGAATCTAAAAAAACGGTAGAGCAGATCAACGAAACCAAGAGTTGGTTTTTTGAAAAAATAAACAAAATTGACAAACCTCTAGCCAGGCTTCTCAAAAAGAAAAGGGAGATGACCCAAATAGATAAAATCATGAATGAAAATGGAATTATTACAACCAATCCCTCAGAGATACAAACAATTATCAGGGAATACTATGAAAAATTATATGCCAACAAATTGGACAACCTTGAAGAAATGGACAAATTCCTAAACACCCACACTCTTCCAAAACTCAATCAGGAGGAAATAGAAAGCTTGAACAGACCCATAACCAGCAAAGGAATTGAATCAGTTATCAAAAATCTCCCAACAAATAAGAGTCCAGGACCAGATGGCTTCCCAGGGGAGTTCTACCAGACGTTTAAAGCAGAGATAATACCTATCCTTCTCAAGCTATTCCAAGAAATAGAAAGGGAAGGAAAACTTCCAGACTCATTCTATGAAGCCAGTATTACTTTGATTCCTAAACCAGAGACCCAGTAAAAAAAGAGAACTACAGGCCAATATCCCTGATGAATATGGATGCAAAGATTCTCAATAAGATACTAGCAAATTGAATTCAACAGCATATAAAAAGAATTATTCACCATGATCAAGTGGGATTCATTCCTGGGATGCAGGGCTGGTTCAACATTCGCAAATCGATCAACGTGATACATCACATTAACAAAAAAAAAAGAGAAGAACCATATGATCCTGTCAATCGATGCAGAAAAGGCCTTTGACAAAATCCAGCACCCTTTCTTAATAAAAACCCTTGAGAAAGTCGGGATAGAAGGAACATACTTAAAGATCATAAAAGCCATTTATGAAAAGCCCACAGCTAACATCATCCTCAATGGGGAAAAGCTGAGAGCTTTTTCCCTGAGATCAGGAACACGACAGGGATGCCCACTCTCACCGCTGCTGTTTAATATAGTGCTGGAAGTTCTAGCATCAGCAATCAGACAACAAAAGGAAATCAAAGGCATCCAAATTGGCAAAGATGAAGTCAAGCTTTCGCTTTTTGCAGATGACATGATATTATACATGGAAAATCCGATAGACTCCACCAAAAGTCTGCTAGAACTGATACATGAATTCAGCAAAGTTGCAGGATACAAAATCAATGTACAGAAATCAGTTGCATTCTTATACACTAACAATGAAGCAACAGAAAGACAAATAAAGAAACTGATCCCATTCACAATTGCACCAAGAAGCATAAAATACCTAGGAATAAATCTAACCAAAGATGTAAAAGATCTGTATGCTGAAAACTATAGAAAGCTTATGAAGGTAATTGAAGAAGATATAAAGAAATGGAAAGACATTCCCTGCTCATGGATTGGAAGAATATTGTCAAAATGTCAATACTACCCAAAGCTATCTACACATTCAATGCAATCCCAATCAAAATTGCACCAGCATTCTTCTTGAAACTAGAACAAGCAATCCTAAAATTCATATGGAACCACAAAAGGCCCCGAATAGCCAAAGTAATTTTGAAGAAGAAGACCAAAGCAGGAGGCATCACAATCCCAGACTTTAGCCTCTACTACAAAGCTGTCATCATCAAGACAGCATGGTATTGGCATAAAAACAGACACATAGACCAATGGAATCGAATAGAAACCCCAGAACTAGACCCACAAACGTACGGCCAACTCATTTTTGACAAAGCAGGAAAGAACATCCAATGGAAAAAAGACAGTCTCTTTAACAAATGGTGCTGGGAGAACTGGACAGCAACATGCAGAAGGTTGAAACTAGACCACTTTCTCACACCATTCACAAAAATAAACTCAAAATGGATAAAGGACCTGAATGTGAGACAGGAAACCATCAAAACCTTAGAGGAGAAAGCAGGAAAAGACCTCTCTGACCTCAGCCGTAGCAATCTCTTACTCGGCACATCCCCAAAGGCAAGGGAATTAAAAGCAAAAGTGAATTACTGGGACCTTATGAAGATAAAAAGCTTCTGCACAGCAAAGGAAACCAACAAAACTAAAAGGCAACCAACGGAATGGGAAAAGATATTTGCAAATGACACATCGGACAAAGGGCTAGTATCCAAAATCTATAAAGAGCTCATCAAACTCCACACCCGAAAAACAAATAACCCAGTGAAGAAATGGGCAGAAAACATGAATAGACACTTCTCTAAAGAAGACATCCGGATGGCCAACAGGCACATGAAAAGATGTTCAACGTCGCTCCTCATCAGGGAAATACAAATCAAAACCACACTCAGATACCACCTCACGCCAGTCAGAGTGGCCAAAATGAAGAAATCAGGAGACTATAGATGCTGGAGAGGATGTGGAGAGATGGGAACCCTCTTGCACTGTTGGTGGGAATGCAAATTGGTGCAGCCGCTCTGGAAAGCAGTGTGGAGGTTCCTCAGAAAATTAAAAATAGACCTACCCTATGACCCAGCAATAGCACTGCTAGGAATTTATCCAAGGGATACAGGAGTACTGATGCATAGGGGCACTTGTACCCCAATGTTTATAGCAGCACTCTCAACAATAGCCAAATTATGGAAAGAGCCTAAATGTCCATCAACTGATGAATGGATAAAGAAATTGTGGTTTATATACACAATGGAATACTACGTGGCAATGAGAAAAAATGAAATATGGCCTTTTGTAGCAACGTGGATGGAACTGGAGAGTGTGATGCTAAGTGAAATAAGCCATACAGAGAAAGACAGATACCATATGGTTTCACTCTTATGTGGATCCTGAGAAACGTAACAGAAACCCATGGGGGAGGGGAAGGAAAAAAAAAAAAAAAAAGAGGTTAGAGTGGGAGAGAGCCAAAGCATAAGAGACTGTTAAAAACTGAGAACAAACTGAGGGTTGATGGGGGGTGGGAGGGAGGGCAGGGTGAGTGATGGGTATTGAGGAGGGCACCTTTTGGGATGAGCACTGGGTGTTGTATGGAAACCAATTTGACAGTAAATTTCATATATCAAAAAATAAATAAATAAATAAATAAATAATTAAAAAAAGAAAAATAAAATAAAATAAAATAAAATAAAATAAAATGGTCAATAAAAAATAAAAATAAATAAAATGGTAAATAAAAGAAAAAAAGACAAGCAAGTCTGTTCCATTTTAGCATAGGAAGCACAGAGCCCTTCTTGGACCGTGTTAAAGTAGTAGATTCTAACTGAGACAAAGGCAACAGGCATCACTGTTTGCAATATAAGATTCACCTGTCAATAATTGACTCCACTCAGGCTCCAACTCCTAAAAGTGCTAAGGATTTTAGCTTATGGTTGACTATCTGGAATATAGAGTATGCACTCATTAAAGATTTATTGGTCGGCCAGATACACAGGCAAACGACCTCCAAAAATTTAACTTTCTCTACCTTTTTACCTCTTACATGTAGGAGATGAGGCTTCAGTTTTTCTAGGAAGACAGTCTAGAAATTCTGCTTAACCAAATCCTACTAGTGACAAATGTCTCAATTCCCAGATTTTTGTCCAGTGTTAAAATTATTCTCTGCTGGTTCTATTAAACCACACAATTGTCATCTTGTCATCTTTGGGAGCACACTGTAATATCGCAGTACCCACACATGAAGGCAAATTACCCAAATTGGAACTCGAAAGACATTTGCTAAAGAATTGCAGGTGTCTTTAAAATAATCAGGTTAGTCCCAAATGCAAGAAGAAAGAAAACAAATAACCCAGCAATCAGTACACCATCAGCATCATTAACTCTAATCTCCAGAGCCTACTCTTTTTAGATTGGAGAGGAAAATAAGAAAAATCTCAAAGCTATACTATTATGACAGTCAATTACTTTTTGATAGAACAGTTTCATGCTTCCATCTGTAATTAAAGTCAGCAGTCTTGTAAATTAAATTCCCACGAAAGGGAAATTGGATGGGAGCAGAGGGAGCACCTTGTTGTTTCTAGGATAAAAGCTGGGAAATAAATTGTGTATAAGACAAACTATCTCTGAACAGTCCAACTTATTGACCTACTTAATGGGCATATTGTGATTAGGACATACATATAACATAAGCATCTTAGAAACTATTGTACTGGTAGATTGCATAATGGTTACCCGTCATTAATTCAATGTTGGCTCCAGATAATATCTCCGTACTGGAAAATTTTAAATGTTATAGTAATCTGTAAAGGAGCATTAAACTGCCAAAAATCACAAAGTAACATCGCCTACTATGGTAAATTTGTTTTAAATCTTAGCCCTTCTTTCGTCGGCTTAGCCATGTAATTTGCTTTGGCCAATGGAATGTTAGCAACCATGATGTAAGCAGAGGATTCAAACTGCTGTCTTACGTCATGTTGCTCTTTTGGGTCTGTCATCACCCAGAGATGAAGATTCCCAGGCTGATTTACTGGTCCCAGGAGGAAAATGAAGCATGAAGCCGTGCCAACCCAAGTGGAGTGCAGCCCAAGATCAGCCATAGACCCACCTGACTACAGGTGTTTGAAAGTGAGCTCAAGTGAGAACAGCACAATCACCCCTGAGCACAGCTTAAATGAGCTAAACATCAGCCATTGATCTGTAGATACAAAGAAATAGAAGCTTATAGTTCTATTAGGATATGGTATTTTTGTGGCAGGAGCAATATGATACAGCTACCTAATAAAGACTAGATTCCTTCATACAGAATCCTCTGTATGGTTCCCTACAGTTTGCCTTTACCTCCATTTAGTCATTAACTCAGTCATTAAAGTTCTTACTACATGTCGGTTCCATTCTGGCACTGGGGATATGGTGATTAACAGACGTTCACACTATTAACGGAGCTTACATTCTAGAAGACAGAAAGCAACAAACATAACAGGACAGTGATAACCAATGAAGAACCAAGATAAAAGTGGAGAGAATAGTGGTGGTAATAGGGTGATCACTGAATACTTCTTTAATAAGAGGATATTTGAGGGGTGCCTGGGTGGCTTCGTTCATTAAGAGTCCTAGTCTTAATTTTGGCTCAGGTCATGATCTCATGGTTTGTGAGACGGAGCCCCAAGTGGGCTGGTGGCATGCAGTTAGTGCATGGTTAGCATCGAGCCTGCTTGGAATTCTCTCTCCATCTCTGCCCTTTCCCTGCTCATGCTCACTCTCTCAAAATAAACATTTAACAAAATAAGGACCTTCAGTCCGCACACAGTCAAAGGAACAGAAAATGCAAAAACCCTGGGTAGAACATACTAATGTATTTCAGCAAGAGCACAGAAGCTGGTATTTTGAAACACACTAAGAATCAAGGCAAAATAAAAAAAATACAAAGGAAGACAGTAAGGAAAAACATGACTACTAAACAAATTTACAAAATAACAAGTCAATTACTAATCAATAACTATCAATGCAAATGAAACTACATTAAACTCACCAAGAGATAGAATAGCTGAATGGATTAAAAAAAAAAAAACCCAATTCCAACTAAATGCTGTCTATAAGAGATCCATTTTTTACTTAATGGCACACATTGGCTGAAATTGAAGGTATAGGAAAAAAATATTCCAATTTGCAAAATAACAATTCAATTACTAATCAATAACTATCAATGCAAATGAAACTACATTAAACTCACTAAGAGAGAGAATAGCTGAATGGATTAAAAAAAAAAAAACCAATTCCAACTAGATGCTGTCTATAAGAGATCCATTTTTTACTTAATGGCACACATTGGCTGAAATTGAAGGTATAGGAAAAAAATATTCCAATTTGCAAAATAACAATTCAATTACTAATCAATAACTATCAATGCAAATGAAACTACATTAAACTCACTAAGAGAGAGAATAGCTGAATGGATTAAAAAAAAAAAAAACCAATTCCAACTAGATGCTGTCTATAAGAGATCCATTTTTTATTTAATGGCACACATTGGCTGAAATTGAAGGTATAGAAAAAAATATTCCATGCAAATAGCAACAAAAAGAGTAGGAACCAAAAAAAAAAAAAAAGTAGGAATGGCTATACTTTTATCAGAAAAAAAGTCAAAACCATCACAAGAAACAAATAAGGTCATTACATCATGAGAAAATGATCAGTTCAACAGGCAGAAATGACAAATACAGATATACTCAAAATTAAAGCCCCTTTAGATCTGAAGGGAGAGACAGCAATACAATAGTAGCAGGCTTCAATACCCCCAAATACAATAATGGACAGAGTGTCTGGACAGAAGATCAATAATGTAAAAGCAGTCTTACAACTAGACCATAGACAAAGACACCTAATAGACACATAATGAACAGCCCACTCAAGAGCAGACCACACATTCAAGTGCAAATGGTACATTTTCCAGGTTAGATCACGTGCTAGGTCACAACACAAGTCTTAACGTATTTAAAAGATTAAAGTCATTTCAAATATCTTTTCCAACCACAACAGAGTAAACCTTCAAATGAAAAAAAGGGTAAGAAATTTACAAATACATGGAAATTAAACAACACATCTTGAACCACCTTTGGGTCAAAGAAAATCACAAGAAAAATTAGAATGTATCTGAAGACCAATGAATGAAAACAAAACACAACTTTTCCAAATATGTGGTAGAAAGCCAAAGCAGTACTAAAAGGGAAGTTAATCGTGATCAATACCTACACTACTTAACAACTAAGCACAAACAACCTAATATTTCACCTCAAGGAACTAGAAAAACAAGCTAAGTCCAAAGTTAGCAGAAAGGAAAGATTTAAGCAAAAATAAACCAGAGAATATAAAAATTGACCAATGAGCTGGTTTTTTGAAAAACAAAATTGATGACGATTTAGCTAGATTAAGGGGAAAAAAAGACTCTAAATCAGAAATGAAAGAGGAAACATTACAAATGATGCCACAGAAATAAAGATAATAAGGGACTATTAGAAGTAATTAAACATCAACAAATTGGAAAACCTCCAAGAAATGGGTAAATTCCTAGCAACATAGGAGCCTGAATCAAAGAGAAAGAGGCCTGATGAGATCAACAAATGAAATTTAATCAGCAATCAAAATCCTTCCAACAACAAAAACTTGATTCACAAGTGAATCTTACCAAAAACTTAAAGAAAAATAATCCTCCTCAAGCCCTTCCAAAATATACTTGGGGGGGGGGGGGGGGAAGGAACAAACTCTGAGGCCAGCATCATCCTGATACCAAAACCCAATATAGACACAAGAAAAGACTCATATGCTAACATCCTTAATGAACATGGATGCCGAACTCTTCCACAAATTATCAGCAAACCAAGCTCCGGAGCACAGAAAACAACCATGAATCAAACAGCATGAAAGCACCATTTATTTCTGGGATGCAAGGATACTTCAACATATACAAATCAATGAAGGTGATGTATCACATTAATCAAATGAATAAAAATCACATGATCATCTCAATGGATACAGAAAAAGCATTTGCCAAAACAACACCTGTTTACGACACAGTCTCAAGTTAGATAAAGCAATTTACCTCCACACAATAAAGAGGACATAGGAAATCCTACGGTTAATACCATACTCAATGGTGAAAAATCTGAAAGCTTTCCTCTAAGATCTGAAACAAGTCAAGGACATCCACAATCACTTCTATTTAGAAATCCTATCCAGTGCATCTAAGCAAAAAGTTTTGTTTTTCTCATTTGCATTTTATCTGTTTATAGAGGACATAATATTATAGAGACCCCTAAAGACATCACAAGAAAAAAAATTATTAGAATTCGGCAAAGTGGCAGAATACAAAAAAAAAAAAAAAATGTACAAGAATCCGCTGCTTTTCTATACACTAACAGTGAATTACCCAAAAAGGTAATTAGCAAAGCAATCCACTCACAATGGCATCAAAAAGAATAAATTGCTGGGGCGCCTGGGTGGCTCAGTTGGTTAAGTGTCCAACTTCAGCTCAGGTCATCATCTCACAGCTCGTGGGTTCAAGCCCCGCATTGGTTTCTATGCAGACAGTTCAGAGTCTAGAGCCTGCTTCCGGATTCTGTTTCTCCCTCTCTCTGCCCCTCCCCTGGTCACACACTGTCTCTCTCTCTCTCTCTCAAAAATAAATAAGCATTAAAAAAAATGCTTAGGAATAAACTTAACTAAGGATATAAAAGACACGTACACTGAAAAATATAAAACACTGATAGAATAAAGCAGACACAAATAAGGGGAAAACATTCATGAATATAGATTGGCAAAGTATTGTTAAATATAGCCATTCTACCTCAAGTGATCTACTGGTTCAATGTGATCTCTATAAAAATCACAATAGCAGGTTCTATAGAAATAGAAAAAACAGTACTAAAACTCACGTAGAACCTCAAAAGATCCTGAGTAGCCAGAGCAATCTTGAGCAAGAACAAAGCTGGAGGCATCACACTTCCTGATTTTAAAATATATTACAAAGCCACAGTAATCAAAACAGTATGGTACTGGCATAAAGACAGACATACACATTAATGGAACGGAAAGCCCAGAAATAAACCCCACATATAGGCTAATATTTGCCAACGGTACCAAGAATTCACAGCAGGGGAAAAAGAGCGTCTCCACAATAAGTGGTATTAGGAAAACTGTACAACCACACACAAACAAGGAACATTGAACCCGTATCTCTCCACACACAAAAAAAGGAACCCCAACTCCAAATGGATATAATGGGAATGGATAATAGTAAAATATAAAAATTACATGAAAATAAATATAACAAAAATATATATTTATAGATGAAAATAAAATTATTAAAAATATAGTCTGTTAATTTTTTAATGTTTATTTCATTTTTGAGAGAGACAGACCACACGAGCAGGGGAGGGGCTGAGAGAGACACAGAATCAGAAGCAGGCTCAAGGTTCTGAGCTGTCAGTACAGGGCCTGATGCAGGGCTTGAACCCATGAATCACGAGATGGGGACCTGAGCCAAAGTCGGACACCTAACCAACTGAGCCACCCAGGCGCCCGTATAAACCTAGTCTATAAGCAGAAGACTAAATATGTTAAAAGAAAAAACAGAGTAGAAAGGTTTTTTGGACATTGGCTTTGGCAGTAATTTATTGGCTAGGACACCAAGATCAAAAATAGACAAGTGGGGGCGCCTGGGTGGCTCAGTCGGTTAAGCGTCCGACTTCGGCTCATGATCTCACGGTCCGTGGGTTCGAGCCCCGCGTCGGGTTCTGTGCTGACAGCTCAGAGCCTGGAGCCTATTTCAGATTCTGTGTCTCCCTCTCTCTGACCCTCCCCGTTCATGCTCTGTCTCTGTCTCAAAAATAAATAAACGTTAAAAAAAAATTAAAAAAAAAAAATAGACAAGTGGGATTATGACAAACTAGAAAGCTTCTCCACCCTCTACACACACACACACACACACACACACACAAGCAAAAAAGTCCTACCACAATCAACAAAACAAAGGCAATCTACAGAATGGAAGAAAATATTTGCAAATCTTATCTATAAAAGGGTTGATGTCTAAAACAGAATTCATACAATAGCCAAAAAAAAAATAGGTAAAGGAATTGAATACACATTTCTCCAATATACAAATGGCCAATAAATATGTGAAAAGGTGTTCAATATCACTAATCAGGGAAGTGCAAATCAAAACCACAATGAGCAATCACCTCATGCTTTTCAGGATGACCATCAGAAAAAACAAGAAAAGGTAAGTTTTAGCAAGGATATGGACGAAAGAACTCTTGTACACTGTTAGAAGGAATGTAAATTGATGCAGTCATTTTGTAAAACAGTATAGAATTTCAACACAGGAAAGATAGATACCCTATTAACCAGCAATCCCACTTCTGGGAATATATATCCAAAGGAATTGAAATCAAAATCTCAAGGAGAAAGCTGCACCCCCATGGTTGTCTTAGCATTATTCACAGCAGCAAAGACAAGGAAGCAATCTTAAAGGTCTATTAACGAATGAATAAGGTGTGGGAAATCTACACGATATTCCTCAGCCCTTAAAAAAGAAATCTTAACATCTGTGACAACATAGACGAACACGTAGGACATTACACCAAGTGAAGCAAGCCATAAATAGACACAGGATACTGTTCATGATGAAGCTACAATGGTCAAACTCCTAGAAGCAGAGATTAGGATAGTGGTTGCCAGGGCCTGGGGGAAAGGGAAACAGAAGTAGAGGTCAAAGAGTACAAAGTTTCAGTTATAAAAGATGTGAAAATCCCAAAGATCTATTATACAGCATGATGACTATAATCAATACTGTATTATAGACTTAAAAACTAGCTAAGAGGATAGACCATAAGTGTTCTATAAAAAGGACAGAGTGGGAAGAAACTTCCCAAGGTAAAGGACACATTTATGGCTATGGCTTAGACTGTGGTAATTTCACAGATGCTTACTTATCTTCAAGCTCATCAATAGATGCATATTTATCTTCAAGCTCATGTATAGATGTATCGTGGACAGTTTCTTTCAGTCAAGGAAAAAAGGAAACAAGGAAGGACAATGATGGGAGAATATGGTGTCAAAGGATAGCGGGAAGCTAGACCATGTAGGCCTTGAGATCTGCTATGAATCCTATGTATTGTCTATCATCCAGTCTTTATCCATCTATTACAATGTGAACTGTGGTATAATACTGGTGTCTGGCCATAGTTTTCCTACTAAATTTTGAGATTCTTGATAGTAAGGAATATGTACTCACATCTTGAATTCCAGGAAACGCCAGACACATTTTAAGCTGTCAATAAAGGAATAGCACAAACATAGGGGCATTAAGCAACACAACAATATTATTCCTTGTATTTTTTAATATAATTATTGCCTTGCTAACACGGTTCTTGGGACCCAAGGGTATATGGTGTGTGACGCAGGGTCACAGCAAGCAGCAAAGGATTAGGACAACCTTTTAAATGCTACTGCTAGCCTGAGGCCCTCGTTAGAAAATTCATCACCTGGGATGTGTGTGGATAATTCAGACACTCCTATTTCCACCTCTTTCTACATTTTCCTTACTCTTGGAATCTAGAAGCTTTTGCCTTAATAGCAATAATGACAAGCACAGATGACAGTTTTTCTCGGACTCTAGGCCTAAATATAAAAAATAAGCTCAGTGTTGGGGTTTATCTGCGCGGTAGCTACCTAAATTTCCCGTCAGCTAGTCCAGTTCTCATTGATGCTGAAAAACAACTACGCTGAAAATCCATGCAGGGATTTGAGCTGGATGAGAGAAAATTCCACAAAATAGATTGTGTGGCCCAGGAGAAATCAATATGGCTTTATTTACTTTACAGGAGGCAACTCTCAAGCACATCAGTTACATGATGTGTGAAGAGGTTTTCTTACTGAGTTTTATGAACTTGCCTTTAGAAAGTAGGCATACAAATTAACTAGATAGCCAAAAGTTGTGGCTACCCAAAGAAGCCAAAAATGCCCTGGTGCCTCAAATAAAATGGACATAAATTAGTTTGTTGCATAGCTAGAGGAGAAATAAAATAGAGATGAAATGATCATTTAGAATCCCACCCTGTGATCTCACAATTATCTCCAGCCATTCTTTAAGAACAATTCCTCCTCGAACAGTCTGACTTGACTATCCCAGGACTCCATACAAAAAGTACAAACATATTTCTTCTGACTTCATTTTGTTTCCCTACAGAAATTACTCTAAAACTTGAATGCCCTTCAAGGTCTATTTTGGATGGTAACATAGTACGGGGGAAAAAAAAAAAATAGTATTTGCCATGAATTTTGAAAAGAATGATCAGGCTTTCGATAACAGATATTTGAGCACACACACTCTTCTACTCTAGCCCCAGCCTGATTCAAAATTCAGACTGTGAGGGCAGATAAGAGTGAGTGTGTGAGTGTGGTGGGGTTTTTTTTTTTTTTTTGTCATCTCTCAACTTTGAAATGAGGTGATTTCATGCTTTTAAATCACAGGGAGAGCTTTGTAAGCAATTCCCGCACAGTAGCCTCTGCCAGATCTCAGAGATTGAATTCTTTCCTGGCTGGAAAATGTCTCTGGAACAATAGTGGGAGTTGATTTTTCTCCTCAGTCAATTCTTCCTTTTAACAATTAGGATGCAGTGAGCTGCATTTGATCAGGTTGAAATGGTGGGACAAAATCCACATGGACTAGATCTCATCGGGTATCCCAAGAAGTAGTTTTTGCTGTGCCCTTCAATTTCGCTTGTAGGGTCACAGACGTTTTCTAAGTCATGTCGATTTATTTCGTGTCTAAGTGGATTGTTTTCCCTGCTGAGGTGTACTAGCCTCAGAAAATGAAAAGACTGTTGCTGAGTATTTTGATTATTTTTGTGTTCATGTTTTTCTACTGCAGCTTCCCTGGAGCATAAATTATTACTGAAACGATGCACAGTATCCCCATTCATGTGCCTCCAGACCTCTGTTCTTTTTGCCGGTCTCACAAAACAGTGTAAGGATGGAAAGTGTCACTAAGGTGTTACAGTGCCCAACTCTGTACCTTCGTTTCAACTTAAGTGAGGTTTTGTCTTTTCATTTTTAATGGCTCGCTCATGTAGGTTTCCAAAGCCTATCATCTGTCCCTCTTTAAAGCACTTAATGTATTCTGCGTGGTTCCTTCTTCCCATTCCACTTGTACTTTCTTCCTCCCCACCCCCAGAATATTCATTCTTTCAGGGAACACCCTGCACCTTTCTCAAAATATAGCTCAATGCCCGGCAAACAATCCCTATGAGTGGACTGTTAAAAACAAATAAGGAATAAATAAGTGAGGATATTGTCCATCTTTCCTCACGTTGTGCAACCAATGCTATTTCATCAGCGATTTTTGTTTGCCAGCAGCAGCTGTCCTTGCTGACTGAAGATAAACACCCTTCTTTTTTATCTCTTGCCCCCCCGGATTTCCAGCTGAAGTTAACATTCCTGGGCTAATTGGAGCTTATTCCTAACCTGATCCTAATGATTAAAGTCAGTTGTTCAACCTTGAGCATGTATCAGAATCCCTACAGGGCTTAAAGAAAAAAAAAAAAAAAAAAAGTGGTGGGGCCCCATTCCCAGTTTCTCATCTAGCAGGTCTGAGGTGGGGCCCGAGAATCTATTTTTCTAATAAGCTCACCGGTAATGCTGATGCGGCTGGTCCAGGAACTACACTTCGGGAACCACTGGGTTAGCCCATCACCTACAGAACTTGCGTCAAATTTTCTCTTAATTATTATGAATAAAGTCAGAAATGGGGAGTAGGGCCAATAAACATTTTTAGTCTTCTGGTTGCAAAGTCTGCAGTCCTCCTGGACTACAAATGTCAACTGAGGGAAGATAAGCACCAACTAGGGTCCATCTTGCCAAGTCCCAAACGCACGAGATCATCAAGACACAGGCAAAAGCAGAGAGCTCTGTGTCTGGGTAGCTAAGGTGGCTTACAGTTTCTAAACAAGCAGCACCACCCCCCACCCCCAACCCTTGCTGCTTGTTAGAGCACTTATTTTTAGAGTCTGTAATTCAATGAGTTTAATGTTACTTCTACAGAGGTCCAAGGAGTGTCGTGTTTGCCCCCAAACTTTTTACTTGGTTGAAGTTTACTTTTGCTGAGTTATTAATACTGAAAAACCGTTCAAATGATTTTAAAGATCAGGCACTTTGGAAGCCTGATACACTGACATCCAATTATCAATAGATTTATATACAAATGTTTAAAAGTAAACGCAGAAGACAAAATATTCACTGACTAGCACATCCTGGGATATTAAGTGATATCTAGCTAATACTTCCTAATACAGGTTTTATAAATTCATGATAAAATAGCTATTAAGGGACAATAAACCAACCTTGAAAAAATTAAAACTAAGATTTACTGTCAAGCAATATCCCAAAGCCGAGTTTTCACTAAAAGGCTGACACCTGTGCGTTGGAGACTGAAAACAGTGATAACCAGATAGAAAGTTAATGAAATAAAAGGAGACTTCATTCAACTCCAGGTGTATCAATTAATGACAGCATTTGGGTGTGATCAAGAAAACACTTGACAAAACAGGCTTAAACAGGGTTTATTTTTTCTATCACCCGACATCTAGAGACAGGGAATTGCCGGTATCATTAATAAAAGCAGATGGAAAATAGAAATTAATCTGAAAGCAGGTAACAGAAGTGATAAAGCAATCTGCTTTTTAATTCTTAATTTAAAAAAACCAAAAGTCCTGACAGTCTAATTCAGGAAACCTGAAATCCACGAACTAGGAGAGGAGGCAGGCTCCACACCACCCCCTTCCTTCCCCGCCCCCGCTTCTTCCAGTAGCTGAAGCCTTTCAAGAGTCACTGCAATAAAGTCATGGAAACAGCAATGGAGGTAAAATATTTTTAATTGTTTTGTGATGTATAAATAAGGGGAAAGGTAACAAGAGAGCTCAAATGTAGCTCAAAAGTCAACTTCCACTGTATAAGCAGTAAATCCTTCAAGTCCCAACATTTTCCCCAATTCCCTCCTCTTATTTCTCTCCCATCACCATAGCAACACTTGTCCTTTAATAAACACTGACACTGTAAGACGACAGAGTAAACAACTCTGAAAACGTGGTTTTTCTCCCAACTTAGAAGTATTTCCTCAGATGTTACCCCACTGTGGGTGGCCTAATAGACTTGGAATGTTCCAGGCAATCAAGATTAGGAAGACTACCACCTGGGTCTGAGCCTCCAAAGTTCTGGCATTTAGTGATATTTACTCAAAACCATTTATGTTCTCCTCATACCAGTGTTAAATTTTTTATAGCACATATGGAAAACATGACCATAACTCAGGCATTTTTCAATGAGCTAGAGGGAAGAAAACAAAACTATAAGGAAGTTTTCAGGTTTCAAATATAACTACCCAGATTGTTCCATGCAAAAGTTATTTTCACCACCTCTTCTCCCCATCACCACAGTCCAGATTTATGTCATCAATGTCACTACTCAACTAGTTGGGGAAGGAAAAATATTTGCATCTATGACCCAACTGATAACATAATCAAAATATAGAATGTAAAATAGAACACATACGAGACTGCTGGAGGGGCTTATCAGCTATCAAAAGGGCACTGGCCAACTGGAAAAGTCACTGCAGAAGAGCAAATGGAAATAGGAACACAAGTCAGATGAAGCAGGTGAATTTGACCTGTCCCCTGGAAGCCAGTCCTATTTCAGCAAAATTCTGGAGTTTTTTGTTTTGTTTTGTTTTTAATGTTTATTTTTGACAGACAGGGCATGAGTGGGCAAGGGACAGAGACAGAGAGGAAGACACAGAATCTGAATTAGGCTCCAGGCTCTGAGCTGTCAGCACACAGCCTGAGGTGGGGCTCCAACTTGTAAACCGTTCCAACTCCTAAACTGTGAGATCATGGCCTGAGCTGAAGTCGGATGCTTAACCGACTGAGCCACCCAGGCGCCCCCTATTCTTTTTTTAGACATTTCTGAAAGACATAATCATACAAAACAGAATAAATGTCAGTATGTTGGGAATATGAGAGAAGGAATATAGGCTCTCCTTGTTCTTCTGTTCAAGCAAGTTTTAACCCTGAAATTATTTAAAATAGAAAGGGGAAAAGATTTAAAAGAAAAAAGAGGGCTTCCAGTTCCCCACATGACAAACTTAGAAGTTGCCGCACAGTTTTGACAACAAATGAAATGCTGAACTGAAAAAACATCAACAACTCTCCTTTAGTCCAAAGAAAGGAGAGGACACAGGGCAAACCGCCGTCTCCGAGACTGGAGAGACACAAACAACTACAGTCAGGACTTACCTACCGGAGCAGAGGCCGCAGAGCAGAAAGCATGTCCGAAACCAGTGCCCGGGCAGGAACCCTGAGCTGCAGCCGATGAGTTGCTGGAAATGCAGTGTGGACGACGCTGAGAGCTAAAACCTCCAAGGGGACCTAGGCATAGAAGGGCCCTCACAAGATTCTGGGATCTACCTCCAGAAACTCGGCTGGACTCCCCCACCCTTAAACAGAAGTGCTTCCTCAGCTTCTGGCAGGGGGAATGGGAAAGAGCCATTTTTATAACCGCTAGAGCCTATTGTTCTTAACAAGGACCGCCCTCACCGGAAACTAGTTAACCAGGGCCTCACCTGCTGGGGTATCATCAGGGGCTAATTGACCCCCGGAAAGGGGCCAGCCTCCTCTGGCTATTTGATACATCTAAGGGGGAAGGAAAAACAAAAACAAAAAAACCCCTGTGAAACATTTTTGAAATTCACAGGCCAGAGGGACAATCCCACTAAAGACTGAAACCTAATCATTAGATTATGGAACACTTCCCTTCCCCCCCTACACCTCACCACTACTTTCCTAAACGACTGTTTACAGTGGTTCCGTTTACCCAGTATGTAATGTCTGGCTATCAAGAAAAAATTACAAGACCTATCAAAACGGCAAAAAAACACACGTGGAAGAGACAGTGCAAGCATCAGAACCAGACATGCTGGGGATGCTGGAATTACCATCCCAGGAATTTCCGACAACTATGATTAATATGCTAAGGGCTGTAATGGATAAAGTAGATAACAAGCAACAACAAATGGGTAATGTGAGCATAGAGATGGAGATCCTAAGGGAAAAAACAAACCTAGAGATTAAAAAAAACATGTACCAAGAGAGCCTGGGTGGCTCCAATTCTTGATTTCAGCTCAGGTCATGATCTCACGGTTGATGAGTTCAAGCCCTACAAGGGGCTCTGTGCTGACAGTGTGAAGCCTGCTTGGTATTTTCTCTTCTCTCTCTCTCTCTCTCTCTCTCTCTCTCTCTCTCTCTCTCCCTCCCTCCCTCTCTCCCTCCCTCTCTCTTCCCCTCCCCTGTTCTCTCTCTCAAAATAAATAAATGAACTTTAAAAAAAAATTTTAACAGAATGCCTTTGATGGGCTAATTAGTAGATTAGACACAGCTGAAAACAGTCCCTTAGCTAGAGGATAGATCAACAGAATCCTCAAACACCAAAAGTAAACAAAGACCGAAAAATACAGAACAAAATATACAAGGACTGTGGAACAATTACAAAATATACAACATATGAATAATGGGAATACCATAAAGAGAAGAGAGACAGAAACAGAAGATATATTTGAAACAATAGTGACTGAACTTCCCCAACATTAATTTTAGAAGCCACACCAAATATCCAAGAAACTCAGAAGACACTAAGCAGGATAAATACAAAAATAAAATAAAATAAAACAAAATAAGATAAAATAAAATAAAACAAACAAAAAATAACTACACCTGTGTATATCATCTTCAAACTACAGAAAATTAGAAATAAAGAAAAAAAATCCTGAAAAAAATCCAGAAGAAAAAAAAAATATCTTATAGAGGAACAAAGATAAGAACCACATCCAACTTCTCAAACAGTGCAAGCAAGAAGAGAGTAGAGGGAAATATAAAGTGTTGACAGAAAAAAAATACTAACTTAGCATTCTGTACCCTGTGAAATTATCCTCCTAAAGTGAGGGAGAAATAAAGACTTTCTCAAAACAAAAATCTGTCACCAATACACCTGCCTTACAAGAAATGTTAAAAGACATTCTCTAGAAAGAAGAAAATAATAAAGGCCAGAAACTCAGATCTACATAAAGAAAGGAAAAACATTGAAGAAAGAGTAAGTGACCATAAAATAAAACTTTTATTTTTCTTATTCTTAATTGATTTGATAAGTTTGTCTAAAAAAATAATAGCAACAACTTAATGTTGTATGCTTATGAATATATTTTTTTTAATTTTTTTTTAACGTTTATTTATTTTTGAGACAGAGAGAGACAGAGCATGAACAGGGGAGGGGCAGAGAGAGAGGGAGACACAGAATCAGAAACAGGCTCCAGGCTCTGAGCTGTCAGCACAGAGCCCGACGCGGGGCTCGAACTCACAGACCGTGAGATCATGACCTGAGCCGAAGTCGGACGCTCAACCGACCGAGCCACCCAGGCGCCCCTGCTTATGAATATATTTTATGTATAGTTATGTATGCTTATGTCTGCTTATACATTAGTGAAACGAATGACAGCAATGACACAATAGACAAGAGGAAGGAATTGGGATTATTTTGGTATTAATGGAAGGGACACAGACCTGCCATTGAGGGGTTGATGATGGAAACTCCAGAGAAGCCTCTCGAATCTCCGGAGCCTCTGACATCTGGGCTTTGGGACTCGGGTTTAACTGCCCAGCTGGTGCTGGTGTCCTGTCGGTGGCATAGTGTTATTTGAATATGGACATGGATTTGTTGTAGATATAAAAAAAGTAAAAACAAAAACAAAAGAAGTACAACTGATATGCCAAGAGAGGAAATACAAAGCTAGTAAATGTATGAAAGGATTTCAACTTAACCGGTTGGCAAAGAAATACAAATAACAAAAGTAATATATCCTTTAAAAAATAATAATATTCAATATTGGTGGCATTATAGTAAAATTATTAGAACCTTTTAAATGTTCATATAATTTGACTCAATATAATTCTACTTCTAGGAATTTATCAAGGAACTACAGAAATTCAATTAAAGATTAATGTGCAACAATGTTCATCATTGCATTATTTACAACAGGAAAACAACTGGAATTGATTTAAACATACAATAAGGAAATATTTAAAAGAATTATGAGGGGCGCCTGGGTGGCGCAGTCAGTTGGGCGTCCGACTTCAGCCAGGTCACGATCTCGCGGTCCGTGAGTTCGAGCCCCGCGTCGGGCTCTGGGCTGACGGCTCGGAGCCTGGAGCCTGTTTCTGATTCTGTGTCTCCCTCTCTCTCTGCCCCTCCCCCGTTCATGCTCTGTCTCTCTCTGTCCCAAAAATAAATAAAAAACGTTGAAAAAAAATTAAAAAAAAAAAAAAAAAAAAGAATTATGATACTTCATAATATTAGCTATTCGTTAATAATAATAATCACACCTAACTTTTAAAACACGGAATAGCATCAAACCCTACTGTTGCTTTATCAACTAAGTTTACAAAACACACACACACACAACATGGAATAGCATACTTTAGAACAAATGATATTTTTATAATATTAATGTGAAAGAATGGGATACAATTCTGTATACAAAATGTGCACCTAATATACAGTATAAGAAGCTATCTCTGGATTATAAACTGTTTTTTCTTTATATTTTTCTCCATTTCTAAAGGTTTTTGTTTAATGTAAATACACTATTTTTACAATGGAAAAAAATAGGTTAACGTCTTAAAAAATCAAGCTACTTTTCTTCTCACTACAAAGAATGGCTGATTTCCTAAACACATGTTCATTGTGGTTTCTGTAGAAACAAGAGTAAATAGACATTAGGTAAGCCATCTGAAAACCTATGCTGATGTCATTAAATTTGGGAAATCTGAAACTTAAAATAAGTTCTGCCCTCCATCACTTCTATTCTATAACAGGCTTGACAATTAATTCAAGATCATTTGGCATAAATCTCAATAATTAAATAGAAAAGTATTATCTCTAATTTTGAAACTGAAATTTCAGGCTATCGCAGCCCCAAACTCCAGCTGGTCCAAAGGCTCACTATATTCAAATGAATAAATCACTATAAAAGCCAACCTAGGATATATACATGAAAAGGGGAAACGTTTTTCCTATTGTTTCTTTTTTTTATAACTAGATCATAACACTTTCGTTTAGGGGCAGGGGGGATCACCAGTAAGATAGCCTTAGCCTTGTGAATACTAACTTTAGATCAGGCTAATCCCAAAGTTGTGTCTGGAACTATACCATCCAAATGGTTGTGGTAAATTCATACCCTTCTGAATGAGTGGAATATAGGATCCTGAGTTTCTAGACCAGTGCTCTCCAAAGGACTTTGCTTTGGTACCTTTATCAAAGTTTTGAATTGAACATGCCCTTCCCATATTTTATATACATGCTGCTGTTACTACCTAACACCCCAAGGTACAATATGGGAAAAAGCTTATTATTATTTTATTTAATGTTTATTTATTTTTGAGACAGCGAGACACAGAGCACGAACAGAGGAGGGTCAGAGAGAGGGAGACACAAAATCTGAAGCAGGCTCCAGGCTCCCAGCCGTCAGCACAGAGCCCAACACGGGGCTCAAACTCATGGACCGTGAGATCATGACCTGAGCCGAGGTCGGACTCTCAACCGACTGAGCCACCCAGGTGTCCCTGGAAAAAGCTTATTATTATTAATGATGGGTGTGTATCTGTAATTCAAATAGCCTTTCTGATTGGTTGAGTTTTGGTAACATGTTATCAGATTATTGTTTTTACCATCTATGTGACTGCTGAAGACTTCATTCAGCTCAGAGAAGTAGTCTCTGTACTTCTTGGGGATTTCCATATCCACTTGCACGATTAGAACACTCTTCACACCATATTTTGTCTAGAGGACAAAATGGCTTTTAAGCCATTTGTCCGTCACTGAGGGTTAGTTCAAGTTGAAATTAGAGAATATCAGATATTATTCCACGTAACTAGTCACAAGGAAACAGCACAGGGCACAAAACACTGAAAATTAACTGAATGAGAACACTCTTGGCAATGCCCCTATAGTTTTCTACTCTGAATTATTCACTGAATAGTGTGTAGTAGTTCAGACCCTTTTAGCTGCTGTTACAGAGAAACCTCAAAGCTTACGCAGCTTAACAGAAAAGCCCAAAATGGTTGTTCAGCATCAGCTTTCCTCCAAGAAGTGATTTAGGGACCAGGTCCTTTCCATTTTATGCCTTTGTGATCTCCAGCATATGCCTCTCGAGGTCTCTGTGTTCATCCCCACCAAGTCATGAAGACCATGCATAGGACCGTTATGAGACAGGTCAAGAATGATGTGCATCACTCACTTCCATAATCTGCTGACCAGAACTCAGTCAAATAGCCACACCCAACTACGAGAATCTCTGCAATATACTCAGCTTTGTGCCAGGAGGAAGAAAGAAGTTTGGAGAAGAGCAAGCCTGTACACAACCATTCCCATAATAGGCAGACTGAATGATAGCACCAATGTCAATCTGCATATTAAATATCAGCTGTGTTTAATCTGTTTCTCTTAAAATAATCATACCCATAAAGGTTTTGCTTGGGTTTTCAATGTTTTCAATACATTAGTAAATAGAAAGATGTTGATACCAAATGAACGGATGTCTACCTTCTCTTCTGATGACATTACTAAGTATAAACACAATAATGAGTTCTAAAAACTAAGGAATACTGTAATTCATCTTTAATCAGAAAATCTATATGAGGATCAAGCTATCATAAAGCAGTGATTCTCAATCTAGAGTTCATGGACTGCCAAAGACCTATGGGTTATTGTGTATCAGAGACCATACCTTTGATATTATAGGGAAAATTGTGTGCATATGGTTTGTGTGTGAGTGTATGTGTTCATGTTAGCAGAGAGGATCAATATACATCATCAGAATGTAGGAAAGGGGTGTGATAAAAAAATACTATATTTAAAACAGCAATTAAGTGATAAACCTTTTTCAAACTGGTTAACATAAATCCATAAATCTATTCTCTAGACCCTATCAGAAGTCGTTATCCATATATGTTTAATAATATGTTGGTATAATACTCTTATTACCAAAGAAAAAACCAATTATTTCATGTGTGATAAGATAGAGATCATTGTAAGAGAAAGCATGGCCATATGGTTAGATTCTGTTCTTCTCACATGGACAAAATTGAGGAATTAAAGGATTTATTGGTGGTATTCACATAGGCATATGGCAGTTGGAAAGGTCAAAAGCCTAGGAAGATTGGCAAGTTATACTTTTATTTAACTTTCAAATTATCCCTTCCACTGGGGAGAACTTGGACTTATAAGTTAATAATCTTTCCCATAGGATGAATTATTGTACAATACTCATACAGTCTTGTAAATTCCAGTGCTTGTCCATTTTTCCTAATATGAATGTTATATCACAGTTTAAAACATACTACAGTATGGGGGTGCCTGGGTAGCTCAGTCAGTTAAGTGTCTGACTTCGGCCCAGGTCATGATCTCACGGCTCATGAGTTTGAGCCCAACATCAGGCTCTGTGTTGACAGCTCAGAGCCTGGAGCCTGCTTCATATTCTGTTTGTCTGTCTGTCTGTCTGTCTGTCTCTCTCTCCCTCTCCCACTCGTGCTCTGTCTTTCTGTCTCTCAAAAATAAATAAATGTTAAAAAAAATTACAAACATACTACAATAGCCAGCTAAACTTTGTTACAGTATTTGCAGCCTGGATCCTTAGTTATTAGAGGGTTGATAATGTATTAATTCTGCAAGATTTAAAGTTCTGTAATATGACTCCCCAGCGCTTTGGCCAGACTTTGCAAAAATAGGCAATAACATACAGGCCTTTTAAAATTCCCTGGTTCTCTTCCACCCTCCCCTTACTAATCTTAAAACAGCAGTGCTTTCCCAAGACTTATTCAACAATCAGTGGCAAAACTAACATCTACCTTCCTGAAATAAGTCTTTTCCTCTCTGAGTAGTGGCATTTTAAATAAATTGCTTGAAGGCTATGTTTGTGGATAAGATAGAAAGAAAGAGATGATTCAGAAGTAATTGAAAGGTAGGGTTTCCTGACACTGTAAATTCCATGATCTGAGACTAAGCCCCTTTGGTCTTGGGAAAGGAAGATCTTCACTCTCCTTGGAAGGTGTTGCATGCCTCAAAAGTTCAACTCAAAGATAGGAGAGGTCAGAGTTTGCTGTAAGACTAGCAGAAGGAGAGCCAGCAGAATCAGAGTGGACTATATCTACACCCCAGGGACCACAGGGCAGTTTCTGCCCCTTTGAAGGTCTCCACTGTCTGCCCTGCAAAGGACAAAACATAGTCCACTTAGAGCAGAAAAATTCTTACACATAGTATGAGACAGAAATATCATTCAGAAGAAACCTTCCTTTTGTTTGCAATAGACAAGGGGACTACCATGAAGGAGGTAAAAATAAGGCAAGGACTAGTTTTCAAGGACTATTAACCTTTCCCATCATTCTTTGTGGGATTAATGCTACAATAAATTTCCATTTCAGAAAAAATATATGTATATATATAATTTGACCATCCCCAAAATATAGTAGACATGAAAACAGCCTGAAATTAAGTATTCCTGGACTGGAATAATGCACGAGATAGAAATTTAGATTGACTTTTTTGTTTATGCGTATTTGTATTTTACATTTATATGATTCTATTCTTTTGTAACAATAACGGATAGGAAACCTGATTAAATCATGCTCACATGGATTATCTAACATTAAATTATTTGTGTTTATTTAGTGAATATACTTTGAGTAGCTGCTCTGTTCCAGGCATCAGCTGGAAGGGCTTCTTCCTTCATCACCACGATCTATGATAGGAGGAAATGGGGATGTTGGATTGTATGGGCATTTAAGTGTGATCTGCCTCAGTACAGCTTTGTTTCCAACAACTAAAGATGCTGGCTGATTTCTCAACTTGGAAGACCACAACAAAATGGCAAAGACATTCTGCCATGCACCTAAATAAAGGAAACCACCAGTGCCCTGTTTTGTGTCATCCAGAGATGTTTCATTTCAACTATCCATGCACTCACTTCATTTCTTAAGATTGCCCTTACTATTTCTGCTTCTGGAATCCAATATTGCCTCCTTTGTGTAAATATGTATCTTGAGACATGTATCTTGCTCTGACACCCACCTTGGCTCAATTCTTCATACACAGCCCAAATCACACTTGTTTAAACCATTCCAGCCCAGCCCACATGTTCTGTCTCCTGGATATTCTGCCCACCGATGCTGAGTTACTTCACCCCTAACACACTTAGCGTCATAGGCCAGGGAACACCAGCCAAGAAGAACTTCAGATGAGAAGAGAGAAAACCAAAGGTGTTCTCCCAGAGAGGTAGAGGGATGGCCCTCTACCCTAAACAATTTTAAAGGTGTTCAAAGGCCCTAAATTCTAAGAAAAATGCCAAGAACCCAAAAGTGGCACTTTTTAAAAGTGCAGATTAACTATATCATACTCCCACAGTTTCTTTTCTTTCCAATTTATTCTAGGTATGAGGTACTAGCTTGCTTGACTCTGTTGATAATACCCAGTCAATGACAAGTTTTAAGAATCACTTTCTAGATAAAAGGCATTAATTTCCTTTACAAATAACTTGGGTCACCCAATTCTTTGTGAAATAACATTCTGTAAGAAGATTCTGCTCTGGGATGCCTGGGTGGCTCTGTTGGTTAAGCCTCTGACTCTTGGTTTTGGCTCTTGGTTTCTCATGGTTCATGAGTTCAAGTTCTGCATCGGCCTCTGCACTGACAGCATGGAGCCTGCTTGGGATTCTCTCCTTCCCTCTCTCTCTGCCCCCTCCCTGCTCACTCGCTCGCTCACTCTTTCACTCACTCACTCAATCAATCAATAACTTCTCAATACAAGTGATTTCTGATAAAGGAGATTAGAAGTATCCAAGTCTGGGGCACCTGGGTGGCTCAGTCAGTTGAGCATCTGACTCTTGGTTTCTGCTCAGGTCATGATTCCAGAGTCATGAGATGGGTCCCCACGTCAGGCTCTGAGTGTGGAGCCTGCTGAAGATTCTCTCTCTCCCTCTGCCTCTTTCCCCCACTCATGCTTGCTCTCTCTCTCTCTCTCTCTCTCTCTTAAAAAATAAAAAGAAAAGAAAGAAGTATCCAAGTCTGGAGAGGTTAAACAATATGAGAGAAAACATATAATCTATCTATGGCATACAGTTAACATGATATAAAGGTTGGCTGAATTAAAAATCTAAATCACAACTGAAATATATGCATTGCAAAGTTAGCCAAATTCTGAAATAACCTCGAAAATAGTTTTCTTGTTTCATGACTTTTTGCTGTCTTTTCCTTCCAATTTTTTAGATTTCTTCAGTATCCTCATTATTATACATATCCATTTTTATGGTTATTCAGCAACTGTAAACTTTCAAACAAACTGAGATTCTTCAATATTGCTGTATTAAGGGAAATTATAATAGCCTATTGACCAGTTCAGTCAATGATCCATTCATTATTCTATCTTGAAGGCTAAGTTGGTAAAATAATGGATGTGATTATCACAAAAGTCAATATAAGTATAAGTGTGAGGATGGAACCGATGATGAGCCCAAGCAGTTATCTTATATTTTTATACCATTTCACAAATACGTGCAACTGAATTTGAACATTCTTTTCAATCGTCCACTTATCCATGTAACTAACATGCTCTTCCAAATTCCTAGTGTAAACATTCAAAGAGACACTAAAGTTTTTAATGCAATTTTTTATACCCTGGATATATTAGGGATATATATTTTAATAAATATAGATGGAAAGTAGATTTGGAGATGGCTTGGATTGCCTAATTAGCATCACTCTGCAATTTCATATCCTATTATGTGATTAATTTGCTTGCCAGTCTGAGAACTTTAGAAGTATATGCTATAATGAAAGAATGAAGAAGTACATATCATCAGAAAAATTACAGTAAATTTGGATGCATCAAGAACCAACCCGAACTTAGTGGCATAAAGCAGCAATCAGTTTATTATGCTCATGAATTCTGCGGGACAAGAATTTAGGTTAGGGCGCAGCAGGGATGACTTTTCTCTGTTCCACATCATCTGATGCCTCCACTGGGAAGAGTTCACTGGCTGTGGATGACTAGAATGACTGGGAGCTAAAATAATAGGTAGGCTTCTTTACTCACACATCTGATGCCTGAGCAGGGATGTACTAAAGGCAGGATTCAGCCAACAATGGTGTTAGACTGACTATAGGCTTTCCATGTAGCTTGGGGTTCTTTAGCAATATGAGGGCCTTGGGTACTTGCGTTTCTTATGTAGTGGCTCAAAGTTCCCAGAGCTAGTGTTCCAACAAACAAAGGGAAGGTGCAAGGCTTGTTATAATCTAGCCTTACAAACAACATGACTTTACTTCCAGGTTACTCTGTTAGTTAAGGCAGTTCAGGCCTGTCCAGCCACTACCTCTCAATGAAAGGCATGTGAAAGAATTTGCAGCTAAGTTTTAAAATTACCAAACAAGGGGTGCCTGAGTGGATCAGTCGGTTGAGCATCTGACTCAATTTCAATTCAGGTCATGACCTCAGTTTGTGAGCTCAAACCCCACATCAGGCTCTGCGCTAACAGCACAGAACCTGCTTGGGATTCTCTCTCTCCTCCTCTCCCTGCCCCTCCCCAGCGTGTTCTCACTCCTGTGTATGTGCATGCCCTCATTCTCTCTCCATCTCTCAAAATAAATCCATAAACTTTTAAAAACTAAAAAAAAAATTTTAAAGGCTGA
Source organism: Neofelis nebulosa (assembly GCF_028018385.1). NCBI lineage: Eukaryota > Metazoa > Chordata > Mammalia > Carnivora > Felidae > Neofelis > Neofelis nebulosa. Next base: position 21,704,763 of record NC_080786.1, read on the forward strand.
TAGTTTTGCTTTGCAAAACACTCTGATAACAATGAATTTGCTTTACTTGTTCATTCTGGGAAAAAAGCCCATCTTTCTTATAGAACTGCCAGGAATTTGTGCACTAATGCTTCTGTGGACCTGCTTGTTGTTCCATCTCTCTATTTGTCCTGCTCCTTCTTTCATGCACGTGAAGGCATATCTGACTGATGCCGGGATTTAGGAAAAATGTTTTAGTTGTGAAACAGCAGCCACTGATATTTGCCATTGTTTGCTGTGAAACGGTTCTCACTGGCGATTTCGCTGTATTTTTTTCCCCCGTGACCAAAATCATCTCCATTGCTAAGGCTATTTCACATAACCAAGGAAAGCCTAATGTGTTTTTCAAAAACCAGCATTCTGGTTATTATAAGCCACCAATGACTCTTTCTCACACCATCTCACTGAAAAGCTTGCAAGCTCAAAATATGCTGACAGTGGGGCTAAGGCCAGCGTCTGTAACTTTCTTTTCCTAAATACAAAGATACGAAGGGTGACCACATTGTACAAAGACTGATTCTTGCAGACTCCACATTGGTGTATCATTGTGTCATCTTCTACATATTTTGTAAAGAAAACACAAAACAATATTCTACTGGAGCTACCTGTAGGTGTAGTATTTTAAGATGCTAAAGTCAGAAATCTAAAAATTAATCATTTCATTGTTAAAATGTTCACAGACTTATAGATTCATAGAGATAGAAGGCCTTGAAGGCCTTTCTTCCTTTTGTAGAGGAGGAAATTGCGGCCCAGAGAGCCATTCGCTCCAAGTCAAGAATTCCTAGGTGCCGGTCCTACAGGCTGTCTTCTACACAGAGCTTCTTCCCTTGAATCAGTTTTCTGGTAATGACAATAAGGAGCCATTATTTCTTCCTAGATTAAAAAAAATACTGTTTCACAAGAGACAGATGATAGATGAGTAGATAAAGAAGGGAGAAAGAGAAAAGGATGGAAGGAGGAAGAAAGACAAGAAGATACCCAGAGAGAAATAAATTAAGACAACAAAGAAGGAATAGAAGGTAGGAGGGAAGGAAGGGAGGGATGGATGGAAGGAGGAAGGGATAGTCTAGTGAAGACAATCTAGCTAGAAGGCATGATGAGGGGACTTGTCTTAAGGATAGAATTGTATAGAAATCTTTTAAAGATTTTTACCTTGATTTCTTTACTTTTGAGGTTTGGTTTTGTGAAGTGAATGGAGTACCTTAGCCCCCTTAGGCTATACACTGTCTTCTGAGCATCTTATGCTTCCTGTAAATTCACACAGATACTCAAATTCAGGGAAACCTACATTTTAAAACAATAAAAACAATAAGGTCATGATACATGCATTTGGTCGGAGGGCTGCTAACAGGAGCCTACAAACTCATTCATTTATGCAACAAATCATATCACATGCCTACTATGTGCCAATGACGGTTTAAAGAGCTAAGAACACAGAAATATGTTAAAACAACAAGATTCATACCTTCATGGAGTTTATTTTAGTAGGGGATACAAATAGTAAATATGTGAAACATAAATAAACAAGGTAATTTCAGATAGAAATAAATTCAAAGGGATACATGCACCCCAATGTTTATAGCAGCATTATCAACAAAAGCCAAATTAGGGAAACAGCCCAAGTGTGCAATGACCGATGAATGGATAAAGCTGTGGTATGTGGTACCGTGTGTGTGTGTGTGTGTGTGTGTGTGTGTGTGTATGTATGTACATATATGTATATATATATATACACACAATGGAATATTACTCAGCCATAAAAAGAATGAAATCTTGCCATTTGCAATGACATGGATAGAGCTAGGGTGTATTATGCTAAGCTAAATAAGTCAGCCAGAGAAAAACAAATACCATATGATTTCATTCATATGTGGAATTTAAGAAACAAACAAGCAAATCAAAGAAAAATGAGTAAAGGGAAAAAAAGAGAGAGAGAGAGGCAAACCAAGAAATAGACTCTTAAGTGTGAAGAACAAACTGATAATTACCAAAAGGGAGGAGGGTGGACAGATGAGTTAAATAGATTATAGGAATTAAGGAGTATGCATGTTGTGATGAGCACTGGGTGTTTTATGGAAGTGATGAATCACTATATTGTACACCTAAAACTAAAATTACACTGGATGTTAACTAACCGGAATTTGAAAAAGAATGTAAAAAAAGAAATAAGAGCCTTAGTAACAATAATATAAGAATACTAGACATATAGGGAAGAGAGTTTTGTTTTTGTTTTGTTTAGATAGAGTAGCCACAAGAAACTCCTCTGTACAAGGAAAGTTTGAGTTGAGGCTGAACTCACTTATAAAAAATAGCCAACTATAAGAACGGTCAAGGTTTTTCCCAGCTTTATTGAGATACAATTGACAAATAACATTGTATAAGTTTAAGGGGTACAAAGTGATGATATGACATATCATTGTGAAATTGTGAAATTACTACCAAAATAAGGTTTGTCAACAATCAAGTTAAAGGGCATTCCAAGAGAAAAGGCCTTGTACTTGAGAAGACATATACTTGGATGGATCTTTCTGTGTATTTCATGACCTAACCTGCTGAATTTGCTAGAAGAGTTTAAGTCCCCCTCTCAGACTTCCAGAGGAGGGAACTGTACTAGTCCTATTGACAAGTATGTATATATTATAGAATTATATTTGCTATGAGGAAAATTATGCATTATCTAAGCACAGGTTCTCTCAGACATAGAACTATCCTTGTTTGCAAAAATACTATGAGAGTACAGTCAGGATCAAGTAAATCTTTGGCGATAATGGTTTACTAGACCCCAGGCATCAAAAGATGAGCACTAAATTATACTGTATAAGTAGAAAAATTTGGTTTGCTCCTGAGATATAGTGAGGAGATTGGAACCAGAGCGCCCAATAATCTGCAATAGATTTGTAGCCTGAGCAAGAAATAACTTCATTGTTTCGGGCCAAAGAGATTTGGGGCTTGCTTGTTACCAAAGCATGATCTAGCTATCATAATTGGTATAAAGAATTAAGTAGAAGAAAAAGGAGAAAAAAGAACCCAAGACGGGGAGAAGCAGAGACCAAGTGGGGTGAAAAACTACTCTCTGATGTGTTGGCTTCTGGGCATTTTCAGAATGGTTTAGCATTCTATTTGAAGTTACTTATGTTGCTGCAACATACAATCGCCTTCCTTCTCCCCCAATTCTTCCCACCAAACCTTCTGTGAAGCCTATTATGCAAACAAGATTCGCTACGTGTTGCTTCTTTTGGAAATCAAATGGTCTCCAGATCACATTTGGGAGTGATACAACATGGAACAGTATGGAAAAGAGAAACCCACAGAAAGATGACTAGGAGAACCCAGGCTTCCTGAAAAATTGCTGCCGTTGGGGTTTCCACTAGACCTGAAATCTGGGTCTGAGTCAAACTTTGCCACTTTGCAAAGGGACACCAGCTGATTTGCAAGTGACATGTTGATGCGCGCACAATACTCGTAGGGTGGCGGTAGTGAAGTGAATGTAGTCAGGGAAGGTGCTCTGCCCTCTCTGATGTACCCATCTTTTGACTGATAATAATGCCTGAATGAATGGGGTGCATGTGGGTTCCAACTGCACTTTCTGCTACTGCAAAAGCTGGCTCTTACCTCTTTCATCACATTTGACATGTATGTTTGTAAGTACGTAGTTTTATGTCTCTCTCCCCCACTAGACCGTTTGTTCATTGAAGCTGAGACCCCCCAGTATGTTCGTTTGTGTGTCTCCCATACCTGGCACGGTATCTGACACCTAGCAAATAATCAAAAACGTTGATTCAGTTAAATGGATAGACATAGGCTTATTTAAATAGGACAACTGACTCTCAAGAACCACCAAAAGTAAATAATATTTCTTTTAGGAGAAGTGAATTGGTTTTGTTTCCTAATTATACCCAGGTATTTATTTGCCGGGTTATTCCTGACCCACTCCCCAGTGGTAGGTTGGAGTCATACGACTAGTTCTGCTCAATAAGATGTGAGCAGAAGCGGGGGGTGAGCGTCACTTCAAGGCCAGAGCACTTAGTTTCTGTGTGAGATACTCCAGGACTTTATTTTCCTTCTGCCAGAGCAAGCAACAGTACCCCAGAAAGAGGTTGCTCCATCAACCTGGATCTGGGCTTAAAGCTGGTATAAGCAGAAGCCTTTGCTAATCTGCAAGAGACATGAGACATAAGCGAGAATAAAGCTTTGTTGTTTTAAGCCACTGAGCTTTGGGGGGGTGTTTGTTACCGCAATATAACCTGACCTCTCCTACCAGATGGGAAAATGGACAAAACTGAGATCTTATTCTCTCTACCCTGACCACCAAATCATTTTTAACACAGTAACAACTAGTGCGACAAGGGATAAACACAAATGATTTAAAAAGGAAGAACAGAAAATGAAAGCCCAGTACCTTGGAAGCAAAACGGGGTAGCCCTTCCTTGGAGGCCAGAAAGACAGAGGTGATGGGCTGAACCCGCGCAGGTATATGGGCCATCTGCTCATGTGCTTGCTCATGTGAGCTGCAGTTAAAGAAGAATGTGTGGCCCACACAGGCCATAGGATAAAATCATGTGTAAATGGGACATTCATTTTTGGCAGAAAGGAGGTAACAATAGCAGCTAAAACTATAAGCATAAAAGCAATGAACCTTAAAAAGAAAGGCAATGAGGCAGAAAAAAAAGATTTAATAATAGTCTGAAAGCATTTTTCCCCTCAATACAGTGACTATCTGGTAATCCAACAGGACTGCAAGATAAAACTCTCTGCAGATTCCAGAAGGACTATTTTTTTGGTGTTTGTGGTCATTTATTTCCCCTGTAACACTTACACAAAATTGTGAGTGCATGTGGAATATTTGAATTTAACTGCCATTTTTAGGGCCTGAATTACTAAGTTTTAATTAAAGGGCATGTCAAGGTCTGATGTCTTCAAATTTCTATCTGTAAAAGTTCCACTGTTTGACACAGTGATAGTCTTAAAACCATCTTTATGATGAGGCAAATCATTAAGTTCTTACACTGTCTTCTGGGGCTGTATATTTATTTTTAGGAATGCTTAATTTTTTTCCCGCTTGTTCAGATTACAGGAAATACAGAAAAAAACATAAAGGAAAAAAATACCCAATCTCATATTCAGAATAAATTGAGATGGTCACTTTGCTGAAAATCCAAGCAGACTTTTTTTCAGGCATGCATATGCATTTTAATATGATTTTAGTATTTAGGACACCTGCATTTTTCTTCACACCACATTTAATCACAAGCACTATTCTAGAAGGTTGAAAATCTCTTTAAAAATGGATGCAATTATATAATTATTCTATTATTTTGTAGGTTGAAAGCTCTCTTTTTTTGTGGTTATAAATAACACTAGGATGAGCAGAAATACTTTCCACATCTCTGATTATTTCCTAGAAGAAAAACTAATGAAGCAAAGGATCGATGCTTTAAGATTCTTAAAATAACAAACCAATTAGTTGCTATAAAGTCTATCCTAATTTACTACTACATGTTTACGAGAGTACCATTTCCTTATTCTTTGCCAGCCTGGAGAATTATACCTTTTATCATGCTTAGTTAGCAATTTGTTTGACAAAAAAAATGACATTGCAGTGTTGTACTAATTTGCTTTAATTTTTTGACATAATAAACTAAGCATTTCCTCATATTTAAGAGTCATTTGCATTTATATTTGTTTGAATTCTTATGCCCATTTAACTTTTCTATTTAAAATATTAAAGTCTTTATGTAGTAACATTAATTATACAGTAATATTAGTATATTAATATAATCATGGTTCTATTGATTTTTAAGTTTCCTTTATATAGTTAGGCTATTAACCTTTGAATATAAAATATTGCCAAGATTAGCTTCAGATTCAAGATTTTGGGGGTCCATAAAATGACATAATGAATGTGAAAATTGCTTCTAAGCATCAAATGCTAGAGAAACGTTTGCTTTATTAATTTTTTAGTTTTTCAAATGTTGGATTTGTGCAATTTTCCTGTTTCTCTTTTGATATAACTGAACAACTCTACCTAACTAACAACTCTACCTCAGGCAATCACCTGAGTATTCTGCGTACACAAATGTATACACAATTCCATTTACAGGTAAACTTCAGATCCCTTAGCATTAGTACCGTAAGGCAGAGGTTACAGGCACAGACTGGAGAGCCAGACTCCACAGAGTCAATTCTAGCTTTGTGCCCTATTAGCTGTGTGAACTTGAGCAATTATTTAACCTCTGGGCCTTATTTACCTCATCTGCAAAATCCCCAGAATAATTTGTAAAACAAGAAAGTAACGAGCCTCACGGTATTGCTACGAGAATTAAACAAGACAACGAGATAGCTAGTTAAGCTAGATAGTTACTTTAATTAATTCTGAAAACTGAGGCCAGGCATTTAGTAAACCCATCTAAGTGCTAGCTCTTTTTTTTTTTTTTTAATTTTTTTTTTAACGTTTTTTTTAATTTTTGAGACAGAGAGAGACAGAGCATGAACGGGGGATGGGCAGAGAGAGAGGGAGACACAGAATCGGAAGCAGGCTCCAGGCTCTGAGCCATCAGCCCAGAGCCCGATGCGGGGCTCGAAACCACAGACCGTGAGATCGTGACCTGAGCTGAAGTCGGACGCTTAACCGACTGAGCCACCCAGGCGTCCCTAAGTGCTAGCTCTTAACGTGATATTCTACATGCTCATTGACTAGACACAAGCTCGCTCTGATTTAGTTTACTTTTCAGGCATTTCGAGCGAAATTACATCTTTGCCTCTAATAACAACACTTAACACGATCTGGAGCACTTTGCAAAATGTATTGATATTCATTATTCATCCAACAGTTACTTATTAAATACCTAGGCTGCCAGACAATATCCTAGGCACCTGAGCTGTGAACAAGACCAGCAACGTCCCCAGATAGTTTTCATTCCAGAGATGAAAGATAAAAAGAAGAAAAACTACAAATACATAAACAAGCTAATTTCAGAGGGGGATAAATGATATGAAGCAAATAGGAAGGAGAATGCACTAGAAAATTGGATTGTTGGGTTAATTCTCTCATGTGGTCAGGGCAGGCCAGGGAGAAGAAGAGGTAATGTGCTAAAAGCCTAATGACAACAATCCTTTGACATGGGCATCGCTTTTACTCCCATTTTATAAACAGAATGATTAAATTACCGACACCAAATCATTGTTGCTCCAACAAAACACATGCTTTTTCTCTGATTGCAAATGTAATGCTTGTTCATGATGGAACACACAGCTAAGGACAGAGAGAAAAATCATCTGTGATCCTGTGTGTGTGTATAAATTCTGTCCTCTTTCTCTTCATATATCCATATAATATGCTTAACGAACAGAATTGCCCTGTGTGCAATATTTGTAACTTGTTTTTTCCATTGAGCAATATCTTTCCATGTCATTAGTGAGTCTTCTGAAACATCATCTTTATTAGCTGCATACTTTCAGATTTTATTGAACCATAATGGTTTCTTTAATTAGTTTCTCACCAATGGATATTTATGTCATCCCAATTTTTCATTATTATAAACAATGCTGTGATAAACCACTGCATAATAATAATAACATAATAGCTAATATTTATTCAAGTGCTTATACATGCATTGTGCTAAGAAATTTATACCTCTTAACTAATTTAATATTTATAACAGTTCCACAAAACAGATACAGTGACAGTCCTCCCTTTAGAAACTGAGGAAACTGTCAAAAATAGGTTAAATAATTTGTTCAAGGTCACATATCCAGTAAACTGCAGAGCTAGGATTTGAACCTGGACATTCTGGTTCGAGCACGAGGAGACACTTCATCACTGCATTCTATTTCTGCCCCTGGCAGTGTTTCCACAGATTTACATTTAAGTCTTAACCTTCATCAGCATTACTTCTTTTTTGTAATGGAATGGCTAAATTTTTGTAATGGAATGGCTCAGAACCCAACTCCAGATCTAATGCTTCTGTACAAGAACCACAGCTCCTGCAACCCAAACCTAATACTCCAAGGCACCCTCATGGAAGATCTGAAATTCTGTTTCAGATTACACCTGACTGCAGTCTACAAGGAAAAACAGAACAAGTGATAAGTCAAGTAAAAGGGGTTTCCAGCCCCTCCTTCTCCTTCAGAGCCTTTGCCAAGAAAAGCTTAGCAAAAACAAAGAGACTCCTGAAGTTCAACTAGCATTCACTCATCCAGTCCACAATCCCCTAAAGAGTATTCTCTGCCTACATTCCCATAATCGAAACACAGAGGGAAATGGAAGTCAGAGGGAAAAGGTGTGCAGCTTTGAGCTCAGGAGGTAGGAGCTGTCCAAAATGCTCAGAGTGCTTCTCTCAAGCTGGCTGTACCTCCTTCGTTAACCTCCTGTACCTCCTTTCCTCTCTGTGTGGCCCCGTGAGGCCACGGGACAGATAAGGTAACACATAATTGGGCCACAGTCAGGGAACTAAAGGAGTCCCATGAATAGGTACTGCTAATTGAGACACGCAAGGTAGACCCTCCTGGGTGCTTTGGGCTTGCACTAACCTGAAATCATGACTCACTGGATACCATTTTATCTCATTTTTCAAAAAGTGTTTTCTTCTTGAGAGGCTGTTCGGTCAGAGAGATGAAACAATTCATCTCTGTTACTTTTCCCAGGCTTCAAAGATAACCTAGAATCATAGGTTTCTATTTTACCAAAGGAGGCTCTTGAGTATAGTAAACTTTTTGTTATCTCATCTGGCCAAATGATAGAGGTTTTATTGGGGAGTGGAGAGATCAATTGAGTTATTATATCTACCCTGTATAGTAGATTGCCACTCTTCAAAGAAATAGAATATGGAAAAATAAATCTAAAAATAGATGAAAGGAAAGGTAATCACTCTTCGTTAATTCAGAGGCCATTTCTGAATCTTAAAGAGCTTCAAGGTCATCTTCAGAATCTTGAATTCTTGCATAAGAAACTTCCAACTGACAACCTTGGGTTCCAACAACCTGCTTGTAAAATTTCTGATTGCAAACCAGAGGTACATTTGTAATAGTGCTTAGGGCCCAAGTGCAGCCCACACACAAAAATTTAACCCATAATGCCATTGAAAAAAACTACTAATCATACTGAAGATCCTCACTATCATTTTCACATCATTATAATGCTTCTATCAAGAAAATGTGTTTTAAATCCATAAAATGAGACACCAGGAATATGTCTCCTGCATTCTTGTGACAGATCCAGGATCCTGAACTTAACTCCAGGCCTGTGGCAGAGCCAGGCTGCAGGAAGAGAGAGAATCTCATGAGACTGAAACCCATAGGGCAAGACAGAAAAGAGAAAACAGGAGCAGGGTTTGCTTTGAATGGGCTCAAGGAGTCCCAACTGCTACTGAAATGTAAGCTCCATCATGGCAGGTGGCTTCATCTGTTTTGCTCACTACTGTAGTTACAGAACCTAGAATAGTGCCTGGGATAGAGTAGGTGTTCAAAAAATAGTCTTGAATGAATAAAAGCAGTAGCGATAGAGGTAGAGAGATACTGGGGAAGAAAAACTAGATGTAGGAAATTTGATTTGAAAATCAGTTTGTACCATAATGGAGGATAAATGCTAGTTAACAAATGATCTTGTTGATAAATTGTCAAATGACAGATATTGTAACAATGTAGGTACACAAGGAAATTTAGTCATGATGGTCTAATCTTCAAGTGAACCAATGAGACAACGCACACAATTTTCTAAACATCAGGAAATGAACTCAGGTATCAAGGATAATACAGTGATTTATAGGACCCACTCCTCCCCACACTTCCACTGAAAAGATGAGAGCCATCAATTATAAGCCTGATTTAGCTGAGCCATTCTCGATTGATGAAGATGGAGATCAGTATCATGCTCCTCTATGCACAGGCAGGTAGAAATATAAGATCAAGGGATCATATATATGAAAGTCAAAAGGCACTGGACAAGTTAAGACAGTGTTACTTAAAAAGTAACAGAAACTACTCCCTCTGGGAGCATGAGAGCTGGAGAATTCTACTGAAGAATAGGCAGCTTATCATACCCCTAGTCGCCATGAAAGTCTGACCAAAGGGCCAAGTATCATATAGCTCAATGTGGTATTTTACAACCAATTTCAGACGCAACCCACCTCTTTTCTTTAAAACCCTACAGAGCATCTAACTTCATGAGCCTAAGACCATGTTATAAAAACTAACAACCCTGACAATATGTAATCACAAAGACTTGAACTGCCACTAAAACTTGAACTACAGGAGGAAATATGTACCAGGCCTAAGTTTTCCTTAAAATGGCACATGGCTATCAAGCCACGGAACAAACCTGGACAGCTCAGTCTGTCCTCTCATTTAAGCTTCAGAGAGGAGCAGTGGGCTGTGGCTCAGACAAAGGTGTCTGGATGGACAGGGTATCATTTTTCCTCAGGTTGCAAGGGGGAGTCAAGGAGGGTGAAATCTGAAGATCCTTAGGAAAAAGAAAGTTGGATGAGTAACCAGGATGCCCATTAGGAAATGTTGTCTGTCTGTGGAGACTTGGGGAAGAGATGGTATAAATATGTAAAGCAACGGAAAAGAAGCCAGGAACTCAGAGAGAGTTAAAAATTTCTAGTTAAAGGATACAAGGCAATGCCTAGAGAAATCCTTTGGACCAAAAGGAAAGCTGCTTGTTTTTACATAATGCTTTTAATTTGAACGTAGTCAAGGGGAGACATGTTAAAGCTGTCAAAGTTATTCCAAGTCAGGAAAACAGCCACAATTTTCTTCTTAGGAGTAGTAAGTAGAGGGGAGGAATATGAAGGAAATTGTAGGAACTCGGATTTTACCCCAGTCGCACCGATCCAGTTAAGTCAGCTACTTACTAACTGATTCGATTTTGTACTTCTGAGGGGCAACCCACTATTTTTTCATCACAATCTCTACATTCTAATATAATAATTACCTTCTTATTCTTCCTCTCCAAGAGTTTTCTAATTAGCAGAGAGGCTTAATGATAATAATAATAATAATAATAATCCTCTAATAGGAAAAAAATTATCTGCATGCCATATGATTTCTTTGAAGAGTATTATTCTGGAAAACTACAATGCAGAATACGAAAATACACTAATTTGATTTGTCATAGAAATGTTATTCCTTTTAAGATCCAAGATAAATCAGCAAATACTTTCAAAGCTGACATTTAATCCATGAATTCAAATCATTTCCAAGATTTATGATCCATTAGAAAGACAGTTTCAATTTCCCTTGCCCTTGTGAAAGTCTAATGTATAGCTGGAAGAAAACGCATTTACACTGCACACATTCCATGACAACAATATCATTTATTGATAAGGCTTTCCAAGTTTAAAAAAATGATGTTACTAGTTATGCTCATTTTGATCTGTTTACCTGTAAGTAGTGGATGGATGTTTCACTCTAGTGAAGTTTTCTAAAATGTAGCAGATTAACATATCCATGTTAGATATCTACTGAAGATTAGAAAAAATTTCCTACAATTATACTAATTCTATCATAAAGAGAGATACCTAAAAATAGACCAGATGTCGATATACAGACACAGACTCACTCAGTTATAGATATAGAAATAAATCCGTTAAAGAATCAAACTTGGGGCGCCTGGGTGGCTTAGGTGGATGGGTGTCCAACTTCAGCTCAGGTCATGATCTCATTCTTAGCGAGTATGAGCCCTGCATGGGGCTCTGCGCTGGCAGCTCAGAGCCTGGAGGCTGCTTCAGATTCTGTGTCTCCCTCTCTCTCTGCCCCTCCCCTGCTCACATGCTGTCTCTGTCTCTCTCAAAAATAAATAAAGATCAAAAAAATTTTTTTAAAGAATCAAACTCACAAAAGGATGATCCACCCAGTTCTGATTTCTCCCTTTTTTCTAATCTTTTATTCTTTACTTTTTGTTCTAAGCAGGATGATTCTTCCTGTCAAAAATATCAGCAAAAGGCAGGAAAAAAAAAGTGAAGAGTCAGTATCAATGGATACAATACCCATTAAAGAAGATGCTCCTCTTCTCCAGAAATTCCGGTTTTCAACATATAATTATTAAATTGCACATGTATCAATTATTATACTAAAAGAGGAGCTATAGCAGTACACAAGACATTCCTGCATTTGAGGAGCTTAATCTTACACTAAGGTGAATAGATTCTACGTTTGTGAGAAAGTTAATATAGCTGTGGTTAATTAAAGGAAAAGAAATGTACTCCTTAAGGAACAATTTGACTCTGGCATTATTAGGATTTATAGAACTTGCTCGATTTCATGCAGAAAAATTACATAGTGCTAGAATGTCAATTTCTTTGCTAACATATGATAAAATGGAATTCCAAAGAGGAAAATTATTTCCTCAAGGTCATAACCTAGCTGTCAGATCTGTGCCTGCTCCAACCTGGATATTAATCAGCAAAACAGAAAGTAAATGCCCTTAGTTAGCTAATGGCAGCTCATTAAACTCTAACACCACCCAAAGATGTCACCCAACAACTGTATTTGTTATCTATTGGTACATGACAGACTAATCCAAATTTAGCAGCTTAGAGCAATAAACATTTATAATTTTACAGTTTTTGTAGGTCAGTAATCTAGCAATGACTTAGTTTGATGGTTCTGGGTCAGGGTTCTTTCACGAGGTTGCAGTCTATATCAGATAAGGCTTGGCTGGGTCTGGAGGATCCTACCTCATTCACATGGCTTTTAAGAGGACACTTCAGTTCCTCAACATGTGTGTCTCTCTATAGAGCTTCTCATGGCATGGATTTCTCCAGAGCAAGCAGTGATCCAAAAGAGAGAGAGAGAATTAAAGGGGAAAAAAAAGAAAGAGGGAGAGAGGGAGAGAGGGGGGGAGAGGGAGAGAGAGAGAGAAAGAGAGAGAGAGAGCAAGCACAAAAGAGATCCCAAGACAGAAGCTGCATTATAACTTAATCTTGGAAGTGACATATCATCATTTCTACCATATGCTCTAGGTCACACAGCCCATCTCTGGTACAATGAGAAGACTACACAAGGGCATGGATACCAGGCAGGTATCATTAGAGGCCATTTTGGAAACTGGCCACTAACACACATACTTCAAAACCCAGGGACTTGCTCATTTTGGGAATTTGGGTTACTTTTAGCAAATCTTACTTTTCTGAAGCACAGATTACCCAGAACTTTTCTCAAAGAGCACTTTCCACAATTCCCTAGATCTAACCTGACTGCCTTGCAATTGAAAGAATAAGAATAGTATTAGTTCTGGATGCTTCATTTATATGTTCATTAAATAAATCTATGTAGTAACTACCATATGCCAGGAACTCTTCTGGGGCTGAGAATACAATGGTGAAGAAGGTATCCTTTCCACCCTAAAACTGTTTGATGACAGAGATACAGAGAAGAAAATTGGAGAGGGAGCAGAAAGAGGAGGAAAAGGGGGAAGACGAGAAAGAAGACAAAAGAAACAGTGAAGGACGGGAAGAAAGATGTGAGGAAGGCAGAGAAAGGGAAAGGAGTGCAGTTAGAACCAACGCTGATGGGAAATCAATGCAATCACAGAGATGTCTGCTTGTGATATCCTGCATTAAAATTCAGATATTGAAGTTTCAGAAGAAACAAGTAGGAAGGTGTTTGCTTAACATATACATCCATACGCTCAATGTACAGTGCACTGGTTAAATTTACAAAATTTGCCTAAATGGATGTTTTTCTAATATGCAAGAAACGAACACCTCAAATCAGAGGTTCTCAAGTCTTTGATGGAAGAAACTGATCAAAGCATTGGACCCTGTTTCATACAGGAAATGAGGATGTATGCACACCCACTTCTAGAGCTTATGAACGTAAAGTTCCGAACTCTTGATCTTAAAAATATTATAAGATAACATTTTAAACAGTTGTTTAGCTGTTAGCTGTTTAAACATGTTAGCTGTCTCTGTCAATATTCAGGATAGATTCTAGTGCAAGACTTGCTGGATCCTCATGAAATGATAATGTTTAGCCAGGCTTAGGCAGAATATTAGGGTATTTTGCTCTTTAGGATATGTTGCTAAGCCAACAGGTTCCAGACTGATTGCAAGAATTTGTCTTGGCAAGGGAAAGGATGGAGGACATCGTGTCCAAAGACAAGCTTGGGCCAAAGTTAATCAATCTAGATGTATGAGCTATTTAGTCTAATTCCTTCATTTTACATGTGGGAAAACGGAAGACCCAGTGACTAACAGGGTACAATGGCTGCAAATGCAATATTGGTCAAGCATTCAGGATCTACGGAAACTTGGTCCAGGTGGCAAGAGGCTTATCCACAGGGATCGGGATCAGACTCAGTAAATTGAAGCTAAACTCTCTACTCCAGAAGAAGAATGCTAAGTGAAGCCAGATTAGCTACAGACACCTTAGACCAGCAGACTGCGGGGCGGATCTTGGATCAGTCAAAGTACAGAGAATGAGAGTAGGCAGACAGTCTTTGGGGTGTCTCCCAGTAGACACTTCTATGAATCTTCACTTAATAGTCTGTTTCCTCCCCTTCAGAAGACACTATGACATACTTACTCGGCAGTGCAGTGGTTTAATGTCGGGAGGCAAAAGGAGGCTTGGGTTTGAAAGCCAAATTCTCCCTTGGAAATATAACTGGAAGTCTCCAATGCACCTATAATCCTGGTATGCTGCCATTTAAGTCTGGCACTTGTGCCTGGAAAACTTAACAAATGCTATCAAAAGCAGGTGAGCAAACGTCTGCTATTGCTATCCCACGGCTGACAGGTTAGAACTGACTGGGGGAGCATGGTGTCAGGGCTTTGCCAGACCTGCAGTGCCTAGTTGCATAAAATCATCCTGGAAAAGACATACTGCTGTTTGAGCAGTTGTAGACTGATGCTAAAGGGTATAATATCAGGTTACTTTCCATAGGCTTTGAATGAAATCTCTTAAGTCTAAACCAGCTGTAGAATGCTTAGTGCTCCACCGGAACACTGAGGGGCTCAGGATGGATCCCTATCTTTTCCCCATTCCTCCTTAATCTTTCATGGTTTCAAAACAAAACAAAACTCTAAACTTGCAAAACTCATTCACCAGTTTTTATGTCCAGTCACAGCCTGCTGAAAAATGATTTCTTTTCAAATGTTCCCAGGCGTAGACTCTCAAAATAAACACCCAATGATATTTTCCTTTTGAGTTGAATTATTTCTGCTAGCTTGATCTCTGTTGCATTTTGTTTTCCAGAATTCCCAGTGACTTTTCTCAAAACGGGGGTCATAGTGCATGACAGGCAGGATTGCACGGGGCTGACCTGTTGAGAGCACCACGCTTTTCTACTTTGTTTTGTTCTTTGGGCTGAACAACAAAAAATGCCACACGCCATTTAGATTTTGAGTAAGAAGTGGGCATAACTATGGTGAAGCGTCAGATCTGCCACATGCAAAATCAAACATTTCTGTAGATTATGTTAGCTCAAGGAAACTCCCAAAATGTCAGGAGACATAGTCAAAAACTGATGAAATGGATAAGAAGAAAACAAAGCTGATTCACTGAAATATAACGTGAATGTCACTGTGCTCACTTTTGTTGCTGTATAGAGTCCTCCATTTTATGAATCTACTGCCATTGATTTACTTGGTTCCTTCCAGTTTGAAGAAATATGAATAATCTTGCTGTAAATAGTCCTTACAAGAATCCTGATTCACATGCGCCCCAGTGTTTCCATGTTGTATAGATAAGGGAGGAATTGCTGGTATATTGCCCAGCATTGTGTCAGAGTGTTCTCCCAAACGGTCATACTAAATTTTGCTCCTACCGGCAGCATATGAAAATTCTTACTGGTCTCCATTCTCATCAACACACGGTGTTGACACACTTTTTCATTTTTTTCCAGTCTGGCAGGTGTATGGTGGTCCTGTTTAGTGATTTTCATTTGCATGTGCCTGATTACCAGTGACATTGTGTACTTTTTAATATAATTTTGGCCATTTGAATTTCCTCTTCTGAAGTCTCTGTTGATGCCTTTTTCCAAATTTTTAGTGGATTGTATATATTTTTCCTGTTGATATGTATCTACCCAACACCACATGAATGAATTTCACAACTGTAATATTAAGCACAAGCAGAAGGATACAGAAAAACATAAAAGTTTAAAACCAGGCAAAACCTAAATTTTGTTTAGGAAGACCTAAGTAGGTGGCATTAATATGTTTAAAAACAAAGAAATAATTGCAACACAATTCAGGAGAGGTTACTTCTGATTCTAAATAAGTTGTATTTGGGGGAACAAGCTGTTTCCTGAGTTGTCGTAACTCCTCAGTTTGGTCAATAAACTCACCAGTGCTCAGGTCTTGAACACTGAAAATGAATCAAGTTCAAAATCTTATTTAAAAGGTCGGAAAATCTCTATATAGTTTCATATGCAGATAAATAGCAAAAATAAAGTATATATAAAGAGGGATGGCGAGTAGTGGTGGGAAATTCCATTTTTTTTACAACGTATTATTTTTGTGGTTTAAAATGCACACTCGGGTATACTGTTTACATGTTTACTTGAGGAAGAGACTTAGAAGTATCACTATAAGGGTAGTCTTTTCTTCCCAGAACCCCATGGGAGGTTAGGGGAATGGAGAGCACACGTGGAGTATGCTGACTTGAACTTCGGGGATATAAATTAGTGTATCTCTAAAGGGGAATATAAGGTCATCTCTAGAGCAACCACTGAGAAAACTATTTTCAAAAATTGTACAAAGGTATACATAAAAACACGACAGATAAGACAAATGTGACACCAAAAAATATTCAAGTAACCCACCGGTAAGGTAAGAAAAGGGAAAGAAAAACAAAACCAAAGAGAATAAAACAAATAGTGAAATGACAGACTTAAATCCTAACATATCAAAAATTACATTAATGTAAATGGTTTAAATATATACATTTTATTTATTTATTTGTTTTTATTGATTTGCTTTTTTGAGAGAGAAAGAGACAGCATGAGTGGGGAGGGCAGAAAGAGAAGGAGAGAGAATCCCAAGCACATGGATGTGGGGCTTGAACCCACAAACTATAAGATCAAGAGTCAGATGCTTAACCAGCTGAGCCACCCAGGCACTCTGGTTTAAATACACCAATTTCAAATAGAAATCATCTGAATAGTTTGTTTAAATAACCCATGTACATCCTGCCTATAACAAACTCATTTAAAATATACTAATATAGTAGATTAAAAGCAAACAGATGAAAAAATATACCATGAAAATACCAATCAAAAAAAAAAAAGCTGCATGGCTACACTACTGTCAGATAAAGTGAACTTCAGAGAAAAGAAAATTGCCAAACACAGAAAAGGACACAACATAATGATAAAAGAGTCAATCTACCAAGAAGACACAACAATTCTTAATGTATCAAATAACAGAGCTTCAATAACATGATGAAAAGGATGAGAAGGAGAAGATAACTTCCATTTTTGATCAGCTAATATATGCTGCTAATATGTGCTAGATCCTGTTTCAAACACTCTACATCATTATCTCCTTTCATCTTTACCCAAAGAAAAGTAATTACAAAATTGTAATCTCTGTAACAATTGTAACAATCTCTGTAACATTGTTATCTCCATTCTGCATATAAGTAAATTAAAACTAAAGAAATTAAGCATCTTGCCAAAGGTCACACAGTTAGCAATCCTCAGGCCAAGTTCTTTTCAATCTTCACACTGCCTCCTTTAAACACTTAGAAAATAAACATTGTGGTTATCATATCCAACACTGTAGTCCCATATCTCCTCTTATACATAAAGCCTCAGATCATCTTCTAATGGAGAACAAACAAGTCATCGGAATAAAGTGGCCCTAGAAGCCATCAGTAAGTACAAAGAAGGAAAGAGCAGAGCCTGGGGGAAGAAACAGCTAATCATGGGGAAGATGGAAGTCACATTACGGCCAGAGTGACGATGGTGTTAAGACTGCCACATAAGGTTGAGAAAGTTGGGCACTGCGCAGCTCCAGGGATATTATTTACATGGACTAAGACCATCATGTATCTGGCACTA